>NW_027315768.1:18931729-19061729 GCF_026437365.1 Eucyclogobius newberryi
GTAAAACGCTCCCATTGAAATGACCTGGACAAGAGCCACACAACACATGACCTCACCAAATCATCTGTGATGGGCCTTACAAACCTGAGTGAATAGGCTATTGGACACACTGGCTTTGGTCAACTTCCTTAATTTTGGTCTGAATAATCATCAATATAAATAAAATAATTGAATAATTATTCTGGCAATGTTCACTCTTCTTTATGTCAGATCCCGGTGTTTAAAGGTGCGTCCAAGCCTATCCTTGGAAATCAAATAGAAGTGGGACATTTTCACGGGCTGGACGGCCTTGGAGACTCCCCGGATCCTAACGCACCCAGTGTTGATATGATTCAGAAGGAAGGGGCTGTGTCTGCAATGATCAGAATTATAAATGAACATCCAGGAGAGGTAAGACATGTAGCAGATTTGTGTTTCCCATAAAGAATAGAGGACTAAACGCTTTCCTTTCTAGGTGTCTCTAGTTGCCACCGCACCACTCACAAACTTGGCTTTTGCAGTCAGGATGGAACCCTCCTTTCCAAGCAAACTCAAAGGTCTATACATCATGGGAGGCAATACAGAGTGTAAGTATTGTTTTAAGTTTAAAGTTAGGATATTATCCTGTTTACGTGATGTTCATGTCGTCCAGCCCGAGGAAACACTACTGTATGTGGAGAGTTTAATTTTGCTGCCGATCCCGAAGCAGCCTATATCGTTCTGAATGACTACCAGTGTCCCATCTACCTGGCATGTTGGGAGTTCACCTGCTACAACAAGTTGTCTTGGGTAAATGTTTTTTTTTTTTTAATACGTAAACCATCAACTTCTTCACTTGGGTGGTTTAAGACTATGAACAATTAAAGTTGTATGAACAAAAACAATTAGTTGAGTAAAAGGGTGTGGCAAAACGAGGCAAAATGTATGAAAACTATGGATTATCTCCTACAAAAGCTGCGCCAACTGGGTGTTAAGGGCTCTGCACTTGACTGGCTCACATCCTACCTCACCAACAGGCAAGAGTTCATTTCCCTCTCCGGTCACTCATCCACCCTCTCCCCAGTAACGCAGGGGTCCCCCAGGGCTCAGTCCTCGGCCCCCTCCTCTTCATCTGCTACATCTTCCCCCTTGGTTACATCCTCCGCCAACTCAACCTGGACTTCCACTGCTACGCTGACGACACCCAGATATACCTCACCACCAAATCCACCCAAAACCCTCCCCTCAGCCACATCGAAACCTGCATCTCTACAATAAAATCATGGCTCACTCTCAACTTCCTCAAACTGAACAGTGACAAAACAGAGCTCCTCCTCATTGGCACCAAATCCACTCTCAATAAAACTGGTCCCTTTTCACTCAGCATCGACACCTCGACCATCACCCCCTCTACCCTGGTACGCAATCTCGGTGTCATCATGTACCCCACCCTCTCCTTCACTCCCCATGTCAGCCACATTGTTAAGACCTCATACTTCCACCTCCGCCGCATCGCCAAAATCCGACACTGCCTCACCCTCCCCGCTGCTGAATCCCTCATCCATGCCTTCATCTCCTCCCGCCTTGACTACTGCAACTCCCTCCTCACTGGCATCTCCTCCCATTCCCTCCATAGACTCCAAATGGTCCAAAACTCCGCTGCCCGCCTCCTCACCCACACCCGGTCCCGTGAACACATCACTCCCGTTCTCCCCTCTCTCCATTGGCTCCCCATCAAGCAGCGCATAAACTTTAAAATACTCCTCCTCACCTTCAAAGCTCTTCACCACCTTGCCCCCCCCTACCTGTCTGACCTCCTCATCCCCCACCGCCCCTCCCGAGCTCTCCGATCCTCCTCCTCTCTCACCCTGACTGCACCAACATCCCGACTCAAAACTTTTGGCAACAGAGCATTCTCCCGAACAGCACCCAGACTCTGGAACTCCCTCCCCCAACCTGTCCGCCACTCTCCCTCACTCACAACATTTAAATCCCGCCTAAAAACATACCTCTTCACCCAGGCCTATGACCTCCCCTACCCCTAGCCTCCTCTACCCCATTGCCTACTCTTCTACCCCCTGTTACATCCCCATCTTTTTATCTCTACTTCTTCTGTCTTGTTCATTTTATTTGTATATTAATGTGTATTGTACGTGCTGTTCCCCCCTGTCTGTAAATACCCCTTTTTTTATATATGTTCAGCGTCTTTGGGTCACTGAAAAGCGCTATATAAATAAAAGTTATTATTATCTCCATGTAGCTAACCCAATCTGCACTCAAAAGACTACAACTACACAGAAAGGTACACGGTGTGTGTTTATGTTAGGGATATACAAGTTAGATTAAATTCATTCTTCACTTAAATCTTCAGCTAATTCACTCCATATACTTCCCTAAGACAACTTTAACCGATAAATTACTTTTATTTTGGCAGGAGTTTTGTGACCAGTGGTTGGCTCAGGACTCTGAAAAAGCCAGATTCATGGCACGCATCTTCAAACACAGCCTGGACCTGTCAAAGACTGAAGAAGTTATTGACGACACAGGACTCATCTCTTGTGACTCTTACGCCGTGGCAGCTGCCGTGGATGAAGCTTTTATTTTGGAAACAGACCAGTTCCCCGTTAGTGTGGAACTCACCGGAACACACACCAGAGGCATGATGGTCGTAGACACTGTGGGCTTCATGAACAAGACACAAAAAGCATTTATAATGAAGAAAGTGAACTTAGAGAAGTTTAAGCAGATGATGATGGCTGCCCTTAAGTAAATACAACTACTATATAGGCTACTTTTTACTTGCATAATAAAATGTACGCTCATTTTGTTTGAGATTCACAATCATTAGCACAGGAGAAAAACTAGTCCATTTGACATTGACAAGCTTGTCATTATTGTCCAGCATAATCATGGGGCAGAACGTGTGTCCTTTCATTGCAGATGTGAATGACTTAAGGTTTTTTTTCCAAACCTTAATATCCTTTTCTTCCTCTAAATCTTGATCTATTATCCAGCTGTCAATAAAAAACACAAAGATTTAGTGCACGGATAGTAAGGTGTATTTGCTCATACTGCAATCTAATTGGTGATGAGGCCTGTTGCAAGAAGACTCTTTGATTACTGTTCACCTCTAAACTGGGGCTGTGGTACCAGCAGTTTAGAAATTTCCATTTGTTTTTAAATCGTTTATTTGAGTGACCTTAATAAAAAAAAATGAAAGAAATAAACGGCTACTATTTTTCTTCTTTCTGCTGCTGTCATCACGTGTCCTGACACAGCCTTTCTGATCCATGCTGCAGCAGCAGCTTCAGTCGGTTAGTGTCAGTCGACAAAGTTAAAAATCCAGCTTCAAGCAACACATGTACCTAAAGATTGTGTTTCCATTGATTTGGCTTTATGAACTCAGATGGTATTCCTGAACTTCTGACAACAGGCCTTTGATCACGTTGGAAAGGTTATTTTATCCTTACCAGTGATCTTTTGCACTCAAAAAATGAAGTCTGAAGGGCTTTGCAGTGGCCCTCCTTCAGACACTCACTTGGTGGTTTTCCTTCCTTTGGAAATAAGGAAAGTAAGTTACTCTGCACATGACATGTCAGGCACACATCACACAAGTGTGTCCGGTTTACAGGTTCTAGATTTAAGCTGAGCTAGCCCCTTGTCCCTTGATTTACCTTCACAACACAGTCGTGCTGAAGGAGACAAGCCTTGAAGTCCTCTCTGACTCCTGCACAGGCGCGGGTGTCTTCCTCTTTGTCCTCGTAGTACTTCGGCATGTTTGCCACCGATATTCTACCTTTGAAAGGAACGTGCCTTACATAGTCTGGATATATAACTTTAACAGAGCCTCTGTGATATTGGCGCGGTCATCTACACTTGCAGACATGTTTGGTAAGCAGGCTGATGGTAAACCGGAAGTGTTTGACCGCGGTGCAAAGTGGGACTTGTAGGCCATTTCCCACTCCTGTTTACTTCCGGTCCCTCGCCCCCTCCCCACTCGCTGCGCCACAGTAAATCACTCTTGAGTCCATTGGCTTGAGTGTGAGAGGCTTTTAAACCCTCAGTAGCGGCCACTGAAGTGACTAGTGCAGAGGATGAGGGAGGAAACATGGACTGGAAACGTGCCCATGTTTAAAACAAATGTTTTGTGCTGTTGAATTTGGGAATCAGTTGATCCATGATCAGTTCCTGCAATAACCTTCACCCAATTGTTTTGTTGGCCACTTACACACACAAACAATGCAAATGACACGACAATGCCTAAAGAAAAAAACTGAAATGACCGAAAATGAATTGTAACAAACCATTTTGTTTATTTCAAAGATGAAAATGAAGAGATGGCAAAGCTCCAAAGGAAGACAGACACATGTATATGAAGGCACGTGAACCAATGGCTGTGTTAGGCAAAGGAAGAATTTGTCATTTTAGCCACAATGAAATGTACAGAGCCGAGTACAGAGCTGGAGTAGTTTTTTCAGTGATGTCATGCATGTAACTTGTACAAGTGGACAAAGTCAAAAATAACTTTGATCTTATACCAACTTTACAAGAAATCATGGAAATCTGTTGTGCCCTAACCACAAGCAGACCAAACTATTCAGTAAAAAGGCACTTCACATCTCCCTAGAAACACTGGTTGCTAAAAGGAGAATGCACAATGACCCCCCAAGTCAAAACACACACGCGGCATGTACAAGTGAAGCAGAGCAAGAATAAAAGGTGTTCATATATTACAATGTTTACAATTTCTACTGAAGTAAACTTTTCAGGCAAGTTTTACAAGAAATACAAAGTAGCACAGTCATCAGTAGTCAATAAGTCTATTTTAAAATGTTAAAAATAAATTATTAGGTGCGTTAAAAAACATGTAGAACAGTTGATTATATGGTATGGTACTATTGAAACCAGAGTAAAAACAGAAATTGTTTGGCCAGTAATTTACAGAACATGACAGCCAGTGATTAGTTACTTATAGTGGATCATGAATAAGGCACATTCACTGCTAAAACTACCATTCAATATAGCATTCAAAGTTTGTAATGTAGCCACGAAATCTTTAGAGAATAGTAGCCTACAGCTAGACCTACATATGCATAACAAAATGAGCAGCAGCTATATTAAGTTAAAAATAAATGCACATTAGCAGATAAACAATTTAGGTTGCAAATACCAATACCATAAACATCTACTATAATAAAAATATATTTGACATCTTGTACAAATTAAAGATTTATTTCAAATAAATTAATTCACCTTCATAGATCGTCATAGCTGTAATATGTAAAACAATGTTCCTTAAAGACAGTAATGTCAAGGCAATGGCTGATTGGTTACAAATTCTGAAGTTGTGAGATGGATGGAGTCAAATAACATTAAGTGTCATAGAATAAAGTGAAAATAATGACAAACTTTGTTCAGTTTTCACACCACTGGCCTCAGACATAAAAAGTTGTATATATTGTCGGCACGGACAGTATATACAACTTTTCATGTATAAAACATTTTCATTATTATTTTTATTTCCAGTTTTTGTTAAATGTGGTAACAAAAACTGGAAATAAAAATAATAATGAAAGTGTTTTATTTGAGCTGGTGTTTATCAAATACTTTAAAGATGAGATAACAACTGGCCATCAGTGATGACATTCTTGATCATAACATTTCACAAATCATTGTTCCAACAGTGCAATACCCCAGTTTGCCTACAGGTGGCAGCCTCAAGTAAAAGAAGGATTTGGCAGCATCTGAACCAGTGATCAGCTGACTGGTTTTCCCATGATGTGAAGATTGTCCTTATTCTTCAGATTTGTGTTACATCCAAAGTAGCTGAAAAAGACAGAGCTGCTGTCTTTACTTTGCTGCAGTAGTATTCACAATCTCTCGCACCGACACAGTCATAAGGAAGTAGATGAGATCAAAAAGGGAAACAAATAGATGTATAGTAGAATGAAAAGTGGCACGCAGACGAGCAAAGCCAGAGAATATAGGTTCCATGATGAGTGACTGAAGTGGGCTCTGGTGAGTTCACCGCTGGCTCTACAAAAGCAGTCTAGAGTTTGGTCCTCTGGGGGCCATGAGTCAGCTGTCTCATGGCCAGCATCAGTCAGACTGCTATCCTCTTAATATGGATCTGCATGGAAAAGGGGGAAAAAACAAAGGCAAATACTTGACTGAAAGTAAAGTACACATGAAATGCAAAACAGGTTCTGTATGCAAAACTCTTACTTCACTAAGGATTGCCCACACAGCTGAGTCTTTGAGAACCGAAAGCCGAAGGGCCAAAACAGGATTGAGTGATGAATCTACCGCTCCTTCGGCAACACCTTTTTCAAACTGACCTGTGGCGCAATAAGACACAGCAGTTACAACAGACACCATTTATTTGTTCTATGCAGGGAATGTCAACACACTTCTGCCTGCCCCAAAGCCCTAGCCTTTATCAAATTATCCTTTACAAACACTAACCAGAACTAACAGAACCTGAAAATATATTTAATCCAAAATAAACATTTGCTGACGTACATAGCCAATAATGCAAAGTGGTGGGTGTGGCCGTGTATAAGTGTGTCAACTTTTATACAATACAATTATAGTATTGTAAGTATAAGACAAAACTATTTTTCCAATCATACAGCACAGGATCATATTTATTACATATTTATTACTTAGTTCTTTTTCAATTTAAAAACTCGGAAACATTTATGTTTTACTCTGAGTCTTTTTGCTTTTTTTGATATTTTTTTATCATTTATTTTTTACTCTTTGACAGTAGCGAACACATTACAATATAAAAAATAAAATAATTTCCCTTGTCGATCCAACTATTTGAAAAGTCTATAGTCCAATTTCCATGCACCAACTTACCAATCCTGTAAAAGCGATCTTCAGTACGTTTATACTTTTCTTTCGCCTGTAGTCCAGCCTCCTAACAAACATAAGCCATGAGATTCACTTTTCCCGGATGTGAATAAGAGCACATTGCAAACATGTATTGATTGGCACATCACACACCCAAATGGATGATGGACACAAGTGAGTTTTCATACCGAAACAGGTAGTATTTCCACTGTTGTGTTTTCAATCTTGTCTCCAGGGTGCTCCTGGTTTCCACCACGAAACAGGAACCTGCCAACAAAGCAAATCAATCTGAGCACCTAAATACAGACCTTCCTCAAAGGCATGAATCACAAGTTGCACAGAATACATGTACCTTATTACTTTTTTTATGGCAATGTGTATTTTTCTTTTTGTAATTCATGACTTTGCTTCTCGACGGGCACTTTGGGCTGCTCAAGTGGTAAATGTGTTGAACAAAAATACATTTGACACACTGACATTGTAAGAAATGAATACTTAAAATTAGGTTGGATTGAGCAGATCTAGTTGGTTATATTACAACTTGTACGTTTCGTCCTCCGGGATCCACAGAGAGCAGGAGGCCTAAGAATGCTTGTTTTAGAGTGCTCTCATTAGCCTACACTGATCCCCATGGAGACGTGCACACGGTGGAGCCAAACCAGATTCTCTCGAGGTCCCAGCAAAAAAGAAAGATTCTGGGGCAAAAATGTCCCACTTCTCCAGTTAGATTATCACCATTATCAAGTTCTATTCTCAAATACAATAGATAAGAATGCAATTGTGAAAACGTTAAACATACCTCTCTATGCTAACAGGCCGGTCAAATTTGAGCAGAATGTAATCTCCTGCTTTAGGAGTAATGGCCCAGAAAAAGTCTTCTCCCAAGTAGGTTTTCTCCAGGGTATGACCTTGATATACCTGCATTTGATACAGAGCTGTTTTAGTTTCACTAAACTCTTTCACGTCCTTTCAGAGGAAATCAAATGGTTTCGTTCTGAATGTGATACCTTCATTGAAGTGGAAACCTCAGCAGGGGGGTTGATGTGCATCTTGTGAAGCAAAGGTTTTAAGAAATCCTTGTCCTGTAGAGGGGGAGAGAGAGCAAACGATAGCAGTTTGAGTCTTGTTTTAGATCAGCAGTAACTTTATAGAATTAATAGAAGACGAAAAAAACATACTGTGAGCTTCTGGATTTTTCCTGCAAGAGAGGAATGAAGTCCTACATGTTGGAATAGCGAGGGTCTAAATCTTATCCGAAGGCTGGACTTTTGTCTTTCACAGTGTTTCTATAAAAGGAAAACAACTTTAATAACTTCTGAGACTCAAAACAATGACACATATAAAATTGCACATAAACAACTGAGCATACCGCATCTTTCTCTGGATTGCAGACTTTGACCCAAAGAATGTGGTCGAGCAACCAGTCTATAGGCTTTTCTTTGTAAAACATGAAAATAAATTCCACTATAAGGTTTAGATCTGGAGCCTGGAACATTTTCCCTGTAGTAAAAAGAAAAAGAATGAAGAAATGACCAGAATGCATATTACATCTGTCTGCAAGCCACACGTAAGAATGGACAGTGTAATAAGTAATATAGAAATGATTAGTTTGTATATTAGCTGGATGGATAAAATGAATTAACTGCAAATGCTAAAAGGTGCTTAACATGTGAAGAGCCCACACATGTCATGGCTGCCTTTTGACATAAGCCGACAGTGCGCAACTGGCTTCAAGAGATGAACCCCTGGTGGTTTGTGGAGTATTGATCGAGCACTTAACGGGCCGTACCAATGAAGCCGAGCTGGGAGAACTCCAGAATCATCCAGTCTTCAGACGAGAGCTGAAGGGCAAAGTTCTTCATTGTGGCAAAATAGTTAGGCTTGGCCACGATGTCATCCTCCAACTGAAAGGAATAGAAAAATAGTGAGGTGAACAATGTGCGCCGCTGAAGCATGCGTGTGAAAAGTGCAGAGGAAGCATGTAAGGAATGAAAGGAAGAAGCCTATGTTTACAGAGGGACACAGCTATGAGTGGCTCTGCTAAACTGCTACAAGTAGAAAATACCTCTTCCCTCCACGTGAAAACAGAGAATAGAAACAAGGACACACAATGAATCAGGCAGAACAATAGATAATGAATGAACGGTTCTTTTTTCATAATGTTATTGAAGCACTTTAGACTATACATCAAGAAAAACTCTTATTTTATAGAGATGAAGAACACCGATTAGACATACCTGGACATAGTAAACTCCTTTGCTCACAGCATACATCATAAGGAAAGAATAGTCCAGATTCTGCTTGGTTCTCCATCTGCTCCAAACACCAATAATGTTGCATGAAATTCTAAAACAGCGTTACATAAATACACACCGTTTTACCATTGCATTCAAACGAAGGAAAGCACTCGAGATAGCATATACTGGAGATAGTGACTCACTGCTGTTAAATTAGCACATAGAAAAGAGGGGGATGAGGTGAGAAC
The DNA here is from genome assembly GCF_026437365.1 of Eucyclogobius newberryi. Lineage (NCBI taxonomy): Eukaryota > Metazoa > Chordata > Actinopteri > Gobiiformes > Gobiidae > Eucyclogobius > Eucyclogobius newberryi. The sequence goes on from NW_027315768.1 coordinate 18,941,031, forward strand.
TGATTATATTCAAGGCAAAGACATTTATCAAATTTAGAGCAAGCACATACCACAAAGTCAACATCCTCTCGGACTATTTAAATCTTTAAAGCAACATATTATTTGGACAGATTTGAATTGGACAGAATGGATTTGTATATAGGTCCAAAAAACAACAACAAAGCCTTAATATTTAAATAGACCCATGACTTGTGCATTTAAACTCTCGCCAGGTTCTGAATCTATAGTAGAAGAAAAAGCTTCAGTTGTAGTCATCTGGACTCAGTTTGAAAAATTAATTTAATTTAATTTTTCAAACTGAGTCCAGATGACTACAACTGAAGCTTTTTCTACTATGGAACACGCCTGGACGAATGAGGGATTACACCGACAATCTATAGTAGAGTATGTCTATTATAAACATACATAGTATTCACCGCACAACTGTAGAAAGAGTTCAGCAGCTAATGACCTTGGTGTGACTTTGAGAAATGCCAGGCGAATACTAAGTACTCAGGCAGTCTCCCTAAAAGCTTGTTTCCCTGCCCGAGTCATGTCTGTACCTCTTCTGCAGCCTCATCACTCATCACATTTCCACATGCCTCTAATCATAATGATAACGTGATTTAAGCTGCAAAGTCTGCTTTATCACGGTTCCGAAACATACAGATATCATGCCTTGTCTTACTTGACGCGCTCTTTGGAGTCTCCAAAGGTTTCTTTGACGTTAGTGAGGTCAGGGTAATAGGCAGCTGGAGGAGAAATCACCTCCAGCAAACCTGAACTCAACTCTGTAGAAAACCTGTTAAAAGAACAATTAAGTTCTAACAAAGAAATTACTTTGAATCAAACTGTGTTTCAAGACTTCACTTACTCTTTCTCAAGGCCAGCAACAACGCTGTTAACACAATCAACATCAGTCTGCAAGAGTATAAACACATTTGTTTAACCAAATAATTTAGATTTTAAGGTTTACCATACACAATTACATAATTACAAGCACTCACCTCACCAACGTACACAATTATGACACAGTCAAGTTTCTCTTCTGGGGACAACTTGTCTATAAGGGAACGCAGTGTCTCTGACAGATACGATTTTACTTTCCTTTTAACTGTAGGGATTCCCATTACCATGGTAACTAGGAAAAAGCACAACATAAGACAATTACAACATACAGTTTAAAATAAATCTTTCCAAGCTGAAAACAAGCCCTACACACTTAAGGTCAACTGATGAAGTGAGAAGTGGAGATGTGCAATGATAAGAGAAGAGAGCGCTCTTGTCATCTGTGCAGGCGGTGAATGTCCAGGCCTCAGAGGCCTGAACAGACCAGTCTTTAGAGGGGAACAGAACACCAGACTAAGAAACACCACACTGCTTTAGATACAATAAAGCTCCATTTCAATTACAGACATACAAAGATCACTTTCATTAAGTCTTTACTGTCTGAGGGGAGAAATGAGAGACTTGACACACACACAGTCAAGCCTTCTGGGTGTAAAATGTCTACAAATAAGACATCAAAGCTGCTACTGATAGTAAATCAATAGTTTTAAATATCAGCAGTAAAAATATTCTTTTCCTCAGGATTTAGACACTATTAGCTTTACGGAAATGGCCAAGCATGATTAATACTGAGCCCGTCATAGTGGATGTACTTTTTAAAAAGGAAACTTTTATTGATTGTAAAGCTCTGATTGTAAAACGCATGGTCCAGACCAAGGGAGGAGTTCAGTGGACAGGAGAGTGGGTGATCTGTGTGGCGTGGAAAATCTGTCCCACTTTTGCTTTGTGTTTTTTACGCTGAGGCGTACAGCCGCAGCCACCATCAGCGCAAAAAGTAGGTCGAGGATGAAAGGAGAAAGTGGGAGGAAAGAAAGGAGACAGAAAGGCAACATCAGAGAGAGAGAGAGAGAGGCATTGGCACCCTCAGAGTGAAGGCCTAAAGCGCATGAGTGGAGCAGAACTGCTGGACTATTCAGTTTTGTCTTCGACTCACAACTGAAACCCTTGCAGGGAAGTCATTTCCAACAACAAAATATAGAGCAGGGATGGTCACATATGGATTTTAAAAAAAAGCAGATATCTGACATTTGACATCTTCTACGATATTAATAGAAACAAATGTTTAAGCATGCAGTAGTGTGCGGTAACTTTTATGGATGGGCAAGCAAACTTGGGGTGTTCCAATATTTACAGCGCAACACAAAAAGGGGGGGGAAAAGGGCACATGAAGGGCAAACTCACTACCCTGACCAATTCATTACAAAAATTAGCACTATGTTGTCGAATGACAACATATTCCTCTATTTCTAACTAATGTCCAATCATTGGAAACGTGAACAGAGCCTTAGCTACAAACAGACTTGTCTCTAAAAAGATCCTTTTTAAGCCAGTTTGTTGAAACTGCAAACAGAGAGCATGTGCAGGCCTCTAAAAGAAGCTGCTGTCCGCTCTGGTTCTAAAAGCTCATGTTAGAGAGCGGAGCATGAACGGGCTTTGAACACGGCTACAGACTGAGCTGCTGTGGCAAAAGCAGAATCAAACTTCCCACCGTTTGTCCTGAACATGTGTCACATGTAAACCAAACATTATATCTACAACACCAGACCCTTGTTAACACTCAGGCTTTCATAATCATGTGCAATACTGTTATACTCATGTGCAATACTGTGACATAATGTCAATCATCCCTGGTGCAATATTGTTTGTCCATAAAACAGCTGTAAATACGAGTGTTATTATTATTAAGATTATAACAGGTTTTTCTAAGTTATCGGATGTTATTATTATACTTCTGTGCATAATCTGTGCTGCAACACTGGAATTTATAGTTTATAGTTGTGACACACGGTAATTTGAGATGATTGGTCAATCACCGCTTGCCTTGATTGCCCTGACCGCACGCCACTGGGTTATAGTAAATTTCACAAATTAACTTTTCACTTTTGCAAAAATATTTTTTTTTCTTTCTTTTCGATAAAATCATCTGCTGCATGATTGTACCAACATACAGTCATATAGACATGAAATGAAAGAAATATATAAGATCAGTGTCAGATACATTTTAAATATCTCACCGATAATGATATCTTGCTATCTGATATTCCATCCCTAAAATGCAGTTTATGAAATGACTCAGATCAGATCAGCACACAAGATGCTATTTTATATAACAAAGAACAAGTGCAAGATTAGAATATTCATTCATTCACTTTCTACCGCTTGTTCCCTTTCGGGGTCGCGGGTGACTGGAGCCTATCCCTGTGACTTTGGGCCTTAGAATATATTTCATCGAAACCTAGTTTTGTAAACTTAATACTTTGCGTTATGCAAATGCTTTTGTGTTTACCTAATTCAATGGTATCAAGCAACCAACACAATTTCTGTACATTTCTGGGGCCCCTCGAAGAGGGAAAAGGTGTTTTTAGGCCAAAACATTGTGGTATGTGATTTGATGTCCAAAATCAGGAAGAGTTTACTTTGTAATACATCAATAGTTACCAGTGACCAGTCCCAGTGATGTTTCCTTTATCAATCATGAACTCACCTCCAGTGCGTCCAAGACCAACCTGCACTGCAGGGTGCAAGCTGCCTTCATTGTCCAGGAGATGAGGCAGATGATGGTAAATATTTGGGACTTGCAATGGTTTTCGATTTGCAAGTTCCTTCAGTAGTTTCTGGGTTTCATCTAATGGGAGAAAAACAGAATGAGCATGAACTGGACACAAAAGAGCTAAAGCATGACATGCACCAGACATAGCCTCCAGTTCTACCAGAGAAGTTGTTGAAGGCATCTTTGCTGTTGTTGGTCTCAGCTATGGCTCGTCTGAACTGCTCCAGGATGCTATTGAGTTCAGACGAGCGCTGCAGTGTCCTGTGCTCGGCCACACGAAGGCGCTCTTTCAAGGCATGAAACTCCCTCTGATATGCTATCAGCTTTTCTATAAAAACAGAAACGGCTAATTAGCACCTTCATTCTGAAACAGGTTTAGTAGTTTTGTAATTACAATAAGAGTATGCAGAATGTCCATGAGGCAGCTACAATTGATATGAGGGTAGTAGTAGCAGTAGAAGTTTACTTCTTAGTGAACTCTTATCAGGAGGCAGTTAGGTCTGAGCTGAAGAGCACCGTTCATTTCTGTGAAAAGGAGGTGCTGGGGACAGTTGGTGGGCTGAGGCACAAAATATAACGTGCATCGAGCATCCTGTGGCTTCTCCGATATAACTATTTATATGTCACATGCTCTTGGCCCCTTGAAAATGAGACACAAGGGGATTTCCATTATTGTCAAACGTCTCACAATATCGTGGGCTGTCGCAATAAATCGCATTACAAGCTCCTTTGCTTGAATATTAATTATATTTCAGCAGCAGCAGCTAAAACAGTGGGAATCTGCTCCATTTCAGCGCAGACAACACGAAGACATGACTGATGTTATACAATTATGCGTAAAAAAAAAAGCCAAAACGGCATACAAATTTGAAAGAAGCTGAGGCACTTAAAAATATTATTTAAAAGTCTTCTCGGAATGTGATTGGCTAAAGTTTCCCATTGCTTTTCTATGGAGCTCAGCAGAAAACGACACAAACAAGTATCCCTAACAAGCACTTAACATTTAACATGTGCTGCTGGTTGAAAGTGTCTGGATCACTGCATAACATGTAGCACTCATGTCTCCAGGCCTGCATTATCTATACAATCTCATGATTCCTCTACAGCAGAAGCTGTATGGGGGAAGGGTGGCCAAAGCTGCTCCAATTCACCCAACACAGGCACCTGTTCTGTGCTTAGAAACATGTAGTGTCCCACAGGAAAATTTAAAAAATAAAAATAGGGGTAAAAAAAAAACATTTTATAGACTCCAGAGTTGTATGATATACTATATAATGTCAGCTTGATTCAATAGGTTTGTTATGTAAACAGAGCAAATATTGAATATTGGTTTATTTAGATTTTTGTATTAATTTCATGGTCAGCACACAGCATCCATTCTTTAGTACAGCATGTATGTATCATACAGTGGAACCTTCCAGGCAAAGCAAGAACACTATTATGAGAAAATAAGATGAAGGATCCTCAACTAGAAAACTTACAGTGCACTTTTAAACATCAAACGTCAAATCAAAAATGCCTAATTTCAACCGAGGAGCCTAATGTTCTGTGGGCCTATAGCCTACTCTGTTTGAGAACCACGGCTTCAAACCAACTTTAACATACAGAACACAGAGCACAGCTTCAAATAGTATTTGAGTGCTATGGCCCGGTCCCGATCATATTACTGCAATGAGAAAGTACGCGAAGATCTGAGCTTGAGACCTGCACGGGACTGTCTAGAAGTAAATACACTGAACTGAACAAATCCCACTGAAATTGTTTAGAGAGAGAAAAGTTTGACAACAAAAAGCTCGTTCACAGACCACACCGAGGTCACGCTTCCCGCATTTCGCTCTGCATCATGGATAAAGTTTCTACTCACATGGTCAACGTGTCTTGTGATAATACATCCACCTGACGCGATGCTCTCCTCCTCTTGTCTCCACCTGCTCTGTCCTCTGTTACAGCAAGTACTCCCACACTCCCACACTCCCACACTCCCACACTCCCACACTCCCACACTCCCACACTCCCACACTCCCACACTCCCACACTCCCACACTCCCACACTCCCACACTCCCACACTGTAAAATTGGACAAATTGAATCGACTTTGCTTTGGAGTTTGTGTGCTTTAGTTTTAATTTTGATGTCTTGGTTTGATTTTCTTTTGTCTATTTTCTCTCGGGTCCTGTTTTGTGCTTTTTTTATGTGTATTAATTTTTTTTTTTTAAAAACATGAAAAAAAACTATCCATAATGTTTATGTGAACATGAAGAGGTATGCGTTTGTAGTACATATGACATATGTATGTAAACTGGACTTTATTAAAAACACACATCGCACACGCCTCACGGATGACAGCTTTACGATCCCGTGTAAAGATGAAGGTCACATTATACAGCCCTGATGTGCAGACGTTGTGCGCTGATATTCTGGAGCAGAAATCACATTAAACAAGTACGATAAATATTTTAGTTGCTTATTATTTTGTATATATATATTTCATATTTTATCATTGTTCAGTGAGATGGTCCATTTTTCAGGATGACAGCTGTATGCAGTTTTCTTTTTGGTTTGCTGCCGGTAGATACATTCATTTCTGCATTCTTTTTTTTTCAGACATACACGAAGGACTCAAATAGAGAATTTTACTTGAAAGTAACCTTCAACCCAACATGTTTTTTTCAGAGTCAAAAAATATTTTTATTGGATGCAGAAATGCTATTTTGTTTCCTCTGCAGTCGTTCATTGATTTAATTATTAAATCAATATGATTTTAATAAATGCAACACAGTTTAGCTCATCAAAAACATTTATATGCGGTTTTATTTAACTTAAAAGGATTTAGTGGCTCTCGCTGTGTCCTTTACTGTGTGAAAATAGGTCCAAAAGGCTCTGTGAGTGGTAAAGGTTGCCAACCCTTGGTCTAGTAAAAACTAGCCATTCATACCTATATTTCAGTAGCCAGGACAGACAGTGTCTTTTTAACTGGAGATGTGCAGAGGGAAAGGACATCCTATGAAAGTGTTGGGAGTTATGCACTTTAGGAGCGTAGCAGTTTTAACAGAATCATAAAGTAAAGCCTGGGAAGGACACACTCACACAACGATCATGCACAAGGTGCCGAGTAGTAGTATTGATTTTTTGGGGTATAGTTCTGAAAGAAATGCAAACATAATCCTTCAGTGTGTGACTGATACTCCCTCAATGCTGTCCAAATCACAAAAATGCACACTATTTCCTATTTTCTGTCATTTATCCCCAGTCAAGACGCCTCATTCTCTGTTTAGAATGTCAAATTTATCTTTAAAACACAGGTTTGTTGTGCTTTGTATTAAATATTGATGGAGTAGATATTTTATAAGAGTCAATTATGGACTAGGGGCTTTTTAAACAATTTTGAGCTCTACAGCTATTTCTCTGTCTGCAAAAGCATGTTTGGAGCAGAACTCTGAACCTTTTAAATCACTTGGCACAAATTAAAAGTCTGTTTATATTCAAATCATCACTATTGAATGACATTTTATATTGTGGCCAGTTGTAGACATATTGTTTCTATGAGAACGAGTGTTACTTTTTGTAATTTGCCTTATAATAAAAGCAAAATTGGTTAACAAATGCCGCCTTAAAATGTGATGTTTTTTTACCAACTAATGTCTCACAGGGCTTTTGAATAACAACTTTTTATTTACACTGACTTTTAACTATCAGTTAAAAGTAAGTCAAAAATCAAATGTAATTGATATTTAGTGAGACATCAATATGACACACAGGGAAAGTTTCAGACACTTACAGGCCATATTTCAGTTCAATTATTTTCCAGCATTTTCTGCATAACTGGATGCAACAAAGACACATTTACGTTTTAAAATGCAGCTGTACTTTTGTATGATGTATTTTTTTGTTGAATAAATGCATGTTGGATTGCATGTTTTAATTTTATTTTGCCTGGGTGCACACGTGAAAAATGTATAGCATGCTACACCTAAACAGATCAGACAGATTAATCTGGTCCAGATCCATCCGGAGTTCCTGCTTACAGTTACTGCTCTGAGTGGCCACTTGACTATTTTTAGATTGTTGTTTTAGAGATGATTTGATGATGGAAGACACCCAAACCTTAAACAATAAGGAAACACAACTCATGGGTTCGGCCGTTCAGGGAAGGCAGACAGGAAGTCACATGCCTGGATCATTCCAGCTGAACCAAAGTGTATTGTTGAACCTACCAATGGTTCCTCTGGAGTCAACCATTTCCAAAGATCTCACAAATGACACACATGCAGGAAATATAAAGGCAAAAATATTTCTTTATATGCAAAAAAAATAAATGTAATCACAATTGTTATTAGAAATGATTTCATTTAGTTAATTGTAATCAAATAGAAATTAGGATTAAAAAAGACTAAATTACTATACATTGTACTGCTCGACATAAAAATAGTACAATAAGGACAAATAATCCATGGAAATGTTTTTAGACGTCTACAACCCGGTTTTAGTGTTCAAACAAACAATTATTTATTTTGTTTGAACAGGTGGTCAGCCCCCAAAAACGATTGGCTTATGCTCGTGACTGAAGGTCGATAAGTTCAAAAGTGCAATTATTGTCCCAATACATCGGCCGACCAATACATCGCTGCTAATATCAATAATAGAGATTGCAGTTTTCATATACATCATCATCAGCCACAGTAACAAGAATATTGGATGTCTTCATCGTCGGAAAAAATAAAACCATACTGAACAATCCTTCTTCATTAGCTCAGTAAGGCAAATGTCTTATGCCAAAACTTTTCTTTGCATCAGCCTCGATCTCATGGACCATAAAGCCAGACAGCACGGAGCTCCTCTCTGACAGAAGTGCACATCGAGGGAGTGTTTAGACAGCTGACAGGCACAGCTCTTGTTTGCAGCAGTCAAGTGACCAGAAATGGACAGGAAATTTACAGCAAAAATACAACTCAATTATTTCACCGCTTAAAGAACAGCACAATATCCTCAGTAAAGTCATGTGCATTCATTCATTCAGCATGACTCACACACGGAAAGACTTCATGTTGGTACGTTTTAGACACCCACATGAAAGAAGGAAGCCACAATTCTAGAACTGCTAAAAATGACGCAAGCGCAGAACTAGAGATTGCAAAATTCTTGGCCGATTTCTGGTTTTTAAAAGGAGGTCTGACATGCCAAACCCGTTTTTTCCAATACTGATTTTCTATCTAGCCACTGATTTTCCCACAAACTACCCAGTATTATGTACCGGTATATGAAAAAGGTGCATGTATACAGGACACACGTTTTATAATATAAAATGTAATTTATTTTGTGGTAATATATATTAGCAAAACAAAATGAAATGACAATAATGGAAGCATAATCTCAAGTCTTCCTCATGTGCCATGTCCCCTCATGTGCCATGTCCCCTCATGTGCCATGTCCCCTCATGTGCCATGTCCCCTCATGTGCCATGTCCCCTCATGTGCCATGTCCCCTCATGTGCCATGTCCCCTCATGTGCCATGTCCCCTCATGTGCCACGTGATGGAGGACACTCTCCACTTTCATATTTAATGTCTCAATATTAGTTGGTGACACTTCTACAAGAGAAGTACAAAGAAAGACTGTTCACTTCCATCAAATTTCAATTATGAATATTGCTCAATTGAAATTGCGTAATCAAGATTAACAGAAACTCAACATATTTCCCTGAGTGGATAAATTGCCCTCTCCTTGAACCGACACCTTAATGTGGTGGAGGGGTTTGAGTGCCCGAATGATCCCGGGAGCTATGTTGACGGGGGCTTCATGCCCCTGGTAGGGTCTCCGAAGGCAAACAGGTCCTAGGTGACGGGTCAGACAAAGATCGGTTCAGAAGCCCTCTATGATGACAACACGAACAAGGCAGTTTACGTCGCCCGGATCGGCGTCACCGGGGCCCCATCCTGGAGCCAGGCCTGGGATGGGTGCTCCATGGCGAGCGCCTGGTGGCCGGGTCTTACCCCACGGGACCCGGCCGGACACAGCCCGAAAGAGCGACGTGGGGCCGCCCTCCCGTGGGCCCACCACCCGCAGGAGGATCCATAAGGGGCCGGTGCAGAAAGATCTGGGCGGCAGTCGACGGCAGGGGCCTCGGCGACCAGATCTCCAGACACAGAGACTAACTCTGGGGACATGGAATGTCACCTCGCTGGGGGGGAAAGAGCCTGAGCTTGCGTCCCTCCGCCTTCGGGTGGGGGACATGTCTCTCACTGTTGTGGCGGCCTACGGGCCGAACAGCAGTGCAGAGTACCCGGCCTTCTTGGAGTCCTTGGGAGGGGTACTGGACAGTGCACCGACCGGGGACTCCGTTATTCTACTGGGGGATTTCAACGCCCACGTGGGCAATGACAGTGACACCTGGAGAGGGGTGATCGGGAAGAACGGCTTCCCCGATCTGAACCCGAGCGGTGTTCAGTTATTGGACTTCTGTGCTAGCCACGGATTGTCCATAACGGACACCATGTTCAAGCACAAGGGTGTCCATCAGTGCACATGGCACCAGGACACCCTAGGCCGGAGGTCAATGATCGACTTTGTTGTCGTGTCATCAGACCTCCGGCCGCGTGTCTTGGACACTCGGGTGAAGAGAGGGGCAGAGTTGTCAACCGATCACCACCTGGTGGTGAGTTGGATCCGCTGGCGGAGGAGGAAGCCGGACAGACTTGGCAGACCCAAGCGCATTGTGAGGGTCTGTTGGGAACGTCTAGTGGAGCCCTCTGTCAGTAGGGTTTTCAACTCGCACCTCCGGGAGAGCTTCTCCCATGTCCCGGGGGAGGCTGGGGACATTGAGTCCGAGTGGACCATGTTCTCCACCTCCATTGTTGATGCGGCTGCTCGGAGCTGTGGTCGCAAGGTCTCCGGTGCCTGTCGTGGCGGCAACCCAAGAACCCGGTGGTGGACAACGGAAGTAAGGGATGCCGTCAGACTGAAGAAGGAGGCCTAACAGGCCACTCTGGCTTGTAGGTCTCCGGAGGTCATCGACGGGTATCGGCAGGACAAGCGAGCCGCAGCTTGTGCTGTCGCAGAGGCAAAAACCCGGGCCTGGGAGGAGTTCGGGGAGGCCATGGAGGAGGACTATCGGTCGGCACCAAAGAAATTCTGGCAAACCGTCCTGCGCCTCAGGAGGGGGAAGCAGTGTCTCACCAACACCGTTTACGGTGCGGGTGGAGGCCTGCTGACCTCGACTGGGGATGTCGTCGGACGGTGGAAGGAATACTTTGAGGATCTCCTTAATCCCTCAGTCACGTCTTCCGAAGAGGAAGTAGAGACCGGGGACTCTGAGGCTGGCTCATCCATCACCCAAGCTGAAGTCACTGAGGTTGTTCGCAAACTCCTTGGTGGCAGGGCTCCGGGGGTGGATGAGATACGCCCTGAGTACCTAAAGTATCTGGATGTTGTAGGACTGTCTTGATTGACATGTCTCTGCAACATCGCGTGGTGTTCGGGGACCGTGCCTCTGGACTGGCAGACCGGGGTGGTGGTCCCTCTGTTCAAGAAGGGGGACCAGAGGGTGTGTTCCAACTCCAGAGGGATCACACTCCTCAGCCTCCCGGGTAAGGTCTATTCCAAGGTACTGGAGAGGAGAATCCGACCGATAGTCGAACCTCGGATTCAGGAGGAGCAGAGTGGTTTTCGTCCCGGTCGTGGAACACTGGACCAGCTCTAAACCCTCCATCGGGTGCTCGAGGGTTCATGGGAGTTTGCCCAACCAGTCCACATGTGCTTTGTGGATCTGGAGAAGGCTTTCGACCGTGTCCCTCGGGGTGTCCTTTGGGGGGTGCTCCGGGAGTACGGGGTCCGGGGCCCTTTGCTCAGGGCTGTCCGGTCCCTGTATGACCAGAGCAGGAGCTGTGTTCGCATTGCCGGCAGTAAGTCAGACCTGTTCCCAGTGCATGTTGGACTCCACCAGGGCTGCCCTTTGTCACCGGTTCTGTTCATAATTTTTATGGACAGAATTTCTAGGCGCAGTCAGGGGTCGGGGGGTGTCCGGTTTGGGGACCACAGGATTACATCTCTGCTGTTTGCAGACGATGTTGTCCTGATGGCTCCATCAAACCCGGACCTGCAACATGCACTGGGACGGTTTGCAGCCGAGTGTGAAGCGGCTGGGATGAGAATCAGCACCTCCAAATCCGAGGCCATGGTTCTCGACCGGAAAAAGGTGGCTTGCCCTCTCCAGGTGGGTGGGGTGTCCTTGCCCCAAGTGGAGGAGTTCAAGTATCTCGGGGTCTTGTTCACGAGTGAGGGAAGGATGGAGCGTGAGATCGACAGGCGGATCGGCGCAGCGGCTGCAGTGATGCAGTCGCTGCACCGGACTGTTGTGGTAAAGAGGGAGCTGAGCCGAAAGGCAAAGCTCTCTATTTACCGGTCGGTCTACATTCCTACCCTCACCTATGGTCATGAGCTTTGGGTAGTGACCGAAAGAACAAGATCGCGGATACAAGCGGTCGAAATGAGTTTCCTCCGCCGTGTGGATGGGCGCTCCCTTAGAGATAAGGTGAGGAGCTTGGAGTAGAGCCGCTGCTCCTCCACGTCGAGAGGAGCCAGCTGAGGTGGCTCGGGCATCTGTTCCGGATGCCTCCTGGGCGCCTCCCTCGGGAGGTGTTTCAGGCATGTCCCACCGGGAAGAGGTCCCGGGGAAGACCCAGGACACGCTGGAGAGACTATGTCTCTCGGCTGGCCTGGGAACGCCTCGGGATCCCCTCGGAGGAGTTAGAGGAAGTGTCTGGGGAGAAGGAAGTCTGGGAGTCCCTGCTCAGACTGCTGCCCCCGCGACCCGGCCCCGGATAAAGCGGCAGAAGATGGATGGATGGATGGATAAATTGCTCAAAGCTGTTTACAGGTGAGTTGATAAGTTTATGCCAGTTTCCAATGAAATGAAAGTGTCAAACGGAAAAATTGATTTGTCATAATGTACGGTAAAACAGTGAGACTCATAGACACAGGATAAAAGTTTGAAGTTTCTGTGAAATTTATCAACAATGTATTTTGACCACCAAGCAGATGCTTATAATTGTTTTGTCATTTCAAATGTTTTATATTTTCAATAATAAAACATTTACCAGCATTAATGTTTTTCAAATTACATTTTAAGTCACATGTTTTAGTAACATTTTCCACAAGGGGTACTAAAATATAAATATACACTGGAGTCTACAGCTAGCATGCCATTGCATTTTTATTTTTTGTGTAAAAATAGATCTGGCATGTCAGATTCTAATTACATTTAAATATAGTATATTTTTAAAATGACTAAATTTTATAAAATTCTTATACACTCTAATGTATAAGAATTGTATATATGCACACTAAAAGTGTGCATGTTTTTCATTATAATCTTCAAAAGCTTTCTGCAATTTGAGTTTGATATTCATAAGCGTTCTTTTCTTCCAACTTTTCAATGTGCCTTTCAATTACGTGTTGAGGCACTGGTTGGCACTATTTAATCAAACTGATAAGAAACACAGAACAACATGAAGCTTTGGCTTGGAATTTATCAAATGGCAGCAATTATATTTACACTTGATAATGATAACTAAGTAGGCCCTCAGCAACATTTCCCAGCAAAAGGAAACAAGATGGAAAACAAATACTCCACATATGGTGTAGAAATTATGACAATAGATTTTGGCCTTTTGTTTTCTTGAAAAGTGAACTGAAAGTCAAGTGTACAGAAAGTTTGAACTTTTGCAGTCATAAAGATGGCAGTACTAATCCTGCAATAAATCATACATTTCCCAAGTTATTAAGTTATTATTTCCCATTATGTTGAGGTGCGTACTACAAACAGGCACTCAACGGTTTAAGGCTCCATTTAAGATCCTTTTGAATGAGAAAATGTCCTTTTATTTTTGGTAAAAGTAGGTTTCATGACTGAGCACTTGGGAATGGAATGATGCAATTATCCAAGTATTAATCAGAGTTGGGACCAGCAAACGTCCAGTCAACATTTATTTTTTTGGGAAGCATCAATTGACTGTTTCAAGTCCCGAGTCACTCGCATTGCGTCCCAAGTGGCAGTCCATCTGATCAAGTCAGGTAGAAAAGTCATCAAAATAGTGATTCTTGTGTTATGCAGGATGGCAGAGCGTCAGATTTACCAATAACATGCCAAATTAGTCCACGGTATTATGAACATTATGAAATAAAGGAGTGTCTGTTTATCAAAAACAGAGGATGACACACTGGATCTGTAACACGGTGATGTGCAGCGCACCTGCTGTGAGGCTGTGAGGCTATTAGGCTACATGCTTAAAGCTGGTCATTAGAAAAGGCCCAAAGTGGTTAGGATAACGCGTGCAGCAGACTTACCTTTGCCATTCTGCCAGGCTGTGTACCAGGACAGGCTGAGGAAGGATGTGAAGAAGATAATAGCCGTGGCCACAGTACCATTTCTGAGCCTCATCTCATTTTCATGTCAGCGATGCCTCTACGATGCCTCTCTCTGGTGCCGCTGCCGCCCTCCGCCTGTCGCTTCTTCTGTGGCTCTTCAAATGGGCGTAGACAGAGCCATGCCAGTGCCCGAGGGGAAGGACGAAGACGCGGACGGGCCGACGGCAGAGTCCTCGGTCCTCACGCGGGTTATGACGGCACGTTTCTTTATAGTGAAAGTCCGTGCGTCGACCATACAGCGGTGGGTCACGAGTTAAGAGGGTTTCTCAAAAGAGGGCTCCACGTCATAAACGGAGAAGGAAAAAAACAGACTCGCGCAGATCAAAGATGAAATGTTCAAAGCAGACGTGAGCTACAAGTTACAAAAATATGGAATTTGAGTTTGTGACGGACAGATTCACGGGATAGGCTGGACGATCTCTGACGACGTTCAAAAGCAACGCCCCGAATTACTAAAGATTCAGCCCAAGCAGGCAACAGATGAGCCTCTCTTTGTCAATACACACGTCAGCTGACTGGTCCTGCCCCTGGATCTATTCTATTATCGGTCCTGCCCATGGTCCTGCCGCAAACTAGCTCATTTAACTTAGCAACCAAGTTAGCAACAACGCTAACGTTACATTAAGTAGCAGAGGGCGCGATTCCATGGATGTTTAAACAAAACCAACTTGTAAAAACCAACCACTGAAATAATAACGTCTGAAGAATAAAGTCTGAAGAATAGGCGGTCTAAATGAAGTCCAAAGAATAAAGTCTAAAGGACAAAGTCTGGCGGTAATATAACACTTGGGGTACCAGCCGCCATAAAACACCGAAGAAGAAGAAGCTCACCGGCTGCTGCTACCGCATAAATTCACGTGACGTCACAACATCCGGGTCACTTGAGCTTGTAACGCGCGTCGCCATTTGCGAGGGGGAAACAACACCTTGACTACCAAGTAAACTAGCTGTCATTCTGATCGATCTCGGACACTAAATTAGTATTGATGCCAAAACGTTTCTCCGTTTTGGATGTTCAAATCACGCTTGGCAAGAAGAAAATATTTCCTTCTACAGGATACCAACAGTAAAAAGTAAAAACAAACTCAGTGGCTACAAGCGCTCAAACAAGTCGAAGATGGCAAGACATGGAGCCCAAAATCAAAGTGGGCCTACGATTGCAGTCGTCATTTTATAAACGGTTAGTTCATATAGGCCTAGTTAGAATAATATTGTTTATTATCAAACTAGATTAGGAGGTCTATACAGATTTGGCCAGCTTGCAGCATCGTTTGCCCACAAACCTTGGTATTAAGGACAACATTTTAGCGTGTCATATCTTCAGCTCATAACGATGCTTCTCTGATGGCTCCAAATGCTCTGTGTAACCGTATCACAGACATCGTGGTTAGTAAGCAACGCTGGGCAAGCCTTGGATGACACTCGGTAGTCAAGATGTTGTTTTCCCCTCGCACAATGGCGGTGCGCGTTAGTAGGTGAAGTGGAAGGATGAAGGATGATGACGTCAGCGTGAAGCTATGCTGCGGCCCGCCTGCGCCACCTGCTGTGTGCAGTGCGCATCGTGGTGCCATATTGTTATCAACGCCATTTCAAAGCTGATCAGCACGAGCAACATGTGCGTTGATTCAACAGAAAAGCCTGACAGAACATCAAGATAAGATAAGATATTCCTTTATTGTCCCACATGGGGAAATTTCATTGGTGCAACGCAGGTAGATACAGAGATAGATACAGAAGAACAGATCACTTATAGGAAGTCTGAAAAACACTTTCAGTAGAAGATCTCCTATAAATAAATAAAAACTCCCATAGACAAATAAATAAATAAATAAATACATAAATACCATTGCATGTGATCACGACAGTAATTGCACATGAATATGTGTCACGACAGCACATAGATTGCACATGAATTTCACATGAATTGCACATGAATTCCAACAGCAATTGCACATATGACAGAGTTGCACATCAGTATTAGGTTAGGTCAGTATTGCGAGTGTTTAGTACTAACAGTTTTTGTTATAAAGTCTGACAGCAGCAGGAAGGAACGTTGATTTACCATCTGGGTTGTTTTGTTGGCGGACCCCCCAAGATCTCCAAAAACGCATTCATTTGCTATTATTGTTTGCCATTTTTCAAGTGTTTTAATTCTTCTGGTTGGTTCTTTTCGCTGTTGTTACGGTAGTTTTCTGTTATTGTATTACCTTCCCTAAGATCCCATCAGGGAATTCTTCAAATCTTTTGTCACACGTTTGTATTTAGCTTTTTATTACAATGTAAAATCTTAATACTTTTCAAAACTGCACAAAATACACTTCTTCGTACGAAGAGCAGGTACTACCCTTTAAAGGGCCTTCCCGTCCACAATCTATCTCACCAGGCCAGCCTTTCTTCACCAAAGTGGCCCGCACGAGAAAGCTGTTGTGCATTTGTTTGCTAATTACGGTAATCGTAAAGAGCACGGAAGTGGTGTAGGCTGAAACTGCTGGGCTACACGGCCAAAAAATTAACTGATAACTCGATTAATCGAAGAAAAGAATATATGGATTATTCGATTACTAAAAATAATCGATAGCTGCAGCCTAGTTACAGCGCAAACCTGGACAAACAATTCACTTCCATGTCTCGAGGTGACACCTGATGTAAACATGGTCAGCGTGCACAGTTGACCACATGTCGCTGTGTCACTCAACAAATGTATTTTTTAGTGACATTATTGATAATCATCAGCAAATTTGTTCACACACACGAGCTACTTTTAATAACGTGCACGGCACGCTTCTACATGTTCTACACCCACGGATTCTTTTGGCTAACCTGTCTAAAGTGTTGTCATATTAAACGACACAACTCATGTGTGCAATTTTATCCCATCATTACTTTAGTTGTTGTTGTTGTTGTTGTTTTATGGCAGTTGGCATCCAAGTGTTGCATTACCGCCAGACTTTATTCCTCAGACTTTGTCGTAGTCCTCAGACTCTGTCGTAGTCCGTAAAAGTACTCCTTCCATTGCTTTGGTGTTACAAAGCCCATGAGGTCATGATATGTCTTTGTGACTAGAATAGTTGTTGTTGTTTCAGACAACAACCGGCTTTATTCCAGGGAGACTCTTCTTCATCTTCCTCTCCTTCTTTGACGTTCGGTGCTTCCACCGGCTTTAATATTTCCACTGATGTCGCTGTTTGGTAGCCGTGCGTCTACGAGACTGGACGAGGACAGGAGACCACCCCCACCCCCATCTCGTCACTCTGATCACTCTGACTCCCCAAAAGCAGACCCCCATCACTCCGACTCCCATTTAGCGCCTTTAGCCTGTTTTCTATATCTGCCCAATCAAGCTCCTTTGTTCCAAGGAATCTCCCTGCAGCTTTAGCAATGATCCTGATCCTTTCAGTTCTGCTTTGAGTCTGAGCAGCACAGTTTACAACATCCACCATAAAGAGTACAAAATCCTCTCTATCCACAACCAGGGTATTCTCATTAATTCTGGAACCTGCACACTTGGGACCTCCACTCTTGAAACCTTCACACTTCTTGGGAGCCACGCTGGCCTTTCTCATTTCGCCCTGGCTGGGAGCAGCGCTGGCTCCTCTCTCTGTATTTACTCTAAACTCGTTACTTGAAACTTTCTTGACTGCATCTGCATAGGATATATCTTGAGAGACCTTTATTTTCTGCACCTCAGCAGCTCTTTTGCTAAACCTGCATCCCCCGTAGGCAGAGCTATGTTCTTCCCCACAGTTACAGCACTTCAGTTTTGCACCCACGTCACACTTCCCATACTCATGATCTCCTGCACATTTACCACATCTTTGCTTCCCTCTACAGACCGCTGCAATATGCCCAAAGCGCTGGCACTTAAAGCAACGCAGGGGCGGCGGAACATATGGCCTAACGTCATGGCACATGAACCCAATGAACACCTTACTAGGCAGGCACCTCCCTTCAAGTGTTACCATTACCGACAAGCTGTCACATCTTACCCCAAACCGGGTCACCTTCAAACGCCTAGCGTCCACCACCGTAACTCCAGTCAAATTCTCCTTAACTTCATCCACAGACGTCGCCGTAGGGACACCTACGATAACTCCTCTGACCGTGTTTCTTTCAGCATCAGACACAAGAATGTCCTTTCCACCCAGACGTTTAGTTCCAATCGCCTTCCGTTGCTGAGCCGCGTACTTGCACACGACCAGCAGCGAGCCATCTCTAAGGACACTCGCACTCTTGATCACTCCCACAGCTACAGTTAGGCTCTTTGACAATGCCACTGAATTCCACTCCTTAAAGGATGCACTATCCTGTGCAAGCTTTATGATCACCTTACAGTCTCTGCTCTCACCCCGGATATCAATAGCTTCAGCCTCATCCTGCTGCTCATTCCCAGAACCCTCGGACGAGCTAAGGGACTTTTTACGTTTCCGGGCACGTGCAGGCAGAAAAGGCTGCTCCTCCACGCCGTCCAGAATGTCTTCCATCCCCGATCCACTCTCCTCCGCCATCTCCCGTCTCTCCAGACCGGGTGTTGAGCAAGGTCTCCTCACAGTTTTAAATTGCGAGCCTATTTATCTTTATCGCGTCAGCTTTGTTCTTGTCGAATCTGCTAAAGAAAACATCACGTCAGTCACAATAGATCCATGAGCCTGACATGCACGTGCCTTTTGCGGCCTGATGGTGGCGCAAAATTTGTTTACAAATCACAGAATGAAAGTCTAAAGTCTGAGACGCGCAAGGAATAAAGTCTGGCGGTAATGCAACACTTGGATGCCAACCGCCATAAAACAACAACAACAACAACAAATCACAGAATATAATCACTCCGAGAACCGGAACAATGGGTCTATCAAAAGAAATCATGAAATACACAAATCGCTCGGCATGGAGTATATATGGAGTATGCTTATTTTTAATGCAATCATTTGGTATTTTGTCATGATGTTTTGCATTTGGACGGCTACTAAACCTAAACCTTTAAATTATAAACAAACTTCTCAACTAAACAGATCACGTAATAAAATTACAGTGGAATTAATTGGAATGACAACGGCCAAAACGAAATAAACCTTGTAGTACATGGTCAGTGCACCATCTAGTGTTTTTTTTCCACCGTCCTGGGCGCCACCATGGATCTATTAATATGACGTACGCCACAGGCTTTATAGATTCATTTTATTTGGGACACATGCGGTGGTTTTGCACATTCTCTAATAATACAGTAGATCAACATGATCAGTACATACAATCTTAATGTTTCCAAGTTCTGGGGGGTGGGATTGTACTGATATGTGATAAAGCAACACAGAAAATAACATCAGAAAGGTGTAGCTTTAAAGTATTCTTCCAAAGGTATTAGTGATATCCCTCCAATCCAGTCCTGCAGCCATACTTGGATCAGTTCCAGCCTCATGAAAAACCACTTGTGGCCTATTGGCCACTTGGCCATGACAGGATGTCTGTAATAGTACATTTAAAACAATAATGGTTAATTTAGTAAGTATGTTTTCATCTTATTTTAGATTTGACATAGTCTAGGCCTACACATAAGTTTGTATCAGCTTTCAATATACATACCTGGAAAACATTGCTTCCTGCGCAAACAATAAATCTTCAGGGGGAACGTCCATCAACTTTCCCGTAAGAGTCAGTCGAGCACATCTCGGATCTTCAGGATCATACATCATTTGTCTAAAATACAAATATAGATTTATATAGGCTTTAATTAAAACTGTACAGAATATTTTTCTATACAATCCAACACTGAAATAGCTCACCGACAAAAGTCGCCTTCAGCCTCTGAGAAAGTCAAAGATGCATATGGGTTTATCTTCAAGTCCGAGACAGAGTTGTCCATAGGAGTCATATAGAAGTAAATGATGCCAGTGCTATTGTCCAGTGGGCCATCACTGACAGAGAAAATATTTCCAAAGGGGATTCCTTTGATCTGGAGACAAGTAATGACAGAAAAACTATTAAGTTCACAGATGTAGAATTAAATCACTAATCCAACCATACTTCAAATATAAACCATTAGTTAAAAAAAGAATACACAGCAAAAGGCATGGTAATTAGATGAAATAAAGTAAGACACTACAGGCCGATTAAATAAAGCAAGACACTACAGGCCGTTTGGTCAGTTTTCCCTCTCAACATTTTCATGCGGAAACAACACAATTGTCCAATCTGCTCCTACTTTTTAAAAATTGATTTAATTTAATCAACTTGCATTCATACATGAGACAGTGAAACTTCAAAGGTCGTTTTCTTATAATGCATTTTAATCCCATAGGGATATAAAGATCAGACCTTAAAGTAGCACCTACACACACAAAGCTTTACAAACTTGTACTCAACAAGATTTTGACAGAACGTACAGAAGGATTTGTTGATATCGAATTCCAAGCCTGATTTATTCAAGTTTTATGTCTAAAAATTGGGCCAAAATTTAAATTCAAGGCCAATTTTAGTCTGATCTAGTTTACTCAAAAACTTAATAAGATATTCCCAAAATCCCCTCTCGACCTTTTTCAGATATCCCATATGTATATATATGGTATGGATATGTCCCAAATAGATTATTTCTATATGAAAACCAACCAATTAGTAACCAGTAATACAATGTCTTCCTACATTCATATGCTTATGGTAAATCGGGGGAAGTTTGACATTTATATCTAAAGTATTTTTTTCCTATTCAGGAGTAGTGCCTTAAACATTGTTGATGGACAAAGGCTGGTCAGTATTATGGTGTAGGTCCATAATAGGCCATTCAGAGGTGTTTTAGTAATGAGACAATAAATATATATTATATCAAATCAAGTAATCTAATTGAGTCAAAATAGTCTTTCAGCAAATAGGCCACAATAATGGATATGCTCCAGTCTATAAATGTATAATAAACATGTTATGAACGGGATGCCCCAGTTGCGCTCTTACCCTCTCTTGAGTTGAAATGGTGGACAGCACCCCCCAGTCACTGTTGTGAGCAATGTATCTGGCGGTCCTGGCAGTCTCCTGGTGAGGAGGAGGAGGAGGTGAAGGAGGGCTACTACTGCTGCTGCTGCTGATCGTCGCCTTTTCAACGGGATACGAAAAAAGACGAGATGATTGCTGGACAACAGTGTCGACCTTGGACTTTACCATCTCTCCAGGAGCCACAGCCTGCTTCTTCCACAGCCCTGTCGAGTCCACCAGCAGCGGGGCCACCTCCTCAGACAAGTCCGCGTCCTCCGCCTCCACCACGTCGTTAGAGACCACCCAGGACACCGAGCTCCTCAGGGTGTAGCCCCGGCACACGTACAGCGCAGCGGCAATGAATGCCAGGGAAATGTAAGAGGACTTCATG
Organism: Eucyclogobius newberryi; assembly: GCF_026437365.1. Lineage (NCBI taxonomy): Eukaryota > Metazoa > Chordata > Actinopteri > Gobiiformes > Gobiidae > Eucyclogobius > Eucyclogobius newberryi. The sequence continues at coordinate 18,962,395 of NW_027315768.1, forward strand.
GAGGGAACAGGACGGCCGTTGTGTGTACTCTGTTGTTTACATGCTCACATGTGCCAGCGTCTGTTACGCAAGTAGATTTAGTGAGCGAGTTCACGACAGCGACCCCTGCTGGCGGGGAAGAGACAAGACAACAACAGGACTGGAATTAAAGTAATGCAACGCCCTTATCATTCTGGCTGATTTTCTCTAAAACGCCTGACTAAAACTTCTCCCAATTCAAACTGAAGTCTTTGGAGAATAAACAATTGGACTTTTTGTGAAGCTGAGACTAGTTTTGGCTTCAGTTGATTCTGTGCAGTCTGATTTACTCTAGGTCTAAGTTCGTAGAAACAAACTGCATAGAGGAAAACCAGATTTGAAATCCCGTCTTGATTTTCTTGGGTCAATACAGCATATAAGGAGTAAAGCTGCTGTTAAAGGTCTGGACTGACACACAATAGACTGGACATTTTTTGGGTTAAAGTAAAAACATTTAGGCGGAATTCCCATATAAGGCCTATAAATGTACCAAAGTAGTTCTTCCCAGAATTTCTTTTTACATTTTTTATCAGATGGTGGACGAAAAGAAATGTAGAGAAATGTCGATAGAGTCTGTATAAACCCCCTGGAATAGTCAAACAAATAGACAATATTAAACTACAGACATTTCAGACTTATTTTACTTTTGATAACGAGTAATGCACAGTACATTCAACAAAAGTACAATATGAATGAAAACGAAATCCCACAAAATGTATCCATAGATTGGGCTTACTAATTAAGTAGTTTAATGACATTAAAGTTCATTTATTTTCCACCATCATATGAAAAAAAACACAGTTGTTACATTTAAATAAAACCATTATGTAATGTGTAGGGATGAGGAGGAGCTGTGATTCAGGGGCATCAGACTGGGGGACCCAGTTCAGGGAGGGTCCCTCACAAAGTCTGTTATGTGCATTTTCATATAGAAAACATGCAATGTACCCAGGCCCAGAATGTGGTGTTCTGCTCTGATTATGTAGAGCTTCATCATTCCATTATACTGTACATAGGACACAACAATAGCAACATTACAAAACACAAGTAGTTGTTTCTTACATTTGTCCCTTTCTCTTGAAAATGTTCCTGTCATAAAATATATATATATTAAAATCTTTATTAAACAAGATATCGTTACTTCTAAACATCCCTGTTAGTTTATGTGTCATTAATCCATAGTCTTATCACTCCAGGCCATTGATTTCCTTTTTGCAAGCTCTATCCAGGAAAGTTCTCCACAGTCAGACATGGACTGTAGGGCAGAGGGCTGAGTAGGAGAAGGTGATGGAAAAGAGGAAGGATCAGCAGTTTTTCGAATTTCTTCTTTAGGCCTCTCTGGCATCTTTTTAGGATTTGACACTGAAACATTTTTGTTGTTGTTATTATTGGCTCTTTTGTCATCATATACAGCAACTTTAACACAACTTACCTGTATGCGTAAACTCTTCTTTTGCCTCTTTGCTGACTAATGTCTCACTTTTCATTTCCACCGTCGCAGATATCCACTCTGCTTTTTTCTCCAAAAAAGCAACCTTCTTACTCATTGATGTGCCCCAAACTGAGTGACCCTCCATCTCCTCCAGATCAGCTGTGCTGGTTTCACTATCAGCAGTGGTATCCTGAGTAACAGCTAGACCTGTGGAGCGTAGACTCCGAGCACTCCAGAGAGGCGTGCTGTGTGGACTCGAAAGGCCTGTGCCACTCTGTGATGTGCTTTCTACCTGTCGAACAGAGCGCAGAGGAGACTGGCTGGTCCATATATTGCTTTGTGGCACAGAGTGGGTAACTGGGTCTGCTGGCGTTGGCTGTGACACTGCTGGTTTTGTTGTTTGGGCTTCTCTAAACGGACATACTGAGGTGTTCTGTTGTACTGTAGGCAGTACAACAGTTGGTGCCTCAGTTTTGGCAGCATTGGTTAATGGGTGATTTATACTTTTTGCATCCAGTATTTGTGCTGGATTTGTTTTTTCAACTTGCATTTTGTGTGAGCAAACTGGCCTGCCCTGCACTTTAGGAAATTTACATGTGAAAATATTTTGAATACTTCTAGTCTTTTCCATGGCCATACTCATCCAGGACACTTCTGTTGAGGTGGCATGTGGCTGGGGCCCCTGAGGTCCCTGGGGGAGACCTTTCACTTGGGAGGGCTGGGCCTCTGCAAAAACAAGTGGGCTGTTAACAGGGGCTGGGGCAGTGTGTTTGGCTGCACATGAGGCTGTAGATACATCTGTGGAGAGACAAAACTCTGTTAGACATGCCCGAGAGCACAGCGCTTCAGAGGTATGCTAACGAGTGCAAAGGTCTGTTGTCAGTTATTGCTCTGTGATTATTAACCATGTGAAAAACTGTAATATACATTACCAGTGCAAAAATATTCTTTGTATAATAAATGGCTCTATAGGACGTCTAGCATAGAAAAAATGCCTCTGAAACTCACTTGTTTTGGTTTCTGCAGTTAATGCTTTTGTAGACGGAGGTTCAGTATTATTACTTGTGTCTTGTTTATGATTTTTTTCCTCAGGCATTAAACATTCATCTGAAGCAGTTTCCAGCCTCAGCCTCATTGACAGAGATGTGGATCGCAGTTTAACACCAAATGTTGTCTTCGCTTCTTCTTCCTCAGCCTCCTTCGCTGAATCAGAATGATCACCCGCATCTGTGACTTTGTTTTGAGTCTGTCTCACTGATTCCACCTTTCTGAGACTGTCCTTTATCATCCATGTCTCTTCCCTTCCCATAACAAGGTTTCCAGGTTTAAAATCCACTTTTGGGCTGATGCTTGGAGAGGTGTCCAGTCGTTTTTCCCCTGCCTTTATCCAAGTATTTTCACGAAGCCCAGTGAAACTGCCTGAACGTGGTCTTTCCTCATCTTCCTTCCTTTTAGAAGCAGACAAATGAAAGGAACCAGAGCCTGAGAGTGGTCTTTTAATTGCTAATGTCCTGTCTATCTCAACTTTAGGCTGTAACGCTATTCCTGGCCTCACAGATGCCTGCTCAGCGGGCATGATTTGAGACTTCATATTAGCAGCCCAAGTCTTGTTTTGTGTTTCTTGGAAAAATTGTACATCAACATTTCCAGAGTTGTCACACTTTCCCTTTGCTTCTGATGGAATAAAAAATGAGTGTGGCCGGGGCCTTACATCTGCAGGTCTTTGACCTTTTGGCCGAAGAATCTGAGTAGACATTGTGGGCATTTCCCCAAGAATAGAAATGTCTTTTTGGGGCAAAACCATACTAGATGAATTGGATGATGTCTCAGGCATTGCGGTTTCTGATAGCACTGATGTAGTTTCAGTTATTTTTGCATTCACAGTTTCACTTTCTGGCTCTTTTTGGACATCAGGCGGCTCCTTCTCCTCATTAAGGATTTCTGAGTTGTTTAGGTCAGATGTCAGTGCTGTGGAGGCAACCTGCACAAACAAGAATAAAACTAAATAATAATAACAGCGCTTTGTTTTCTTATCAAACTTAATATGTCAAAATGTATGTTCAGAAAACCAAGACTATGATCAAATGTAAAGTGTTGTGTGATTTATTATTGTAAGAAATACTTACAGTGGAGGGCTTCTTCTTGGAGCTGGCCCTCTGGTTTCGGGGTTTAACAGACAAGCGGTGACGGGCAGCTGAGGTGTCTAAGCAAGAGGTGAACTGAGCAGGAGAGCTGAAGTCTAGTGGAGCCGCCTCAGTGGGAGACATTGCTTTTGGAGGAGGTTTAGTTGGTACTGGTTTAGGAGTGGGCAGTATGGGATTAGTGGACATTTGGGATAAGGCCTGAAAAAGATCAAATAAAAACAACTAGTGTTACATTTACATTGGCATTTGTATATTTGAGAATTCTGGTAAGTCTGAAACATGTTAATATTTTTTATTATTTTAAGTATATTTCTTTCTTTCCCACACCCAAATTCCACTGACAGGCTCCCGCCACATAGATACAGTATTTAATTGATCTTATTTAAAACCTACAAAACATGAACAGACTTTTCCTACATCTAGAAGAAGATTTACGTAATCTGAGTGGAATCTGAAAAGGTGGTTATGGTACCTTAATCTTTACTTTATGACATAAATATAATCTGTTAAAACATTAACTTGTTGAGAAGAGTACACACACACGTGAACAGTGCAGGACTTGCATCTCAAGCAAAACTTTATTGACAAGGAAAACAGAAAATACTTGTACTAAACCTATAGATTTAGTTGAATAAGTACCTTAATAGGGTTTTCCTGTGCTATGTGCCTCTCTGTCATCACCGATTGTCTACAGACGTGTTTTATATCTGAGAGACAAGATTGATCTTCTGAAGGTTTGCTGAGAAGAATTGTAGGTGGTGGCCCCAAATGAAACTTTTGTTGTTGTAACTTCTCCTAAAAGTCAATATCAAATGTGTTTATGAAAAGTAATAAAAGAAACAGATTTCAATTAATCCCAAATTCATACCTGCAGTGCTTTGATATTGATGGAGATATTCTCCTGGGATAAAACTCTAGTTGGTTCAGCCTCTGTCAAGACCTGGTCAGCCAAAAATATGCTGTCATGAGACCATGCTCGCGAGCTCATGGCTCCTGGATTACACCTAGAGATATGAGGGGTAAAACATTGCTGTAAAAGTAAAAAAAATATTCTCAAAACAACAACTGATAAAAGCAAATTATTACACTAGATCTTCATCTGATCCAAGTGCCTCTGCAGCTGTGATATCACTGGCAGACTGGCTCAGTTTTCTATTTGTTTCCCCCTCTTTCTTGCTTTTACCAAAGAGACGTAGTTTTAATGACTTTAGCTTGGATCTTTTGCGTCCTAAAGATGGGGAAAAACGTGTATATTTGGATCATCTTCATACACACACAACATAATGTCCTGTAAACAATTCATCTCACCCGAAGAGTCCTCAGTGCTCTCTTCTGTGTCGCCCAAAAAGGTCTCCATGTGTCTTCTTCTGCAATAAATACAGAGAAAAAGTCTAAGAAATTTCCCAAGTGCGATCAGCAAATACAGTCAGTTCAAGGCTGCAGCACAAACTCCTGCCCGCTGGTGTAGAAGTAGCCTGGAGTGATAGCTTGAGGTTGAGCTCAAAGGTTTATTGGTGTTATCAGCGCCGTTAGAAGCCTATAGCTGGGAGTGTTGATACAAGGAGTACATTTACTGTACCCACTTTGAAAAGCATTAATACATTGTTTTATGTAGAAGTGTTGTGTTCTCCAATGAGTGTAGGGTATGAAAAAAGTTATAATAAAGTTAAATTATTACAGTTGTTTTACATTGTATAGTAATATACAATGTTTGTATATGCTGCAACTACAGTACATGGGGGGGAAATGTCTTTGATATATAATATCATCAAAATAAACCATGATTAGAATTTGTATTGTAAGCAGTTTATACACAAATGTTCAAAACAATACAAACGTTTGGTTCCTTTGAAAGAGCAAAAAGTGCTCATTCTTCATTGCTGGCTAACTCGAAAGTTGTATAACTTTCCTGTAGCCTAGAAACTGGTGTCAGCAGAGCACAATATCATCTGGAGCATGTCGCTTGATAAGAGTAGTGTCAGATGATGAATAAACATGCAAAGTCCACATTTTCACAACCATGCACTGTATTTAACCATGAGTGCACATCTTGTTCAAACTATTAAATGTAAGCCTAACAAATGACATTGTCATTTTAAATTTAACATTGATATTCAAACAGTAAACTGGCTTTAGTGTGATTTTTGATCTAATTTAGAGAGGCAGACTATAGGCCTAACAGCAACACAGGATAAGCTGGTGGATTATTAACATTGCTGAGAGATCCTCATAAGATTTCACTGCACAATAATCCACAGTATCTGCTAGATCACAGGCTCCAAAAGCCACAAAAGCGCCTACCTTTATTTGAAAGTCACAAGGAAAGTTATAGTCTTTTAGGCAACATACACATTTACACAGGTATGGTGCATTTAAACTCACCGTGTGTCTGTGGCAGCAGCGCTGCCTCTCCTTGTCCTTGTCCTCTGCTTTTCATAGATGCCTGGTTTGTCCTGTTCACAAACTGTCCCAGTCCTGATGTGGAAACCTCAGGCCAACATTTGATCTACGAAGGCAGAGCAGTCCAAAGAAGGGGACGTCCAAGGAGAATGAAAGACATGCACTGAGAAGGAAAGAGAGGGAGGTCACTCTATGATAAGAGTAAGCAAATGCACAAAGAGAAAAGAGGACAGAATGAAGAGAGAGAGAGGGGGAGAGAGATTTTCTATTACATTAGTGGCACACTGTGGCCCTCTGCGCTAAGCTCCTTATAAAACGCTAACCTGATTTTTAGTCCCAGAAATGAAAGGGGAAAAAAGCTCTGGAATGGGGACAGATGTATACAGGAATGACAAATTATACACTTACATTTTACAAGTACATTTAGAGCATATATATTATATATATATATGATTATATATATCATATTTATATATATATATGATATATATATATATATATCATATATATATATATGATATATATATATCATATATATATCATATATATATATATATATCATATATATCATATATATATATATATATATATATATATCATATATATCATATATATCATATATATATATATCATATATATATATATATATCATATATATCATATATATATATATATATATATATATCATATATATATATCATATATATATATATCATATATATATATATATATATATATATATATATAAAATCATTATTATATTGTCTGTCAGGTCACTGAGGAAGCCCCCCACAGGAGCATCCAGAGATGGAAGCACAATCTAGGCCACCGGGCAACAGTCTCAATCAGAGGTGGGAGGAGAAGGGGGGTATATAGAGTATATACATGCTTCTCATCACACAAATCCTAATATTAAACCCAGCCACTAACATCAGGATTATATGCAATGTAGTTCTTAAAACTCAGCATAAAATCCTTTACCCATTGTGATAATGTTATGTATTTCGATACATAACATACCCCCCATTTAACCACTGAAGAGTTGAGAGCACCAAATACATAACTGGTTGTAATACAGCATTGTAAATATTTATTGTAATAAAACAATGTTAAGTATGAGTCAATCATCGCACTGCTTTCAACTCTTATTTTCAGGTTGAAGAAACATAAAAAATCTTTATTATTCGATAGACAGCATGCAGCGGTCTCATTTTGTCACAAAGTGTTGCATTTAAAATATCCTTATGGATATTTGATGGATAACAAGTCAGTAGCAAGGACCACGCCACAATAATGGAATATGAGAGAATATTTATTGATAATAGTGATGATCGATGATAGATCGATTAGAGTTGGCTGGGTAGAGAATCAGGATGAGGGCTCTGTCTCGGGTGATCAGCCCAGCTGATTCAGAACCCCCCCCTTCCTTCAGAAAGTGATGCATTAAGGTGAAGATGATATAGACATGGGGTGGGACGGGGGGGTCGAGAGAGCCAAGACAATAAGGGATGCTGGGATAGGCCTGTATAAATAGGGCTTCTGGGTAATTAGAAGAGTGGAGGAGGTTCCTTGACTGAGGTTCACCTCCTGAACCTCAGTCAATGATTAACAATCATTAATTACATAGTTATTGTTCCTATTCCGCTGTTACTTTTATAATGTTTTAGTGTGTTTTGTGTGAAAAACATCTACAGTGGTCTCATGGCATTGTCTGAGATCGTAGTCACAATAACCAATGGAAAATCTGCCCTGAAGGAGGAGAAGAGCCAAATTACAATCATACCAATACAAACAGACAGTAAAAAATAACAATAATTAAAAAAAATAACTTCTCCGATTAATCTTACTTTTGGTCTCTTAAAGTAATCCAGGCCTCTTCCTATTTTAATGATCCATCCATTGTCAAATCTGAAAATGTATTTAAAATAAATTCACATCTAGAAAATAATTCACAATAGCACCGGGCTAGTTATGGTTGTCATAAAAGTGTGGATATTATGGGAATTAGCTGATTGTTATATATATATATAAAACGGACGTGTATTTCTTTGTAAACAGGTTACTTTAGTTTGTGTGTTATTTCAATATTACGGTACATTTATTGTATGTTTACATTAGTTTAGAGACAAAACCACTAACTTTCAAAAACATAGATGATATTTCAGGTTAAGTATTTACATTGTTATGGTTAAGTACACTGTATTGTCCCCATAGGGAAATTTGACCTCTGCGTTAGAGCAGTGGTCGCTGCGTGCAGGTCAGGATGACTTTCGCTGGAGGATTTTACCTGGGGCATGTTTTGAGTTCATGGGGGAAACCCACCCAGACATGGAGAGAAACATTGAGGCAAGAATGCTAGCCACTCCATAACTCGTTCTCCACTTTGTGTTAATTATTTATTTATTTTAGCGAGACTCAGCTAATTCCCTATAAGAAATGAATGGAGCAGGAAGTGGAGCTCCGCACTTTTAAGGCAACTGGAACTAGCCGGTCTGTTTAATGAAAAGGGTCAATAAGACTAATTCAACTAAACGTATATCCTTCCATATAACATAAACTTACCTGATCTCTCTGTCATGTATGGTAGGAGAAAACTCCACATCCAGAGTGACTCCTTGAGTCATGAGACTTTCTTTGATTTCAGCCAAGGCACTTGTCTGTTGGTTATCGGCCTACAAATAAAGGGTATACAAATGTGTATACAAATCTACCATTATTGTCATTAAATAAAATCCATAACCTTACTTCATCTTGTGACGTGAGGAGGTGGATTCTTTTCACTTTGTTCAACCCTTTAAGGAGCATTTCACAGAATCTCAGGAAATTATACAGCTGTGGGAAAAAAAACAAATGAAATACGCAAACAAATATATGTTATAATTCTAAGTAACTGATTGAAAGGAAATGGCATGGTGTTACCTGGTGTACGTGCCTTATATATGGGTCTTCTACCCACACTTCTGTTAGTGCACTACTGACATACGGTTTGAAAAGTGTCTCATAGCTGTAACCAGTGGCATCTTCTGCTATCTTTATCTGCTCATGATATTTTCCATCTGAAATGAGAATAAAACAAACTTATTAAGTTAAATGCTGTATATTTGAGATTCAGTCATGTCATTAAAACATCTTGCTGAATTTATGTAGCACCAAGACATAAAATAAAGTGATAATAGACATGTGTTTAACTGTTAATGCTCACCTTCTTTCAGCTTGTTGACGTGACATTTGATTTGCTCTGCTCTGTCCATGTAACCCTTTATTTTCTCTCTGTATTGTCCCCTTTTTGAGTCTTCTCTCACTGCTGCTGACAAAGACACATATGTAAGTAAAAACACACTTTAGAACTTTAGCTGTACACTGTTTTGCCCTTACCTTGCACTCATTGCACTACATCATTTTATATTTTACTTTATTATGTACATATCATGCCGTTTTTGTGTAAAGTGTTCAATGTTTGTTGTCTGTGTAGCACCGAACCACCAGTACAAGCTCCTATGTTTGTGAATTTTTGTTCAACGACAAATGGCAATAAAACCTTTTCTGATTTTGATTCTGATTTCGTGACTACCTTTTAACGTGTCCATGAGCAGCTGGATTCCTTCCTGGTAGCACACCAGAGACTCCTGAAAGCGCCCACCCTGGTCCAGCTCCACGGCTCGTTTCAGAACAGACGCAGCAGATGCCTCCATACCTGACACATGCGTCATTTTCGATCGATTCTTATTTAATTACTCTTTATAAAACTGTAAAATCGTACATCCTGAAGTGGCCAACCGACACTTTCCTCCCAAAGTAAATGGGAGTGTCACATAAAAATAACTCCGGGAAAGTAAAAGGTGTAGCCTACACTCACTGTCATGGGAGATATGCATGCGGCAATTTTAGTCAATTAAACATAATACAATCTTAGTCACGTATAAGTAACATAACAGGACTTTAATACGAAATATACGAATAGGAATACTTAATTGTGGTCTACGCTTCACATCGGTACTGTTTCAGTGTTACACACCGTTACTTCCTCCGATAATATAATAGAGCCATGCCTCTGACATGGAATTGAATAGTAATCTTACTGAATAAATAAGCGTTTATTTTCGCCTAAGTTTGTTGCACGATTAAATGTATTTTTGCTATTTTGCTCTAGATGAAGTCTTATAATACCTTCTAATCTTATTTTATTCCGTTTGCCATAACCTTGGGGCACCTTCCTGTAACTGCGCCATGGCGATGGCTGGGGTTTCTCAATGTTTACGGTCCATGTCCAAAAAGGTAAGGATCATTTTGGACATATTTTGTATTATTGATGTAAGTAAGATGTTCGAATACATTTTTGTTGGCCGCTAATGTTTTCAGATCGTTGCTGGTACCACTCAGTTGCCATGTATAGTGCTGGCCCGAGGGAATTTCACCAGATCAAGAATACCTCAAGATGTAATGTTGATGTTACAATTTCACTACAAAATATAGAAGAATACAGTTAATGTACTTTTCTTTTCCTCCTTCTAGATTTTTGATGAGAGATCTAAAGAACACGAAAAATATGGAGGTGACCCAGAACAACCTCATAAATTGCATATTGTTACTCGCGTCAAAAGTGCTATTCGGAGGCCATATTGGGAAAAAGAACTGGTCAAAAGTTTTGGACTGCACAAGGTATTTAAACTCTACTAAAAGAAAAATAAATAAATACATATTTTTTCAAATTTAAACAGAAGGGGAAGTACAGCAGCTGAGGTTAAGCTTGACCAAAATTCATAAATTAAAAACATACTTGTGTACTGTGCTGATCCCCTTTTACACTTTCCATTCACTCCCCAAATAATCCTGTGATTTAGATCAGTAGCGCATGCAGGATGGTTCAAACCAGCATGTAGTAGTCCAGATTAGGGATGCCAAGACTATTAGGTTAATCAAAAACCGTGATTATTCAGGTCTCAATATTGTAAGAACCAAAAATAAATAAATTTTAGCCTCGAAAAGCATCTGCCAGCAGGTAATTCTGCCGCTGCCATTATCATAAAATAGTGTAACTAAATGTAAGATGGTCTATGCTCTCGGTCTTGTCACTTGTTGGTGATGAGTGAAGTTTAAATGTCACATATTGACAGCCTGACAACTCTAAAGACACAAGAGTACGCTCTAGGATAAAGCATACCATAACTCCTTCTATCGGCTTTTGAATTAAACATTCAGCATACATACATTACGTATTATGAATATATAAATAAAAAATATGAACTATATACTCAATATGATTTTCTATTTTCCTAATTTTAAAAGCAAAGCAGAAGTTAAGAACTTGCAGGACGCTTTACGCCGAAACATTTTGCACCGAATTAAAAAAACTCAACTATATTTTCATACACTGAATTTTAAACACTGGAACATAGTACAAACTTAATATTGAATCATTGTACTATGTTCCATAGAGTTTCATATTTTTAACTTGATTGGATGTTTAAGAAATTCAGTTCACATAATTAAAATGCAAAACATTTATTTACATAAGTTCAGAGTTAAATAAAAGCTTTGGAAATAAAAACTAAAAAATAACCTTCATAGTATTTTCTATGCTCCTTGGAAAATTCTACTCTTGTCATTCATCCAGACAAGGCACAGCTAAACACGTGCCTAATGTCAAGTTATGTGTTTTGGTTCAAGACATTTATCCAATCAGAAAGCAGAATGAGCTTTACAGGAGTCTCATTTTGGTTGCCAGTTTCAATACTGAAATGCAGTTTGTTTAAACGTGATCTGAACTTCACTAAAGCCCAGTCGCTGTAGCTCAGTGAAGGAATTCTGAAGATTTGACACGAGGCTTGGCCTGTCTCTGAAGTAGCTCAGTGGTAGAGTGCGCGTCTTCTGATCCTATGGTCAGCTCTCTCCTGTAGAGCGGTCAGATCCACTGGCCCACAGGTTGGCGGTGCGATCAAAGCAGCCTCAATGGAATACTGTCAGTGTCCTTGGGCAAGACGCTTAACCCGACTCGCCCCCAGTGTCTGCGAACAACGAGTGTGTAATTGTGTGTGTGACTGGTTCTTTGAGGTATAGCGAGTGCCTTGACGGTAGAAAAGCGCTAAATCAATGTGACCATTTAACGTTTTATTCTATATACTAATGATAAAAACAACATGAATAGCTTCAATATGCAGGTTCAGTTGTGATTGTAGTACCATTTTTAAAACCGTAATTGCCCAGAGTACACACAGTTCCTTTTAAATATTTCAACCAGCCTCTATTTAACACTGTAAATTGTGCAAAACTACTACCTATTACTCACAATTTTAACTAATGTGTCAAATGTATCTTGTGATTCTTTAAAGTTTGTCTGAGGATGAATAATAAGTGTAACATGCACCTTGTATTAAAAAGTTCCTGGTCTGGCTAGAAACTACCTGCCCCAAATCTGAGCTATGGCATTAGCACAAAGACGGAGCCATAAGTCACGGCCAGCTTTGTTTTTTGGCTCCTTCCCTTCAAAATGTTTCTTGCTGTAATTTTGCGTTGTTTGTTCCAGCTGTACAAACTTATTTCCATTTTCACTGTTTGTTCACTTGTAGATGCATGCCCCGGTAATTCATAAAAATACCCCTGCAGTCAATAGCCAGTTGAAATACATCAAGCACCTTATAAGGTAAGATTCTGTCACTGGAGAGTAACTGAAATGTAATTTTAAAATGTTTGGAGTTGTATTTGAACTTTATAAAACTAACACAAACATTTCATTGAACATCCTCATGAAGGATACAACCACTGAAGACCCCTTTTGGACTTCCTGCTGAGCAAGACATGGCTGACACATACATCAACTGTAACGGAGAACTGATCGTGAAGCGTCTGTTGCAGCCAGTGGAGCCCAAAGCTATTGATTCCTAGCACATTTTAATTTGTTCTGTAATTGTAAATGCTTAGACAAAGATTGCTATCAGCTATTAATAAACTGGATTGTATTTCAAGGTGCCATGACTTTTGAGTAAAGGAGCAAGCAATGTGTTTTTTGAAGCTCTATACACCATAATTGTATTCTAGGAGTTCTGACAAATTCAACAGCTCAAAATGATTTGCTAAATAAGAGACAAGGCTGTGGAGTTGTCATTTATGTATTTGTACAGAAAAGGCAAACGACACAGCTAATCTGACAATTTACTCCATGTCCTCCATTCTTTTTCACGCTCTAATAAAGCCTACGGGTGGAAAAATCCATTGAAAATTTTTTTAAAGATGGACATTAAACAATTTAGTGTAATGATAGAAAATGTCAGGGACATGAAGGATAACAGTCTACATGTTTTGAATGTTAAATAAGGTAGCCTTGAGACAAACCAGGGGGAGATCTTTAGTCATCTTCAGAGTCTGAATCAGAGCCATATTGTTGTCCTCTGATAGTCTTCTTTTCCACTTTTGTAAATTTAGTGGCTGACTTTTTAGTCTGTGTAGGAGGCTCCATCAAGTTGCCACTGTTAAAAAAACAAAAATTCAATAATGTAAAATTATCTTTTATTAATAAATCTAAAACAAACTCAAATCCTACCTGTAATTGATGACATCAGCACAGCCAAGTCTCCACTCAAGCATCTCTGTGGGAAACTCATCTGTATTACCCAGATCAGAAAAACCAACCACATAGTCCTTCGTTTTTCCATCTATCAGGAGAGCCAACGAGGGAATGACCTTGATACGAAGTCTCTCTGTCAGAAACGGCGCCTTCTCCACATTTAGTTTAAGGAATTTGGTCTCAATGTGCTTCTTAGCCAAGATGGACAGGTGTTTGTCAAGGATCTTGCATCTGTATTTCAAAAAGGGAATTTAGTTGTTCAGTAATAGACAATTTAATACCAAACCAACACAATGAAGTAAGGTATATGCATGTATGTGTAATACCTACCTGAAAGTAGAGTCTCTATAGAAATGGCAGACAACTTTTTTACTTTCTTTAACCTCACTGAAAAAGTCTCTTTCACTTGGGATTTCTCTGTATTCCCCATGACCTTTTGACAACCATTCCTTAAAATAGAAAGAAATAATAATATGATTATAGGGTTGTTAAGTCATGACATCCTAATTGGGTTTTTTTCTTCTTAAAAATTCCAGTCGTCAAAGTCAAAAGTCCTTATTTCTGCTGTTCATGTAGAATTGCTTTAAGACACTCACCTGCTTTTGTTTCTGGGCTTTTTTCAGAGTCTCCAGCCGTTTTTCTTTAAGCCTTTCTAATTCATCTTCCTCTAAGTCATTCAGTTTGCTCAGCTCTGCATCTACTTGCAACTCTACTTTTTCCAAAACTTTTGTTATAACATCGATAGGTTGATTGGCCATGGCTGGATGATTTCAATATAATCTGAAAGGAAAAGGTCACAAGGGAGAGAGATTGGGTCAATTACTGTACATGGGGTACCTGAGTTTTTTTTTTAATGTAAATTAGTAAATGTTGCATTTTCCCTCAAATGGTATATAGTGAAAGCAGGACTGCAGCATGACTAGTATTTGATTTGATTTATTTGCCATAAAGTGCATGAACATAACATAAACAAATGGTTGTAAACACATATATCGATATATCGATATATATATATATATATATATATATATATATATATATAGATATAGATATAGATATATAGATATAGATATAGATATAGATATAGATATATCGATATAGATATAGATATAGATATATCGATATATATATCGATATATCGATATATCTATATCGATATATCGATATAGATATCTCGATATATATATCGATATATCGATATATATATATCGATATATCGATATATATATCTCGATATATATATCTATATATATATCTATATATATATATATATATAGATATATATATCGATATATATATATATATATAGATATATCGATATATATATATATATATATATATCGATATCTATATATCGATATATATATATCGATATATATATATATCGATATATATCTATATATCGATATATATCTATATATATATATATATATATATATATATATATAGATATATCACATGGAAATACAATTTAAAAAGCCAGGAGAACACAAAAAAGCGCAAGCACTTATTTCCATTGTGATCCTTGTATAATAAGTAATTAAGTATTAAACAGAAAGTAAGAGCTGAATGCATTGCTCCTAATGGTTGGCTTGGGTGGTCCACCTCAGCTTTACCCAAATACTGAGGTCAGCAAAAACACTAAGATTCTTTGGTAAACTTCTTATGAATATGGCACTTTCTGGAAAGGCTATTCATAAAGCTCAATCAATGATCTTATGTGTGTGTCTAGGGATTAATTTATTGGACACTAGATAACTCTCAAATCAACCAATATGAGCTGAAAAGTTTACAGTACAATAGTGTTATAACTGAACAGCTGAGTAAGCCACCAAGTTCAATTGCTTCACATAACAGAAAATGATTAAATAAATCCCAATACAAACAAATAAAAACATAAATAATCATTACAACATAGACTTTAACAGAAGAGTGCAGGTAAAATCCTGTCATTACTATGGACAGTGACGAGCCTGCTGCTGTCACAGGCCTTTCATATCCAGACAAAGCCCCGGGACAAGCAGTTAGCCTAGCATGCTAACTTACACTGCTACTTCTTATATTGAATCGTTCTAAACGCCATAAATTCAGACTTGTCTCTATATTCTTCATTCTAGCTTGACATATTACTTTTATAATATTTGGCTGTTGGTAATATTTGATTAACCTGTCACTGCATTTGCTAGCACTAGCTAGGTTAGCTTGCTGTTAGCTATCATTTTCTACTGGACCGCTAGCAAACAGAAAGCTTCGAGCACAGAGTAATGTGTTCAGTTTTCCGCAAAGCGCGATGACATGTATTTTATTCAACAGTGCTAATATGTACTAATATTCATCAAAAGCAAGGGAACAAATGATACATACCTGTGCGCTACTCTTCGGATCCGTGAGGAAATGGCCCAACGACGATGGGACCGAACTATGGGGACCGAACACGGAAGATGCGCCACAGCTAGGTACATGAGAATTTTGTATTTCGTTTTTTTTCAAAAGGGTCAGATATACAATTGATTTACACAGTCAGAAAGGTCATGGTAACCAGAGTGTAATACTTTTATAATAATTCAATTATCCCCAAAAACAAGGGAGATATTCAGGTTTTAATGTGTCCTCACATTTCAACCAAAAAGCTGCGACCGCTGACCCCTGCTGGCAGTGGTCAGTACTGCTGCTGTGGCAGGGGTCACGTGTGTGTGCGAACACCATGGAGACAGTGTTACTGGATACATGCAGGGAACCACAGCATATTATTTTCTGTCTTATATGTCAAAACGTTATTGAAGGGGTTTCATTAAATGTTGATATTCCAAGTTATAAATGTATTAATTAAGGAGGTAACAGTCTTACATCTGAACTTTCTGGGCATGTATTTTCACAAAAAATGTTGCAACCTGTATAATTTCATTCAGTTAGGCAAGCAACAAGCATTTTGAATGAGGCCATGCAAATATTTATGACCCGACGGCCGACTTGGACCTCCCGGGAGTAGATTCCTCAACTAGACAAGCAATATTGGGGACGCTAAAAACATACTTAACTTAATCAGTTTGTTAATTTGTTGTATTGGATTACAAATCTTCAGTACTTTAGGGTGACAAATGGTGTTTTTCAGCATTTCAGTGAAGTACATTTTCAAAACATTCTCCTCCTTTTATATTGCAGTGAATCATCATGGGAAGATCAGTTGGCATGACTTAGGTGGTGCTTGACAGTTGTAGCACAATTTCGATCGATGGTATTGGTTTGTGTCGCAAGAGGAGCAATTGGCAGGAATTGCCAGGAATTGGCCCAAAAGAAGGAGACCTTCACACCTTCCCTGGACAGAGAGAGTATCAAATAGAAGATGCTATATAGACTATCCCCCTAATCAGATGTTCCAGATAATATGCTTTGCCGCAGAGAGGCTGTCAGAAGCCAATGTTGTGACACTGCAAAGAAGATTCAGCCCATTCCATTGCTAATTGTATTGCTATGAGTTCTGTGGTGAAGACAGAAAGATGATCCGTTAGCCTCTTCTTAACCGCTATTTCAAGGTCAGGTATGAAAAAAGCAGCACCTGTTCGGTCACTCTCAGGATCTTTAGATCCATCGGTATAAATAAACACATCCTCAGAGTGCAGTGCCTTTTTAGTTTTTCATTTAAGTTTGTGATGTAAACTAATATCAATAGGAGCCGGAATAAACTTTTAAGGAACTATGGTTGGCAAACCCACCGAAGGGTTTGAGTTAAAATCACTCAATTGAGCAATTGCATTTCCTACCTAGCAAAAACAATGAAAGTCAGTCTTATTGTGTTCCCAACATTCTTTAAGAATTCTCTTCACTGGATATGTGCCCGTATGTCCCTGTACATTTACCCAGTAAAGCTAACATAAACTTTAACCTCCTGAACTGTAGTTGCATTTCTCCCTTTTCAACCAGCATTGCAGAGACAGGGGAAGTCAAAAGCCCTGTAAGGCCTATGTAAGGCTCGGGCTTGTACTACATCAATTTACTTTCAGCTGAAGACATGCAAGCAATACAATAGTTGAACTCAATGGCTGCTCTGCTCTAGGACAATGTGCCTGACTCCACCTGCAAGTGGCTTACTGACTTCCTGACAGATCGGAGGCAGTGGTGCGGTTAGGGAAGAATTTCTCAGATACTCCACAGGAGTTCCACAGGGCTATGTACTTTCTCCTCTGCTCTTCTCCATGTACACAAACTGCTGCACCTCCAGCCATGACTCTTTAAAACTGATCAAGTTTGCGGACGACACCACCCTCATCGGGCTCCTCTCGGACGGGGATGAGTCTGTCTACAAGGGGGAGGTGGACCGGCCGGTGTCCTGGTGCAGCGGTAACAACCTGGAGTTCAACGCCCAGAAGACAGTGGAGATGATCGTGGACTTCAGGGAAATCACAGTTCCCAGCCCCCCCTCACTCTGACTGACTCTGCCAACACCACTGTGGACTCCCTCCGCTTCCTCAGCACCACCATCACCCAGGACCTCAAGTGGGAGCCCACCATCAGCTCCCTCATCAAGAAGGCCCAGCAGAGGATGTACTTCCTGCGGCAGCTGAGGAAAGCCAAGCAGAGAAGGAACAGAGGAGAGACAGAGAAGGAACAGAGGAGAGACAGAGAAGGAACAGAGGAGAGACAGAGGAGAGACAGAGAAGGAACAGAGGAGAGACAGAGAAGGAACAGAGGAGAGACAGAGAAGGAACAGAGGAGAGACAGAGGAGAGACAGAGAAGGAACAGAGGAGAGACAGAGAAGGAACAGAGGAGAGACAGAGAAGGAACAGAGGAGAGACAGAGAAGGAACAGAGGAGAGACAGAGGAGAGACAGAGAAGGAACAGAGGAGAGACAGAGAAGGAACAGAGGAGAGACAGAGAAGGAACAGAGGAGAGACAGAGAATGAACAGAGGAGAGACAGAAAGAGACAGAGGAGGGACAGAGGACATATTGCACATAGAGGAGCCAAAGCCTTGACTCGTTTTAAATCTGGGGCAAACTTGTGTGAGGGACACAGAGGCAGAGATTAACCCAGTGTTGGCACTGGGCATTTTATTGTTGCTCAAAATGTCTGCCATGCCTAATGTCCCCCCAAACAGGCACACCCACTTTGAGTGTTACTTGAGTACTTGAGACAATAGGAAATGGCTAAGAAGACTAGGGTGTGCAGGTGAACAGGTAGACAGGAAGGACAACCTGATTTTGTTTAGGACAAAAAAGGTGCTCTCCGCATCATAGATAATAATGACTTAGACAATGCAATCGATAACACAGTTGACAGTTTATTTACAAAAACTTTAAAAACTTACAAACGTTCACAGCTTAAGGTCTTTAGGCACCAGCCAGTAAGGAAATGGAAACACACAGATCTATTAATTTTGGCCATTCCCTTTAGAATTGTAACAGAGAAAGTAAATATCTTTGAATTACATTCATAATTATTTATCGGGCATAACATTTGATCAGCATTTGTTTCATTAGTGTTGTTACAGAATTGTCACCTGATCAAAAGAAAAATAATCACCTCTCCAATTTTAACTTGGTTGAAATACAAGGAAATAGTCAAGATTTCTTTCTACATGTGCTATACACAGGTGAGATACAGATGGAAACGTAGTGTAAATCTGGCATATATTCCATATTAAGTTTATAAAATGTACTCCAATATAAACGCTGTAGGAAACGGTATAGGTCTTGAAAGGACATCTTAATTATTTGCTGAAATAAAATGCATAGGCTAATTATTGATTGCCATAGCACCTGAAAAAAAACAGTTTTAGCTCAACAGTTCTAATAAATGACTACTTGACCTTAGTGAATGAAGCGCTTTGGCCAATGTCTGACTTCCACAGAAAGAAGAGGAAACATTCAGAAACTTAATTAAAAAGATTTACAATTTTAGAAGATTGTTACTAAGTTACCAACTTTACACGTAAAGAAATACAGGACTTAAAACATTTACAAGTTTTTACACTATTTACACACAGTTTGGCACTTCATAAAAAAAAAAAAAATAACTTGCTAAAGCAGCTGTAGGCTTGTTACTTTTATTTTTTGTCAGAGTAGTAAAACATCACTTATTATTCATACTAAGTGATGGAGTGACTAAACCAATTAAAAGAGATACATTTTAAAATACTGTGCATTACAATTTTCAGAAGTCAACACACAAACAAATGTAAAACCCCTCACAGTACAAAATTGCCAAAAACAATATAGAAACAATGGCATGTCATGGAGAGTACTAAAAGAGTAAAAATCTTTTGGGGAGAGATTGCACATATAAAACTTCATATATTTTAGAAAATTGATACATTATTTTACAAAGTGCTAAATCTGTATAACGCTGTAAAAAAAGAATTTTGATAGATGAATTGCCAGCATTTGTCATTCTTAGCAGGAGGAAACGTTGCCATACAATCATTAACTTTGGCAGCATTTATTCTTTTACACTTGTTTCTTGATCACTGGTTTTCGGTTTATGAGCAGTTGGCCAATAGGAGAACCCGTAACTCAAACTGGCAGCACACCTCTTTGAGCAAAATGTACTTTACCAAAGTCAGTCTGGCACTGTGGATGTCCATACGGTGCCAGTGGGCTTCACCGCCACTTCTTTTTTTTTACACAACCTTGAGCGTGCTTCCGTATGTTTGCTGCAGAACAACCTGAACGTTGTCTACGATAAAGTCAAAAGCCATGCTCCAGACGGACTCCACCGACAGTTTCATGAGCCTGAAAATTGTCACAATTAAATCAACGGAGAAAACCACTGAACAATTCTGTGGAAAGTACATACCTTTTCATGTATTTTATGACCAAATCCAACTTCTCCAGATCCTTGTCCTCAATTAGATCAGTACAGTATTTCACAACTTGAAGTATGTCCTCCTCCATGGGTTCTATTAAACGTGCAAAAGTACTATTAGAAATGCCATTTGCCAGGGTATAATGTCCACAGGTTTTTTGTTGTCGTTTTTTTTTTCTTACCCGTGATTGTAGTGACCCATTCCCGCATAAGGGTTTTAATGTCTGTCCATTCAAAGGCTCCAGCCAGTGTCGGAGGAGCACGAGACACACCCGTAGTCTCTGTGATGTTTTGCTTCGACGAACATTTTTCAGTCTAAGGGAACAACACGAGTTTAAGCCTGTAAACTACAATGTTCATTAAAATCAACTGTTCTATGAAATCACCTTAAGCCTGTCAACTGGTTCCCCCAACTTAAGTGGAGCTGGAAGGACTTTAGCTGGACTGATGATCAAAGGCTGCTTCTTAAGGGGAGATGGGCCATTTTTGATTGGACTTATGTTGTTCTTCCTCTTGTATTGCCTCTTAACGCGAACAGGACCGACTCCTGTCCGCTTCAGCTGCAACAATGGATTTCTTACCTCTGCTGCAGAAATCACAGAGGCATGTGCTCAACAAGACGACCTAACAAACACCTATTAAACACATTTTTATTAACTTACATGCATGATCGTTTTGATTGGTTGTCGTTTGGCTATAGGCAGACTTTATCTCATCCTGCAGCTCCTTGGGTAGAGCCTCAAAGACCTCCGGGTCGATCTATAGAGATAATATAAGGGTAATTGTCAAAAAGACTTCAGTTAAAGACATATTATTTTGAAAAGACCTGCCCACCTGTGAGAAGTTGGGCAGTTCTAAAACAATGCCCGTGTTTTCTGGGTGATTTGGTATTTGTAGTATTAGTTTGCCTGCAGGTAGGGAAGACTTTGCCGGGTCAGATGGCGGATTATGAGGAGAAGGGAAAAGGGGCTTTGGAAAAGTAGGCTGTTTATTTGTGGAAATGTCACCATTTAATTTCCCTTCTCGAAAAGTCCAAGATTGTTCCACTTGTTCACGAAGTTCTGCGGGCAACGCTTCTAATACAGAACGATCCACCTGGGGTAGTATACAGAAAATATAAGTAGTAAAAGGCAATTTGTGTGTCGGAATATTTCTAGAAGAATGCCTACTTGAGAAGGAGAGGGAACTTCAATGCTTAATCTAAGGTGTGATTGAGGATCATTTAGAGCTTGCCCTTTGCTTGTTTCAGGAACTGGCTCGACAGAAGAGACAGGAGCTGAGGATGTCTCTTGAGGCATTATCGTGGTGTTTTCACATGTAGCTGCTGCATCTAGAACAATTATAACAAACTGTATCTTGTTACATACAAACAGATAGTAAAGCCTCCCAAATGGAACAGACCTGCTTTGGGACAGTGTGCTTCGAGTCCCTGTCGTGTGAACAAGTCTTTGATGGAGCGTGTGTGATAATCTGGAGTCACAGAGTTATTTCCTTCAAGCAGCTGGACCTGGATTCCAACTCCTCTCAGATCTTGGACCTGCAGCTTCATTGCGTGGAAAAGCTTAATGATAGCCGTTGCAATAAGTTGACCCTTATCAGTAGACTGAGCCAGCAATACACTCCTATTAGATAACAGAAAATGCATAACCATTTGATTTCATTGCTACAAGGAGACAAAATCCTTGCAATTAACTGGTGGAGACTTGCCTGGCTATATTGTCACAAATGCCATGACCTCCATATTTAGCAGGCTCCATTGGAGCTCCCACTTTGCGAATCATGACTTTAAGAGTTATTTTACGGCCCCGTAGCCCAGCTACCTTCAATCTTTTTTCAACTTCCATGGATAAATTTGTTAGAAAGCACTCGGCCTCATCAATCTGCAGTAACAATGAAAGGAAAACATTCATGTTTAGGCTTAAGGTGATAATACAGCAGGAGACTTACCCTGGTGAAGCGTATGTTGTAGTTCATTTCAGCAGAGACTGACTTGCGTTCCTTTTCAAAACGAACAGGTCTATCATCCAAGCCTCGGCAAAAACGGAAAAGTGTTTGGCCTGTTCTTGGTCCAAACTTCTTTTGAAGTATAGACAGAGACACCTGTTGAAGATCTCCACAAGACCGGATCCCTATTGCAGCAAGTTTCCTGCTCAAAGCAGGCCCAACACCTAGAGAAAAATGTGTTTACCTTTTTGGAACAAGTCTAGTATATGGACATTAAAATAGAAATAAATAGTTATACCTGGTAAGCTAGTTACTGCTAAATCTCTGATGAAATCATCTACTTCTTCAGGTTTCAGAAAATATTGCCCATTAGGCTTGGCTCTACGTGTTGACAACCTTGCCAGCAGAATGTTGGAACCTTGCACAAAGCAAAAAGACTGCATTAATAAAAATTTTGCTCCAACTAAAACAACAAACAACATTTTGCTCCAATAGTGAACCCTTACCCATTCCAACTGAGGCGCAACATCCAGTTTTCTCCTTGATATCAGCCCTCATGGCACTGGCAAGATCATGGGGGCTTAGTTCCAGCTCTTTAATCACTGAAGTGGCATCTATCAAGACCTCATCACAGCTCAAAGCCTCTATGTCATGAGTATAACTGGAGAACAAGAACAGGTTGATCCAATATATTAACCCCCCCAATAAAAATATTGTATTTATTCTTACCTTGCTAAAGTCTCATACATTGTGAGAGCCACTTCTTTATAGGCATCAAAGTCATAAGGAACAGATTGTAATAATGGACACAACTGTTTAGCTTTGCCAAAAAACATCCCGTTCTTTACACCTGCCTGCCTATTATACACAGCAGACAAAAAAAATATATATATATACATTTTAAATTGAATGCATTTATAAATATATATGCTGTATTTGCAATTTAAAAAAAAAAAAAAAAAAAAAAAAAAGAAGTTTACCTTGCCTCATAACTACAGGATGCAATCTCTGCCATAGAGAGAGCAGTGGCATCCTGTTCAACATTAGTAAGCCTGTCAGGCATCTCTAGAGAAGGAGTTCTGTGTAGATCCCCATCTTCCTCTCCTAAGACAGAAAAAACAAACTTTATTTTAGGCACACACGTAATGAATGTTGGGCATAAAACACATTCTGGACAACTCACTGTGTTGAATGTGATTATGTTTGCCTTCATAGTATTTCTTTTCCAGCTGAGGGTTGGTGCCAGGCCTCAGGGGCACTCTGCCCTGTCCCAGATTACTGGTCACAGCTACTGGCTTGCCTACAAGAAGAAAATAGCAGCACTACTTTTGTTAAAACATAAAATAATAATTATAGGTATTCTTTAGTTTATTCTGAGGAACTTGCCTTTTAGTTCCGGACGATGCCGGATGCCAACCGATACAAAAAAGCAATCCATGTCAACATGAAATATACATGACTTAACAGTTATAGGTGAACCTGAAAATGAATACAATATATCTTTATGTGATAAGAATATACAACAACATAGTGATGAAATAATTAGTGTATACCTTGGCTGGCACAAGTGCCTTGGCTTTTTATTTTTCTTAGCCGATCCGTCGCAGGAAATGAAGGCGTACCTGATGTTCTCCTTTTACAATGAAGCTCATTGACATATTCAGAAAATGCAGTCCTCCAGGTTGAGATCTGATGTAAACGTGAACGCGAGTAGAACTCAGAAATCAAATTATCTGTTTGAGCCTGCAACTGAGAGGAGCACTTTGACAATGTGTTCTCAGTAAAGGAATGTTTTTTCTTAACTGAAGACCGGCCAGGTACATTTTGGTGACTCCCATTCAATCGAGGCACACATGCATTTTCTTGACAAGAATCACCATTGACACTTTTCTCAGGGTCTTGTGAAGATGAAGATGTAATTTTTATAGCTTTGGGTTCCTTCTTATTTACAGCATCAACACAATGCTGATCCTGTGATTTAAAGTCCTTTTCAGAAGGACTTTCAGGACTATGAGGAAAATCATAAGGATCCAATTTTGTATGGGGACCTATTGAAGTTAGATGATGTTTGTAGCCTGGGCTTCTGGTCTTGCTTTCAAACAAGTACAAGTCAGAGGGCTCAGTTACAGGGGAGAGGTCCTCCTGTCTTAAGGCACCGTTATTGAGGCTAATGTGTCCATTTGTCAGAGGGACTTCCCTCAACAGTGAAGAAACGTCATGTCCATTTCTGCAATTCATAAACAATGACAAAAATCCTATTAATATTTAATGACTGAATTCACTCATTGTGCAAAAGCAAATATCAAATTAAAAAACTTACATTTTAGCTTCCACACCATTCTGACATCTGAGTGAGTTCATCTGAGGTTGTGGGTGACCAAGTCTCTTGTCCTGAGGTTCACTGGAACTAAACTGCAGTTGTAAACAAGCACAGTTTTAGGTATAACATTTTTGTGGCAAGTATTTAAT
The DNA here is from genome assembly GCF_026437365.1 of Eucyclogobius newberryi. NCBI lineage: Eukaryota > Metazoa > Chordata > Actinopteri > Gobiiformes > Gobiidae > Eucyclogobius > Eucyclogobius newberryi. Next base: position 18,987,164 of record NW_027315768.1, read on the forward strand.
GACTGTGGCAGAAAATGATTTTGACTGACGTTTGGTTGAGGTAGGGTTTGGAAGGGATCAACAACATTTGCATCTTGACAAACATTTATCCCTGTGAAAAGAACACCTTTGCTTTTAGCATACAGTTGGTATTGTAGATATGGAAGTAGTCGCCCAGCCTTGAGACTGAAAATATAAAAACATACAGTATTTGTTAAAAAAAAAGAATACTATAATATCCCCATTACTAAAACTGAGCACACCTGTCAGTGATCCACTCTGGCCGGATAACTTTTTCCCCTTTAAGATCCTGAATCTTGCTGTTGGGTAAATTATTTGCAATAATATGAGTGGTTTTGGAGCGACTGAAGTAAACATGGAATTGACCACCATGTAGCATCATCAGTCTGCGCAACTCATCTGCACTCGGATCTGTCATTAAAAAAAAAGTACATTCATATGTGAAAATCCACAGATTTAGTTAAATAAAGCAATTCAGAGAGTGACTAAATACAAATTAAAATTGTATACCCGTGTAACCATTAACATAGATTGCAATTCCACTGAAAATAGTTGAAGAAGTGCCTTCCTTCTGCTTTTCTCTGGGGGCAGCCAGTTTAAACTGTTCATCCAGCTTGGACACTTTGGCAGCCATATAGCCACCCTGCAAGTGAAGGAGCAAACACAAGTATGAGCACATCATTGTGGAAAAAGTAACTGCATGTAAATGATCTTCTTTGAAGAATTGTCATGAATAGATCACTCACCCTCGCAGCCCAGCCATTATCATCACCTGCTTTAGACTTCTTTTTCATCCATCCATCTCGACTCATAATGAGCTTCCTGAAAGAGTCAAACTCGATTCAACGATGAAACTTTTGACATAAGTGAATAGTCAGATGTCTCTAAAACATTTAAAAAGACCAACTCAAAGTTGAGATCTCAAAGTTTAGATGATGCGATGTTTACTGTGGATGTGTTGTGACATAAACGATGTGAGCAGCTGAAGCCAAAGACATTCCCGGGCAAATAAACGAGGAGTTTAGTTTGACCACAAACGCTAAATGCTAACATCAGCCTGATAGACCGAGTACTTGATGCTTGGCGAGTCATGCGTGTCCCCCATGTCCCGCATGTCCCGCATGTCCCCTGCCACCACGACCCCACTGCAATAACATCAAGTCACTTGAAGCAGGCGGAATACCAATTGTAGCGTGCTGCATTGACTGGTTACAAAATGCAAACGTGCCACACATCGGTCTCAACTCTGACTCTTCACTTGTGCTGAGAGCAGGCAGAACAACCCCCACGTTGAGAAGCTCGGTCACATAAATGACTTGTTCTAACCTTACCTTTTATTATGTGAATCACAGCTTGTTAGCCACAGATTTCTTTCTGCAGACACAGGTACAATCCAAGTGCGCGGTGATAAAACAACGTGAGCCCTCCACACTGTTAACTCGATCCCCCAATCCTCGTTTTGGTTACAACAAAACAACTTCCAGTGAACCGAAGTGCCCTTATTTTGTCACGCTGCAACGCCATGTCAGTATTATCGTCCACCTTCCAGTCCTTTAGCTCTGCCGCCTGTTCTGCTGCTTTCCTTTTCTACACAAGTAACGCACACAACCCAAACACTTCCGACATTTTCTAAATAAAACACTCTCCATCAGATTATAAAATGTACATGTTCATCAATAAAGGCACTATAACTACTGTTTCTACGGGTTGTTGTTTTCGATACTGTCGCCACTGTTGCATGTCCATATTATTGATTTTATAAAAAACAAAGACCATACATATGAGACACTTATTGTGTAGTAACAGTTGTACTTCCGGTCATGGTGTACCTTTAGCTTGACTTGAGCTTTCCGGACCGCTGGTTTCCCTCGGTTTGCTGCCACTATGCGGTGAGCAAGTGCACGTCGCCTCAACTGACACGGTCATTTCGGATCAGGGCATGACTTTTCTTTTCTCCATTATCACGGTTTCTCTTTGTGTGGAACTGGCTCAGCTAACGTGCTAGTTGTGTGCAACGCAAAGGCGGGTGCGCCTCGTCTTGCCTTGATCGACTGGCGCGGACCACAGTCAATGGTCTGAACCACATCCACAGTCTGACTCTTGTCTGGACGTGTCCTCAGACGGCCTGGCACACGGGCCGTGACGCACATGCACGTGGTGAGCAATAAGCAGCGAGCATCAGAGTTAGGCTTGAATCTTATCTTATCTTAAGTTATCCTTGATTACCCCCACAGCCCGTTACACGAGTGACGTGAGGCAGTCCCACCTGCTCAACTCCATCCGTGAGATGTTTGAACCTTTGTTTGTCAGATTCCGAAGATCTCCAGGTTGTTCCCTGTTGCTATGGTACCAGACGGTGGGATGCTGGTGTTCAATTCCAGCTTTTTCCTCTTTGGTGATGCAGGAGGAAGAGGATCCAGAATCACAAAAGAATTGGGGCTTACAGGGATACAAAAAATACATTTAAAAATGGACACGTTTACCAGGTTTTGAGCATACTATTATGAAGCCACAGTTATGTCTATAGTCTTTGTATTATTTAAATGATGTGTACATATTTATATGATCTATATGTTTATAATTATTAGTCTATAGCCATTAACAGATCCAAAACAGCAATAAATAAAATCACTAAGTTCAAGACTATAGCTTACCACAAGTGATATAAAAAGATATAGGAAGATTATTTCAAGATGAAATGGGAAAAACAGACAAAATGAAAGTAAAACATTTTTAAATTTATTTTTTATCTACCAAATGAATTCGATGCAGAAAAAAATGCTGCTAAGAAAGATAAATTAAAATTAAACTCAGTCTTTGAGTTGTTCAGTCATGACATGTGCACAAAGCACACTAACATCCTATGAGGATGACAGGCAATTGACTCTGAACAGCACAGCAGCACCTCACTTATCTGACATAGAAATATATCATAGAAGTGTCTTTTTGAAGTGAGCCAAGAATCAAGCAAAGAGTGTGGCAAATCCTCCCGTTTTCAGTTCAGTTTGGCACTAATGCGTATCCATTGAAGAGCTTGCCTGGTGTACTGCACAGCATGAGCAATGCTGCTGTGGAGTGTCAGTGGGCCAGATAAGGTGTTCAAGTAGTTGAAGAACTCTGAAATGAACAACACAGTAGATGTAAAGTCAATCTTTTCAATAACATGGTGGATATATTCCCCCATATTTCATTTATTTAAATGTCCAGTGTATACCTATATTCTCCTTTGCAAGGTTGTCTGCTACCTCCCAGTACTCATAACTGTACAATACACTATTGGTAATGTTTAAGTGGTTTGCTGCCATCTGATGGATTCTATGGGGAATGTTGATGAAGGAGGAGGACGTGTTGCCCCCATGTGAACTCCAGCTGCGGTTTTTGGCATTAGGCGAGAGGGACGTTGGGTGTCCTCCTGGACTCCTGAGACAACAAAACATTGTAATGTAAAGGTAGCTTTGCATTACCCAATCAAAACATTTAGTTCACCTACTTTCCAGAGCCATTCCAACAAGGGGCACTTGCAGGCACTTTAGAAGAGGTCTACCAGAACCACAACAGTATGTTTCAGGAAACTATCAATCTATACAAATATGTAATTTAATTTAATTCATACCTTAAAATAGTCAAGCAGAACTTTGGAATATTTCAGTGCATGGTCCTTTTTTAAGCGAAACATCTGCCAGTACAGAAGGGCAAGGCATCGGAAACTGCAGGCACACACTAGGTAAATGAGATGCATAATTGGTTTGACAGCATCAGTGTAGACATACACACCACAGCACTGCCAGTTGTTTGTCTTCTTGTCTCGCTCCAGGACCTGAATGGCTCTTCAGTCTCATTGCATACCTTTAACCAAGAAGAAGACACCTTGTTACATATGTTATCTTGTAGTGCCATGGAAGGGAAAATGGTGGGAAATTCACCTTATGAGTTCAACAGTCTCTGTGTACATTGTATAAGGAGACTTTGCCTCAAGAGGACCTTGCTCCATTGCCTTTCCGCATTCCATAAAAGACAATGCGGCATCAACATAATTCACTGCCTTTCCAAGTTTGTCGACCTGAAAAAGAAGACATAACTATTATTAAACTCATAGTTAATAATTAATTTGTATTATTTATGCATTCATCTTTATGTCTGAAATTATTTGCAGTTTAATTATGGATAGTTTAGTTTACTTCACAGGTCCTGGACATGACATGGCGTGGATCTACCGTCCACAGAAGTGATCTCTCCTTCACTGTGCTTCTTCTCAATTTTATTTTTTTGACACAGTTTTTTGTTGTAGAAGAGGGTCTGGGACAATTTTGTCTTTTCTCATTTTCTGTGAATTTTGGGCAATCTACTGTCCTATATTGATCAATGACTGTTGTACTGTTTGATTTTCTTTTCCTTTTTGTAAAGTCCCTAAAGCGGCTGCTGTTGTGATGTCGAGATAAGGTTGTTTGTCCATAAGATGTCCTACACGTTTTGTTTTGACAAGCTTCTCGTAACCCTTTTGCAGGAGCCAGATTTGAATATTTAATTGTGAGATCTGAAGATTTGAGAAAATGTGACCCGTGTATGTTTGTAATAAAATATATCCCAATCAAACATTACAGGTACTAACCATTGCATCAGCCCGGTGCTTCATCCTTTTGGCTTCATGTAAATAGTACTCTGCATGGTGTTGTCTGCAGAACAGAAATGAATAATATCAATGGCTAACAAAGGCATATACATAAGACATTTGTTGAATTTGTAATGAATTTGTCTCTCACGTGTCAGGAAGAGTGACAGTCCCTCTGTGTCCTGATGGGCCCCACGATTCAACAGTTGGTTTAGTGCTTTGAGAACATTTGTGTGATTCCACCTCCACCTTTGGCTAATTTCACAAGAAGGACATTATTAAGCTCTACTTCCCTTTTGTATCATGCAACTACTTGCAAATAGTTTTACTTTGACAGCAGCATCTCTGTTCTTCTCTCTGTTCTTCTCAGATGTCTTGATTTGAGAGCCAGGCTTAATGAACTCTGGACTGTCAGCTATGGGTGATACTGGGGACAATGGCCTTTTACTGTCCAAATACTCATCTATGGGCCTGTGAGTACACATTTCCAAAAAAGAAAACATAGTTACAGTATACAATAGATATACATTTTACAAGTGTCTGTTTCATTTTCTTACCCACTGTGTGTAGTTTCAGTCAAAATGTGATTGTCATCTGCAGGACCTGAACATTCATTTGCATAGGGTATACCTCTCTTGCTTTCTTTGTGTGAGACACCATTCTCCATCTGATCACAGAAGGAATGTGTATAGAAGTATAACACTACCATCTCTTCAGACAGTACATATGGAAATGGATGATGAGTACCTTGCGTTTTCTCTTGGCGTCAGAGACATACAGGTGTCTCATAGCCTCGCGTTGATTGTCCTTTGTAGCGGAGGCGACGTGCAACAGAGGCTTTTTGGCAGTAGGAATAGTGCTGTCTGGGACTCTTTTGAGGAGACAGAGATCAATGTGCACCACCAGGTTTCCCAGTCCACGCTGAGAGAATGCTGCACTTTTCTCGCCGCGTCCAAACGGGACCAAAGTATAGAGTTTTTGTCTGCATTCACCCTGTTTCTCACACGGGATACCTATTTGGAGGGGTGCTGACTTTGACCTGCTGGCATCCGAGTGGCTTGGGTCTCGAGCCCTTCCACGGACTGGTTTTTGGGAGGTTGAGTCTGCAGGGACCTTTGTGATGGGAGCCTGGTACTCAGAGTCTGCACTCGAGGACCAGATGGAGGAGGGGGATGGACTAGGGGGTGTTGGGGAATCACGTGGCGATATGGTGGTCTGTCCCTTCTTGGTCTTGTCCGTTTTCTCCGGATGATGATGACTGGTGGGTGGTTTTGGGTTGTTTGGAGTTATGTGCCATCCGTGTTTTTGGTGCTGGTCCCTCTTGCGATGTTCCTTCTCTTTTCTCGTCCTTCGCTCTGTCGGTTCCTCTTCGTAGTCTTCCTCTGAGCTCTGGATCCAGGGACGTCTAAGCTGCTCCTCCGCCAGCCTCCTGCTTTCTCTTTTTTCCCTTTTGCCCTGTGGATTTTCTTCAACGCTATGCTTGTTTCTTTCGTGTTGTCTACCCTCAATTTCTACATGTTCATTGTACTGCTCCTTGGACTCTAGTATCTTCAAAGAACTTTTTAAACCATGTACAAAAGTGGGAGTAGATGTTGGCCTTGGTTTGGAGTTTAAATTCTTGCTGTGGGAGCTGTGACCAGTCGTGTTATTGGGCTCACAACCTGAGTGCTTAGCGTCAAAGTTGATATGAATGTTATGCTGAAATGAAGGCTGGTAACTTTTGCTACTTTTGCTACTGTGGATTGTGGTTTGCTTGGATTTTGGAATTTCAGAAACCTTTTTTGAGTTAGGAAAATAATTAGGCTTAGTTTTGTGATTCTGGCTTGAATTTGTATCAGTCTTTGATCTGCTATGGTTTTGTTCTTGAGTGTGTCTAGATTTTAACCTAGATTTTTCAGTGCTACTAGTTGTATTTATGATCTTATTTTCAGTATTAGACAAATGTTCATTCCATGTTCTACTTCTACTTTTTTTCACCTGAGTTGCTGGTCGCAGATGGCTATGACCGCCAGGATGTTGTTCATGACGTGTAGAGGGTAAAGTAGGACTGGGGCTCCGTGGAGGGTCTCTTGGCAGTGGATAAAGGTGTTTACTAGGACTAGCACTAGGACTTCCACATGGACTCGGACAAACACTTAAAACTGGGCTGGGGACTGGACTCTGTCTTGGACTGGAACCGGGGCTGGTATTGGGGACTGGACTGGGGAATCCAGGGCTTGGCACAGGAGGACTGCTGGTTAGTCTATAATTGAAGTGGGGGATAGAAATAGGACTTTGGCACGGGCTGTTTTCTTGGTTGCTATCCCAGGACCTGGCTGACGATGGGGATCGTTGGGCGTATGGAGAGGGCGGGTATCCAGGAATGTTCTCAGTAGGATCCTGTTCACCGCTGGATGATTTCTTCCTGGCATTCCTCCACCACTTATCCAACTGCCAATGGGCCACTGAAGGTTGACCAATCTTTAAAACAACGCAAAACGAATATTACTGACACATGTAAGTCTGTTGTGAATTTATGTTTTTCTGATTATTCAAGTTGCTTTGTTGTCATCTTAACTCACATGTTAATGTCACATATATGTATGTGTCAAATGCTCTCTTCCTGTCAGTTATTTGAGATAATCTGTAATTGGATGTGTAATAAAAAAATACTGGTGTTTTCTAGTTTTAGCTTACCAGACAGGATTCCGTAGTTACACACTCATACTCTCACATCTGTGCAACCCCCATCCAATTAAGTCAAATGACTCATGTAATGTTGACTTAACATTCTACAGCGACTAAAGAAATAAAACAAGAAAAGTACAATACTCACGTCCTAAAGTTTTACTCCACTGCCTCTGTCTTGAATGTATTTTCCTCTCACCAGAGCTAATTTGAACCTCCACTTCCCAAGTCAAACAGAAAGTCCCACATTGATTTCTCTCTTTCCTAAGAGGACACTGCATCTCTTGTACCATCGAGACTGCTTCTCATCTGTCCCTCCCTCTTTCGCTTGCTACCTGGAATTCTGTATATGCAGTCTTCAAAAACTCCAACCCCCAACTCCTTCTTCAGAGACACTCAAACGCAAATGAAAAACACATGCTACACACCCCACCCTTCCAACACGTACTCCCACCTCCAGGGGCCCAGCGTAGTTTGCATTTGGTCTCACAGTCCACTATGTACAGGGCTTTCTATTCATTGAGGTTTCCTTTCCATTGCCCTCATATCTGAGGCCAACTCCCACAATAAGTAACATACCTACAATGTCTCTTTCAAAGCCTAATACAAAAATCACTTATTACAAACTAACTATGTTCTAACATGGTAATAAATATAGTCATTATGACTTGAGTGAGTCATTGTCAAATGTGTATTTATTCAAGACACTTCCACAAATTGTTGATATATGACACCCATACATTGTTATTTAATTGTATCTTGTTACATAAATGCTCATGCAGATGAACACACACATTATGTTTGATATTATCTTTGTAAACATTATTGTTAGTGCTGCCAATCGAAAAGGTATTCTGATTAATCTCACTTTTGAAATGTAATTAATCATTAAATGTTATTTATTATAAATCATGTCATTATTTCACATGTGTGGTCACATGTTTCCATGTTACAATTACATGCACATGACCAAATAATGTAGCTGTTGGTGTTGGCCTACAGGTGTGCTGTAGTTTGGTGAATTGTTTTGTCCATTTCACTTTCACACGTTTTATTTTTGTCATGGAACGTACACTGTTCAACGCCAGATCTCTGCCGGTCATTCAGTGGCTGATAAAACTTGTGTACCGGTTGTCAGACTGATAGGATTTTTGTGTGTAAATTTGCCCACGTGATATCAGCTCTGCTTCACCTTCGCTCAGGTACGCCTCGCTGCGCAGTCTAAAAGAGTGTTGGGTCTAAACAGACGTGTGATTAATATATATTAATGCAAATTTGACAGCCCTAATTATAGTATAATATTTATGTTGTATTTGGTTTGTAACTATCAATGGTTACTTTCAAGTAATGGGCAAAACATACTGTACAAGCTTGTACAAGCTTTGGCAAAACAAACTGTATTCAAACCAAAATGTCCTTTATACCGATTCAATTTTAATTCCTTCGTCTAATATAATAAATTAGTGGTGTGTTTTGTACCTCTTTGCTGCTGCAGGGACCTTGTGCAATGATGGGTGACACATTTTTGGGGCAAGCTTTTGGGCTACAGCTCTGGGAGCGATGACTACTGGCGCTTGACTCGGCGCTGGAGTTTGTGTCAGAGGAGTCCGAGCTGGAATGTCGCACCCTTCTGCCATTTGAGCGCACTCGCTGGGCCGATCGGCTGTCATTTAACACAAACAGAAGCAATATGAGTTGGCCAACACCACTGAAAATCCTGTTGTATGAGGAAACATAATCTATGTGCATGAGTAAAATGTATGTACCTGTGGCCGTCCCATACTGGATCATGGTTGACCTACAAAACAAAAATGCATAAATGCTTCTCATTTTTTGTGTCTAGTTTTATGTGAGTGAATTTTGAGTTCTTTAAGTAATTGTTGCACCACTTTCGATAGCTGATTTATTGTCAATCATAACAGACACATTTAAGTACAAAACATTCAAAACTAGTACTAAAAAATAAACTTACAATTTGGGAATCCTCTTCATCACTGCTCAGTTTCAGATCATCTGCAAGCATGCTGTAATGCAAATAAACTTTATGTTACAGTACAAAATTGGGCCTGAATGTGAAACAGTACAGTTGATCCAATAGGTAAGTTTTTGTTCAAATGTTCCATTCTTGTAGCTGTGTTAGTACAGTATCTTCATACTGAAAGACAACTGCTACAAGTGAATTATTTCTTATTTACATTACATTAGTAAATAAAAGAACATGTTTTTTGGATAAAAAAACAGAAAGACTTACGGTACTGGGATACATTACTTCCCACTGACAGCTCTCAAGAATGTTCACTGACCTTTGACCTGCCCTGTGCTCTGTAGCCTCAAGCACCCTAATTTCCTTTTTCCCTTGGTTGAGCCCTTTTTCTCAAAGCTGTACACATGTGGATATCTTATTTTATGGCTAAGAATGCTAGTTTATGGTTGACTTATGGTCCTGGGCTGCTGGTTTAAGATTTGATGACTCCTGATGGATCATGTTTCTTCATCCTTCACTTACGATTTGTGAGGGGCCACGTGTGGGTGTCTGCTCATTCGCAGCTGGGCATCCCCCTGATGACCTGCTGACAAAAACATAAATAATAAGACATTTTTATGAATTAAACTGGTGTAGCTATAATCCTATATCAGTACTCACATTGCCTTGGATGTATGGTTGGCTGTGTTACATCCTTTAACAAAGGACAAAAAGATAAATTACTGAAATGAAAGGCGTTGTAAATACAGTTACCTTATGTTACCTTAGGTTTATAGAGGATTCTCTGTGTATTGTCACCCCCCAAAGTTTGTTTGGAGACCCAGGACTGAGTCATATCCTGTATGAAACGTGAAAACATTATTGAAGCGATTTTGTCTATGACATTTCACAATTGTGGGACAAATAAAAGTTCTTCTATTTGATCAGTTTACCAATTTACATACATTCCTACAGGACCTGCATGTCCCTCTCTATTCCACCAGAGGGAAGACTTTAACCTGAACACGATTAAGAAACTGTAAGATAAGATAATATAACCTTTATTTGACCCACAACACAAAGCACACTTCAGGAAAAGCAGAAGAATAGAAGTGTGCAATCAAAAATTAAGATAATTAACTATAAAAAATAGACATGTATCTAACTTGTATCTTTTTCATTTCTCATTCTATAGACCAATACACAAAAAACACAAAACTTATTAACATTGAAAACAATGTTATTGTACAGACTATAGACAGATTGCTCACCTGGTGAAGCTTGTGCTGTGTATTTTGAGTAGAGGAAGAACGGTTCCCAGCTCGAGCCCATTAGCTCCATGTCACTGCCTCTTTTTGTTTCTCATTTCCTGTCTAAGTAGAAACTGTCAAAACAAAAACATAACAAAAACATTAAATATATTAAAGTCAACTTGTTGCTTCACCCTAATTCTTTGCTCTGGATGACTATTGGCTGTTGACTATTTGTGGCAACCCTCAGCGTTCAAATACATTTCTGTGTTTGGCTCATCACAAAGACAAAACTGGACACCTGTGCTGCGTAAAGTAGTGCAGTGTCATGTACAAGAAGTGCCAAGCTGTACAAAGGAGGTACTAATGGAAAGAAGGCAGTGTCAGACCAGTCTCTCCCCCTCACCACTGTCTGAAGTCCCAAGGGGGAGTGTTTCCTCTCTCTGCTTTGCATTAACTCTCACAGTCACCAAGGACACAGCTGTACCATCTACCATCAAGGTCTCCCAGACGCAGGCCCGGGTCTACAGGGGTGCTAAAGAGTGCATTGCAAACTCATTTAATGTTTCCTCCCTCGTTTTAGGCCGGTTAAATAATGACACATAGAAACTCTAGTGAACCCTGTTTAGTCTGGACCCGAAGCTGCTTGGACAGACCTTTTATGTGTTACTATTCTTATTACTGTTTCCTATTACCTTCTTAAACAGGCAGCCATTTTAAGAAGGGGCATAGTAACAACTTATATGGTTGTATGTTTATCATAATACAAGAAGAAATTTGACTCCGAGGTCACCCTTTAAAGGGAAACGATGGACTAGATACATTTACTCAGGCAAACAAGTATGTTACAATAGGAAAGCCAATGTACTACATATACTATCTAAAACATTCATTATCATCTAGTTTGTAATACAATATGAATAAGCACATTTGTAGCAGTAGGCCTTGTAATACAACATGCACATATAAAATTGTAGTGTACTTTTTCTCTTTCATTCTTTCCTTTTTTCCCCTTTTTTCTTTTACTGGTACTTTTATTGCTTTAACTGAAGTATCTTTTTTCCACAGACCTGTGATGCATTATTTTCAAGCTGTCATATGGTCATTTTGCCAACTAAAACAATTATATGTTTTCAAGTATTTGCTCATTCACTGCCACACATGTTTCTACAAGTTTCATTAAACATTTAAAATCTACACCTTTGCCCTGCAACTAGTTACAGCACCCCACCAAAAGCCTATAGTTACTGGCGCTCGTGTCACTTGATACTCCTATAGGGAGATGGTTGAAGATGATCAATGGGTCAGTTATTCTCTTACCTCCCGAGTCTCTTTGGAATTGAGCTGACTTCTTGTTTTCTATCAAAAAAAAGCAACAGAGGGTTGTCAAATTGTAGTAACATGAAATTAGCTTTGGCATATGCGTTGTTAAGTTGTTATAAACAGGTTCTTCAGAGATTCCCCTGAAAAACACGGATTAATTAAGAGACTTATTAATGGTTTCAGGCTTGTAAAATAGAGTTAAAATAGAGTAAGTTGGTCTATCAGATGCCAGGGACTTTCAGTTGTAATTTTCTTTTTTTTCTTTTTATATTTAATGTTGAATGTGAATAAACACAGAACACTGATCATGACACAAGCACAAGCAGACAAACAAACATCAACAGAAAAAAAAGAAATGTCGAATTTGTACATTTCCAAATTAAGTCTAAATATTTTGTTTTCTTTTGTCACAGACATCAGACAAACAATGTCAGTCCAGTCCTTTAAAGTTGGTGAGGTTTGTGTCATCCACTTCCTTTGTTATGGCCTTTTTTCCTGCTTCCTAAAGTACATTCCAAAGGTATTCGTTGATTGTGTCCATGGCTGAAATTTTGAGGCCCAAATACATAGTTCTAAAGTTGAGAGGGATGGCAATGTCAAAAACAGTCTGCAGTGCATTGTTAATTTCAGTCCAATATTTTTGAGTGACAGTCCCAAAACATGTGATAGGGGTTTGCCTCATTGCCACCACATTTTCTCCAACAGTGAGCATTTTCCTGTGAGTAATGGGCCTTTTGATTGTGTTATGAAAAAAACGTGATACACTTTTCCAACAGAATTCCTCCAAACATGTGATTTTGTGTTTCTCAAAAGTACATATATTTTCCCTTTCTTCAGCAGTCAAATTAAAAGGACCCTACCTTTCCCATTTATTTGTAATATAATTAGTAGAGTGGCTGCCTGAATCCTCAATACATTTATATAATGTTGATATTATTCCCCTTATCCTTCCCCTGACCTCGACTGGGGATGTCGTCGGACGGTGGAAGGAATACTTTGAGGATCTCCTTAATCCCTCAGTCACGTCTTCCGAAGAGGAAGTAGAGACCGGGGACTCGGAGGCTGGCTCATCCATCACCCAAGCTGAAGTCACTGAGGTTGTTCGCAAACTCCTCGGTGGCAGGGCTCCGGGGGTGGATGAGATCCGCCCTGAGTACCTAAAGTATCTGGATGTTGTAGGACTGTCTTGGTTGACACGTCTCTGCAACATCGCGTGGCGTTCGGGGACCGTGCCTCTGGACTGGCAGACCGGGGTGGTGGTCCCTCTGTTCAAGAAGGGGGACCGGAGGGTGTGTTCCAACTACAGAGGGATCACACTCCTCAGCCTCCCGGGTAAGGTCTATTCCAATGTACTGGAGAGGAGAATCCGACCGATAGTCGAACCTCGGATTCAGGAGGAGCAGAGTGGTTTTCGTCCCGGTCGTGGAACACTGGACCAGTTCTATACCCTCCATCGGGTGCTCGAGGGTTCATGGGAGTTTGCCCAACCAGTCCACATGTGCTTTGTGGATCTGGAGAAGGCTTTCGACCGTGTCCCTCGGGGTGTCCTTTGGGGGGTGCTCCGGGAGTACGGGGTCCAGGGCCCTTTGCTCAGGGCTGTCCGGTCCCTGTATGACCGGAGCAGGAGCTGTGTTCGCATTGCCGGCAGTAAGTCAGACCTGTTCCCAGTGCATGTTGGACTCCGCCAGGGCTGCCCTTTGTCACCAGTTCTGTTCATAATTTTTATGGACAGAATTTCTAGGCGCAGTCAGGGGTCGGAGGGTGTCCGGTTTGGGGACCACAGGATCTCATCTCTGCTGTTTGCAGACGATGTTGTCCTGATGGCTCCATCAAACCCGGACCTGCAACATGCACTGGGACGGTTTGCAGCAGAGTGTGAAGCGGCTGGGATGAGAATCAGCACCTCCAAATCTGAGGCCATGGTTCTCGACCGGAAAAAGGTGGCTTGGGGTGTCCTTGCCCCAAGTGGAGGAGTTCAAGTATCTCGGGGTCTTGTTCACGAGTGAGGGAAGGATGGAGCGTGAGATCGACAGGCGGATCGGTGCAGCGGCTGCAGTGATGCAGTTGCTGCATCGGACCGTTGTGGTAAAGAGGGAGCTGAGCCGAAAGGCAAAGCTCTCTATTTACCGGTCGGTCTACGTTCCTGCCCTCACCTATGGTCATGAGCTTTGGGTAGTGACCGAAAGAACAAGATCGCGGATACAAGCGGTCGAAATGAGTTTCCTCCGCCGTGTGGCTGGGCGCTCCCTTAGAGATAAGGTGAGGAGCTCGGCCACACGGGGGGAGCTCGGAGTAGAGCCGCTGCTCCTCCACGTCGAGAGGAGCCAGCTGAGGTGGCTCGGGCATCTGTTCCGGATGCCTCCTGGGCGCCTCCCTCGGGAGGTGTTTCAGGCATGTCCCACTGGGAAGAGGCCCCGGGGAAGACCCAGGACACGCTGGAGAGACTATGTCTCTCGGCTGGCCTGGGAACGCCTCGGGATCCCCTCGGAGGAGTTGGAGGAAGTGTCTGGGGAGAAGGAGGTCTGGGAGTCCCTGCTCAGACTGCTGCCCCCGCGACCCGGCCCCGGATAAAGCGGTAGAAGATGGATGGATGGATTATTCCCCTTGAAAGCTCAGATGTATAAGCTTTAACAAATAATTTAATAAAAGGATTATGGTGATTGTTGCTTTATTCAATATCATTTGTTTATCCAAGCCAAAGAATTCCTTCAACATATTAAAACGTTTCACGTTTCATTGATTTTCACAACGATATTTTCAATATTTTTTGAATGAGCTTCATTTTCTGGATCACACGGCACAGCATTGCTCTGATTTGAGCTGAAATAAAGTAATTTTTCAGACCTTGCCTTACAAATCTTGAGATTGTTTTATTCCACTCGTCAAACAGCCTGATGTATGGGATAAGAGTCCATTTTTCAAGGTCTTTTTTATATGAGTAAAAAGAGGGATATCAATTTTCTCCATAATTGTTGACAGATTTTTATGTAGGACCACACCCCAATAATAGTGACTTTTGCCACTTAAATGGAAAGGTCTTTTTAAATGGCAAAGGGGGTCCCCAAAATAGAGAATTTCAGTTTTTTGTATATTTAGTTTGTATCCAGACATTGGACCAGACATTTTTGAAAAAAATTGCATCACCATTAGGGATGGACATTTTGGGTTTGGTAAAATGTACCGTAATAGAACATCATCTGCATAGCAGGCAGTTTTATGCTCCATCCCATTGATTGTAACACCATGAATTGTTTTTGAATGTCTAACATGTTGGGCTTGTGGTTCCAGATACAGCGCAAACAAGAGGGGGTACTTGGCACAGCCCTGTCTCATCCCTCTTTCCAGAGTCAGTGGATCTGCCAGGTGACCATTGGTTTTAATTATTGATGTTGGACCATCATAAAGAGCCTCAATATCTGTTTACAGTCAAGTCTATTTAAAATGTGGTTAGCACTAAATAAATCAAAAGCTTTCACAGCATCCATACGAATGATCACAGCTTTGTTTTGTTGTTTTTGTATATGGTTCATTATGTCTTGTGTCTGTCGTCTGATAATAAATCCTGTCTGATCATTGTGGATTAAATATGGGTGTATTTGTTCCATTATTTTGGACATTATTGAGGTGTATATATGATCCACATTAAGAATAAAAATGGGTCTATAAGAGGCACAATTAAGTCGGTTCCTTGCTTTAGGTAGTAGATATATGATGGCTTCTTTCCAGCTAGGAGGAGTCTAAGTTTTTTAAAGTGCCCAGTTAAACGTTGAAAGCTTTAAACCACTCTGAGGTGAACCCATCCCTCCCCGGAGATTTATTGTTCTTCAATCTTTTGATTGCACCTTGTATTTCCAACAGTGTTATTGTATATATATAGCATCCTCTTTATCTCCTGACATTTTAGAGATTTTTATTTATTTTTTTATAAAAGGGTTCAAAAGCTGATTGGTCTTGTTTGGTTAAAATTCAATAACTTTTCCTCGCCCATATTTTAAAGATCGTTCTGTCAGTGTTTTCTAAGTTTCCAGGATAATAATTTAGAAAATGTGAATCCAGTCTCATAATATCTTTATTTGGTAAAGGGCATTTTCTTAATTATTTCCTGTGAGGTCAGGTCATTAATTTCTCCTCTTATCTTTTCAATTTCCTGTAGCGTTTGAGGACTTCCCTTCATGGCATGATTTTCCTCCAGCAATATTAGATTTTCTTGCAGATCATTTAGCTTTTTCTCTCTTTGTTTCTTTTTTTGCTGAGACTATGGTAATAATTTCTCCTCTCAAAACTGCTTTAGAAGCATCCCAGAAATGGGAGGGGAAGTTTCCCTAGTATAATTTTCTTCTAGATAAGTCTTAATGTCATTTGACATTTTTTCCATAAACAAAGGGTCAATCAACCTCCAAAGTGTGTTATTTTGTCTTTCCTCCAGGTCTACAGTAATGTAGATAGAAGCATAGCCACTTAAGTCTACTGTGCCCATATCTGCCTCTGGGATTTGGATCTGTCTTTATTGAAGAGAAAGAACTAGTCTATTCTGGAATAGATTGTATGTGGATTAGAAAAATGCAGTGTATAGTGCATAGTGCAGGCACCAGGGTTCATCTCCCTCCAGATATCATTCATTAAGTAGCAACTTCATATTTATTGTTCCTCCAGTGCCTCTTGAGCTATCCACATCTAATGTAGGTTGGATGCAAAGATTTCAGCTAGCATACACATTCAATAGAGTAAAAACCTTTCCATTAATAGTTTATTTAACTGGTACATAGCTGCCTTCTTGTTTTTACATTAAAATCTTTGTTCAAAAGCTGTTCAGTTTAAAATCAATAATGCAACTCCCCTCTTGTGTTTGCCTCTGTATGATGAATAGTACGATTTGGTTAGTTTGTTTTTTTAATGTCAGTTGTCATTTTCAGATTTCAGTTCATGTACATCTGGCACATTTGTTATACATGAATGCATTACATCATTTTTGGTTATATATACGTATGTAAGTTTATTGGTCATTGCACATGTTTCCCCCAGTGCATTTAATAGACTGAATTTGATTGAATAAAATGATTGAAGACTAAATAGTGTCATTATTACATCCCAAAATGCGTATTGGCAGCCTTTTGTATGTATAAAATAAGTTAGCTCATTCCTGCATATATGGTTTGTAGCAATCATAGATGCAGTAGGCCTACTACAACTCATTTCTATCACTATTTTTTCCATGGATAGATAGTTGGCCCCTGAACAACCTCATTACAGGTTAATAAGAAGTATATCAATGTCAAGTTAAACACTATAGGCCAAATTATATCATTCACCATGTGATTCACACTATTAACAGTCCTGGTGCAATGCAATACATTCCCTAATGAATAAACTCCCTCAGGGGCAAACCAAACCACAACCATAGCACCTGCAAAAAGCAGCATGCAGCAACTATACGGTACCACCTGTTACATTTTTAAAGTATCAAACACTGAAGTTATGCTGCTTCCACCTGGTCAAACCATAATAGGCCTACTACCAACATAAACTTTTCAATTTGGGATGGAATTTATTAAGATTATTAAAATGATATATATATATATATATATATATATATATATATATATATATATATATATATATATATGTGTATACAGTTTCTTAATATATATATATATATATATATATATATATATATATATATATATATATATATACATATATATAAATATATATATGTGTGTGTGTGTGTGTGTGCGTGTGTGTGTGTGTGTGTGTGTGTGTGTGGGTTTGGGTGCGCGCGCGCGTGCCTGCGTGCGTGCGTTAGTGTGTGTGTGTGTGCGTTAACAAGTCAAGATGGTGTGTGTCCTTGCAAATGAACAATAACCAACAGCAAACCTGACAAAGAATCCAAAGTGGTTTTAGATCGTAGCTCACCGAATAAAAGGCGCATCGGCGGGCATCAGAAAGTTTCCTTGTGTCGAAGAGGACAGCAGGCATGTTTTCACGGCGGTGGTCAGTGGTCCAGTTCCGTCCCCATTCCAACGCTGCCTTCACTCCCGTTGAGAACAGCGTCGTGCACGTCTGACTGAACCACCGGGAAGGGGCCCTCTGTCACTGAGGGAGGGAGAGAGAGCGACGTGTGAAGCGCGCTAACGTCACTCATGACACGCAGGATTTTACGTGCATCACAACGTGATGCACGGAGTGCCAATAAAGCATGGATGTGTTAAATAAACGCATTCATCATTGCGGGGTGGCTACTAAACATTATATTTCATGATCTTCTGAAATTATTAGTTTGATGTTAGTTTAATGAAAATTCATGTTATGTGTCAAAAGATGAGGGTCATCTTTATTCTTCAAATAAATATAATCCAAATAAATATATGTTGACCAAATAAAATGAGCTATTCCTAACAAAACCGTTTGCAAAATGTATATTAAAAAAGCCAAATAGCTACGTGCTTCTTTAAAAAAAAAAATACATATTTTGCCTTTCACAGAGAAATTGGAAGTGGAAACAAATAAAACAATGACATGCCTGGGGCCATGCAGTCAACAACATGCATAGATACAAACCCATGGTGACAGGACCTCAAAGGCACAGCCACATCCCCTGGTGCTGTGCGCTACAGACACAGCTGGCCCCAGGAGTCGGCCTTCCTGACAACACAATATTGCACGCAAAACAAGGTGCATGAGATGTGTAAATAACTTTTAACACGCCTTCCCTGCAATTCAAAGAATCTTTCAAGATTTCCTCATGTTATAAGACGAATATACACTCTACAACCCCTGTACGGGTGGTGCAAGAAACATGACTGAAATGTTGACTTTAAATTATGCCAGCTTAATAAAGCATGACATAATACTCTACTTTAGGTCAACACATTAACACTGAACATTAGGCTATGTTTCTGGAACCGTAATGTCCAGTCCCATGGACAACACAGCCAGTGGCAGTTTTATGGACAACAGAACCAACAGGAACCTAGCATCACGATAACTGTTAATTGAGTTGAAAGTCCTTAACTTTGACATAGTGGGTACTCAGTTAAATTAAAACAGTTGCACTTCTCTGAGCTGCTCAAGGTACAATACTTTGACTCCATGAATAATACAAACCAATTTTACTGTGTAATAGGCATAGTTCTGTCTTGAGCCAAACATTTGGTTACTCTTCTCAATGTAGGTCTACAAGACAATACAGGAGTTGGTTCATAGATATGTTTTTCACTAATATTTTGTCCCTCCAGTTACATAACTTAAAATTAGAAAGCGAATGTTAAGTTCATCAGTCCCTCCAGTTCATCTTCCTTGAGTAGTAGTTTCGCCAATTTCTTCAACCACTACTTTGTAGGCTACTTCTTCTTGAGCGATATTATTTTAAAATATAATTACTCTCAGTCTGTGTAATACCTCATTAAAGTCTATATGACAGTTTCTCCTGTTCTAATTATGACTTAGTTTGGTAGGATAGCACCTGTGGTAAATAGTTTTTAGTGCTGAGGTCTAAAACAGAATCCCTCTGTGATGTCATCAATATGCAATGTGCCATTGAAAACACAGACAATTTACACTTAACTGACACACTTTTCTGACAGTTTAAATGATCATTCAACAAAATAAAGGTGTTATATGGTATTATTGTTTGTCAAATCATAAAAATGTTGTAATTTATATGGATTTGGGCTGTTGTTTTCCGTGTGGTTGCTAGGTAACTGTTGTGGAATTCCTCCTACCTATGTCCAACCAGGAAGTACAATTATAAACTTGAATAAATAAATGCCATATATATATAAATATTTTCTGGTTTTACATCAGTCAGTTTATGAAGAAATTCTGAAAATGAATTGATGAAATGTCTAATAGCGAAGCCTTATGCCAATGTAAACAACATTCAATCAAAAATGCAGGGACATTTTAAACAAAGATCTTATTTAACAAAATAAGGTATAGTATTATTTGTCAAATCATAACATTTGTGTAATGTTTATGGATTTTGACCCTTGTTTACATGATGGTTGCTAGGTTTAAGTACCTGTACATCTGCCGCTCATGTCCAAACAGGAAGTAACCAATTACCAAAATTATCGAACGGGGGAAAACAGTCAAACTTTTTAGTAAAATCTTAATCTAATCGTGTTCATTACATTTGAGTGAAATGTGTAGATCAGCCAGTAATATGCTCTGTAAGCATACAACATTCTAAAGCCTAAATTAAGTATGTGAAAACGAAGGATTATGTCTTAAACGACTACATTTGAAGACAATGCAGCAAACTATTCATTGGTTTTAGTTTCTTGTTTACAGACGCCATTTTGAGGACGTCCTTTAGAGCCCTTTCAAAAGATATACTGTTATATTTTGAATTGCTTATCGCTTTGGTGGATTAGATGTTTCCTTTGGGCAGAGCGCCACTCAGTGGTAAAAGAGTGACATGATTCAAAAGCCGCACTGCAGGGCGTTAACTCCTTTAATTGACAAAAAATGATCAATTGATGGATTGACATATCGGTGTCAATAATATGGTGATCTGGAAGATTAATAAATTGTGAAATCATTTGGGTAAGCCTTCTAATTAGGCAAACGCATATTTAGCCATAGTAATAAAGTTGTCATAAAATAGGCCTATTGATGTTTTGTCTATTAAGATTTTTGTTCATAGACTATTACAAAAACAGTTAAATAGTTTGATAACTAGTTTATTTTGATTTTTTTTTAAACAAATATAGCCTATATATAGCCTACATAGCTCTTGTGAAATACAGACCTTTCATTATCTCAGCAGAGCTGTTCAGGAGTTAAACAAATGTTTGTGGAAATGCAATAGCCGATATGAATTACCCATAGGGCTAATGGTAAGTGAGCAAAGGCTGCACTGGCTGCGAGCTGTGATGTCATCAGGGTGGCGGGCGGCAGGGATGCGCTCGTTTGCAGCCTCTGCCTCAGCGCATCACAGTGAGCTGCACTTGACAGCTTGCCAGGTTTAAAGAGAGGCAACGCAAATATAGCGCGTGGAGGGAAGCAAACCTGCTCGGCTCTGAGCCGCATCAGACGAAGCGCCACTGAGGCAGACGGCTTTTTTTTCATCGCAAGCATCATTTTTCCGCCATGTCTCCGTTGTAACGCACAGTAGGTAATACAGTTACCAGGCTGCAGTCAAACCCCAGCGCTCAGTGAAGCGTGTGGCCCAGGCCTATACTGTGACTGAACATGAATTCGGCAGAGCAGACGGTGACATGGCTGATCACGCTTGGGGTACTGGAATCACCGAAGAAAACCATTTCGGACCCCGAGGGCTTCCTGCAGACTTCATTGAAGGATGGGGTGGTCTTATGCAGACTGCTGGAGCGTCTCAGCCCGGGCTCCGTGGACAAAGTAAGAGATATATTTCACCAGGCTAGAGCCTATACACCCCCGCTTTCCTCCACACAAGCCCGCCCTGACGGCCAGTCTGTGCGCTCTCACATCCATAAACTGACATCCTGCTGTCCACTGGTCCATGAGGCGATTTCATTTGTAGGTCACTGCAGCCTGTGTTATTGTCTACATCAGCTCTATAAGCTCCGCATAGGCATGTGAAATAGAAGTAGGGAGGCCGCTTCTTCTGCCAATGATCCTTTGCTACTGCAAAACAACAAAAACACTGCTAACAATTCATCGTAATTAATTTCCGTTGGGTCTACATTTATAAACATCTCTGGGTCTACAGCCTAACCTCTCACAATCCAAGGACTTGTCATGTCATTACATGTCAGTGTAATTCAATAGTCTTAACACTGATCATCCAGGATGGATCTCTTCACTGTATGCAGAGCAAAGCGCGTCACTGTGGACTAGGCGCACTGACATGTTTCAAATAACGCTGTTGAACTGGTGTTGACAGGTTAATTGATTATGCTATGTCACATTTGGCTTACTCTGTAGCCCAATCCCATCATACACATTGACAATAAGCTTAGTCTACTGCACAATATAAACATAGCCTAAAAGCCAATCTTTGGTTGCATCCGTTCTTTGACCCATGCTTGGTCCACTTAACATGAATCTGTTGCCAGTTTGGGGGATTCTGAGGTTGTTGTATTTGATTGGTTTGGTCACACATTACAGAATAAACAAAAAAGATAACTATCTGGCATCAGGGCCTTTTGCAACAAGCCTATTGTGTTTCTAGGACTATTACTAATGTAAGAAAGTTATTTTTGTATGTATCTTGTTTTCAAAAGTAATTTTAATGGTATTTTTTATTGCCAGCCTGGTGTTAATTGCAAAAATAAATGGATACCAATAAAATATAGAAATGCAAAATTATAATCTTTCTATTGCCTATTGCTAATTTTATTAACAACGCAGACATTCAATAATCAATCACCAGACAATTTACAGAAATTTCATTCTAAAAATTCAGAAGTTAGTTAGTATATAGACCACCTTTAGCTTTGATTACAGCACAGATTTGATAAATATTGAAAAACTTCAATGTTGCATTATTTTTCACCAGTGGATTATTGTATTGTGTTGATGAAGTGAGAGTGACCACTGCACCAAACCTTCTCCAGCTCGTCAAACACTCTCACTGGGTTTCAGATGTGTAGTAAATGCTTCTCCTTAGATGTTTTCTCTGCTTGATTGTTTGATGTCCCTTCTCAAACATACTGACATATTTTCCATGACCATGGGATTTGTCTTTCCACATGGTTGTTTCAGAATTGAGAAGCCGCTCACTGCATCAGTTGGGTTTGAATACTGTGTTGCAGTTGAAAGATAATCACCCAGCAGTTATCCAGTAGAAGGCTCTACATGTATTTTTATAGTTGAATCCAAGTGGTACAGGCAGTGTACTTGGCCTACATATTTCTTTGATCTGAAAGGTTAGTCATAAGCTTTGGTCATGGGACAACAGCTGTGGTTAACCCACCAACCCAAATTCAGCCGTGTTAAATCCCTCATTCAGCCTCTATTTGGAGGATTGGTTTGAGAACCAAAACAAAAAAAAGGAAACATTAAAAAACTTTATTCAAATGTATATAATAATAACATCTGTACATAACATTATAATACATATAATATAATATTTATTTTTAAAATGCTTAGACCTACTTGAATTCAGAGATTAAACAATTTCTGACCAGACACTTTCAAGCTCCCATCAAGACCAACAAATGAAACTCACACTATGGGTAAAAGGGTGTCCACATCATTAAATGTTAAATTTAAATATCAATAATGAGGCAGGTTGACACATATAGCCCATCTGTAAAACAAAACATAACATTAATTTAATAGAATTTAGAGATTACTGAGGATTTGACCCATCCTTCAATGCCGTTGGGGCAACTGTCATGAGCAGTGGGCTGCTGCCATTCAACACTTGGGGACCCATTTCTAGATTTTGAGAAGTCTTGATAAGGACCTTAGCTGGAGGATTTTTATGTTTCGGGTTGATGGGGGAAACCCACCCAGATGTGGGGAGAAACATGCAAATGCTGCATGGAAAGGCCTAGATACAATCTTCTAGCCACTCAGTTAGTCAGTTAAGAGTCAAAAAGTAAACAGTGTGAGCCCTTGAGGCACCTAAAGATGGCTTTTTGGGTCAGATAAAAGAGCAGTTCTGACTAATCATCATAATTTCTATGAAATTTGTTTGTAAATACACTTATCGTTGATCATAAATCTATAATACGCTGTCAACATAAAAAGGCCTATGCATGGCCACACTTCAATATAGGCTAGATGCTTTTATTTTCCAATTCTTTTCAGTTCCAGAGATATAGAGACTGGAATAAAATGTATACATTTGAAAGGGAAAATAAATTGATTTACCTAAATAAAAAAGGAAAGGGGATATGATATTGCAGTCGAAACTATGTCTGTAGATGCTCCGGTCGTTACATCCAGGGTTTTTATTGCTAGTTTGTTTCTGTTCTCAGCTTGAACATTTTGCTGGGCTGTAGTAGTCTGCTGAAGAGATATTTGGTCGACTAAAGACACACTCAAATGTGCATTCAATTGGTGACTAAAGTAGGCATGTCCCAAGCTCACAAAACTATTAAATAGGGCTGATGCCCTTGATTATTGCAGAATCGACTAGTCAGCAGTTATTTTTTTGATTAGTCAACTAGTCAAATGAATATTTATTTTGTACTTTGAGGCTTTTTATTTATTTATTTATTCATTATCAACTGTTATTTAACCAGGTAAAAAAAAAAACACTTGATATTGAATGAAACCTCTTTTTCAAGGGTGACATGGGCATAGTGAACATTGGCACACACAATCATAAAAACATTTACATATTTACACTAGACATTTATGAAAGATTAAAGATCTTTCTTTCACAGGATTTTATCTCTCTTTGTTTTTTGGTTTATTTTAAATAGAGTGAAAACCCCACAGTGAAACCAGTTCACACATTTGAATACATTTTAAACCAAAAAAAGGATGAAATATGGTGACTGAAGTTTTCTAGCTATAGAAAATGTTTTGCTGATGATCTGAGATTTTGATTTAATATGTATAGATCAGATAACAATAACAATTATTAAAATGCATCTGACCCAAACTGCACTCACACACAATTATAAATTAAGATGTATTTAGCAACACTTTTTTTTTTTTTTATCATCTGTTGCTTTAGTCCACTGATCGTTAAAAGCTATTTAAGGAAAAAGAAAAATGATATCTAACCACAGGTGGTATCAAACTCACAACACTGCGACTGACTGCACATGAAATCTGGCATATCCGCTATCCACTCGGCCACCGAAAAAGAAGTCATGTATAAGCAAGGTTACATTATTAGAGCAAAGCACTTCAAATACATAATTCAAAAGTTTTCACAAACAAGACATGATGTAAATACAATATAGCACATGGAATGATAAACATTTAGTTTATCCATGTGTGTTGCTGTAGAACCTGTGTCTGCAAGATTAGGCACAAATCTGTTATGGTTAAGGTTAGGAAAAGGACTTGAATGGTTTAATGTGAAGAATTAATTTTTTGTTACACATAAAATAAAAAAAACAACATGAACTGTCAAGGCACAGTAGGCTACATTATCAAAATATAGTTCAGAATCAGAATCAGAATAGGTTTATTGCCATTGTCAATGAACACAATTCACAAACATGAGAACTTGTCTTGGAGATCGATGCAACACAAAACAATAAAACGATGAACAATTAATAAGTCATAACAATAAGCTATCAGATAAAAAAGAAATAATAAGAATAAAAAATAGGCTTAATTACAGATTTACAGATGTGATGCAGAAAGTGAACAGTGCAGTGAGTGATTAAATTATCATTGAAGTGACAGTGTTTAAGAAGTGTTCATGAGTCAGAGGGAAAGAAACTATTCTTGTGGCGGGAGGTTCGTGTCTGGATGGACCGTAGCTGGCAGCTTGGCTTTCGATCATCTCCACTGTCTTCTGGGCGTTGAACTCCAGGTTGTTACCGCTGCATCAGGACCACCAGCCGGTCCACCTCCCTCCTGTAGACAGACTCATCCCCGTTCGAGATGAGCCCGATGAGGGTGGTGTCTTCCGATAGCAATGATGACAGCTATGTCTCAGCAGGAGGTCCCATCGAGATTCAGAATCTCTTTTCCAAGAGACATATGATACAAAGATGTTATGCAGATCATGCATTAAGTGGGCTTTTAAGCAGGCAAATGGTTTTCCCTCATCATAAACATATTTTAAGTTGTATTTTTGATTGATGCATGTTTGAGTACTATTGTCTTGCATTCAAGGCTTTCATCTAGTGCTCAGAAAATGTCAGTTTTCACCTACACACTATCCCTGCCCACTGGCCACTTGATTATTCAAAAGATTCTGACCCTTCCTCTTACACAGTGTTCAAAAATGTTGCGCATCCTTTCTTTAAAAATAAAAACACGCAAATGAAAATGCACTTCTAATTTGAAACGCCAGTCGGAAGAGCCTTTCAGTGCTGCAGTTTTGAACAGGAAGTCAACGGTCCCAGTTCTTTAATGAGGCCTGTGTCGTTTCAGATCGATAGGCTATTGCGGTTAACATTGATTACAATCAGGATACAGAATATATTATTATCAAAAGTACCAGGGAAAAAACGCTTGTCTTCTTTAAAGCTCATTTGTAGCGTTGTGTGGAAAACGATAATATAACGCATCCATGGCGGAAACAGAGCAGTGACAACAATCCGTGCGCGTGTTTGTCGACGTCACTTCCGCCGCCCGACCGCTCCGCCCCCCGCTGCGCTGCGCGGTTTGTGTTGAGCCCCGAGGTTGCGCCAGGCCCAGTGAAAATGCACACCGAGCACCGAGCTTCTTTCTCAGGGCGGGTGTGTCAGATGCGAGCCGCCGTGTAACCCTCAAACACCCGACACTCTCGGTGCGAACTCGACCCGGAGGAGGCGCGTCTCACCCGCAGTTCTGTTTGTTTTTGATCCGTTTTTTGCAGATTTACCACGAGCCGAAGAACGACGGAGAGTGCCAGAGCAACATAAAGGAGTTTCTCAAGGGCTGCTTATCATTTCGCATCGAGGTAAACCAGTTCATGTTTCTGCTTGTTTTCTGTTGAAACAGGGGGGTTCTACCAGAGAGGTCTTTTAGATGGGAAAAATCTTGAAGAAGTTGTTGCGCAAAACACAATGGGCTAAAGGCAAGTTGACAGTCTAGAGGAGGAGGAGGAGGAGGAGGAGGAGGAGGAGGAGGAGGAGGAGGAGGAGGAGGAGTGATCGAAGAGCAGAGAACAATCACCATCTCATCGTTGTCCTGCGAGTGGACTTTCTATTCGCATACCTGTCAACACGCGACGACAGTAGGCGACTTTGTCTTGTGAATGTTTAATTTGCGCGCTGATGTGCCAGTTCTGACCCTTCAACATCCACACAATCGTTTTATTTCTTTTGCTTTCTCTTTATTGCCATTCGATTATATTTACTGCCGATTCGCCCCACACAGTGACCCAAATAAACATCACTTCTTCCTGCCTATTACAGCCTATAAAACGCATACAAGAACAGCGTGCCGTTTAAGGAGATGTCTTTGCATAGTGGCCCCATTGAGCCATCACCCAACAATACAGCAGTGCTTTGTTTGCTCCAAGTACAAGTCTCACTAGCCTCTGCGTTTCTGCATCTTCTGATAGAGAAATAGATTGTTATTTGCCATACAGTATTCTGTTTGTCCCCTGGCAATAAACTTGTTTGGTTTTCAAAGACAAAACTGAGCTGTGGTGCATTAAGACTTTTGAACTAGAAAGAGCAGGATTACCATAGTATTAAAATGGCAGCCTTCCTCTTTCTCACTTCTTCTCTGATGTTCACACACATCTGTATCACTCTGTGCATCTGCAGTCGGTTCATAAACACTACAGTAAAAGGAATGAGCATCTACCAAATTATCCTAATCTCAAGAAGAGGGGACCAGTGCATTCACCAGCGCAAATACAATCGCTGCCATTCACGCTCGATCAACAATCTAGCGACGGTCACATTCAGACAACTCACTGCCTTAAGAATAAAAGTGGCACTATTCTGTCAGTCACATGCTTTTCAAACGACACCAAATGAGCACAGTATAACACAGACCCAATGGGACATCCTGATAATGCCTTAACGTGAACACTTATTACATTTATGTATAATGTATTTCTTTTTTTCTTTCCATATAGCTATTTGAGACCAATGACCTTCTCCTGGGGCAACATTTTTCCAAGGTTTTAACTACTCTAGTGGCCCTGAATAAAGTAACTGCAGGTGAGTAAAACAGTGGACACTCTAGCTCTGTTTCAAGAAGGAGGTTCGCATTATTAACTT
Organism: Eucyclogobius newberryi; assembly: GCF_026437365.1. Classification (NCBI taxonomy): domain Eukaryota; kingdom Metazoa; phylum Chordata; class Actinopteri; order Gobiiformes; family Gobiidae; genus Eucyclogobius; species Eucyclogobius newberryi. The sequence goes on from NW_027315768.1 coordinate 19,014,761, forward strand.
GTATGAATGTAAGAACAAGAACAAAATAGAAAGGTTACACTAATGTGCTACAGTAAGAAAGGTGGGAGACGTATTGAAAAAAGTATGCTATTGCTAATGTTACAGTTATTGTTTTTATATTTTAAATTGATTTGTTTTGTATATATAAAGGCTGCATAAAAGTGCTGCTTAAAAATAGAAATTAAAACTTGCAGCGTAATATTAAAACAGTTATAATGTGATATTTCTGCTCTTTTGTATAGGGATGCACCAATTGTTATTTTTTTTTTGAAATTTTCTTCTTTCTACATATTTTTAAAATTCTCTCTAAATAATTGTAAAAATAATTAGATTAACTCAAAAAATTAAACTAAGATTTAACATCTTAAATTGAAAAATAAAACTACATAGAGTCTGTATTTGCTTTGCAGCATTGGGTTTCTGTTCCAGTATCCTGTTTCAGCTTATAAATTCAAGAAGAATATTCGGACTATCTCATAATATTTGAACTTAAATTTTTATTTGATCAGTTTCATCATAATTTTCAGTCTCTACTGGTTGATTGCCAGTCAGTGTATTGGGACTGTAACTGAAAAGGCCGGATCGGGCCATCTCTGCCTTTTTGTTTTTCATTTGAATTTGACTGTAAATGTCACAGGGGGTTCTGCCCCCCAGGTTCGGAACCACTGGCCTCCTTCCTCACATTTTTAATTGTTACATGGCTGGAACTATAAAGAGTCATGTGAAGTATTTTTCCTCTCCTAATCTCAGCTTCAGTAATTATGGCTTTATTTCTCCGCTACACTTAAGGGTTGTAAACTCCAAACCTTATTTCTGAAACGGGGAAACCCAGTTATGTCGAGTAGAGTAGGATCACTCTGTGTTAAGAAATAAACTCAGGATTTGTTAAGCCTTCTTTGTGAAACTGGGCCGTTGCATTGTATTAAGATGTATCTCTCTGCACAGATATTGGAGTCGGCAGTGATTCAGTCTGTGCTCGTTACTCCTCAGCTCACCGCATTAAATCATTCGAGTCGCTTTCCTCTCAAGCTTTACTGGGCCGCTCCTCCAAGCTGATTCAAAACCAGTTTCGTAGTCTGGTAAGTCCAATATTTGTATGCCAGTACTTCACAAGCACAATCAACACTGCAAACAGTGAACCTGGTCTTTTCTACAGGTTGTCACTGTTTTCAGACCTGTAGAACAGACCACTTAGCGCTGTGTCAGGTGCTCGTTATTAGAGTGACTCTGGAACTGTTGGATGATGGATGAAACAAATCGAAATGGCACCTTACAAAATATTGGCTTTTAGATATTTTTTTCGCTCCGCACAGTATTTATAACAAACCTGACTGACAACACCATGAATCTGATTTAATCACACAATAAATATTTAGCATCAAAATGACAATGGAATGGAAATTAACAGCATGCTATGAATAAATTGGAAGTTATTTGATGAATTAAATTCCTCAAAAGATTTATATAATTCGAGCAAGCATAACAAATGTTCATTTATTCTCCGTGTGTTCTGGGATGTACAAAAGATTACTTTTCACTGGATCAATCTTGCATCTCCACGAAGATGCGCAACTATCACTGCATCGCTTCAATAGAGTTTTGTGTGTTTTTTGACAGGACATGTCAGAAAACAGTGGACAACAACTGCTGGTCAAGGCACGGTTTAACTTCCAGCAAAATAATGAGGATGAGCTCACCTTTAATAAGGGTGACATCATCAACGTGACCCGCCAGGAGGAGGGCGGCTGGTGGGAGGGCTCTCTAAATGGAAAGACTGGCTGGTTTCCCAGTAACTATGTACGGGAGATCAAAGGCTCTGGTGAGTAGAATCTCTGGACAGCGATGACACCTACTGATGTATTTGGAATCATTTTTATTATGAGTCCATTATTTCATTATGTCACTCTGGTTGCAGACAAACAAGTGTCTCCCAAGTCAGGCACACTCAAGAGCCCACCCAAAGGCTTTGACACATCTACTATCAGCAAAACTTACTACAACCTGGTAATTATAGAAAGTTTATACTTTTGACTCTTTCTATGGCGTATGCTGTGCTATGAATGACAATTGAATTTATTAGACTAAAGTCCATACAAAATATTTTATCTTTTTAAACGAGTCTGAATGACGAAAAGCAAAACCATATACCCTAAAAGTTGGACTATTGAGTGCTCATGAATACAAGCCGTATTCACAGAATTTACAAAAAAAAAAAACTTTTTTTTTACCTATAAATGCCACACCTGTCTATAAGCCTCAGGTATCTACGTTGTAACATGAGATATTTACACATAACGATTGTACACAGTAATGCGCGGGTTATCTCACAGGTTATCCATGTGTAAGGACGGGCCAAAAATCTAATTTCATTGCGGGGCAGGTTATTATTGCATGTCCGCGTTCCATGTGTATCTTTGTGTTTAGATGCGTCCAAATTCAGTCCTAATTTCTCAGTGAATATGAGTCGGATTATAATAAAACATGCAGCTTAGCTTAAGATACTGAGAACATATCTGACCCTACTGTCCCCTGTTGTGATCTGCTTTACCAGTGTCTCTTCCGCCACATCTGCTTCTGAAGTGTTTCCTGCTAAAGCGCCCCTAGAGGTCGTTAGCCCGTAATAATCTGTGAAAAGCGTGAGAAAAAAGTAGCAATTTACAAGATGACTTTTATGGCAGCCTGGTGGTATCAATAGAAAAGACGATGACTTCAACATTACGCCTGTTGTTTGGGTCATTGTAATCTTGTGTTACAAAAAGGAAAATATGATTTAAGTCTAGCGTAGTTTTCTGTCTTTAAGCTGCTACTTTTTCCGCACGCATTGAACCCTACAACGGTGCGTCTAATTTATAGATTTTTACTGGCTAGCAGGAAGCACAAGCATTTGACACACTGTAGAAGAAGACGTCAGTGGACAGGCGTCACTGTCCAGGGGACACGTCGTGTTTTCTATATGTTAAGCTTCAAAATGCTGTGTGTTTTATTACAATCAGATTCATATTTATGGAGGAATTAGTTGAATGAGGAAGTGAATTTAGACGCAGCTGAACGCAAAGACACATGTGAAGCACAGACTTGCGATATACGGCGGTCTGAGACTTTCTTGGTCAGATCTGACCCGCAGGTCAAGACAACATGTGCATCACTACTGTGGACCATATTTCTGTGTAAATATCTCATGCTACAACACTCGCTCGATAAGTACAAGCTCAGGAGCAGATGAACCAGATGTGAAGACAGACACAGGTAAAGCAGCTCCGAGGGTAATCAAGGACCGAGGGGACAGACTCGTTCTCTGTATGTTAAACGTCCAAATTCTGTGTGTTTTATTACAATCCAACTCATACTTTGAATAAATAGTAAGCCTATTTTTATCCAATAGCAGATTTAAATTGTTTTTCTTTTAATACATGCCCTTTTTGATTTGATATAAGTTGTTTTATCATTGTCCATTGTTTTATGCTGCACTGAATCACCATGTTTGTGAATTCTGTTCATTGACAATGGCAATAAACCTTTTCTGATTCTGATATTCACTGAGAAATATGTCTAATGAACTGAATTTGGAGGTGCAGACATATGATACAGCGGTCTGCATTTTATAAACCGCCCCGCACTGAAATGAGAACTCACTATCGTGGACCATCTTTGTGTAAATATCTCACGTTACAACATGGGCACTTGCTTTTCGTTTTTCTTTGTAAATTTTGTTGCAGCATTTATTCAGGAGCGCTCTAAAATGACCGTATATGACAGGTTAGACTACACATTTCACTAAAATGTAGTGCATACAATTCTATTTCAGATTTTACATTTTGCCTGGTTGTCCCCAGTTTGGCCATTTTCCTGGATGTTACCTAGCAACCATATTGTAAACAAGGGACAGAATCCAAATAAATTACACTATAGTTTTGATTCAACAAAAAACGTAATACCATATAACGCTTTTATTTAGTTGAATGATGAAGTCTAGTTTAGTCTTTATTTGAAGGGACAATGTATAGAGACATTAAGCTTGTAAAAAAACAAAAACAAAGATGTTCTGCACCAGATTATAGCTAAGTAGCTAATTTCCATCTGCAGTCCCTGATTTACAGGAGTAAATAATACATTCAAACCCATTATTTAACAAGCTTCCATTTGGTGCATATATCTGTGATATGACCAAAACAAAGCTCTCTTTGTGATTTACCAATATCAACGTGAGGGCACGGTGCGCACAATTTGTACCTCCAGACCTGCCATAAAATGTACACCAACTTCAAGCAAGCGCTAACTGCCCAGAAAAACTACTTTCAACCACACAAAACACTTTGACTCGTAATTTATATCTCAAAAGGGTAAACTGAACAAAAATCAATAAATGATATTATTGAGCATGATACTGCTAATGCATAATAATCTCTAAAAATGTAATGTAATCTCTAAAAAATAAAATTAAAGATCAGCGCAACCGTTTAATGAACTTTTGAGCTTTAATAAACAGTTTTTTACAATAGTAATTAATTATATTGTAAAATGTTTTGGAATATTGTATTGCTTTTTTAATGTCAATTTGAAGCAGTATATAAAGCTGTCATCGGCTGTGTGAAAGAGAATTCTGCTTTTGCACTAACTCTCAAGAGTTGACTCTAGTCTAACCTGTATTCCTCACACGAGTTTGCATGTTCTCCCTGTGCTGTGTTTGTGCTGGTTTCCTACGGGTGCTCCTGTTTCTCGTCCCATTTAAAACATGTACAATAGGCTCCCCTAAAAGAGATATTCTATATCTCTGTGGGGCTTTCCAGGCTAAATGAAAGTCATTAAATATTAATATAGGAGCTGCATTTTACGTATACTAAAATAAAACAAAATATTTTTAAACTGACCCGTTTAGTTAATCAAAGTTTACATTAACTTATGACAAATGAATAACTGTTGTGACATGCTGTTTATTTTAATAATTGATATCAAAACTTTCACTTTTATTTAGGTGTTGCAAAACATTTTAGAAACGGAAACAGAATATTCCAAGGACCTTCAGAGTCTTCTCACAAACTATCTACGACCACTGCAAACCACTGACGGGTAAGAAAGAAATGTTTGGCTAAAATGTTGTGTAACTCTCCTGTTTTATCGAGCAATTTTGAACTAATCATTTTTATTATTTAGGTTGAGCTGCTCAGATGTGGCTTTAATTCTTGGAAACCTGGAAGAGATTTGCACGTTCCAACAGATGCTTGTGCAATCACTGGAGGAGAGTACAAAGTTAGTATTTCCCAAATACATCATAATACTCTATATAGTTTAAAATGTAGGTGGAAACATTTGTCTTTTACCTCTGAAAATGTTTTGACCTGGTAACTCTGTACTGGAACTCTAGACATGAAAACAAATGTGATGAAGTATAACCAAACATGAACCATTCAAACACACAGGCAACATAATAACTGTCTGTTAAAAGGTATTTAATTAATAAGAAAATCTTTGCTGACTTATGAACCCAATTCTTAACAAATAATGTCAAGCTTCAACATGTTTGTTGAAAGAAATATCCTGAGAGAAAATCCACAAGTCAATGTAATCCCTCATTCGTCCAGGAGTGGTCCTTAGTCGAAAAGGTTTCAGAGGTAGTCATCTGGACCATAATTTTCAATCTGAGGGACCTAAACTGAGAAGCAAGAATATATACTGCCCTGAGTTGGATTTAAAAAACAGTGAATCACCTACAGAGTTCCAAAGGCTCCTGCCTCCAAAATTATGAATTCTAGAAAGCCATGAACGCAACCTCTGGGATATTTATGTGGGACTGTTAAGTGATGGTATTTAGATAACTACTTTGTCTACTTCCGGGTCCAATGACATTTCAGCCTCATTCACTAAAAGTGCATTTTGAGTACACTTGTTGATGTTCTTTTAGTGAATCAGAATGGAAATCAATTGGTCCCTGAAGAAGTTAAGGTATCATTGCACTGTTGTTTCTGTTTAATATGAGTACAAGGACATTTAACACTGCTGCCATACAGTCTATATAATTGAGCACAATGTCTAAATGTATCTTTTGTTTTTAGACTTCCTGAAAGCCAACAAAGGGTAGGTGCCTTTTTTCTGAACCTCATGCCACAGATGAAAGCACTTTATGTGGCCTACTGCTCCAACCATCCCTCAGCTGTTAATGTGCTCACACAACACAGGTAAGTCACCATGCAGTGGGTGATATAAACACTCAATAGCAGTCAAAATATTTGGCATGTTAATGTAGCTGTTTTTATGGGACGCTGTGAAGATGCAGTTTTGGATGTTCTCATAACTAGTGCTGTCAAAGTTAACGCGTTAACTCCTGCAATTACTCATAGAAAATTGAGGCATATTAATCGCACAGATTTGACCAAACATGCTCTTAGATTAGGCTGTGATGTTCACCGGAGGAGGAAGGAATAGGAGTAGAGCTGATGTCACAGGATTATATTTACACATGACAAAATCCATCAGTGTGACCACGGATGCAGGTTTTGTTTTTGTTGCGGAGTGCAGTTGCTCAATTCCAGATCTGCACTACGTCCTCGGCCCGCCCCGCAATACTGCTCTCTAAACTCTAAACTCTCTAAAACTAGTGAATTTGGCCAAATATTTCACCAAACTACAACTGAACACCAGAAGTTCACATCTGTCACAATCAGAGTTATACCAGCAAGTGGCATTAAAGGGCCTTTGACTGGTCATGTGCATTTTCCCGAGTATCAGTGACCACACAAATTCAACTTGAAAGACAATGTCTAGACTAATTGCAGTTAAGCTTTTAAATCATTTATTTAGATTTGTGAAATAATGTAGTTATTACATTTTATTTAATTGAAATATGTAAAAACTTCAAAATGGACTATTTAATTATTACATATTAAAAAGCTTGCCATAATGGTGATCTCATGTCAAATGTCCATCAGATTAAACACACTTTTGAAATCGATTGGCAACACTAGTACTAACCTAATGAATAGACATTGCTTTTGTTAAATCTCTTAAGTTTTAATTCCTGCTTTTTTCCCAGTGAATATTTGGGTGAATTTATGGAGGGTCACGGAGCGGTCAACCCTGGCACTCTCACTCTTACCACAGGCCTCAGTAAACCTTTTATGAGACTGGACAAATACCCAACCTTACTCAAAGAGCTGGAAAGGCACATGGAGGTGTGTTGGAATGGAAATATAGATTTTATTAGTAAAAAATTTGAATACAATTTTCTCTAATCATTTTTCTTTTAGGAAGGTCATCCTGATAGGACAGACATACAGAAGGCCATGATGGCGTTCAAAAATCTATCTGTAAGTTATAATCCTTTTACTAACCTATTCAAAACATTCCATAATGGCAGTTTTGTTGTTGTAGAGCCATTGCCAGGAGGTGAGGAAGAGAAAAGAACTGGAGCTGCAGATCCTGACAGAGAGCATCCGACTGTGGGAGGGAGATGACATCAAGACTCTTGGCTCTGTGCTCTACATGAGTCAAGTCCTGATTCAGGGCGGATCTGAGGTAATGCTGTTTTACATAGGATATCCACTTGAACCAACTTCAAATAATGTAGTGTAAAATTACAACTTTTACCGCTGTCTTCTTGGAAGTATTGGCCCAAGCCTGAACTAAAAGCGGCCCCGCCTCTGCAGCCACTACATGGCTTCTCTTTTTTACCCTCTCAGCCTTTCAGTGCCGCGGTGGTTCTGACCAGGTGCACATGAGCACGCACAACACTGTCCATGTTTATGATCTAAACGCGTTTCCTGCCAGACGGGCATGCTACAGAGAAGCAAGCGTAATTGCTCAAAAATGCTGAATATTGTCCTGTTTTACTGCCTTGTTTAAAGTGATGAAATACAAATAAACTCCTATTTTACATCTGTAACAAGGAACACTGGACCAGCTCTATACCCTCCATCGGGTGCTCAAGTGTTCATGGGAGTTTGCCCAACCAGTCCACATGTGCTTTGTGGATCTGGAGAAGGCTTTCGACCGTGTCCCTCATGATGTCCTTTGGGGTGCTCCGGGAGTACGGGGTCCTGGGCCCTTTGCTCAGGGCTGTCTGGTCCCTGTATGGCAGGAGCTGGTAACGGAGCTGGTAACGGGGTAATGAGTGAGGGAAGGATGGAACGTGAGATTGACAGGCGGATCGGTGCAGCGGCTGCAGTGGACTGTTGTGGTGAAGAAGGAGCTGAGTCGAAAGACAAAGCTCTCGATTTACCAGTCAATCTACGTTCCTGCCCTCACCTATGGTCATGAGCTTTGGGTAATGACCGAAAGGACAAGATCGTGGATACAAGCGGTTGAAATGAGTTTCCTCTGCCGGGTGACAGAGCGCTCCCTTAGTGATGAGGGGGAGGAGCTCAATCACACGGTAGGAGCTCGGAGTAGAGCCGCTGCTCTTCCACGTCGAGTGGAGCTAGCTGAGGTGGCTCGGGCTCTGTTCCGGATGCCTCCTGGGTGCCTCCCAGGGAGGTGTTTCGGGCATGAACACGCTGGAGGTACTATGTCTCTCGGCTGGCCTGGGAACACCTCGGAAATGAAGGAAGTCTGGGAGTCTTGGCTAGAATGCTGCCCCCGCGACCCGGCCCCGGATAAGCGGAAGAAGATGAATGGATGGATGGAACAACTATGACATTATAGTGAGAGTGAATGTTGTTATTATTAAATGTGCTGGGAATTTATCCTGTCCATCACAATGCCTGATCAAAATTATGTGTGAACAATGGGCCTCATTTGGTACTTACGGTCTTCATGGGAATGTTTTTCGCTTTGACGTCTTAACTGAAAATGTTCTTGTGGAAGAACAAATCCTACGAAGAGTCTGAAATATGGCAGTTTCTGTGCGTATCACTTTTTTATTCATGTGTGTTGGTTTTTTTCCTCTCGGAATGATCACTTGATTGTGGCATCTCAAGTACCAAAAAGCACTAGCAAGTTGATTTTTTTTAGCAAAGCCTCAACGACACGAGTGCATTATGTGATAATGATGATAACATGTTATGAATCAGCCCTTGTCTGACTGGAGAGTACCCCTCTTTAAAAAACTCTTTAATGCCACATCTTCTCTTGACATTTCCTCCATTATCATTAAGACATAATACCTCACTCACTCAGTTAACACTGTAATTACACACTTAAAGCTGCTGCATTAAAACTGTTCAGACTCACCCAGGCAATTTTATATTTTAGCAACTAGTCAAGCTAGTTGCTGAGTTTGCTTCAACTTAATACAGGTCCACTATCAGAAATCATGTTATTGGTATCAGTTGTGCTTAGTGCTTGAAAATATCCATCATTCATTCATCACAAAATGTCTTTTTGTCTTTTATCAGGAGAAGAGTGAGCGTTACCTCATGCTTTTCCCCCATGTGCTCCTGCTGTTGTCCGCCAGCCCCAGGATGAGTGGGTTCATATTTCAGGTCAGGAATTGCTTATTTGTTATCTTGGATTATTTAAAACAAGTGTTATTTCTCATTACTGACTTTAAACTGTATGTTTTTTTCAGGGGAAATTGCCTCTAGCAGGCATGATCGTAAGTAAATTGGAAAACTGTGAAGCCTTTAAACATGCATTTGAGCTAAATGGTAAACGTAATTTAACATACTTTACTATTTTATTCCTGTTTGTTCCATTATAAACATGAATTATCTTGTACAGGTACACTGTTTGACCGTCTTCTAGTGGTGTGCTTGAACCAGCAGGATCTTCAGGACTGGATTGAACACCTCACTAGACAAATTAAACACAATGCAGCTACTGCGCCCAGTCACAAGCCACTCACTGTTCCGTGTCATACGGTGAGTTTTTTCATTGTGTGTCTCTAATTCATTTAATGAACTAGATACATTACTTCTATTCAATATCAGTTCACATGTTAATGGTAAAAAGGGCAACTTCTAAAATTGTGAGAAAGAACTACAGTTTTTGATTTTGTTGCCATTGTTGTTTTTGTAATGTTAAAGGTTGAATGGACGATTTTTTTGAATGGACGAGTCTTATTTCCTCCTGGCGTGGACTGCCGATTGGTCCTGCCACGTATCAATCATAAAACGCACCTACCGCTCACCTGCAGCCGCGAGCGGCTCGTCCCCACGAGAGCAGCACGTTTCCGTGTGTCTAAGCGCATTGATCTATAATAATATAGTTCCCTCAGTATACGGGACAAAATGAAGACGGAGAAAGACAGTTCGAGCTGACGCAGAAGAAGACGGAAATCTACGGGAGACGAGAGATGCGATGCGATCCGTCTAATAAACAAACGCACGTGTGTGTTGTATCAGTCCGCACGGGGGAGTGCGCATGCGCACTTCCACCTGAGTTCTCAAATCACCGAAAAATCGTCCATTCAACCTTTAATTACAAGCCAGTATTTGGAGGTATTGACTGCTTCCCAAAGTCACATCTGCCTCGCCATCTGCAGAGGGCCGTATCTAAATCTTCAGCAATTAAAGATGGAATCCTCAAAATGTAAACCTGTACAAGAAGTACATTATAAAAATGTTTTGTTCATCCTTAGCTCCCATCCCACCCCCTCACTCCATCCCGACATGCTGAGGGACGAGCAATGACTGTCGCCCCCACCTACCACACCCTGCCACACCCCTCGTCCCATGGGTCAACCCACAGCACTATGATGTGGGGTCCACTCGAGCCCCCCAACACTCCAAAGCCCTGGAGCCTGAGCTGCCTGAGGCCTGCCCCACCACTACGACCCTCTGCAGCACTTTGTTACAAGGAGGTGAGCTGCATGATTTGGGGGGAAATGCTATTTTTGTTCTTTTGAGTGATATTTTGAAATCAGGATTCTGAGTTTAGCCATTTACAGTTATAAATTAGTCACAACTGCAGAGGCTGCACTTGCACCGTTAAATGCAGGTGCTCGCATTTAGGTTGAGGCCATTCAAAGCAGAAAAAACAAACTATAAACCAATTGGATTTCAATATTGAAACTGGCAACCCACATTGTGCCATCTGATTGGATAATCGTCTTGAGATCAAAACGCCAAATTATAACATTAACAAATTGTCCAAATGTTGTTATAATTTCGAATAGATCCACATTACAATTGTTATCAGTAAAAGCAATATTTGAGTTGAACATGTCTGGCTCCCATCTGGGGACACAGATATTTAAAATCTAAATCTTACATGGACTTCCTTTAAACTCTGGGAGGATTTATGTTCTCAACTGATTGGTTGGACCCAAAAGTAGCATGCAGGACCATTTTCAGTGGGTTGCAAGCATCGTCTCTGTTTTTGAATTGTTTTGAATCAACCAAAATAGAGTATTTGCACATGGTCAAACAACTACATGATTTTTCATTTATTAAATTGTTTTTGTTGCCTGTCCTCTGCAAGCAACAAATTCCCCTATTTATTGCAGCCTTTGCTATTTGCTAATTGCACACATTCAAATTTATCTTGCTGCCCTGCTGCTAATGTTTTTTTGTTATTTTTTCTGTTAGCAAATTTTGACTTCTTTAAATAAAAATCCTCTTCATTTGAGCAGGATTTAAGTAAAAGTCCCAAGAGCGTGAAGAAGCTTCTTCCAAAGCGTAAACCTGAGAGGAAACAGTCTGAGGAGGAGTTTTCTCTGAGGAAAAGTAAGTATCATTTCTTATTTGGATTAGCTTGCTACAACTGTGATATTTGACACTGACTTGTATGATTTTCATGCTATGAAGGCACAGCTGCTTTGGAAGAAGATGCCCAGATCTTGAAAGTTATTGAAGCATACTGCACCAGTGCCAAAACAAGACAGACTCTCAACTCCAGTAAGACTTTTACACAATCCCAGGAATATAACTTTTCTTGTCTAGTCTTTTAACACCGGTATCCTGGATCTGATCTTATCTAACCTCTTTCTTCTTCTGTCTCCTTCATCCCTCACTCATTTACGTTGGTTACGGTATCATTTTTTGTTTTGTTTTTTGCGTTTTCTCTCCACTCCATGGTATTGTGCTGTTGCCATTTGTCCTTTGTGTTCGATATGTTTGCTCCTTTTGCATCTACATCTCCTTTCCTTTTCCCACTCTTTCATTGGCCCAACACTGACACCCTGCTGCTGCCTGAGCAGCCTGGCAGGGCACAGACCTGATGCACAACCACGTGTTGGCTGACGTGGACCGGTCCTGTGTGGACTCGCCGGGTCGCCGTAGCAGCGTGTCACGGCCAGAGCTGTCCTCTGACCTTTCTGAGGACTCGGACTATGACTCCATCTGGACCACTCACAGTTACAGGATGGGATCAGTGCCCCGCAAAAGCTGCATCTCTCACCAGAACTGAAGATCGTACAGGATGCTGTAGTGTAATATACAGCAAGCTCGCCTCTTTTATGTAATGTATTGAAAGAAACTAGATTTTTTAATTTGTATATTTATTTTCTGTTATATCTGTTCATTTTTGTTTATTTATTTTGTTAATTTATTTTACAAAGTAAGATTAGCATCTCCCTGTTGCCTTCTCCACTTTCCCTTTTATGTGCCTCGTCTTTCTGTAGTCATACAGTAAGTGTTTAGTATTTCTTCATGTTTTTTCTTGAATGTGACCACTCCCCTTGATTATAGATGCGTTGTCTCGCCAAATTGAGAGAACATGGATGTAGGGGTGAAAATGTAGGGGAGAGAAAGTTAGGGACTGAATTTTTTTCTATCTGATATTCAGATGAACTTCAGGAATTAGTAAATTTTACTCAGCATGTACTTTATTGTACATGAATGCTTCACGGCACAGGTGTCACATATATGTGCACAAATGTACTGATCACAGCTAGTGTATGTATTGATTGAAGCAAAGGACAAAGGTGCAGGTCAAAGACTTCAGTTTTAGTAAAGCACTTTTCTAAAATATACACATTACTTAAAATGCATTGATTGAACCAAACCATTCCTTGAAACCCAAATATAAGGTTTTTTGAGATGCTACATACAAGCATACATTATTATTATTATTATTATTATTATTATTATTATTATTATTATTATTATTATTATTATTATTATTTATTTATTAATCATTTAAAATAGCTTGTTTAAACACACTAGTAATGCTCCAATGCACTGGATAATCCTTGGAGCACAATATCAGCACATTTTATTCAAACAACCCATTGCTGAGAATTGTGTTCATCATACTAGATATACTTGATTGTTGTGTTTTTTTTTGGGGGGTTTGTTTTTTTAATCATTTGATTATGTATAAGAGATTGGCAAATATAAAAGAAACGTTAATCCAAACAATATTTTGAAAAAGGCTTTCAATTTAATTTAATTTGTTTATTTTAATTTATTCATTACAGTCTGATATAGTAATTGTATTTATAGTAGGATGTCAGATTCACCTGTTTGTTTTATGCCAACATCTAATTTGCATTGTTTTGTAAAACCCAAATACGTTTGTTTACATCTCAATCCTACAGTTCATCTCATTCAGTCCTCAAAGTAAACCTAGTGCAATCCTAAATGAATCAACACAGAATAATTGGTACACCTTTGTTAGCATTGTACCTATAGCATGCCATCATTTTCCAATTTATAATATATAATTTCTTGATTCTTGCATCAATTACTATTTTTATGAAGAGCTATTTTTACAGGAATGGTACAGAAAGCACATGTTGGGATTCACAAATATAACACTACAATAAGCAATACCCATGTTACAAATTTAGATTTAGAGTAAAATAGTTTACAGATTGTATCATTTCATTATTATTTTAGTATATACCAGTGTTTACAAATGGATCTCTGGAACATTTGCTTGTTTTTACATGTTGATATGTTTCAAAGGTTTACACAGGAAAAAAAAGTGTTTTTAAATTATTTTGCACAATCATGTAACGGGCCATCGGGGGCGGGGTAGAATCTGTTATATAGTATTTTTTGTCGTCTGCCTAATAGAGTGTGAATGATCTAGTTCTAAAGGTAGTAATTAGTGTTTCTGTAAAGTTTAAGCTCATTTATAGAGTAAATTTTCTCCTCGAGTGTTTTAGCACTGAGGAGTTAAAGAGTGTATGATGCTTTTATGTAAACTACTCATTCAACCTCAGAATACTGTCGGTGGACTTGAAATATAAAGAGCACATTGTGTCCCTCTGTAAATAATAGTTGTCTTGAAACAAAGTATGTTCCTATATTAGTATTTGAGCTCAGAATAATATGGTCCTTATGCTATGTGCTATATTTTGTGGCAGGTGTATTCAGTAGTAAAAATATATAGTAAATTTGGGTGGGTGAAAATATGAGGATTGTCCTTTGTGTGGTCTGTATTAAAGTGACACATGTGACTGTCTTCTGCTAACATCGCCGGTGTCCTGTTCAACACGGCTGAAGTGTTCAAGTCCCAATGTATTATGAGTTTTGAATAAATCTGTCTTTTCGTTAATGGCGGCATTGTGCTGGTGTTTACTTGAGCTTTACGTCAATGGCTTCTTTTTTCTTTCCCGTTCCTTCTCATCTGTTGTATCTTTGCATGACTAACATATTTTGGTACTTTGCCAGTACAGGCTGATGTGGTTCACACACCTCTAGCTATGAGCAGTTGTCTGGATCGATGAGTGCGCTTTTGTTTTGGAACAGGACGCGTGATCGTCTCCGCTGAAGATAAGGTGCTAATAGATGATCCCAGTCGCAATGGACAAAGTAGATTGGAGGAAAAGTAAGATGCATAAGTTTCTAAAGCCATCTGTGAATGGAATGATTTTTAAATACTGGATAATTTAAATGTTACTCTTAATTTTAAAGGAATTTGGTAGACATTGTCTATGCCTTAAGAGATGAAGTTCAAGAATTAAAACAGGTAATTACCCATTCATTATTTAGTTGGATCATCATCAGCTGAAGGGATCGATGTGTGGCCAGTGTCACAAGGGAATGAATCTTGAAGTGGGTTTTCAGCTCTGGTGTAGTGTTTCTAATCTGCCAAATTGGTTTATTAAAAGTAGTCAAAGTAAAAAAGTATTTTTAAATATCATGTCTAACCTATGTAACTCTATTTGCTTACAGGATACCAAGAAGATGAAAAGGTCACTGGAGGAAGAGCAGAAAGCTCGAAAGGACATTGAGAAGGTTGTAAGGAGAGTTTTGAAGAGCATTAATGACCCAACATGGGATGAGACCAACCTGTGAAACCGGTTTAGCCAAAAGTATGGACTTATTTAGAGTTTTTTGTTTTTTAATATCGCATGGAAAAATACTCACTGTGACTTGATGTCTGTTATTTATTTAAAAAAAAAACATAAATATGCATTGATGGTCAACTTTGTCTTGATGTTTGTTCTTGATGTATACAACATGTTCTCCAGTTGTACTTGACCTATGACATAATGTCTAGTTTATTTAAATGTAACTCAGCTGAAGTTTGGAACTCATAGCTGTATTTGTGCAGTGTACACCAGGGGGATTGTACAGATGCTGTCACTGTGTTAGCCATTGGTTGTAAATAGTGATGAAAGACATTTTTTTTAAATAAAACATTTCATATAAGCTGTCAAAGTATCCCAAGAAATTATGGAGTCTGTGTAAAAAGGCAAGCTGTTCATTTTTGAAGGTAAATGTGCCAGTATCAATAACTTCACATCCATTTCCAGTGGTTCTTAAACTATGGCCTCTGAGGTAGACTGCACAAAGTCAGGTCCACTGTTTTCTAACATTTAGAAATAAGAGTTGCAAACTGCCTAATTGCATTTAAAACATTACAAAAAAGTGAGTGGAACTGATTTACATTCTCATTAATATGTTGGCTATTATTTCAATATTTCCTCTTGTGCACAGAACTGTTTTAAGAATGTATAAAGTGACTTTGAACAAGCTTAACACTTGGACAGGTTGCAGAGATGCTAAAGGTTTAGGAAACATTGGTGTAGTGCTCAGAGATTGTCTAAATTTGCTGCTTTCTGTTGTTTGGACTAATATAGTCAGCCTGCCAGTTAGTTGAGCTCAATATGTCCACTCATTTGTGTTAGTGACTGACCATAGCAACTGCTTTATCATTAATCTGGCTCTGCACTGTCCTAAATTCTTGGTTGCCTCATCATTGCCAACAGAACCAAACCGGAAGATGGTGCCCTGATTTGGGCACTTGTTTGTCATCCAGTCTCTATAAATCTAGTTGATTCTACAGACTTGTACTGCTCCAATGGAAGAGGTAAAAGTTTGGCTCAAACTTTACATGATTGATATTCATATTGAGAAGACTGAAGGGCTTTCGTCTCACTGTCAAGTGTCTATTGGGTGAGAAACTTGTCAATTGAAAAAGCAATGTATTATCTGGGCTGTGATCTGGCCCATCCGCTGACTGCCTGGGCCAGTGACGGCTTGTCACTGTGGTGGCACCACAATAAGGCTCAAACCTACAGACTATTGTGCCTCTCAGAAAAAGCACCAAGGTCTTCCTCTCTTCCCTTCGTTCACTATTTTTTGTCCTTTTCAAAGCAGAGAATCAATCAGCTGTACACACATACATACACACTTTGCTCTGTCTATTCAGCAGCAGTGATCATTTAGACTTGACATGTATTGTGAAAAACTGAGCTGCTCTGCCTTCTTCTTCTCCTCCTCTTTCTTTCACTCCCTTTCTCTTTCAACTGTCTGTCATTAATGTCCAGGTCTTACAATTTACTAACAGAAGAGAAGAAGAAAGCCAAGAGTGAGGGATGAATTGATGGATGGGAGGATAAGCACTCTGTGTCCTTTCTTTAAAGATTTGTTATTGTACAGTACTGTCTCCCAGTCATTTTTGGTTGGTGTTTCAGTCTGAAAGCCCGTCCACGTGCTCTTTTGTATGGGAAAGCAATAAGGCCCCATTGAATGAAGCTGAATGGACCTGCCATCCTTAGGGGCTGAGGCCTGAGGACTCCTATTCTTTAGCCCCCAATCTAATTGGAGCTGAAATGAAATGGAGGTTTCTTATGAAAATAGGCTTTGTTTGGCTGCAAGGCTGGTAATTCATAAACAATAAGCAGGGCCCCATTGTGTAGATAATAATATATTCATGCCGCTGGAGATGGGGAGAAAGCAAGACGAAGGCTGAGGATATATAAGGCGGATAGGCAGCGACAGGGATGGAGAGTGGATGCGGAAGGGGAAGGGGCTAATGGCAAATAGTGGGTCAGACAAAATTGGTAATGGTTGAGTACTGGCAGAGGACTTATTAGAGCAAGTGAAAGGACTTAAAGTGGGAAGAGGTGAGAGAGGTGAAAATGGTGGGAATGGGAGAGATGGGCAAGATAAGAATGAGGCAGGAGAGTGTCAGATTGGGAAATAGTTTGAGCCTTGAGCCTTCTGCTGTCTGCTGTGGCAGCAATAGTGGAGACGAGGTGAGTGCCATCAAATGGAATAGGTTGCACGGTGCAAAGATCTGTGTACTTTGTAGTTGGTGAAGTGGGTTGGTCAAGTGAAGAGAGCAGAGCGGTGAGTGTAAGAGTGAGGGAGTGAGAGAGAGGACATAGCTGCTGACAGCCGGCTTTCACCGGCGCCAGGAAACAGG
The DNA here is from genome assembly GCF_026437365.1 of Eucyclogobius newberryi. Lineage (NCBI taxonomy): Eukaryota > Metazoa > Chordata > Actinopteri > Gobiiformes > Gobiidae > Eucyclogobius > Eucyclogobius newberryi. The sequence continues at coordinate 19,032,239 of NW_027315768.1, forward strand.
TGAGCTTTAATGTCACTTTGATGCATCCATCTCTCTGGGCTGTCTCTTACACTTATGTTTTTCAGGAGTGCAGTGCTGCTGATCTTCACCTCAAGTAACGTCTCTAAGAGGACACTGCCCTTTAGATGTTTCAAGGAAAGGATCTAAAAAGTGCTGGATGTAAGTGGCTTTGCTGCTTGACCAAAAGGACGTGCTTATCTCCATCTCTTTGGACAGATGATGTGGGACAAACTCTTGGGGGATGTTTTTGGACCAAAAACATTGCTGTGGATTATTTCTAATTTTGATCTGTTTTAATGACAGTAAACACTTGAGGACTCTGACAGCGGAAGTAGAGGGGACAGGTTGGAGAAGAGTAAAAGTGCATTAAGTGTTGCTGCCTCATGGTTATGGTTGCACATGGTGAGTATAACCTAAACTGTTTTTAGGTATTAACTCTTCCTATTATTCTTTTTACTTGTTTTGACATGTTGTTACATGCTAATATTTTAAATGATAATGTTCATTGTTATATTGACAACAAATGAATATATATACAATGAATTGAATGTAGAAATATCCTAACTTTAGTTTATTCTTATTTGAACTACTGTGGTCCGACAACATTTTTTTTTGTTAACGCTACGTTTGTTAATTATCAAACGTGACAAGTACAAGAAGTGATGTTAGAATGTTACAGTACTTATCAACCATCTGTAGTTGGCTGTAAGTTCTGAGCTAGCATTATGGTATAGTCAAAATGCATTAGAGAGTGTTTAAAGTGGCATGTTGTGAGTACATAGATTTAAAATATTGATAAACGCATAATGCATTATGGGTTTCCATGAGGCATATCGTGCTGACTGTCAGTTTTATTGTTTGGCCACTAGATGTCAGTATATAATAATATATAGGCTTAGAGCAGATTTCTGCTCAATTAACATAATTAAACAATACATTGTTAGTTTTGACAACAAGTTTTATTTTAAATATAATATAATATAATTACGATGATGATCGTAATAATAATAATAATACTATTATTAATAATAATATTAATAATAATCATATGGATTAATAAAAAAAGGTGTGGAAAATTAATATAGGCTATTCCAAACTGTTTACTAATATGCTAATAACAGAATAAACAAACGGTTCATTAAATAGCTTGGATTAAAGAGATTGTTTCCTTTGCAATACATTTAGAACTTTTTCCCATTCAAAAATATAATATTGTGTTGGCAGTGGTCCTAATTTCTCATAATTCTGAAACCCATGGATGCATGGGAATTTAGTTTTGCTGGTTTGGTCTCAGTTGATTGAAATATTATAACTAGCCTACAAGAACTCGTTTTGCAGTGAAGGTTTTAATCAAATATTGCCATTTGTCCACAAGGTGGCAATCACACATCATAGTATGCCAATCAGCGGCCCCTGCAGTGTGTTAGAGCGGTCTCAATCTGAATGCTTTTCATGGGTTTTTATCAGGAACATGTTTTTATCTTATTCTGTTCCGAAGGTTTGACTCCATTGGGTCTAAATCTGTTAGTAATTAAACATTAGTCCTCTGTGTTATTTAGTGGAGATGTGCAGAGCTGGGTGTCTTGCTGGAGATCCTGGTTTGTTTTGTTTTGCAGCAAAGTGCTTGTTGGCGATGCTGGTCACTACAAGTGTCTGGCATTCTGAGCCCACAGCTAATCAGGCTGTGGGCAAACTGGGTGGCAGTTGCATGAATGGTTTTCTGGAGATTATCCCAAAATTATCCATGAATTATCCCCCCGAATTATGCCATTCCAGTCAGGCCTTGTCCATTGGCGGGACTGGGTAGCACCATAGCAGGGACATGAGTATGTGCATGTAGTTGGGGGGAGATTTGGACGCAGCCTTGGTTTCTGTGTCTTGAAGCATGTATTTTGTGTGTTTCAGTCTGCATTCATTTTGGCTGTGTTGTTCCATCAGGGTAATGGAGCATGGGTAATCCAGATCAAACAGCTATTTGCCACAGACTTTTAAAGAACGCTGCTCTCATTAACAATATTTCTAATTTACTGGTTTGTTAAACTGTGTTCTTTTGTCTTTGTTGAATTTTCTGAATGCCAAACGAATAAACATATCTCTTTTAAAAAATGACATGCATTTATCTGATAAAATAAATATTCTTTATTATCATTCTTAAGAGCCACTTTCATGTCGGTTGTTACTGTCTTTTAAATGTAGTTTGTGATGCTGCTGTTATAGTGCTGTCATTAACGTCTAGGTAAACAGAGGGGACTAGTTTTGTGCCAGTGTGTGGCGGCTGGAGCCCTGGGGGGATGAATAGTGCCGGTGAACCTCTCTGTGATAAGTGTTTAGTAAACAGGTCAGTGGATTGTCCTCTGAGGCTCAATCTGAGCTATTTTCCCTGGTTGAGAACACAAATTATCCTCCGTATTCATCCCAACAACAGACCACCAATGGTGCACACTGTTGAGTTTGTATGCGCAGAATCTTGTATTTGGCACATTTAATCTATGTAGGGAATAAGACATGCATTTTTGCTTTTTAAACATTATTAAACTCAGTCACAAAGAGGAAAAGGCATTTCCTCTCAGTATGAGTTGGGGAAGATGGAAAAATAATTAGTTAAGAAGGGGACTGGCTGGTTGTGATTGGCACAATGTGAAAGAATAAAATGGTGAAAGTCAGAAGCCCAAAATAAGGGAGAGGCTGAGGTGCTGAAAGGTTAAGTACGTTTTATTTTTTTAGATTTGCCACTTCCTGCAGGGCCCACTTACTTGACCCGCTGGTTTGAAGCGAGAGGTAAAAAAGGGGCCGAAACAGGAGGTAGAGAGAAAAGGCTAAAGCTGCATGTGAGGGTGCAAGGTGAGAGGTGGAGGAGCTAAAATGGGAGGGGTATTTGCCTCTGGCTGATGGGAACAATTGGACACACACTCAGACCTGGAACAAAAATGGACATTCTCTCACACACACACCTCACACTTAGGACGACAGGCCCAGCAGGCTATGAACTTCAGTACTGTTGTTGCCATGGCGATACACTGAGTTGCTGACCCCCCGACTCCATTTTTCCTGCCGCTCAGCTATTGAAAGAGATGATTGACAAGTGTCCAAATGTCAGCCGACCCAGCCGGCCACACAGATAGGGGGCCAGCCTTTTTCTGTTACTTTGATTCACACTGGGGAAGGATTGTCACTTGAATATTTGTGCCTATACATATCCATATATATGTAGATCAGGAGCTCTGCACTGTAAAGTTGTTTAGAATCAATGTAGTGGATTAGTTGTTAGAATACTTGTTAAAATGCTGTGCTGTGTGGGCAGTTTAATATTGTGAACTACTGGGTAACATTTTCAAGGCTGGTAAAGTGTTTGTTCAGTCCGTCTAATTACGGTACATGTTTTAGTAGAATAAGGAAAATCAGACATTAAAATGCCCAGAGGTTGCACACCTGTATGAAAATGTGCTCCTGTGCCCATGGATTCTGTGAACTCGTTCTCACTGTGTCATTGTCCCCAGAACTGAAGAGACGGTCTTATCTTGATCACCCACAGCAACACATTAACCTCTTCTCTGTTATCGCGCTGCTGGTCATTAGTGCCAAAAGCCTTTACGTCCTATTGACAGGGGCCAAGAACTCTGCCTCTCTGCGTTTGTTTGGACGATAGTGTGCGGCCGTTAAGTTATCACAGGTGACATGTGCTTTCAGATCTGCTGAGCTGGTGATCTGAGACGATAACGTTATTGGCATGTTTTGTGTTTGTGTGAAAAGCGCAGTTTTATTTTTGAGAGTATTATATTAACCAATCTGTAACATCTCTCCATTGTTGTCAAATATTGCATTAACACAAGTTTATTTGTGATATTTATTGAACACAACTAATTGAAAAGAAACGCCTATGCACAAATGCCACTTTTCCTTTCAGAAAAACTCTTTCCTCAGAAAGTAATAATTTAAAAGGTAATCATCGCTTCTGCTATGAGGCCATTTAGGAAGTATTGAGAGAAAATAAAGTGTGGCTCCTTGTCTCTTATGTAGAAGCTTTGCCTTGTGAATGGTTTACACCACTTGCTGCTGATGGAGCATTACACTCAAGCTGTCAAAAGACAAAGAGAAGTCTTTAAAACAAATTAATTCAACTTTGTGATATGATGTCCTGACAAACATTAGTCAGTCACTTCTGGCAGCAAAACTAACACCTACAAACCAATCTCCTATCTAGTTAAATCAATGTGAAGCCAAACACACTGCAATTTAAATTCAAAACAAACATGTCTTTTATCAAATATAACGCAAAACAAAAATCATAAATCTCATAATAAATGCTATTTAGTCTGTCTGCACCCCCTTGTCTCCTCCCGTATATGAGGGGCTGCCAATCGAACAGGTTAAAAGAATAATTGCAACTCTATTTAGCCCAAACAGCCTCTCCTGTGCACATAATTGCGTTGACACATTCATACCTCCATACATAGACACACAGACCGCGTTGCACTCAGACAGAGGGACAGCCCGGTAGTCCAGCTCTTGTGCTCCTCTTCAGCACGAGCGCTGTTAACCACGAGAGGAGCACACCCGCATTGACCGCGCTGCGCTGCCTTTGTGGGTGTGCAGTGTGTACAGATGGAGAGGCAGAGAGTGAAAGATGTGAAAATATTATGACAATGCCCTCCTCCAAGGTGAGGCTTTCTATAGCAAAGGGTTATTATTATTTTATCCAAGTATATAATAAACACGCAGGGAAACTTCCAGGCCTAATTATTTATATTTAATCAGGAATGCTGATATATATGCAAAAACAGTCAATAACTTAAAACATTGATAAATAATGCAAATCAATTTTACATTCTATACTTATACTGTGTAAAGTATTTTTGGAAAGTGAGAAATGTTACTGTGGAATCAGAAGCAGAGTAACAATTGTCAGTTTGAATTTACTGCCACTCTGATAATTGCTTTTTGTTAAGAGCTTTTTAATTGCGCACACAGCGGCCCAGTTGTAAATGTGACATGTGAAAAGTCCACATTAATTCCCGTGTATGATCCAGGTCTGCTCACAGAGACTGGCAGGTGAGGCAGTGCCCCTTCCTGGACCTTGGTGGCGCTGATGCTGCGCTGTGATTAATAAACCGTTGGAGTTTTACAGTGGATCCACTCACAATCCGGCATTACATTAGGAGACATTATCTAAATACTCAACAAAGTGAAATTGAATTTAGGGCTCTTTTTCCAGCTCCCGCCCCTGCCGCCGGGTGAACTGGCTCTAGGATCCCATTCTCTCCTTATTGTTGAAGCGAGTAGCCGGGATCCTGTGCCCCTCATCCACTCTCAAATTGAATCAGGCTCAATTTGACCTTTTATGTAGCAGAATCTGCCGCATACTCCAGGCTACAGATGTACAGTATGTGCATGGAAGTGCAATTGACACGTGCGCGCCCATAGTACGTGCCCTGTGTCAGCCTGCATTGCTTGTTGTGAAGTGGGAAACAGAATCTCCCTATTTGCGGCAGAATAGACCAATTAGTGTTTAGCAACAGAGCAGGAACCCATGTGAATGTGTCATTGATTAGCAGGATTTGGCTAATCATCACATCTCATAAAGTGAGCGGCTAATGTCAGCTGGATCTCACACACATGTTTCCCGCACTTGTCTTTTGGCCCATCTGCCGCTGTCTGACTCCTATCCCTTCCTTCCTCTGTCTTTCTTCACTGCCTTCCTTCCTCTCTATGGCTTTCTCTTCAAAAGTACAGGGTTTACAGTAGAAGGAGATCAGAAGACACATACTTGCCCTCATATTGAACTTAATTTCTAGAATATCTATCAGTGCACTGCTTTTAATGCTCAAGTTGAGATAAACTTTTACAATTACATTGTCAAGTCACTGAAATACTACCATGCAATTGAATGGGTTAAACACAATGCAAGACAACTATTGAATGTACTGCACTTACAACATTTAAGTTAAGCAATAAAAGGAAAGTCCATTACTGGTAAAAATCAACCAGTATAGACTGTATTTTGGTTTCTCTTTTGGTGGAATAGTCCCTGTGGTAAATATTTGTCATAGTTTAACAGCAGTCAAGTTGCAGTTTGTGAAGGCAATTTGACAATTAAAGTTGAAAATGACAGGAACTAGTGCTGAGTTCTTCAACAGAATACCTCCACCTCTGTGATGTCATCAAAAAGCTGCATTCAATTTGCTCGCAACTTCCATCTTTTTATGACAGTTTACGTAGTCATTTAACAAACAAAGGTGTTGTCAGGTGTAATTACTAGTCAAATCATAACTATTGTATGATTTAAATGGACTTTGGACTTTAAATGGACCTTGTTTACAATCTGGTTGCTAGGTAACAGTTATGGAATTACCTCTACCTATGTCATATTTTCTGCCTATATACAACCAGGTAGTGACAAACCTCACCAAAATGTCCAAATTGAGAAAAACAGGCTCAAATGGTAAAATCTTAAATATAATAATATTCCCTTTGTTTTACTGAAAAGTGTAGTCTACTGTGTCAAATAGACTTTGAGAATGATGAGAAATTAAACCGTTGCCATTGCGTCAATGTCAAAGTTTAATTTTAAAGCACCTTTACAACTTCGAACGCCCAAAGTGCTGTACAGACAAGTGCAATTGTTTAACAATTCCAAACTAAATATTATATTGTTTTAATGGGAAAATTACCTCAAAATGTTGCATATCAGGAAGCTGGACCCCATCAATACAATATAGTTTGGATAAAACAAATTCTAATTGGAATGGAAGCTGTAGTGGAACATGAACAATTACAGTGGAGAAAATGCCATTAACCGCAGTCTCATAATGTGAAAAAATGAAGGCGCAGGGGTATGAAAATGATAACGAGTCAGAAACATGTGCGTGATAACAGCCTGGTGTAAAGAAATTTACAATTGTATTTTACATTATGACTTTATTTTGTATGGGATTGTGATAGACACATTTTGATAAAGGCAAAATCAAGATTTTTTAAAAAATGTTTTCATTTTATCTACAGGTATATTAGCCTACATATTTTTTTATATTAATTGCGAAGCTCAAATACAGTCAAATAAATCAGACTTTTCAACCCTGGAAATCAAAATGGTTGAATTTGTTTTGTTTTTAAGGCATCATCATTAACATTTAGATCTATTGGTCATAATTGAAAATGTTTTATGGCATTTGACTTTTGCCTTCTGTTGACCCAATTATGAAGATATTGAATTTTAAAGGATCTATAGATAGTGACATATACATATACAGTTTACTATTAGTCTGCTGGTCTTCGTCATTCACCATAATCTATTGGCATTGTTTTTATTATAGTAAACAAAACGAGTGGTCCTGGCTGTAAACCTTCTGCTCATATTAATTAGCATGTGTTTGACTCAGTATGGTGGCCAGCTGGGTGTTTGAAAGGGGACGTGCCACGTATGCGTGAGGTTACAGGAGGGAAACTCACAACGTTTGATTTGTTGTGTTGCTAATGTGACACTGATTATACAGGTCAGGGTAAAACAAAGCAGTGAGGCGCTGCTATGCTAATAGCCACTGCCTGATAACACGTTGGTCGTACACATAATATACACTTGCAGACATACATATTCTGTACGTGTCTTAGCCTTTCATAAAAACACACTAGACACACATGACTCATACTCACTCGGGTCATGAAAAAAAAGACTTCAACACCCTTTTTTTTATTTTTTTGTGGTTTTGAAAAATTAGTCTGTTGCCATGGAAATAAGAGGTTAGTGAATTTGACCTATGCTATCATGCTAGCTCTGGTACCGCAGCTGTAATTTCAAATGAGAGAAAAAAATATGTGTTTCTCAGTGAATTGATTTATCCCTATGTTTATGAGTAGATAAGTGCAGTGATGCTTAGATGGAGGGTTATTTCCATGGGGTGACTCTTTTGTGCGTATTGTGTTATCTAGGCCACTGTTGATGTAGGGAGTACTGTAGCTCTTTTTCGCACAGCGGGGCTCCTCTTTTTGTGTTTGTGTATATGGGCTTCTGTATGTGCGCCTGTGATTTGTTTGTGTGCGCCAGTCTCCTGCACGGCTCAGGCAAAGCATGGACAATATTGTGTTTGTGAAATAGCAGTGCGTGATCAGACTGCCTTGCTACAGTAACAAAATCAACCACAATAGGATGGAAAAAGCACAAGTGACTAAATAACTTTAAGTGTTTTCATATGTAACCTTTTTTAGTTGGGCCCTGTGTCCTTGGCTCATTTACCCTTTACTTTGTCACACATCAGAGCAATCCAACTGTAATGGCTACAGTGCATATTTGGTGCAATTACAAGATATGTAGAAATGAGACGGATTACAGATAATAACAATTTTGTCACTTTCAATTCCAGACAGACGTGAACTACATTTGCTGTTTTTTTTTTTTTTATCTGTTTCTCTCTTCAGGGTGTACCTTAAAATGTCTGGTGTAATCATGTCAGTTGTCATATACAATTATGTACAAATATAACAGTTCTAAAACATTTCAAAATCTTTGTGGAAAAACATATCTATTTATTGATTTGTTTTTAAATGCAGTTTGAATGTTATTACCCCTAACCATTTGAGGTGAAACATATGGACAAGGACACGAAGCAAATTGGTTGCTAAGATATAGGGTCTGTCTGGGTTTTGGAGTAATTTGCTGAGGCGGGTGACAGTGTTGGTCTCTGTGGGCGGGCCCTGTCAATCGTCTTTGACAGGTTGTCATGTTGGCCAGCAGCCGCAGCAGAGTAGCCACAGTTGCAGGGGCCATACAGGGTCAGCGCCTGGCCCCTTCAGTGGCACAGAGCTCTGAGGAGGTCAGCACGGGGTGATCCAATTCCCCCTGTTTGGGGCGTTAGGAGATTGTGTGCTCACCTTTGTCAGCCTGCTCTGCACACAGGTCAGCAAAATAAGATGAGGCACACAACAGAGGCAGAGGGTCAGGCCCACAGGACAGAGTCAGCAGTATACCTGTTTGAATAATCTGCTGTCACTAACAATTGCCGTGACACTAATGTCGTCTTTAGACGCCTGGACAAAAACATTATGGTTCAATTGACCACGGAGACCCCTGGGTACCTTTTATAGGGTGACTTTGTAGACACCCATCCTTTCCCCAATACAGAATGCTACGTCCTTCTTTTCAAACTTAATTTGTCCATCTTTTCTTTATTATGTTCTCTTTCATCTTTCTTCCTATGGGATCCCTCACCTTGATCCCTGGCCAAAGATACTTATATAACACTGTTGACATTGTTCCCTTGTGTTACTCTCTTCTGTTGTCAATTCATTCAGTGCTTCGATTTACATTCACTAATGTCAACTAGTCCTAGAGGTCATATTTTGTTGTGATAAATTTTGTGTGAGGACGTTTGCACATGGCGTTCTTGCTTAAGGACAGCAGTGTATCTCAAGTTTCTGGATTATGTTGCCATAATGAAACAATATAAAGTGTACTTTATTTTACATAGAAGGTGTGAGGACGAAATGCAGTTGTGTGTGCATTAGTTGTTTGTCCGGAAAACCAGTGGGATCTATCATCTGGTGGTGAAGGCTGGGGCCGTTGGAGCTGCTGCAGGAGCCTTGTCAGTGGCAGCTGTTTGAATGTGTAATGTGGGTCTGGCCTTAACGGTGAGCATCTATATCATCCCTATCTGAGCAGGTCTGCATTCACTCTTATTGGATCAGTGTCTAACTATGTACTGCATTTAGCTTTAGAGTTTTAAGAACATACTTTCCTGTGGACAACAACAACATTCAATCACGTTCATGAACTCCCTTTGACACATTTTCCATATTTACAATATCTAAAGACAATGGCATTATTTCTACTCTTCTGATATAGTTTTTCCGCATTGCATTGTCGCCCTGTTTTTGCTAGAATCTTGCTGCTTTAAATTTGAAAAGGTGTAAGCCTCTAAACCGGTGTCTTCAAAGGTGATGTCATTGTCCTTAATGACATCTGTCTGTGACATTGTATTTAGTATTATTTGTATCCACACATATCAATAGTTTGACAGTTTTGGTTTTTATAATTGTTCTTTCTGGTTGGACATGAGCAGCAGATTAGACATATGTTGAGGTGATTTCACTGTTACTTTGCAGCCATATCGTGAGCAAAACTCAATGGGAGATGCAGTAAGTAGGGAAGAAATGTATCACATCAATATATCATTATTTGTTAGATACTGGTTCCACAAACTTGCCTGATTAATTTAATGGTTTGAAGTCCTTTCAACTGAAAACAGTCCTGTCTTTGCATCTGATTATTGACACCACTTTCTGAAGCTATTGAAAAAGAAAACAACAATAATAATAATTTTGGTTTATTTATGCTGCTAGAGAAGACATTGGACTTTGTGCCAGTTTTTGTTCATGTGGATAGAATAAGTACTTGCAGAGATAATCCATAAACCAGATCAAAATATGTCCAATCTGACAAATTCATAGACCTGTAGAGTTCTGTCTGCTAACTCTATTCTGAGATTCTGGAATAAGAATTATTTTTTTTATTGTAATAGCAATCAAAATAAGAAACCAAAATTAAATATCGGTAATAAATCTGTTTTAGGTGTATTCCTAGTGAAAACTGAATAAATGTACATTTTAGTTTATCTTATCTTATACAAATAAAGTACTCTCACAACATGTAGTAGAGAAAGAAGTGTACACCATTTCACCACCAAGATGTTTCGATTTCCATCCAAAAGTAATTTTCAATCTGTGGACCTAGCTCGAGAACTCAGACTCAATCTCTACGAAGGAACACTCCTGGGCAATTATTATCATTGTAACGCCTGAAATTATAACAGCAGTTGCCTCGAAGGGTGACAGTGAAATAGAGAAGCAGATTAATTCACGGGAAATTAGCAAATGGATAAATGTATCTGCATCCCCTGTCCTTAGTCTCTTCATCTCAGCGAGGAAAAACTACAAAACCCTTCTCAGGGAGAACCACAGTGATGGAGAGATCCTTCTCCCAGTGACCATCAGGCTGCAGATGGTCCAGACTGAGGCCCTTCCATTTGCAGATAGAGTGTGGGGCCAGAACCACTCAGGAGGAGAGCGGGTGCAGGACAGTTCATCCAGGCAGATGAAGATCCGTTCATCTAGAGTAAAGAGCGTTCCTACAGACCGTTGAGAAGCATCTGGCTCTACAGGTCAAGGCCATGAGAGGAGACAGTGTCTGACACAGATGACATCACAATCATTTATAGACCAATAATATTTAATATAGATGAGGGCAGCAAAGATTGATATTGTTGAAATGCAGATTTGTTGTGATATAGAAAATTCTATGGTCACTAAGAGAAATTATAATTTTCAACATTTGTGAATTTTCCTTTTGGATGTGTCTTATGAGAAAACAGTGTAATCAATAGGGAAAACAACCAATAATTTGTATTCAACTAGAAAACATTTACCACAACACGTTTTTCTTTAATTCATTGTTTAAACCAGTGTTTGGATGGACTTGTTTTTCTATTCTACTATTTCTTATGATATTATAACACTTATTTGAAATACATTTATAATTTTGAAATCTAGTTACAGGTTGAATATAATGTAAACATTTATGCCTCCTCCACTCCCCTCTGATCTCCTCTTCTGTCCACTGCCCCCTCCTTTTACCCCCACTTAAATCCCAATGGTAACCACTGACAGCTTTTTTTGTTGTGCACTAAGTGATTTTTAATCAACTAGTCTGTATGAGTTCTCCCAGGAATAAGAGCTGAATAATGGAAGGTTTATTTAGAGCTACTGGACACTAGAAATCCATAAACAAAACAGTTACCATGATCGTGATGGTCTTGATTATAATAATTAGTGGCTTTGCATTTTTTTAAAAGCTTTGCCCAGTTTACAGCCTCAACTCTTACACTTTGAGATATGGTTAACTCAAACACCGCACAAAAAACTGCTTAGTGTTTTAACTCCTATTTCCTTGATGCTATTCAGCCTGAAGTCAAGGTCCTGGGCCCACAAAGCCCTATAGAAGCAATGCTTTAAGTGTAGGAGGTGAACATGCTGTAGGCAGGAGTACATGTGGGAGATGCATTTGTGTCACTATTGTAAAACGACCTTCAAGGAGAAAGACTGTCCTGCTGCCACCAATATTAACAACCTGACCATCAGTGCAAAGACTGACAGATCGGCTCCCTGTTTCTTAATATACACTACAAATATACAAACGCCATTTTTGAAAATAAACTAAGATTTAGTGTTGAAGGTGTAAAAGTTGCTCACATCGAGACAAACGTATGGACTTTTTGATGACCCCGTGGCCTGTCTTACAAATAGACCACAGCATCTTGTTTGTGAACGTGTCTGTCGGCTGTCTGCTATCTTCAGTCACTGCTCTCTTTCCACTCCTGCTCTGCAGAAGCAGCTGGGAGAAGCAGAGATAACTCTTAACTTTGTTTTGACACTTTTGATTAAGGACCATTGAAGGAACACCTGTATGGCGGGAGGGAACAATGCGCCGAGCCCGTAGAGAGATTGATTTTGTGCATTAGAGAAGCAGCCTTTGTCTAAAGCCACAAGGCCCTTTGTTATGCTAACCAGCCGTGGAAGATTTCCAATTCAATTTCACCTGAACGCTGGTCAGCCGCACGCTCCATTGTATGGCGTCCCTCGGGCCCGGCACCCCCCCACCGCCGCGGCCACCACTGCCTCTCCCCTGTCGTCTCTCAAACTGCAATTTAGCCACTGAGGAGGGTGTGTGTGTGTGTGTGTGTGTGTGTGTGTGCGTGCTTGTGTGAGAGGGACCATGAGCTGAGATTGACAGGCGCTTGGATAGTCATGCCACAATATTCGCTCCATCCTGCCCTTGTGTGTGCAGTGGGCCGCAGAGAGGATCACAGTGAAATGAGATGATATTAATTATCCTAATCCTGATAGCTCTCTCTGGAACTGCGCTTTCTCTCCACTGTCTCAGGAGAGGGCTTGGATGGTCAGACGGAGAATGTCAGAGAAATGAAATGAAAGCTTCAAACTCAGTAGAGAATACTTCAACAAAAACTGCTCTTGTTGAATATGGCAGATCTGCTTTGCCTTTCTTCTCCCTGATTTCATGGCCACTTAATTGTCATTCCTCTTTGACAATCATCTCGTAATTGAGAGTCGTAGTCTGTCTTAATTTTTAAGTCAAACGAATACATGATGAATAGCAAATATAGGCTACCTTTTCTTTTTGAATTTGCAAGTTTATTATCTCATAAAAAATAGTGTCATTGAGTATGCTTGTGCTGCATGTAGTTTCAAAAACTATTGTACATTGTCAAATGTATTTTTTTGATAAAACCAAAGGAAGAACCCTTTTAATTGAATATCTTTCCGAAAGAGGATGGTGATAATTAAACTAGTGGGACACGCAGACTTCATGAATAGGCCAATATTACATAGAGATTTGTATTAAGATCCGTCGCTGCAATGATGAAATGACACAATGCTCAGCTGCAACCACCAAACTTCTGAACTCACTCATTTCATTTGATGATTGCATTCCAGGAGTGTTTCACTCCACTGGGTTATGCTCGAGAATATGATCCTCAGAGCTCACATAACTAATGTTTTCTTATTAGTTTCTGTAAAATGTACATATCATTATTTAGTTAAGCAGGGTCTTTCCAAGTCAACATGAGACATTTTTCCAGTTGAAAAAAGTTTTCCCTTATCAAACTGCACTTCATTAATTATTAAGTAGAAAGTGGAAACTTTGAAATGTGTGAATGCCAATATAATACAGTTAAATGTTTTTATAACTGTTTTAAGGCATAAATGCAATTGCAATATAGTGCAGAACATGAACTTTAATGGTAGCATATATGCATTTCTCATGGCAAATTGATTAGTAAAAATGTGGGTCTTAAGAATTTCATCAATAATAATACATTATTTTTAATAATAGAAATACAACAATGTATTGTTTGGAACATTTTAAATTGTGTTCTTGCAAATGGTCTGCATTGCCTTCACAAACCATGTGTCTGATAATGGGCTTGATTCAGTTTGAATTTTCCCTCATTTAAATTAATTGATTTGTCTGTGATTTATCTGTGTTTGCATGGTTGTTTTTGCTTCTGATAAGTCTTTGTTTAGTAATGGAGCACATCGCCACAGATGTGTGTACAGAAAGGCCTAATCCTGGCCTTAAGTGGAGCTACTGTATATTTGGAGCTTGTTTGATTGTGAAGCTTGTTATTATTGAATTTGAGTGACGATCATGCTCGTTTGATCATGAATCAATGCTGCGCTCTTCGCACTGGTGCGCTCAAGGGGACACAAAGTGTACAAATTGTTTCATGGGGCATTTTGCTCTTTTTTCCAGATTCTCTTGTCTTCAATCTTGAGCTTGCCCTGTAGCCCGATGAGACCCCTGTGGGTGCCCGACTCACCCCCGCCTTTAAGCCAGCCCATCGAAAGTGAGGAGAATAGCTGTTTACCCCTCTTAGTGCTTGAGGTATCAGTGCCAGGATAGAGTGGCACATCGCTCCACTCCCACCCCCCTTCCATTCCTTCAATAGGCTTCTGAAGTGTGAAGTATATTTTTGTTCTGCTGTTTTTATACCAATTTTAATTCCACAGCTGCATATCTGAGAAGCAGGATTTCCTTGGTTGGCTTCCCAGATTTCTCTTTCTCTCCTTAGTGCTATTTCCCTCCCCTATATCCTCCCTGTCCCTCACCCACCCCTACAATCCCTAACCTCTCCGTGCATCTCTGCGATACTGCCCCCCACCGCCCGGCCCACCTCCCCCTCCCGCCCCCTTCCGCTTGCCTGGGGGCTGAATATTTTTGTGGAAATACCTCCATGGTGTGCGGCTGCCAGATCCTGCCAGCCCAAGCCTCTGCCACCGCACCCCGCTCCCCGCGCCCCCGTGCCCACATCCCGCCACTTAGAAAAACCAATCTGATGATGTGACAGTTTCATTCTCCCCATAGAAAATCTGCCGCTAACCCTTTTTCCTCTCCCTCTCGCATTTTGGATTCCAGCGTAGTTTGACATGTTATGGAAGGGTTTCAGCGTCCCACCTCCGCAATCCTTATTCTATCCCAGGGAAGCGCTTGGCATGGGAATCTAATACTTGGCAAAGAGGACAAGAAGAGGGAGGTGGTGACGGAGGGGATGGTATTTTAAAAAGAAAGTCATTTTAAACACATTTAAGACTTCTTCTGTACTTTTTGTTACACGGATATAATGTTTATTTCTAGTGAGAAATCGGGTGTAAACTTAAGCCTTGACTTACTTCTGACAGCTTGGATTTCTGTGATATATGGCTGTATTTCACCTTATCTTACCTCCCCGTGTAGGCCTCAATTTATCATTCAATAAATGATAGATGTCACAAAAAATTTCTGGCTCAATATTTATTGTGTTTACTTTTCTTTAGGTGGGGTAGAATAAGTCGGTCCAATGACTCTTTACAGGTCCAGAAACAGTTAAATGTTTCACTCCGCTATTTCTTTATTTTTATGATTTTGTTCTTTAATGATATTTTACATTTAGAAAAGGGTTTACTGGGATTATCAATCTTTAGGGTTAATGTGTCTGTAGTATAAAGTACTTTCAATAACATCTTTTATATTCGGTAGCACTAAATCGCACTTCAAAGTGTGTTATTGTGCCAGGGCTAAGTGTGTGTGAATGCATCTGTTTTCTTGTCAAGTTACTATGCCAATACTGTTTGGGCCTCAAGACGATGGTCATTGGTTGCTATGACGCTGGCAGGAGAAGACATCAGGTCCACTTACAAAGCTTTGATGAGACAGACATGAAAGCCCTTTTCTTCCAAACATTGAGACTAACAGGAAGAGTTGTAGCTGTCTTCTCGCCGCCCATGGTGAAGTCGTTCTCAGTGTGCAGACATCCACTGTATTTTTTGCATAACTCCTAATACAATTTACCTTTAAAAATTCACTTTGCCAATCACCACAATGGCGGTCAAAACTCATTTTCCATCATCATCTGTCATCAGCGTCATTGTCATGCAATCATATAGTAGGAATTTGCCAATTATGGTTCACTCATGTTGGTTTTGGCTGTTTTGGGCACAGTCTGGAAGAGGTTAATCAGAGCTCCCTTGTTGCATTGTCTCAGCTAATACATTGCCTAAAAGTGCCCTCTCCTTCCCTCTCTCCCTCTTCTTCTGTCTGTCTGTTTTTTCACAAAGCGTTAGCCTTGGTGGGATCTGGCCGCCTACAGATAACTGCAGTCTTTGTGTAGCCCATTCGAACCAGACAGATACTGTACTATTCAGAGGTTTGGGTTATTTATTTGTCCATTCTGATCATTTACATGCATTTCCATCACTCCACCCTGAACACTGATCTTCTTTCCGTCACAAATCTGCATAGTTTTATGCCTTAGATGCAAATATAAGTGATCATACATAACGTAAGCTGTGTTTATAAAATGGAGGCTTAATCTCAGCCAAATCAACAACCCGGTTCATGTCCGTTTTGCAGAATCTGATGCAAATAGGATGCATATGCGTGGCACGACAAGCCATATTAACATGTATGGCAGAGGAGATTGGCAGCGATAGCCCAGTCCACGCAGTCTTGTTTATCAATGTGCAGTTCCTCTCGGTATGCATAACAGCCTGGCGGCCCCAGTGTGAGTCTGAGCAGCCAGCGCTGTCATTGTTTAACGCCTCCCCTGATTAGTTTACTCTCGCCTGATTAGAAATTAATTAAAATGATGACACAGATCCCAGTAGAGGAGAGGGAGGAGGAGGCAGAGGAAGGGAAGGGAGATGCATGTGTGTTCAGAAGGGGCTGCAAGGTGAAAAGGAGTGTTAGGCATTTTGGTGGTGCCCGCTGGGAAGGGGTGATGTTAAGTCAGGGGGCTTTTAACAGGAGAGTAGTGCAGAAGGGAGGGACTTGGTGTGGAGTGCGTGGCAGGCATTTGGGTAAGTGTTTTGGGGCATAGGGGGGTAGTGAGGGGGGAGTGGTGCTCTGGCAGGGGACAAACACAGCTTAATGAGTGACTCTTGTCGCAATCAGAACATCATTTCCTCATGCATTCTAATGAGCTGGATGTTGCAGAGGATATGGCTTTAATTTATTCAATATATTTTGTGTATTCACCCTGTTTATTTAATAACAGAGAGCGTGCACATTAATCAACATCGTAGCCATCACATCATGGCAAATATTCTCTCTGGCTGGGTCGTGTCACCGCTCCTCAGGACAACATGGCTGGAACATTGTGCTGCTGCTATCTGCCTCTGGGTTATTGCATCTGTATACATGGTGAGAGTTCCCTTGCAAATCAGAACAAAAGCTTGAGTATTACATAGAGGTGTGATAAGATCAGAGATGAGCAAATATCACTGTTGTAAACATTTGAGTGTGCTGCGCAGGCTTACATGTCACCCATGGATGAGCTTGTAATTCCCTGCACTAATAATGCCCCCCTGAGTCCCGCCTCTGTTATCCTACCCAGCCTGTCTGTGCTCCTGCCTCCCGCCCTCTGTCATTGTCTCTGAAAGGCCCAGTACTAGGCACACTTGTAATCCACAGCAAGAGTTAAAGTTAATCCACCATAACATCCAACTTTTGATCCAAGAGTTAGGTTGATTAGCCTTTGCCATAACCTTTTGCCCTATTCTTGATCTGACTTCTTGTCCCTTGTGTGATAATCAAGGGCTTGTAAGCAGAGGATACTACACATGTCGCCTGTTTGAATGTGTGCGGGACTAGGGTTAGCGGGTTTCCCATAGCAATGAGGGCCTGTGGTTCTCCTGGTAACCTAATTGGCATGCGTTTCCTGGCAGGTTGTATTGTGGCCTGTTCTAATCACTGTCCCCAGCCTTAACAAGAGCGACCTACAGTACTGCTGTGGCTCTGAAGGAGCATGTCTTTTGTGGTTTTATTTCTTTCCTGCTCTTGTCAGTCTTCATCCCCCCTCGTTCTAACTGGGGGCCTGGCTCCCGCTACCTGATTAGACTAAAGATTGTTTGTGAAGATAAATATATGTATAAAATAGGGTTGAAATGTCTGATTTGAGATTATGGATTTTTACACCAGTAGACTCTTGCCCAACTGAGCATGTAAACCCTAATTGGGAAATGCTTTAAATAATTTCTCATTAGTTCAAGTGTGGTAGTAATTGGCTGGGTAATCTGAGGATTAATTAGGAGTGATGTGTGTTTTTGAGTGTGTGCTTTCCTGTCTCTGTCTATGTGTCCACAGTAGCAGTGCAGCCCGGCCGGGCTCTGAATAGACCCCAGGTTCTACAGACCGCTAATGGAATCCTGCCCACTCAAGGAGGTCTGTGGAGGAGGGAGCCCAAGACAGAAGCAGCTTTGTTGGCCGAGTTGTCCTGAGGGTGGCCCCCCTGCTCGCAGACCTCATTTGTATCACGGTGGGCATCCTCCCCCTCTCTCCTGACCCGCTCCTTATTTAACAGCTAACCTAGCCTCTACCTCTCCATCACCTCAACCCCCTCCTCCCCACGTCATGCATGCCGCTCTCATGTTCTTTCTTTGGCTAAATGACACATTTTATTTTCTTTGACCCAATATGCTCCCAAGCCTGGCCCTGCTCCCCCTGTCCCCCATTTCTTCCTCCAAGTATTCTTCTGGGCCTTTCTCCTCTTGAGCCATTCTCTTCTGCTCCTCATCACATCTTCCTGTGGATGAGAGGGTGAGCTAGTGTTGGCCTCTTGAGCTGTGTACTTCCACCTGGTCTAGCTTCTAATTACTGAATCATTTTTTGCTAGAATTGGGAGGAAAAAAAGAGAGCAAATGAATAGCAAGAAGAGGACACCCTCTTGTTGCTGTGAGCAATTTTGTACAACACTCTTTAAAATGTGACAAGAATGTATGCTTTCATAGCGCCATTGGATTCTTTTTTCCTTCTTTATAAAAGGTTCAACCTTTAATATTTTGAGCACAACATTATGAAAGATGTTATGCTTCTAATTTTAGCCCTATTTGTTACTAATGGGAAGTTTTCCATGCACCTTTATCTCGACGCACACATTGTGCATCCGTCTGTGCACAGTCACCTCCTGCCTCTGTGTGACAGATGGCTGTCAAGGCAGCAGAAGTGGGATGCAGGGAGCATGTAAACAAACATACCAGGATCAATGTGGGAGACTAATTGGAGAATGACACGAACCATTTTAGCTAAAGACCCTTAGTCATTTGTAAGTCCTTTCATTTGCCAAGCTTTGAATTGCCAAATGTATCAGTATTAAAAGATCACATCTAGATACTGTTCTCATGAGTGTGTGTGGGGAGGCACACACAAAATGGCAGTGCAAGATCACACTAAAGACACTGTCAGAAGCCTCTCAGGCAAGTTGATAATGCATTAATTCAACACCCTGATCAAAATGTGAGATTATACAACGTTTACCACTTTAGACTGTGGATTTAATAGCTTCAATAAGTCAAATCTTTTTTTTCAGGAACACACTAACAGCCTGGATTAATTATACAATATCAAGGTAAATATTCGCTGTCGCCTTGATTTGCTTTATCTTGAGTCGGGTCACAATGGTTGTGCTCTGCACCTTGTTGTGGTTATGTGACGGATGAGACACGCAGGTTTAGGTAATGATGCTTAAAGGTGCTTATCGCAGCCCTGCTAATCTGGTGTGTGAGATACATTTACACTGCTTGTAGATTTATTACAGCTGATCCGCCTTCTGTTGCACACAAAGTGAGCAAGTATGGCTTTAAAGTGCCCCACAAGGATGTATGCTTATTTCACGTGGCTGTTCCCAGTGGCTCGCTCATTCCCTGACATTTACTGAGCTGGTACAAGGACATGCCCTTATTCTTCCCCTCCTCTTCCTCCCATTCCTCCCAGTTAATCAGACTGGTGTGAAAAGGAGGCTGATAAGCCCATTGTCTGGCTGACAATGTCTTGGTGATAGGCCCGTTGTGGCCCGCTGGATACTGAGCTGGCCCTTCTCCTCCTGCATCAACCTGTCCCATATTCCTGTGCTCCCAAACCTGGTGTCGTCACCCCTCTTTCCTCATTCACCCCGCTCAACAGTCTCTTAGCTCTACTTTTGCCATGTCTGGCCTGCTCCCCCCTGCAGCCCACTGCAATCCAGGCCTGACCCGCTCCTCTTCCTCCGCCCTTGCTTTTCTTTCCTCTTGTCCATTGAGAGGTGCAGAGCCACCAGAGGGAACTCATTAGTGCCCTGCTCCCAGGTTAATTGGCTAGCTCAAAGAAAAGCCCAGAGAAAGAAGAAATGAATGAGAAAAACACCCACTCTGTCTTGGGAGAAAGGGAAATCGACCTGTGTGTTTCTCACACTGGCAGCTCCTCTAAACAGTGATGCAGCTGCTGTCAGGCCAGATGTGCTCCTTCCTGATTAGTGTGGCAGTCCTGCTAACTCTGCATACAGAGAGCACAAGGCCACAGCTCCTATTGTTGCTTTTATCTACTGTAGAACTATGTAACAAATCTGTTGCGTGCCCTGTGTGACAGGTTCATATTTCTCTGAGAAAGGACCAAAGGATAACATCAAAGTGAATTGAAAGTGTTATCTGTGAGCTATCGGGATGAGTCTATGCAGCATCTACACATGTCCACAAACAACAAGAGCGTGCTTCTGGGCCTGGCCCCATGTCCTAAGAAACACAGGAAAATGACTCTTGAGGGGCTGTGCTGCAGGAAAGTGGTGCTTCTGACAATACCAGGAGTGTGTAAGTGCACTTTGGAAAGCTGTCCACTCTTTAATTAACCACACGGCTTTTTGTCCCCTAAGCAACCAGCGCATCTCACCAGGAAAACCGCTGTTGTAGGAAGTTTGAATATGGGTTTCTAGTGTTTATTAAATGCCTGAAATAGAAATGACGTACGTGAGATGGAAATAAGTTTGACTATTTTAGTAATCAACATTCAAATTTGGACGCAATTCGACACGATTCCTATGTTTGTCTTACATTGAAATGTTCTGCCTTAGCTTTTTACTTTACTTCTTGAATTAAATTGTTTGCACAAGTTCTATTTATGAGTGAAATATGGCTTACGCCCATCTATAATAAAGACGATTTGCATGTTAGTTTAGAGAGATGTTAAACACTATTGTAATTACATGCGACTGATCCATGACCTGGATTCAGATGCATTGATATAACTGACCTTATTGCGGGCCCTCAGGCTTATGGTTCTGGAGGAATGCACTGAGGAGCTGACATGGTGTGTTTGTGGCTGCCTTTGCCGCTCGTTCTCCTCTGTGTCTTCAGCGAGATGATAACAGGATCAGTGGATGTCTGGGCCAGAGCCAGCCAAGGGATCATATTCGAATGAGAGGGTCTGCGACGCTCTCCAGATTGGCTGCTGCACCTGACAGAGCGGGGGATTAGCAGACGGGTTAGCAACAGCGTTAGTCACAAGCTCAGCTTTACTGTCTCCACTTCTTGCTCTGCCTCGATTTGTTGGACATCACTTCTTGGTATAACCCCCCGTAGTCTCCATGTGGACTTATACAGCGCACGCACACACCAACCTCCCCCCTTGTCTTTTCAGCCCCGAGAGAGAGCATAAAGCGAGACAGGGGGGCACTGCATAGATTTGCTGCCATTGTGTGTCAATCATTCTGTGTCTGTATATGTGTGTGAGAGAGAGCCCTTGCCGCCAGTGATTAGCTCTGTCAATGCTGGGCTCTTGCTGCTTACAGAATAATACAGTAAGGCCTTGAGAAGCAGAAGGAAAAGAGAGAAAGGTGGTTTGCAGAGAGGCCTGCTGGCTCAGCGGTCAGTGTCTGCTTGTGCGTGTGCGCTTGTGTGTTTCAGTGTCGGGGTGAGGCTGTTTGCTCATCCGTTGGTTTGAATGGGAGCGTGTACTTCGGGAGGAGTATGCGCGAATAAGAGGTGTGCGCTCCAAACCGGAGCCCGTGTACTGAAACATTCAAGGACAATTGTAGTGATCACTGTCAGGCCTCTCATAAGCTCAGAAACACGGTGATGGTCAGTCGGATGCGTCAACACCTCTTCCCTTCCTCCTTTATTCAACCAAGTGCTCTGTTTTCCGCTCTCACAAATGTCATAAGTGGGTGTGCAGCGCATCGCCTTGAGCTGAGATGAACATGAAATAAACACAAACTAGGCTAGTGACAGTTTTAAATCGGCTTTAGATCACTATGAAAGGTAACGGATTAGGATGCTTTTTCCAGTCCTGAGGAGATAGGACACAGTCTTGGAGGAGAGCCCACTCCTCTCAGCCCACTATGGGTTCTGTGTCTATCTCCTAATCTTCTAAAGCACTGGGTATTTGCATGTAGTCTGTCCTACATACTCAGAATATCCCGTCTATAAGCAGCAGCGCATCTTAACTTTTTCCCTGCAGAACTGGTTATTTCATTGAAGAACTAGATATTGTAACATTTATAATATGGTTTTAATGTTATAATATGGCTTTAATGTTATAATATGGCTTTAATGTTAAAGAGCTTCGCTGTCAACACAATAATTTAAATACAAGCTTCATATGTTACTGTTTATTGTAGTTTTTTATTGATCTCACAGTTTATTTAATATTGCAGCCTACTCGATAAGACTAAATGAATTTGCTTGAATTATAATGAACTGGGCCTATATATTTCACCTGCTAATATGACTTTGACTTTTGACTATCTTTGTGGTGTTTTTCTTTTTATTTCACAACTCTTTTTTTCTGCAGGCCAAATCGAAACCATTAAGTTGCTGCAGTTTTTCCTCCTTATTTTTTTTTTCAAAACAGGTGTATGTTATTTTCCCCTCTTCATTTGTCTCTATTTATAAACTGAAATCAAATTAAACATTCTATTGAAATTGTTGCTCTTGTTATTCAGATGCAAGTTCGGGTCTTTTGTGTAAATCTAATTATTCTTCACTATCAGGACGGTCCACGGGGTAATTAGTCAGTTCTCTCCCAAGTCCTCCCTGCATCCTCAGATTCATATCGCCATTACACTGACATTTAAAAAAAAAAAAAAAAATAGAGAGAGAGAGCGAGCATGTCGTTTTTCCTTAATAGGATAAATATCTTTCCCGATCACATTGTGTTGCACAGCTATTTTTTTTTTTATTTTTTTTTAAAACAAATTGATGACACAGTGGTTGTAAATAGCCCGCGTTTCCCCGAAAATGCACCTGTCTCTCAATTGTCGCAGACGGTAAAAGACTGAAGGGGGTGAGGGGGGGAGGAAAATGCCTGACGTCGCTGTTTGTGAAGGGGCCTGTTGTGGAGACAAATGTTGCGTCGGGCCATTCAGTGCAATGAAAAGCGCGGAGAGTTCGGAGCAGGCCACGAGGAGGAAACACGCGGCTCCAATCAAAGACGCAGAAGGAAAAGCAGTGCGCGCTTTGAAGCAGAAGAAGGGCCGCGCTAACGTCCTCAAACCGGGACAAATGCGCGTCAATATGAAAATAAACTTGAATATTTTAAAGAAGCAGCACTTTCAAATGCCCGATCGTAACTGCGTAGTGTTTTTTCCCAGCTATAAATAAATGGTAATAGTAAAATATTGAGCAAGTTATTTTATTTATTTATATATGTATTCTTTGTGTATGTGTGTATGTGTGTGTGTGTGTGTGTGTGTCGGTGTCGGTGTCGGTGTCGGTGTCGGTTTTACTCTCGTCATTTCATTTCAATTGCCTTTTCAGACTGTGAAATACAATATATATTTTTACACTCTCTTTAGTTCCATGTTTTTTCCTGCATTTCCTTATACCCATTTAATTGCTCCAAATGACTCTGGCGCTGATTGTTTCACAGCGTGACACTCTTTGTCTGCGAGCATTTCTCTGATATTTTATTTAATGTTTTTGCCCACGTGCGTGCGTCTGACTGTATTCTCGAGAGCATTTGAGCTGGAATACTAGGCAGTGTGGAGTGTGGCTAATAGTGACCCTGGCTGCAATTAGGCAGGCTCTCCCCTGTTTGTGACTTCGATTTTGTTGTTGTTTGCATCACAAAATCACGCGGTCACATGTGGCGGCAGGCGTTTTGTGGATGTTATTTTTCTTTTCAGGTGAAAGATCAATTGTGTTTCCCCCCAACTCTTTTTTTACTTCTTGCTTGGAAACTCCTGCTTTGTTGATCTCCTTTCTGCCACCTGTAGACTGCGACATTTAGGTAACACCAGCGGGAGACTGTTTTATATAAAAATGAGAATTTAATAGTTTTAGGTTTTTATTAACATCCCTACTTGTTCCTCTTTAGCCTGTAAATACTGTTTGTTCATTAAAATAAATTGACAAACAGGAGCAGAATGCATCAGTTATGATCCCAAATCAGTGATGACTTACCAGTAATTAGGATATGATGCCAACAATCCCATGGTACAAGTTTAGTCCATTGGCTTGTTCAGATGTTTCCCACACTGTCTGACCAGTTTTGAAAATATGTGTGATTCTGTGACTTTTTTTTAAAGGGAGAAAGAAAGTGTGTTGAATAGGGGTATGGAGGGTGTTTTCTAATCAAGTCACTGTCGTTTTTCTGTTGTCACCTGCTTCCAGACAGACAAAGTGGCATTTCCTGACTGTTCCCATCCTCGTCTGAGTTATCTGACACCTCAAAAATACGGCTATGGGGGGAGCAGGGAGGCAAGGCTCCGCTGCTGCCTTATCCTGGTAAGGAGATGGCTTCTTATCAGATCATTCTAGGAAGTTTATTTTATGGAGTAAATCTGGATAGAGGGGATAAAGAAATGACACATCCCTTGCGGACACAAAAGGAGGAGAAGATTAGTCCTCCAGCAGCATATATGGCTTTAGTTCAACCTGACAGGCAGTGGATTGAAAGGTCATGAAATAATAATCCCCCTATTCTTCCGCTCTAATCCTACGAGGGTGTGTTTCACTATGGGAACGTATATGGTCTGGTCTGTGCTCCGGGCTGGATGTTCATTTTGTGTGGTCACTGTATTTAGATAGACATCCAATGCTGATTGAAATTAATTAGACTAATTATGATTGAAGCGTGTTCTGCATGATGAATAGCGTTCCTGGTGTTTTGAAAGGCAGGCTAGGGGTTACTTTCTGTCTGCTAGGCCTTTTCATCAAACAGGTAAAGGGAAAAGTATGCCCTCACCACTGTGGGTCCAATCATCTGGACTGATGCTAACAACACGCTCAGAGGTAAAGACTACGCTGTTTAGATGAGTGAGATGGAGCCTTGTGTGGGCATGTGCTTGGAGTGTTGTGGTAGGTGTGAGAGGAAAAGGGAGGCAGAGGCGTCTGCCCAATAGCCACATAATCAACCATCGAAAATGAGAGTGAGAATTTCAATGCAAACTAATGTGTTCCACACAATTACTCTATTAATAATTCTTATTTCATTACAGCACCATAGAGACAGTGAAAGAAAGGGACACCAGCAGAGAGATTTTCTCAAATGGGAAGGAGACAAGAGAGTGAGGCGGGAGGGTGTGAGCACATCAGGCTAACAGATCTGCAGTGGCTGTATATTTTCCAATGTCTAGTTAAGGCTGCAAGGCAGGGGTCAGGAAACTTAATTATAGCGTAAGTGGATAGAAACTGCAGAATGATAAAGAGAAACATGCAGACAGATTGGAATGGCAAGGACAGGTTTAATACTATCTCCCTCAGTCTGCCTTTCTCTCACAATACAAGTCAGCTCTGCAATCACACCAGAAACATCCCATACACCGCGCCCACAATAACACTAATGCATATCAAAATTACATACTCCACAAATGCAAGCAGCTTTGCATGGCCACTATTACTTTCCAATTTTGTGGGTTCAAGAAAATGTGCACCCCATGTCGAGGTGATAACAGAGAACTTATTTTCACACTGTTTGTCGGACAGATAAGCGTTCACCTGTGGTTCAACAGATGCGCCCCACTGAAACAAGTCTTATCAAACCACATGATGCTCTCCATGCAGTAAACATAACAGGCATTATTTATTTGTATACTTCTGGTTATTTTTAATTATATCTTTCTGCTTTTATGGTTTTGAGCTTTAGTGTTGTCCTGTAGCTCTCCATGTCATGATTTGGATTTCAAATCAGGGGAATTTAATGGGTGGTCCCTTATACAGTGTCCGCTGAGGAGCTCTGCAATCTATTTGCACAGTGTAAAATTTGCATATCTGCAGCTCATGAAGCAAGGCTTTAATTTCCTCCTGCTGCAGATAAACATCACCTTGTTGGAGCAGATGGGAGGAGGCAGGATGGGGTCAATGAAGAAGAGGCAGGACAATGGCAATGGTTCAGCTACTGAATAGCTAAAAGTATTAAAATTGCACAATTTCCATATGGTGGTCATTTTTATAATCGAATGTGATATAAGCAGCTGACAGAAACAGGGTGCATGTATTTGTGGATTGGACTGATTCTAAACTTTAACTGATCTGGTTTAAGACCAGAGAACTGCTGCATGAAAACTGAATGAGTCGCTCTCATCTGGCTCCTGTTCTACCATTTATATACGGCAATGTCTTGGTTAATGTCCAATTTCAATGAAGTTAATATTCTTTAAAGAGCTATATTCTCTGTCTTGCTAATGTTGGCATATTGTACTGATCGAACAAAATGAGAGGTGCTACACTGAATGAATTAGTGTCAACTAAGCACCTTTTATACAACAATAATAGGCACCATGGAAATGATTAATTAGCTTAGATAGATTTAACTCAATCAGCGTCTGTACAGGGATCCTTATGATGAGTTAAAAGAGAACGTTAGCTTTAAAAGTGAACTTTCCCTAAGTGAATGAATGTGGGACTTGCTAGCTCACATTCTGCCATTAAAGGGAACACCGAGATGGAGAGAATAGTTTGTGAATAATAGGACGTTTAGTTGGGAGTTATGTAAACCTCTTGTTATTAGGAAGTAGAACCTGGTAATTACAGCCTTCTACAGGGGATGGTTCCTCTGTGTGCTTCAATGTGAGCAGTCCAGGGTTACACAGAGGTTACACTTTAGTCTTTTATCAACTATCTTCAATTATTTATTTATCAACAACCCTCAAGAATCTCCGCGCACGGGCGCTGTTAACACCACACGCTTTGCCAATTAATTAAATCTTATGCAAATGCAAATATAGTTTCCTCGTGTAACAAGTTCCTCTAATTTTCAAAGACTGCACACAGTTGGATAAGGAGGAGAAAGTGTAAAAGGCACACAAAAAAGGGAAAAAACGGCATCACTGCGTTAATTTAATCAGACTTGAGTAATACCTCTTCTTGTGCTCTCCCCAGGCAGCTCGCGGTTTCTGTGCTAGCTTGAGGACAAGATGAAGGGAGCTTTCAGCCTCTTAGAAGATGAGGGTTAAAGAACGCAGAGATTAAGGAAGTGAGAAAGCGACTGAAAAGAGGGCTGGGGATTATGTCATCTACAATTGATGTGCTCCCTTAATGTACCTTTAAACATGTGCCACTGGGGCTGCCTTTTATAATATCTATTCACTCATAGGAGGAGCGGGTTACAGTATTAACCCAGACATACTCCACAACATATGTGTGCTTCTGTATTGAGTGTAGTTATCAGGGTTTATGTCACTTTGATATGTATACGCCATGTGAGAGATGAGCCTTTCAAAGGAAGTCCATTTCGGCTCGGCTTCCCATACACTGCTCTGCGTTGTACTGATCTCCATATCAAAAACGAGATTCTTTATCGAATGATTATAGGGACAAATCAAGTCTCTTTAGCTGCAATGAAAATGGTCCAACTTGGACTATAAGCATTACGAAGACTGGATCTCCTCTAACCGCAGAAGGGATCATGAGTGGCTTGTTTCAACAAAATGACAGAAGAGTGCTCAGATCTTATCCAGAAGAATGTTGGAGGGTGACTCTGGAGTGTGAGCTGCCATACACTTGTCTGAGTGTCCGTGGTGTGTGCAACCATTCGATTAAATCCACAGCTATCACTAACAGGATTAGCTGAGTGGACAGCAGAAGTCTATCATTGCTTATTGATCTGCTCTGATTCCCATCAGCCCATCAGGGCAGGACATTCTTGTGAGTGGCCCCAGAGGGAATCACTGCTACAAACCAGTGTTAACGTATTGTAACTAAACGTATCTGAAAGGCCTCAACCCAGGCTCCCATCTTTCTGTGTCAGGAAAAGTCAAATAAGTCAAAGCTATCAGGGTCAACAGATGCTGCCGTCTCTCTCCTCTCTGCGAAAATACAGTTTGACTGCCTCACCAGTGAAACACACACGGATCAATATGATCAATGAATCTTTAAGGTTGGACCAGTTGCAACAGTATTTGAGACTGCGGAGTATATACAAGTCTTGTTACCATAATTAAATCAGATGAAATACATCTTCTGTCTTACAATGGAGAATCTGCAAGGAGATACAATACTTTGATTATATTTACATTACAATCATGTGGCTAAAAATGTGGCTGTGGATCTAACACGGAATGCAATTGATACTTGTATAATTCAAAATAATAAAACATGTAGGTGGAATCCACACATGAACATTAAAATGGGTGCCTAAAATGTTATTTTGCCAAGGAACTATCCTGTTTTGGAAAATCAATTATAGAAGATCTATTTCTCACACTTTAAGTCTACATACTGTGTAAAGCTATGGAAATCCCTACTAAAATGCTCATGGTTAAATCTAATATGTAAAAAAGGAGCTTCAGATCTTGCTCGCAGTATTAAAGCTCATTAGTTAATTGCAACCATTTCCCCTGTCACAAATGGCTGTCCCATTGTTTCCCTGCCTTAAGAATAGGAGAAGAGAAGTGATAGAGATGCACTGCGTGGCTGTATAAGGGCAGAGAGATCCTAACAGCAGATAATAATCTATCTGAGGCTGACAGCAGTTCACCCTTAGATAGCTTGGGTGTCAAAGGCTAAAAGAGGTCTACGGAAATTTGTGCGATTAATAATAGAGTTTGTGAAATGGTGAAAGCGAAGTGTACATGTGCAGGGGTTCGCCGTCAACCTCCG
Organism: Eucyclogobius newberryi; assembly: GCF_026437365.1. NCBI lineage: Eukaryota > Metazoa > Chordata > Actinopteri > Gobiiformes > Gobiidae > Eucyclogobius > Eucyclogobius newberryi. The sequence goes on from NW_027315768.1 coordinate 19,061,123, forward strand.
GATGCAGCTGTGACAAGGCCAGAAGAATTATTCCAATTATAAAAGTGGTAATTGCTTTGCTAATTTCTCGGATTAATTTCTCAGTGTGGGAGCATAATGGGTGAAATGTTTTAACCCCCTCTGCCTTGTGTCTCTCCTTCACCTCTTCCTTTTCCCACCCTCCTCAGTTTCCGTCAGAATTGTAATGATTCCGTAGGTTTGGGACCCTTTATCACAACCTACAGGCTCATTTTCTGTGTCCTGTGTGCCTTGTCCAGCTCATAACTTTTTGTCATTTTGAAGTTCAGAAAAGTCAGAAACGGGCCATATTAATCCGAGCAGTGGGAAGATACATTTCATGTTAAAAAATAATATGGTTTATTTAAGTTACTTGGTATTGAACTATAATATGAGAAGATTTTTTAACATGTTGTTCATTGTAAATGCATCAATTTTTAAAAAGGGGGCCATTGACTTCCTGTTCAAAGACGCAGAACTTCATTCAACATATTTTTCAATCTGTAAAGTCAAAACCAGTCGGGGCGTAACGTCATGCCGTATATTTGAAGCTTGAAGCGTTACAACAGTGGAAGCCGTGCTTTTCTCCAACTGGATTTAACAACAGGCA
>NW_027315768.1:19066729-19246729 GCF_026437365.1 Eucyclogobius newberryi
TGTTTATTTTTGGGTGGACATTTGTTTGTATGAATGTAATTCTAAGTATGTAATAGTAATTGGCTACATTTAAAATCAGCGGTGTGACTGAGTAACAATTGTCTCACTGCCGTCTCTGCTCCTTTCTACACTAACAAAGACACACAACAGCATTGCGTCACCTACTCTGACAAGCTAGAGCTCAGAGAATAATCTCAGTGTAGTTTTGTTTTGTAAAAGTATGGTTACATGGCCAGTATGTGTTTTCCGCACTTTTTCCACCTCTGGGATGAGATGATTTACAATGCGCTTGGAACAACATGCGAAAGAACCTGGGATTCATTGACTCTGCTGCTTATATTGAATGCTTGTTCATTAGCCATTGAAGTAAGGTAACATGGCCTTTCCGACACTGTCACACATATTTGCTTCTCTCTGAATGGCCTCACTGCACCCAAGTCCTTATTGGTGGTTAATAAGCTTGTAATTAGAACAGCTTTGAGAGGTGAACGACCCTGGAATACACAATACCATAAATCAATGTAATACATTTCTACTTTTCTGATTATGAAGTGTGTACATAGTAAGCCTATTTTTTTTTTTGGTCTTATTGCCTATTTTTAAAAAATCCTATAGCAGATTTAAATAGTTTTTCTTTTTGGCTTATATAGATTGTTTAATCATTTTATCATTGTTCATTGTTTTATGTTGTACTGAATCACCAAAGCAAGTTCCTATGTTTGTGAATTCTGTTCATTGAAAATGGCAATAAACCTTTTCTGATTCTGAAGACCATTTTAATTGTGTTGACAGTTTTATTTTTTATTTACATTATGCTACAGATGCAACCTTTGTCCTCCAGGGGTCTTTATGGACAAGAATAAAGGAATTCACTTTTTGAAAATTGGCTGCAATCAGTTGTTAATGTTGCATTCATGAATTCATACATGGACAGGCTTCCAACAAAACGGCATGAGGAAGAATGCATCAGGAATGTCAATATATTGGCATAATGTGAAAAGCTGCAAAGGTGAGGGCAGCTTTAGTCATGAAAAAGGCCAATGCCTGTAGCTCAAAATATTATGCTGTGATATAGTCTCAATTATGCTCTGCGGGAAAACTATTTAGTATAGTCTGACCCCTATCCTGCCAACGTGTACTGCGTAGAGAGAGACCATAATTATGATGAACTACTATCTCCCTCTGAGACTCTGAGACGCAGCAGACGAGGAAAGGAAGCCGGTGCACTTGTGAGCCTTTACCGAGGATTTTCCTCTCTAACGTGAACTCACTCTCCAACAAACTGGACGAACAGGCGCTGCTGATGAGATGAAAAAGAGCCTTTTCTTCATCTCCTGTTTTGTGCTTCACAGAGACGTGGCTCAGCGAGTCGGGCCCGGACTGAGCTGTACAGCTGGAGAGTTTCCAGCTGCTCCATGCAGACAGACAAAGGGATCTCTCCGGGGGAATAACACGGGATGGAGGAGTCTGTTTATACATTAAACAACGCCTGGTCTTCAGATGTGACTGTGTTCTCCAAATACTGCTCTCTTGCTCTGGAATATATTTTCATTAACTGCATCATTAACTTGAGTCAACTGCAACCATTCTACTCTTCACGTGAGTTCGCCTCATTCATTCTGGCCTCTGTTTACATTCCATCAAGCGAAAACATGCAGGAGGCAGGTTTTGGAGTGTGGAGCGGACCTTCCCGGACTCCAGGAATCCTGGATGATTTTAACAAGGGAAATCACAGCCATGAACTACCAAAGTACAGACAGTTTATTGAAGTCCCGATAAGAGAGCAGAACACGCTGGATCACTGTCAGTCAGCAATGTATTTCGTGCTGTTGTCTGAGCCACTGTGGGTTCCTCAGATCTTGTTATGGTTCACCTGATCCCCACGTACAGACAGAGGCTGAAGCTCTCCAAACCTGTTGTGACCTCTAAGAAGTGGACCAATGAGACAGTGGAGGAGCTACTTGTGTGTGTGGACATTACAGACTGGGAGGTTTTCAGAGCTGCCACAGATAGTTTGGATGAGAACACGGACACTGTGACGTCATACATTCTATTCTGTGAGGACAGCATTATACATCACACACCAAAGTCACTCTCAATAATGACAAACCCTGGTTCACACCAAAACTGAGGCAGTAAAGGCAGCAAAAGCTTAGCTCACAGCTCACCGCCCTGAGACACTGTGCCGAAGAACTGACCCCCGTTTTCACGAACATTTTAAACACCTCCCTGGAGTCATGCCATGTCCCAGCCAGCTTCAAATCGTCCATCATTGTGCATATCTCCAATTAACCATCTCAGACTTTGAGGACCTCAGGGACCGGCCTCCTGCTGGTGCCAGAGTCAGGACTAAACATGGACCGGCCTCCTGCTGGTGCCAGAGTCAGGACGAAACATGGACCGGCCTCCTGCTGGTGCCAGAGTCAGGACGAAACATGGACCGGCCTCCTGCTGGTGCCAGAGTCAGGACTAAACATGGACCGGCCTCCTGCTGGTGCCCAGAGTCAGGGCTAAACATGGACCGGCCTCCTGCTGGTGCCAGAGTCAGGACTAAACATGGACCGGCCTCCTGCTGGTGCCAGAGTCAGGACTAAACATGGACAGGCCTCCTGCTGGTGCCAGAGTCAGGACGAAACATGGACCGGCCTCCTGCTGGTGCCAGAGTCAGGACGAAACATGGACCGGCCTCCTGCTGGTGCCAGAGTCAGGACGAAACATGGACCGGCCTCCTGCTGGTGCCAGAGTCAGGACGAAACATGGACCGGCCTCCTGCTGGTGCCAGAGTCAGGACTAAACATGGACCGGCCTCCTGCTGGTGCCAGAGTCAGGACAAAACATGGGGAATCTGCATTTCAGTTTTATGCAGCTAAAACCTGGAACAGTCTTCCTGAAGATGTGAGACAGGTTCTACTCTGACAATGTTCAAATCTAAGCTAAAACAGTTTTGTTTAGCTGCGCATATGACTGAAAGGATTTGTTTCTTTGCACTCTTCTCTTTTGTTTGTGATTTTATTAGTTTAGACAATCAGTTGGATTGATTATTTCTAATTTAGTTAATTTTATTGTATTTCTGTTTCTGTCATTTCTTTGTGATTTTGATGCATTTTTTCCTGCTGTGTGAAGCACTTTGAATTGCCTTGTGTATGAAATGTGCTCTACAAATAAACTTGCCTTGCCTTGTTTTTTTAAACTGCTACAGAAACTATGTTTAAAAAAAACTGTACAAAGCTTTTTCACCTTTCAGTTTTCTCTCAACAACTGCTTCTGAGTTTTGTCAATTGTTGAGTTGAGAAAAGCTCCCATAATATCTGTTGTGTTACAGATGTAATGGAATTAACTACTATCTGGCTTAAAATTAACAATACAGTCAGGCATTTCGAAACATACCCAGGTATGTTTTTTGGACGAGGAAACAGATAAATGCATTAGCATTTACTAGACCGTAACATTAGTTGTTTTAATTAATTAATTTAGTCACCCTGTGACAACTCACCCCTGTCCAGGGTGTACCGCTTAAGGCCCAAAGTCACTGAGATAGGCTCCAGTCACCCGTGACCCCTACTGGAAACAAGCTAAAGAAAATTAATAAAAGAATGATTCATTTTGTGATGTATTTATTTTTGCAGTGGTCTGAAATTGTTGTGTATTCAGTGTACCTTTATCTGTAAATCGACGAGGCCGGTTCTTAGATTATGTTTACTGCTAAAATATACATTAATGTTTTGAATGCGTGCATAAATGGAGACCCATCTCTTCCATTTTGTCAATGTGTTGTGTTCTGTCAAAGTGTTGGTGAATCTGCAAGTATGGGAGAGTACACACACTGCTTTTAGCTCCTTCCATTGTGGTATCCTCGGTCCAAGGCCGCGTGCCATTCAGACCGGGCTCTCAGAATTCGCATCCAGCCCTCTGCTACCTTCAATTAGCATTTAACTCATGAGTGTCAGTCAGTGTCTGCCTGTTCACCAAAGTAGCACTGGATTGAATTCTCTCTCCCTTCCTCCTACCACTTACAATAAAGCAGAGCCTGAGCTATAGACACAACCTCCAAACGATTAGTTCTTCAAGTCAGTGTCCCTCCAGCCTCCTCTGCTTGCTGTCTTTATTATTTACTGCTATTTAATCCACACTGAAGGACTGCATGGAGATAGAGGACAAGTGGATGGTTGTGTGTTGTGTACTTACAGTGTTAATACACTAGTATGGATGGTTTTAAACCTTAAAGACCTTAAAGATCTTACTCTTGATGCAGGTATGGTCACTGGTTGGATCGTAAGTGGATGATTGTGAGGATGTTTTATAAAATAAAAGTGTGTCTTTCCTTTTCACAGACATTACATTTTTTTTAATACTAGAGTTTGACAAATTGGATATTTACCACCACCTACAAACAATCTAGTTGTTACTGCATTAAACATTTCATTATAGAAAGCAAGTATTTTAGCACTATTTTGGCTATGAACATTGGCTGAATCATCATTTGCTTGCTTTAACCTATTCATAAGTAAACATCGAGTTTGAAGAACTGCTCCAAACCTTCAAGCTTCAGTGAGTGGCTTATTTGTACTTCATGTATCATTGTACCTTGTAGCGATGAAAAATTATACCCTGTGTGGGACTTTTTGTTATTGTAAAATAAAAGCACTGTAATATTCTATTACTTCAATTCATCATCAATAAGATTTAAAAGCTGTGTCTAAATTTAATTAATGAGATCATTTCTCCCATAAAGCTTTTTGCAAAAACTAAATGTGTCTTATTACATTCTGCTGTTGAGCAACAGTCTGATAAGTGGTCAGAATCATATACTTTTATGTCCAAGGTCACAGGTCTAAATCGAATGACTTCTGATTTGCTGAAAGTAAATTTGCTGTTTTAAATGATTACTTTTCCAAACTAATGAAATTAAGCTTCTACACCAACAACAAAAGCGCACGAGCAATGAACCAAATATCTGCATACGGACAGCCGTGTTGTGTGGCCCAGTCCATCAAGCTGCTCTCCATCTGTATATCCAAGGGTCTGATGCAACCTTTCTCCCAACAAGGCCAAGGGACATTCACACTCATTTATTCAAAGGGACAGTTCTCATTCAATTTTCTCCATATTCATAAGCGTGTTTCGCACCCCCGCTCTCGTTTTCCTTTTCAGCTTTAAATTAAAGGTACAGGAACGAGCCAGGGCTTTCATCTCTGGCTGTGGGTGAGTGAGATGGGAAGGGGCAGGACTCTCTCTCCACTCTCTACCACTCTGTATTTATTAGCTCCCCCCAAAGCCCCCATCCTCAACGACACCTGGCCAAAAATGATTCATTAATTCAAAAAGTAGCATTTTTTTGAAAGCTGTATTTCAAAGGCATCAACAGGAGATAGAGGAGCTGAGAGGGGTGAGGCGAGGAAGCGAGGAGAGAAAGAGAGGAGCTGAGCGGGGTGAGGCGAAGAAGCAGGTAGAGAAAGAGAGGAGTTGAGCAGGGTGAGGTCAGGAAGCGAGGAGAGAAAGAGACGGGTAAGGCAAGGAAGCGGGGAGAGAAAGAGAAGAGTTGAGCTGGGTGAGGCTAGGAAGCGGGGAGAAAAAGAGAGGTGTAAGGGGAGGAAGCGAGAAGAGGAAGAGAGGAGCTGAGAGGGGTGAAGTAAAGGAAGCAGGGAGAGAAAAAGTGGAGTTGAGCAGGATGAGGCTAGGAAGTGAGGAGAGAAAGAGAGGGGTGAGGTGAGGAAGTGAGGAGAGAAAGAAAAGGGTAAGGCGAGGAAGTGGGGAGAGAAAGAGAAGGGTAAGGCGAGGAAGTGGGTAGAGAAAGAGAGGGGTGAGGTGAGGAAGAGAGGAGAGAAAGAAAAGGGTAAGGCGAGGAAGTGGGGAGAGAAAGAGAAGGGTAAGGCGAGGAAGTGGGGAGAGAAAGAGAGGGGTGAGGTGAGGAAGTGAGGAGAGAAAGAAAAGGGTAAGGCGAGGAAGTGGGGAGAGAAAGAAAAGGGTAAGGCGAGGAAGTGGGGGGAGAAAGAGAGGGGTAAGGCGAGGAAGTGGGGAGAGAAAGAGAAGGGTAAGGCGAGGAAGAGGGGAGAGAAAGAGAGAGGTAAGGCAAGGAAGTGGGGAGAGAAAGAAAAGGGTAAGGCGAGGAAGTGGGGAGAGAAAGAAAAGGGTAAGGCGAGGAAGTGGGGAGAGAAAGAAAAGGGTAAGGCGAGGAAGTGGGGAGAGAAAGAGAAGAGTAAGGCGAGGAAGTGGGGAGAGAAAGAGAAGGGTAAGGTGAGGAAGTGGGGAGAGAAAGAGAGGGGTGAGGTGAGGAAGTGAGGAGAGAAAGAGAGAGGTAAGGCGAGGAAGTGGGAGGAGAAAGAGAGGGGTAAGGCGAGGAAGTGGGGAGAGAAAGAGAAGGGTAAGGCGAGGAAGTGGGGAGAGAAAGAGAGAGGTAAGGCAAGGAAGTGGGGAGAGAAAGAGAGAGGTAAGGCGAGGAAGTGGGGAGAGAAAGAGAGGGGTAAGGCGAGGAAGTGGGGAGGGAAAGAGAAGGCTGAGGCGAGGAAGTGGGGAGAGAAAGAGAGGATCTAAGTGGGGTGAGGTGAGCTGGAAGCGTTGGGAGGAAGAGGGCGAGGGCAGAGCACACTCCAGGTTTCATGCCAAATATCAGACCAGGCACGGTGCAAGAACAAGGAGAGTGTTTTAGACTTAAGCTGATACTACGGGTTTAGCTAAGTGTCACGCTGTTGTGCTCTTGGTTGCGCATAAGCCTATTGAATGCATTCAGCAATCTTTACAATCATTTCTGTCCATACCGTACGGCTGCGTCACTTATAATAAAATAAAAAGAGAAGGCAAGCGTGTGTTACTGGCTAATTCTCTAGCAAATTCCCGTTCTTATGCTTTTACCTCTGCTATCTACATTTGACCTAAGCCTTTGCATAATGAAAAAAGCAAAAAAGAAAAACAAAGCTTATACTGTACAATTATTTTACTTGGGATACACAGCATCACAAATTATGCATAATTAAGATATTGTGTTGTTTTAATAAAAGAGCCTCTTTTTAGATAATAAAATGAAGAGGAAACATTTGCCCCCCAATTCATCCACTACGCCACCTTGTCCCTGTCACCTCAAAACCTCCCTTTACTGATATATGTATGATGACTGGGATAATATAATGTCACTTGTGTTTTCAGTGTCAAACTTGTAAAGCGCGATATAAATGTAAGCATCATGATATTTGCACTTGTTCTAAAACTAGAGAAAAGACCTTAATAACAGTGTAATAAAAGCCACTGTGATGAAAGTGGTAAATCAGTAGATGCTCACAGGTCGGCGCGGTGCTGGCGTCCCCGGACACACACACGTTTATCCGCTCGAGTGCTGAAGTCTAACGCAGGATCAGGTGTCGGACCACTCCCAGTCCAGCTGAATCTTTCATACGGCCGCAGATGATGTGCTTAATTATAGATGGCAGGACAAGCCGCGATCCTTAGCCTCAATTAGACTGGGCCATAGGGTTAGTGACCTGCACGCCGACTGTCAGTGCCTATTACACACTACACATGGCCAGTGACAGAGAGAGGGGCCGAGGCTCGGGGCCGGGGCTCGGGGCCGAGGCTCGGGGCCGGGGCTCGGGGCCGAAGCTCGGGCCGGCTGAGGTACAAAGACGACCACAGCGCGCTGCTCCGGGTCCAACAAAGCTACGCAATCACACGGCACAAATAAAGTGCAGTTATCTGGAGTAGGCTCCTTTTGTAATCAGTGGAATTAATCTCATTATTTGGATATTACGTTGTTTGATTGTGTCTCCGTGTGATTGATGTTTGATTCACAGCTGACTCAAGATTTTTTTTTTCATCTGCTGATTAGATTTGGGGTTTCTACAAATAGCTTGTTGGTTTTTGTTCTTGTAAGATTAAAAAAACACATATTGATGAATTAAAATACATTAAAAACATTAAGACTTGCTCTTAAAGGTGGAATGGACGATTTTTTTCAGCAATTTTTTTTATCATATTTCCTCGTGGCGTGGATAAATCATTTGTCCTGCCACGTATCAATCATAAAACGCACCTATGGCTCACCTGCAGCCGCGTGCGGTTCGTCCCCACGTTTCCGCGTGCCTAAGCGCATGGATCTATCATAATATAGTTCCCTCAGTGTACGGGGCAAAATGAAGACGGAGATAGACAGTTCGAGCTGACGCAGAAGTGGACAGAAATCTACGGGAGACGAGAGAAGCGATGCGCTCCGTCGCGCTAATAAACAAACGCACGTGTGTGTTGTATCAGTCCGCACGGGCTGCGTTCTCAAATCGCCAAAAAATCATCCATTGCGCCTTTAAACTTACTAAATAAGTCTATTAGCTATTCTGGGCATTATCTCTTCATTGAGGCCAAACCTGCAGTATACTCTACATACAAATAATTTATATTAGAGACAATATAGTATACTATATATAAATTAACAGACGTACTTTACTATACGTCACTTTCTGGGCACTCAAAGTCTTTTACATAAAGAAAGCATTCACACAAATGAACACACCAAATGAACACACTTTGTGGCGAGGCACAAGATACACCTCTGCACTACTGCGCTGCCTGTTTGGTTTTGTTCTTGTTGTTTATACATTATAGCAGTTGGTTTAGTCTGGAATTCAAGTTCATTTATGAGCATCTTCAAGTAAAACCTAATCTGAGTCTTTCAGTAAACTTGTACTGGAATGAATCAGTTAAAGAAAGGACTTAAGTTATCTTAAGCGTAGGAACTTTCAATTGCTGTGTATAATAAACAAGTTTAACAGCCAAAGATCATCATCCTCTCATGTTTTCTCACGGACTTACTTCTTGGTGTAGTGTGTCCCATTCCCAGGGTGTTTCTGAAATACTGTCTCCGGGAACAAAACCTCTGTAAATGGCCCTGAAATCTATCATATAATGATCCGGCCTAATGACTACAGCTTCTGGAACGGGACCGTTCTTGAGATCAACTCGTCTACATTTAGCTCTGGGTATTTTGTATTTGCCATATGCTGGTGCTCCAATGGAATTATTCTGGAAGACACTTACTGTGTTATATCAAGTGTTGAAACTGATATAATTTACCCATTCATAAGTGGGACTATCTCTTTTAGCATTTCAACACAACAACACAATTCAAACGGTTAGGCCACAAAAAGCATTGCTATAGCTCAGATAGAATTACTCTGCCTAATGCAATTATAGACACGCACAGAACTTTACATTAGTTCAATATTTCACTGGACTTTAACTCGATGCTGGAGCTACACCTCTTGCTCCAGTCAAGGGCAGAGCAACTAATGTGACAACTATACCATGACAGCGGCCCATTTACCAACAAACAACATAAAAATCACACTGCTACACATAAATAGTGCAACAGAAACTGGCCAATTGCTCCGTGAAAAAGAACAACTGCACCACACACTGGGACAGATGGGACCAATATCCACAGGGACATATGCCTTTATTTGGGCTACGCGTTTTCCTTTTTGATTACACTTTCCCTCCCTGGTTTGTTCTGTTTATTATTTTTATTTGTTCTCTCAACATTTAAAAAGGGAAAAAAGGAAATTGGAATAAAAAGAAAGAACAATTGCAACCGATATGATTGAGAGCCCACGATCCGACTCTCACTCACTGTTTTTACTCCCTTCTTTCTCCCTCTTCATTTCTCGCCAGTATTTGTTGCAAATGGATGAATTTGTACCTTAATTGGCTTAACATTTAGTAGGGTGTGTGTATATACAATTTGATATTTAAACCGATACTACTTACAAAAATTGATATTTAGTTCTCACAACGCACATTTCAAACATGAGCGATAACATCTCACAGAGACAGAAATAGAAACTGCTAAAACTTGAAATAAATGTCTAAACTACAGGGTTAGCCGGTTTCATAATAAGATATTTTGTTATTGCCAAATAGTTTTTTTTATATGACCATTGAAATTGTGACTATTGAAATTTAGATTCCTATTTAATCTTACGACCACAGTTAAAGTCCTATTAAAGTTAAATTAATATAGGGAGAATAAGAAAATAGTATTAGTCCCTTGAAGGTGAATTAGTTGCAGTCTCCTAGTGAAACACACAAACAAAACCGCTAAATGCCACCATAATGTCAAAGTGCATCTGTTCTAACGGTATTTTGGATCAAAGCGTGTCAGAGAACACACAGAAGCTGCTGTCAAGGGTAAGTTGAATTTAAAATTAAAATTCCTTGTGTGAATCGTTTCCAAAAAGCCTCTGGTCCAAAATTCAATCTGAGCAGAATATAAATGTTTTAATATAAATGACAGCTGTGTTTTTATTAATGCCCCTGCCACATTGCCTGCTTTCCTTTTGCTCTGGTTCCGCCTTACCTGTGCTCACCTGTGTTTGTCAGTGCGGCTGAGTGAGAGCCAAGCCCCCGTTGGGACCTGCTGATTAGGGTATTAAAAATAAATGGGCTAAGTTTAGGGGGGGTTGGTGGCACGACCGTATATATTTCTGTTAATTTTTCTTCCCCCCCTCCCTCCGTAGTGACTGATCTGGCCGAATATGATAGCATGGGGCTGTCACGGCAATAATTAGGCCCATTTTCCGTGAGGTCATCTTACAGGGACGCCGAGCTGCTGTGGTTCACACACAGGGTGCTCTGTGCCTCCTCTGCCCCCCAAACCCCCCAGGACAGGACAGTATCATCCTCACCGGGGCAACAAAGAATCACTCCACAGCAAACAAGGCCAGAAAAGAACAACTACAATCTGACATCAACCAAGGTCCCAATGGGACGGCATGTAGAAATCAACAAACGTTTATCATTTTGTTAGTTTATATCATTTTAGGTGAATATTGAGCACAGTTTCAGGTAGAACTAGAGGGAACTGTTCTGTTTTTTGCACTTAAACTTGGAATTTGAAAGGAATATTTTGTCAATCCCTTTTTTTTTGTTAATCATATCAAAGTTAATTAACCAAAAATGCTTCTATAATTTAAGTTTACCGGTAATGTCACACATGCTATTATATATTATAGCATGTGTGACATTACTAGGGATGTATTGAACAGTTGTGTTGGCAGCGCAGTTCACTAGAGTAATTGTACTTAGGTGTATACCACTGTATCTTGTGTATAATCTTATCGTCATTGCCATGATAGATAATTAGTGAGTAACTGCACCTAATATAGTCGACATATGGTGCATTTCATAGTTTACCCATATTCGCTGCTTGCTCTGTGTCACAGCTCCATCAGTGTATAAGGGAACATTTAGCTTTCTTGTCATTTATGCGTGTAGTATTAATCACCAAACAACTGTAACTGCATATATTATAAAGATAGTAGTGGGCGGATTAAGATGTCAAGAAAATTATGGGCGGTGCATTTCAAAGCGAGGAGCCTCAGTCTAGTCATCTAATTAACTGTGAAAATGTGTAAATAAAAGTGCGAGGTAAAATATGATAGTTTTGGGGTAAGTTACTCGAAAGCCAAGGATGCCAAGTTGGAGCGCAACATATTTCAGCGTCATTCAAAACACTCCCTGGTTGGGTCAACAGCTGCAGGCTAGAATTAGAAATCAATTATTCAGCTTCGACAAGCTCATTAAGTCTGTGAATAGGATTTTCTGTTCAGAGTCTGCCTCCTCATTTCTCCTAGCTTGCAGTTTCTAATTAGTATTTCTTTTCTCTTTAAACTTTGATGGGAGTTTGGGTTTTAAAAAAAGAAAAAAAAAACATTGACTTAACACGCTCCCTGGGCCCGCTGGCTCCTCTGAACAGTATCATTATCTGTTAGAGGAGGCTGTATGGCCACATTGGAGGACCACTGAGGTTGTTTGCTTTCAGTTTGGGCACTGCGTAATGATCGGAGTCATCAGGCTAAATTAGGCATTAATAATCAAAGGAGTGTAATCTGGGTAAATTAAGCATTAATAATAAAACTGGAAATTATCACATGCACGGTAAATGAAGCAGCACTAATCAGACGGAAGAGAGAGGGCACCAAGCTTGGCTAAGTATTTTTGCGCTCTGAAATGGGAGCTTGTGTTTACAATCTCAAAAGTGATTGATGTTGTCATAGAAACCAGCATCTTTAGCCTGACTGTGGATGCTGTGGGGGGAAAAATGGAATAAGTTGTTGCCATATAAGGCTTTAAGTAAGACTGGGCAAGGTAATATACAAAACTTCCAGGTGGGTTTAGATCACTGTTTGGAGAGTTTGAAAAGATTCAATATTTTCATGATGCAGCATTAACAATTAATCTATTTAGTCTTAAAAAGCCTTAAAAAAAATAGCTGAATATCTTTAATTGAGCACAGTATATTTGAATAATCTATGAACAGGAATAGAAAGTAAGTCATTACAAATACTCATACAAATACATTATATTTTTTGGGGGGTGCATTTTGTATATTTTACTTGTATACTTGTACTTGTTACTACACATAAGTCTTTCTATGCATGTCATTGTAATTAATTACATTTATAAACATAGGAGTTACTGAGAAGTCCCAGTCATCCCAAACCGATTGTTTTACTCTTGTATTTGCTCATTTCTGCTTCTAATTACAGATACAGCTTTGAAAATGTATAAGTTCTAATAAAAGACTAAACTAAACTAATACTGTATGTTTCACATGTAATTGATAATTTAACTTGAGTACAATTTAGGCAGCAGTACATGTAGCTGAGTACATTTTAGTCATGTAACAGCACCATGCGCATATAAAGAGACATATGTTCTCAGAGTACCTAATTACTTTTTTTGTACTTTTGTCTATTTTCTTATACATTGATACCTTGTTCAAAGTCTTTTTTTAGAAGTCTGATTAAGACACATGCTATATCTGTCTAAAAATACCTCCACCGCCTTCAGCATCCATGGGCTTATTAGCAAACTCATTCCCCGTTTGTGCCTCGTCCTTCCTCTTCCCATCCTTCCTTCCCTCGCGCTCTCTCTCCTCCTCCCTCGCTCTCCTCTCCACATTGTGTGTGTCTATCTGATCCCGTGGCCTTTTGTTGCGCTATGAAAGGCCCGATGCCACACTCATTATTTTCTCCTTTATCTCTCTCCCCACTGCTCTGATTAGAACAGTCGCCCCTGACAGACGCCCTCAGCCAGCTCCTATCCATTACAGCCGGTGTGCGCGTGTGTGTGCTGAAGCCACTGAGACATGCAAAGGGACCGGGACTCTCCCCCACAGCAACAGGGCACATGCGAAATATGAAAGGTAAAATACAACAGTCACGTGCATTTGAATATGACTGTATGGATGTTCAAATCTCACCCGTCGCACACTCACATCAAGGCTGACAACTTTCTATTCTGACTCCAAGGTTGAACTATTTGAAAGAAAAGACATGCTGTTGCTCTGTTTTTACACATATTATACTCTATGTATGAAACATGAATATGTACACTATTGTGTTGCTCCAAGGAGAGAATTTGAATGGTATGTTACTCTGAATTGATATGAAAGAAAAGGGTATTTATCTGAATATTTGCAAATACCATGTGACAAATGCAATACTGTATGTCAAGCTGCTTTTCTCATTTAAACAAAAAGTGGCATATTATTGAAATTATGATGATATTTGTCACAAACCCCCATTTACATGCATCTACATAATATTGGCTACATTCAAATTCTGACGGTTTGTATGAGATATTTAGGGGAAGTGATTTTGCGTCACCTAAAATAGTGATTGGGATGGACATTAATTTCCATTTGTTTGCCTGGGCACACAGAGCTAATCAGCAGAGAGCCTGTCTGATGGCTGTGTGTTATTCCAATGAGGACGTGGGGTCTCTCCAGAATCACAGCCTTCAATAAGGACCTGAATGTGGCTGTCAGTCCCATCCTCTCAACATCAGAACCATCATAATGCAAGGTGTCACATATACAAAGTGTTCAGGGAAGCAACGGAAGCGTTCAATACACCAGTCACTAATCTGCAATAAGCTGTTTACTGTTAAAGATTCATTTATACATAAATTGGCCACGCTGAATTAAGGCAGCGACTTTCAAATATTTCGTTTTAATATAAATAAAACAAGAAGCTTTATAAATGTCTATTATTTTCACATTGACACTAATTTTCTCCACCGCCTGAATATGTAATTTGCTTTTAAATTGCATTATCATGCAAAATGAAGCAAAAATTTGATGAAACTCAGATGGATTCACCTGAGTTAATGGAATATGCGTTTAAGAGGGAACTAATTATCCCAGTTTAGCGGGGAGTGAATGTATTTCTATGGACAGCCTGATTTTGAATGTAAACATTAATGGTTTCCTTGATTAGCATAAGAATGGTGGGTTATTGTCCTGCTCACTCTGCCTTCTTATTGGATATGCATCTGTGCTGCTCCAGACACACAGTTGAAGCTCTAATACACTTATTACCTGCCTTATCTACTAATGATGTCATTTTTGTTTTATTGTTTCGCTAATCCATAAAATTCATTTCTCCAATCAAATTAGAGTTTGAGGCATTACCGGACGCCACTCTTTTAGAGAGACAAAAACAAGCAAAATACAGCCACAGGGACAACATGTAATAAAGTCTAAACACGGTGTTCTCGTCTGTAGTCGGTCTGAATGTGCTCTGAGATGTACAGAGAGGAAAGAACTGACAGAAGTGAAGAGAAAGAAAAAAGAAAAGTGATTGTTCAGTAGTAAAATATACTGTAAATTATTATCACTATTATTATTATTATGGTTGTTGTTGTTGTTGTTGTTGTTGTTGTTGTTTTATGTATTTTTCACTCACCAATAACACAACATCCTGAGACACCTTGAACCCCGGTGTAGTAGTTTCCCAATTGCCATTAATACAAAAGGGCAGAGCAAGTACAAGTAATCAGAGCATTCTTCTGTATTTGTTTTTTGTGCAGCATAAACAAAACCACTGAGTAAAAGAGGTGAAGCCTGAACCTGCCAAAAAGGTGCAGATGAGGTGACTTAAAGGGCAAGTGAAGAAGGACAGCTTTGACTTGGGGCCCTCCCAGGGACAATGACCTTATTTTAAATTCTGGGAGAGGGCCCCCAGTGAATGGCATCCACACAGGCACATCTCAGAAACAAGCTCCACCGCACGCCTTCCAGTTCATAAACACAGTCCTGCTGCTTTCTCAAAGGCCACACCACAGAGAGATCACCCACCAATAGGTTAAGATACAGTCATCCTCCAAGCTTCCCGTCTCTAGTAGGAAATTCATATCTTAATTTGCATGTTGGTACAAACGGTACACATTTTTTGCATTTTGATGTTAAAAGTTGCACCCAATATGCCCTCTCTGAGCTTGTTTTTGAGTTACATTAAACCGACATTGCCTCATAGAGACCCACGCACAATCCAAAGCAATTTCTGTGCGGTTGTCCCTGGTGACCTAAGTTTTACAGCTTTAATGACGGAGTCAATATTTGGAATCACATAAGGTAACCTGCCAGAAAAAAACATCCCGGTGCTTCAAGGAAGCGTTTAAAAGATTAGAAACAGAAATTCAGTGTCTTATGTTCACACCCCACGACATGTCTTATAGGTCTGGCACATATGTATTACTTTTAAATCTTAATCTTGTGTGTGCAGCTATAGCTGACCCTGCTGGCTCTTCTTTCCTATTTTTGTCTATTTTGTCCATTTTCTGCTTTAAAAAAGGAACTGAATGTAATGGAAGTAGAAGTGTCTAGAGTATATTAAAACAGTAATGTTTTATTTGACCCCAGCAGTGGGGTATAGTGTTTATTTGATGTGTATTGTGGAAAATGGACATCAACGTGTGACAGTAACTTCATTTCCATAATTTGAATGTTGTATTTAGGCTCTCAAATTCAACCTAATTGTAATATTTACAACCAACTTTTCCTACTAAACAAAGACCCCACATGTGCGCCAAGTTTGTTTTGTTTTGGGGCAGGCCATGTGCTCTGATTGGTTTCTCTGCCTGTCAGACTATACCCAGGGGAAACAGATATCAGGCTTGTATCTAGAGTAGAAAAAAAAACATTTAGATAGTAATAACTGGCCAAGCCAGTGCCATAGAAGATCAGCCACACTGAAATATTTGTTGTTGACACTAGACTCAACTGAAACCTGTAAACGCACAAACAACGTCACCTTCTTGGCATCAAATCCTTTTTTACACTTAATACCAGCAGTGTTGGTGCAGTGTGAAACAGTTGGGCTCTTCTGTTTCCCCCTCAGACACACACCTATTCACTCACTTCACTCCTAAAATCAGTTTTCTGTCATCACCTCCTTTACCTTGCTATCTGTCATTTGGTCTTCCAGCAGCTGGTGCAATTTGCTAAAAAGTGTAAAAACATGTATCGCTGCTAGAGAGGGCTGCTGAGTGCATCCGCACTAACAAGTCTAAGTGCCAGAGTGCCAGACTGTTTCTTGCGCCGCTCCTGAACCAGTCGGCCTCTCACCTGCTTCTTAATTCCCAGTCGTTTTTTTCTTGTCAATCTTCATATTTGTCCAGTTACTTAAATGACAGATTTAACCATCATATGTGAGACATTTTCCATTAATGGGGCCTGACCTTGTCTGACTACGCTACTTTAAAACCCTCTCTGCTTGGTGCACCCTCTGACACTCCACACCCCCACTTTGCCTTCCCACTGCAGTCTTAATTTTATTTCTCCTCCTTATATTTTTTTTGCTCCTCTCACCTTACAAGAGTCCCCCCCCTGTTGTTTGTGGGGGCTCGGCTGATAGCCATTAGTGTTACACCCTATTACACCAGTAATGACTGGCTGTGAGCTCTAATTAGAGATGTGTTCGGGAGAGCTGCCCCCCTTCTTACTTCTTCCCTTTCCCTGTGACTCCATCGCCGTGGCGACACCATTAGCACACCACCTCTAAGAGTTGCAACTGGTGACTGTTAAAACCATTAGAGCAAACAGAGGGGAAGGTGTTATGGCTAATTGATAAGCTGAACAATGTGTAAAATCTTGGGGGGAAAAGCGGCGCTGGGAAATGTACCTGAAGAAGAGTGGGGAAGATGCTGCTTAATTTCAAAATCTTATATTTTTCCACTCAAATAATTTAGGCTTACAATATGTCTTCATCCAAACGGGCTGCAGATTTCTTTCCATTGGTGAATAATGGGATGTTTCTTCTGGGTTTGTCATGTGTGATAAGATGATTATCTGAAAGGTCTGTGGCACATTGTGAAGAGCGTCTTGGCGGCTCTGCTGGAGTAGGTAATCCTGGGTAATAGCATTATGGACACAGTGTTTTGCTAAAGCCCATGATTATCCACTGCTGTTTGCCGTGGGATTGACATTGGCCTCCCTGGTCTCCCTCACTCTCTTGATTTCTTCTCTCATTCGCACTTGCTCATGTCATATTGTCTCTGACTCACCACTCCATCAAGCCCTTATATGCTCTTCTCTCACCATTTTTTACCAAAAGAAGAAAATGAAAATAGAGCACATGGTGTAACAAAAGAACAAATTGCTCGTAGACAAGAGTGCCCTACTTTTGAATGGCATGTTATGCTCTGTCTGTCAAAAATGCACTCTTCCACTATGGCAGTTTGGGGTTAGCATTTTGCTATAAAACTCTCAAAGACCACAAAGCGCTCCGCTGTTTACTATTAGTAAGCTCTGGTTTTAAAGGTATCGGCCATGTTAGTAGCTATTTCAATGTAGCAGATCAAAATGTCAACACTAACATAACATACAGCAAAGATTACAGCCATATCAGCAAATATCATTTAATATTAATAGTGTAGCACCTTTGCCTTTAAATAAATGTAATTTTACAAAATGTTTGTAATATTCAGCATACTTTTAGTTCTATTGCGGCTGGCTTCAGTCCTGGTTTGTCTTTGTAAACCCATTTTGACAATACAGGCACATTTCGCTTGAATCAAATTCCACTGTCAAAAATAATTTGAATCGTATTGAAGATGCTATATGTGTTAGGGAGATTTGTGCATTGGTGAGGATGTGTATGAGGAGCACTAAGACTCAGCTTTTAGCCAATTGGCTCACTCTTGCCTGAATGCTTTTAGGCCTGATCTCGACCTGATCCTTCTGCCTGTCTCTCCCCTCTAATAGTCTTCACGTGGCCTTTTACTTAGCTTTACCACTTTGTGTCAATCTTCTGCTTGTGGAGTTCATGTGTATTTGATGTTGTGACACAAACCAGGGTGCATTAAGATATTGCAACTGGCTCTTTTTTTTTTTTTTTGCAAGCGAGCATTGGTTTAACATTGTTGGTTAATTATGGATTTGATGACACAAGGACTGGACAAGACTTTATTTTCTGTTAATTGTATTTTCTATTTGCAGATTCCATACACTTTATGGCAATGGGTTAATTGTTTTAATGTTTAATTTGGCTGCTCTTCATGCTGTCACTGTATCACTGAGCAATGCACAGACCCATGATGTGTCATTAGGACGAGGAGACATGCTCTCTTGTCCATTGTGGAAGTTGGGTTCACATTTTGTATTCTGATTATGACAAAATTTGAGAGAGAGAGAGAAACCCGCAATATTTACAACTTGTGATTTGATTTTATTAGACGTTAGAATAATTTGTATGTTAATATTGATCATTGAAATTGATATTTTTAGGTCACAAAATGCATTAGCGCCTGCTGTAAATGAAACAAGTTGTGCATTGGTGCTTTCCCGCTCTGAGACTCTGTCAGAATCACAAGCTGTCATGCTGTGCATTTCTTATAAAAAACAACTAATTGGCGTCTGTGGACTTCCCACAGCAGACTTTGTTTAGGCCTTGCTTTAGAAAGAAAAAAAAACAGTGTATGCTCTAAAAAGCCTGTAAAGTCGATACTTCTCTACCCAAAAGCTTCTCTCTCGCATCTCTTATGCTCCCTGATCAGAAATGGGAGTCAGTATCCAGGAGGAGGAGAGGTGAGAGCGCGAGGAAGGGGAGAGGGGGGCCGGGCTCCTCGCCAAGCCGTCGCCCCTCCTCCCCGAATGCGGCACAGCTGCCTTTCAGAACCCCGCCGCTCCAACCCATTCATCCTGGAGAGCCAAAAAAAAAGTGGCTATTTATTAGAATACTTGTTTGGTATTGTTCTGTGCCACACAAAAGACGCTTCATTATGTTGGAAGCAGAGAGAGAAACAATAAGTTGGAATTGTCTCTTTTTAGAGTGTATAATAAATGTCATTTCTTCTCGTCTCTGCCCCTCAGTGTGTGTTGAGTGGTGGGTTTGGGCACCGGGCAGCCACGGCCTTGGCACTCGACTTGAAGCGGCCACGCTGTAGCGGGAATAGCGGTCTTACATGAAGCTTAGGACGGCTTTAGCAGTGTGGAGGGACAAACCAGACCACATGCTCTGGAATAGACGAAACGAGGGAAACGTGCGTAAGTCTGCATATGAGAGCTACATTTACTGCTGGAAGTGTACGTTGTGCGTAAAATCTTTGTTTGTATATGTGGATGAAAATGGAGTAAAACGTATCTGCGCTCTCTCTTCAGTTGATGTGTTTAGTGGCTTCGGGATGTGCTTTCAGGAGGTTCAGCCTATGGATTTGGGCGCAGAGCAACAGTTGTTCTGATGACAAAAGCCTTTTAGACTTTTTCTTCTTTCTTTCTTTTTTTTTAACCGAAATGAGTAAATACATTATTCTTATGTATTGGCCAGCACGGCAGAACATTTGTGTGCGTTGAGGCTGTCAGTATTTGGGTTACATCATGTTCAACAGGCGGGGAAAGCAGGTGTACGATGGGAGAGAGGAGGGGGCTCCTAATGAAATTTGGGGTGTGTGGAATGAGACTCGAAGACAGGTGCTTCCTCCCTGCATGCGACACGTTTAAATAATTAAACAACACCTTTTTTAAACTCCAGATGACGAGACAACTTTTACTTTACAAAGTCAAATTTAAAAAGTAAAGTAAATGTAAAAGCCACATACATGCTTTTAATTTTATTTGCATATTCTCTGAATGTCCGTTAAGGCACCTGTCAAGGATTGTATTTTTTATTTTTTATTAAGTTTTATAATTATGAACTTATTCTAAGATTATTATTGTTTTTATTATTATTATTATTATTATTGTGCTATTGTGATAAAGTCAATTGTTGTTGTTGTTGTTGTTGTTGTTGTTGTTTTTGGTGGTGGTGGTGGTGGCGGCGGCGGTGGTGGTGTTATTTTCCATTTCAACAAGTCAGACTATTATTTTCATTTTGTTTTGCTCACTTAATTTATTTTATTACAAAAGTGTCAAGTTTACCGGCTATTGTTTTTTGATAATCATATTTAGGAACACAGTTCATGTTAATAAAAACATAATAGGTAAATAGAAAAATACATTTGGCAATTAGTTTTATGGTGTAATTCATTAAAATAATATAAATTAATTAATGTTTCGCTTATTGAGTATAGGCAAAATAGGCTTATTTTTGTTTGTTTGTTTGTAGCGCTATTGCATGCCAGTATTCTGTATTTTTTTCTTTTTCCCCCCATGATGTGATGTAGGCCCTAAAGGCGCGTCCGGAGCCTCTGGTGAGTCTGTATATTGACCACTGTGTTAACCCTATTAGGATCCAGATCTATCCAGACGCGCTTTCCCAGGCCCCAAACACACGGCATCTCCCGCGAAGCACTAATTAAAAATAAAACATCATAGAGTGAATAGAATTGAGTGATTACATCGTTAGTCGCGCCGCGGGAAGGGGTATTTCGTTATCCCTTTCAATTAGAGGTTGATTGGGCCTTTCAGGGGAGGTCAGCTGTGAAATGTGCAGGATTATATATGCACGAGGCCAAGACGCTTTAACTTGTGGTGCGTTGCAAAGACAAAACCTGACAGAAGTTAAAGGTATCCCGCAAAACCATCACTACTGCTCAATCCATCATCCATGAGACATTTGTGAGTATGGAAGTAGCCCGGACAGGGGCAACCTCGCCAGTAGACGGCGGCAATGGGGCGAAAGGCAATGTGTTTCCCCCTGAATAAAACCCTCCAGGCCCATTTTGGATGGACTATTATTTGTAGAAGAAAATGGGAAAAGAAAAAGAAAACATATAGGCCCAGTCCAAACAATTTTCAAATAAAGTATAAATTTAGGGCAATAACCCTATTTTTCTGTCAAAGCTTGTGATTGCAGCATGTGGGTCATATTTTACCTTTTTTTTTTCCAGACCTTTCGGCATTTCGCGCACTCTTTAAATCAAACACAGCACAGTTATTTTGGTTTAGTTCAAGTCTCTCATGATGTCTCTCTGCTATTTGCGGGATTGACCCTCCTCCTTCTCCTCCTCCTCCGATGCGCTCTTCCTATGAGCGTTCTCAGTCACCTGACCAAACGCCATGCAAATCAGTCCGCTGCTGCAGCCCCATTGGCCGCTCGTGGCTCATTTAACCGCTGTCAGTGCACATCATATGGCCGCCGCTTCAAGCAACTTCTCAACTGCGACACAGAAAGTGGCTCCAGCGCACATTCTCTCACAGTGGATGTGAAGCAACAGAAGACACACTGGACAACATTTGTTATTTGGATTAATTTGGACTTGAATAACGTTTGTTCAGAAACTATTTTGTGGTCAGTCACTCTGCGCGCACTCACCTCAGCGCGCCTCTAGTCTTGAAGACTTTTTTTTTTCTCTGTAGGTGGCAAAATTTAAAAGGCAGTTGAATGTATAGCATGATGATGGAAACAGACCTCCACTCCCCTGGTCCTCAAACAAATACAAACACTGGCCAAACGGGGCCAAACGCGAGCTCGAAAGCGAACCAGGAGCGCGTGAAGAGACCCATGAACGCTTTCATGGTGTGGTCCCGTGGCCAACGCCGAAAGATGGCACAAGAGAACCCCAAGATGCACAACTCTGAGATCAGCAAGCGGCTAGGAGCAGAGTGGAAAGTGATGTCCGAGGCCGAAAAGCGGCCGTTCATCGACGAGGCCAAGCGACTGCGGGCCATGCACATGAAGGAGCACCCGGACTATAAGTACCGGCCGCGAAGGAAGACCAAGACTCTGTTAAAGAAGGACAAGTACTCCCTGGCCGGTGGGCTGCTGTCTGGGCCTGGTGGTGGAGTCGGCATGTCCTCATCAGGAGTGGGCCAGAGGCTGGAGAGTCCAGGGGGACACGCCGGCTCTGGGTCGAGCTACGCGCACGTGAATGGCTGGGCAAATGGCGCGTACTCGGGACAGGTGGCTGCCGCCGCCGCCGCCGCTGCAATGATGCAGGAGGCGCAGCTCGCTTACAGCCAGCACCCGGGGAGCGGACCACACCACCACCACCATCACGCGCACTCCCATCACCACCACGCGCACAACCCGCAGCCCATGCACCGCTATGACATGAGTGCGCTTCAGTACAGCCCGATCTCGAACTCTCAAAGCTACATGAGCGCCTCCCCGTCTGGTTATGGCAGCATCACATACAGCGCTCAGCACCAGTCCTCCTCTGCAATGGGAGCCTTGGGTTCTCTGGTCAAGTCTGAACCGAGCGTGAGTCCTCCGGTGAGCGGCGCGCACACTCGTGGTCCTTGTCCTGGAGACTTGAGGGAGATGATAAGTATGTACCTGCCCGGGAGTGAACCCGGTGATGCGTCCATGCAGAGCAGACTGCACGCCCTCCCGCAGCACTACCAGAGCGCCGCGGCGGGAGTCAACGGGACGGTGCCTCTAACACATATTTAAGACTCATTGAGAACTGCACAGAACCAAATACTTACCTCTTTTCCTAATTTGGCCGATCCCGCCGCTACCTGCATACCTGCATTTTGTACAGAATGTTTATGGACTTTATGAGGCTAAATCATATTCACAGCTCTTTTAACGAGCCCCAGTGGAGTTCTAAAGACGCTGACTTATCAGTTATTGTGCTCATCTTTTTTCTTTTTGTCTTGTTTCAGTCTGAGTTAAGGCTGCAGCAGCCAGGGGCTTTGGTTCATTATTTGGGGGGTAATACTTGTAAGTTATTGAAAATGAGAAACGTGTCATAATCACAAGAAAAGTGCTTTAAATGAAATGGGAGAAACATTCCTTTAACATCTGTGTTCATTTGCAGAAGCCTGTGTCTTAATTAAATCATCCTTTTTTTATTGTAACACTAATTATTGTAAATTGTGAATAATTTTAATATTTTAAAATATGACGGGCAACTACTGATGTAAATGAAATTGCTTTTCCGCGAGTGAAAAGCCTGTTATTGCAATGAAGAAAATCGAATAAATTTCAAGATGTTGCTTTGATTCCTAAAACTGGCTCTGCAGTGATTACTTACTGTCCCTGAGTTTAAACCAGGCTTCATCACCTAAAAAGTCCTTGCGAAGATTTTCTCAAGCCTTTCATTCATTTTTGTTTATGCGTAATGTGCGTAAAATGGTCAAAGTCAAGCGAATCTGAATAAATGTCTGTAAACTGATTGATTGACGTATTAGGTCAAACCTTTGCAATAACAGGTACTTTTAATATTTTACGGAGGCCTGAGTCATATTTCTTGGACAATATTAAATTACATATTATGTGGCATTGGTTATAAACAATTTGCCTCACGTTTTTATCTAAATATCTAAAGAATGTTATTTGCAAATTCGTATGAGCCATTTTGATTTTGTAAAAGTTTTTTTTTTACACATCACCCCTTTTGGCTCGGTATAAGCTATATTTATAGGCTATTTATTGATTGGCATGTGATATTTTCATATCTCACACATGTTATAAAAAGGGACCGAAACATTCTGTAAGAACTGACATTTAAATATTTTTTAAAAATTACCTTTAAAATGAAATAGCATATTAAAATATGAATTGAAGATTATGGCTGCCATAGTTTTCCACTAACACTTTAGGCTATTTGAAAAGGGCAAGAACTGGGTGACAGAATCGAGACATTGCTGCACTTAAAATAACAACTCTGATTCCATAGTTTCAAAGAAGTGGTTTTAGCAGCGGGAAGAAGCAATTTCATGAACTAAAAAGCGCAACTCCGGTATTTATTTGATATTGGGCTTATATTTGTGAACAAAAAAATACATTTAGTTGTGAATCATTTGATTTTTTTGTTTGATTTAGGCTACAATGTTTGCAGAAAATTTCCAAAAACGCTGCGTAAAATATATGGATTTTTTAAAACAAAGTTACGTTTAGTTAATTATCAGTTTCAATTATCAATTATTAGTTGGATTCCTGAAATCCAGAGACGTGAGCGTTCTGGACAAGTCTCTTTCTGCGCACGTGCTGTGCCTATTTCTTTTTGATCAACGGATGGGAAGGGGCATAGATTAGCTGTCAAAGGCCGAGAGGCGGAGCACGTCACGCGCATTGCGGTCCAAAAGAGCCGCGTTCTGCCAAATTTACCACGAACAAATGACACCTCGAAGTGACACAGGCTAGAGTGGGCTGAACACAGCCTATGTCACCGTGTGCGCGTGTGAGGCGCGCGCGAGAGAGCAGCTGACCGGCCAATAAATCTCTCCAGCGCGCTTGGCTCTTATCTTGTAGCCAGCGATACGCTGTGCGCGAGGCCATCAGTTGCGCACACGGCTGCTGTAAAGCCCCGATCCCTTGCACTGCTGTCCTAAATGGGGATAATTAGCGTCACTTTATCACGCCTCTGCATATTTCCTCCTTGTGTCCCCTCCTCCTCCCCAAAAAATTACCAAGCTGCTGCTCTCGCGCCGCTGTCACAGAAGATTATGGAGACAGATTGCACAGAGCGAATGTGCCGAGCGAGATTAGCGCGGAATAGAGCAAGCAACGGGGCCAATGGATTCCTCGGAAGGGCCTTATCGTGCAATTACACGTTGACATGTTGAACAATCTTGCTGCCTCTTAATCCTGCCTATCTGCCCACAATGCACCACTGCACAGTGCACGCTGCAACCAACTCACCACAAATTGATTCATTTTCAAACTTTGTCCATACAGCTTCACCAACGCTTCCCCGAATTCTAGTTTTATTTCCCAGAGTTTTCTCTTGTTGGAAGTGACAAGAGGTGAAAGACTAATACAGACAATATTGGCCAAATCTCTCCCCCAGATACACAGCGTCTACCACATGCGGAAATATCTCCAGTCGCAATGTTTAGTTCGGAGTTGAGCGTGTTCCATGTCCCCCTCCTCTCCCGCGCGCCTGGCGCTGGACGGGGCCTGTGCGGGACTGATTGTGGAGCGCCACTGTAGGAATTTGGCAGCGGCCCGGGTTTGGAGAGGCGCCCCACGCTGCGCCCCATTCAGCGGCCAGCGCGCTGTGAGGTTGGGAAGTTTCACTCAGCCGAACACAACTCAATGGCCCAACTCAATGTCCCCCACAAAGGCGATTACAAGCCCCAGCGCATTCCTGTGTAGAGGGACCTGGGAGCGGTGCAGGTGCGAGGCAAGAGCTGTCAGGAAAGCGAGAAAACACTGTGACGGGACAGCAAGCGGGACCACCCAAAATGAACCCCGCCACAGGAAGCCGAGGTGAAAAGAAAAGAATGGGCAAGGGGCACACGGAGGTCCAGGGGTGTTGGGACCGCGACCACACTGTCCATCAGCCTGAAAGGGCCGAGAGCAATGTGAAGGATTCCCATAGCCTTCATATGCAATGTTTCCAGTCCTCCTCGTTCAACAGTCACTATAATAATATTGTTCATACATGGCCTGTACTAATTTTAGGCCTATTTCAACTTAAACCCTGTGGCTCAACAGTTACACGTCAACATCACTTACAAGCAATTATTTAGTTTACACAAGTAAAACTGAGTAAAAAAGAATCTAAAGGGTCTAAAAGTATATATCTTGTTTTGACGTTTCAGCTCTATCCATGAAACATTAGTATTTATCAGTGAATGCACTTATCTCATTCCATGCCACAAAATGCTCTTTTAAAGGTGATGTTGGCTCTGTTTATGCAGCAATCAATTTATGAACTGACAGGCAGGATAAAAAATATATATTTATATTTGAAGTGTAACTGACTTTCAAGATCTGTTTCAGGGAATAATGCCCGTCCTATTCCCAAACTCCGGTCTGTAACAATTTACATATTTATCTTAATATATTTCTTTATTTAGTTCAACTTTGATGCAATTCTCGAAATAGTTAAAGATTTCTGAATCCACAAAATGTAATAATGTATTTATCTTTTTTCTTTCTTTACTTTTCAGCAAACAAAAATAAAACATTCATGAAACATCTCCAAAACAGTTCTGTTATTTTTTATACATTTATTGTTAAGTTTAAATAAGACAGCTAATGCTTTTTTATACCCCTTGGCTACTAAAGTTAAAAGTATGCAAATAACATTGACATTATTATTTTGTTTCACAATAAGGACTTTGCACACAATGTCCTACTTTAAACATAGTCTCTGACGTCAATAGGACCATTATTTGTCTCACACCATTTCACAGATTTTCAGGTGAAACATCATGTTATTATCAGCAGCTGTTTATCTTTGTTAGTTAGCCCTATAGAAAACCTCATTTGGTTGCTTTGGAAACAAACTATTCTCTCAGAATGTGAAGATTTGCTTTTGCTATCATGTAACAGCACCATTAAAGGAGAATGGCTGGCTCCTTCTTGGTTTTACATCAGTCGGTATTATTGGTTATTGTGGTTTATTGTACAGTAACTTATAATTATGATCCTACATTGACTCTAAAACATTCTAAATTGGATGTGAAAACTAGATTAAAACAACAATACACAAGAGTGCTATTGGATTTCAGCGACACTTTCGTTAATCTATTACTGCAAGTCATTATAATCATAGACACTAATGTCACTAACATGTTTGAACATTTTCTGACCAAGTAAAACAAGCACCTGCATCTCCTGAATTGAACCTGCAAACCACCCGTTTCAGTGGTGTATCCTAATACACACTACAACTGGAAGAACACAGTTACAAGACCGCAGATGTCCTCTGGTGAGAAAGTCCTGCCCATCTACTTTACACAGCGTAGTGTTTGTACAGACACATGCAAACAAAAGTCAATACCTTGGTTTGAATTTTTTAGAAAATAGCTTACATTCCAGTGGTAAAAAATATTTGACAAGTTAGTTCTCAGTATTCATTTCACTATCTTCTTTCCATGAGTAATGACAGTCGGTCCTAGCTACTTTTGCTCCTGGTATTTTAGACGCTATATAGACACGTTCGATCTAAATTTAGAGACATAAACACACGTGTCATCTGAATCTGCAGTCAATTCACCCTTAAATTATCTTATAAAAGAGCAGTTCACTTATAATGGCTATGCTTATTTTTTATGAATGTGAGAAAGAGCTCTTCTAACAGTCCTTGTTTATTGTCTATTATATGTTATAGAGTACATTTATATCCAAAATAATCAATGCAGCCACACATCTCAAACACACCCAAGTACTTAACTGAGCAGCACCATGCCAGCTAAAACCCGCAGGATTTATGGACCAACTCGTGCCAGTACTGTACTTTCTGATTCACCAGCGTCCTCCATCACTGCACCACATCCGCTCTAAGCCACTGGACGCGGGGAAGAAGCTCGGCGTGTTCTTCGTGGCAGGTGATAATTCACGTGTTGCCCTGAGATCTGGTTAATGAGAGGTCAAAGAGTTCAGATAAGAAGCAATACTTTTACGGGGCTTTGCGCAGACCTGCAGTGCCCTGATAGCTGTTTGAACTGCGCCACCTCTGACCTCCCGGGGTCAAACGATCAACAACCCACAGTCGTACAGCCGATGTCAGATTGGAACACGTGAAGGATGTGTAAGCCACGGCGGTGTGTTCAAGGGCTCAAGATGAATCAGTCTTAATGATTATATGCTTCTCAATTTGTTTCCAGGGCCATTAGACATTAGACAGCTATCAGACAGTGGGGTACATTTGATTCATTTCTAATTGAATGATAACCTTGTGGCTGTTAAGTATTCAGGCGCTTGGACCACCCACCAGCCTGTGGGCATTGTTAGGATTCAACACATTGTATTGACTTTAATTATACCGATGATGTTTTTCATTCGTATGGCACATTTACATTAAAAACAAATTATACAACAGTAGAAACATCCATGAAAAATAAAATAGCTATGTAATGAAAATATGGATTTGAGGTCTAATAAACTATAATCAAATAAATTATGATCAAACTCTTCTATTAATCCTCCTGACATTGGGGAATAATGTAATTTTCTCACAGCCTTCACAGCAATTGTTTTTATTTTGACCGTTTTTTTGACTGTCGACTGACTGTTTGACTGTATCACTTCAGGACCTTGGTCAGCTCCGACACAATCCAATTTGTTGTAATTGATTGATTATTCTTCATTTATTCAGGATATGTTTGACCAGTGGCTGCAGCATGTCCCAGCAAGTAAGGGCCTTAAGTTGTGTGTATTCAGAGGAATCAGCCCCCGTCACTCCATCTAACTTACATTGTGATTTAAGACATGGATTTTATTGCGTGAAAAAAATCCTTGGAAAAAGAATAAGCTATGGCAGTGTCTTTGTAACAATCATCCTATTTTTTATTATTCTCAATTATTTTACTAAATGTATAGTTTCAAAATATGATCATGATTAAAAAGTAGCTCTTTGTAGATTGTGACTCACAATTCAGGGACACATTTTACGGACTGATCTTTTCAAATTAATATATCTAATATTATTGACTATAACCCATTGAATGGTTTTCGTTAGCACTGAAGGTTAAGACAGTTAAAGTGGATTTAAAGTTTGACTGCTGTAGATTTAAAATGATATTGTTTCTTGACATTCTATTTGAAATCCATATCTTTGTTCATTGTCTCTCATCACAGGTCTCGGACATGGATCATCGTGGGACCTGTGCTTTACAGATAGCATCTTGTCTCTTCTTCTGGCAGGCCATCATTAGGACCAGGACTGCTGTTTCGGCTGTGGGTAAAAAAAGACCTTTTGGAAAATGTCAGCCCCAAATTTACTGCTTTCACTCTGGCCTTTGTGCTGTGTGCTTCTGTAAACCCCTAAATTACCCGGACCTTTCTCTGCGGTGTTTGTCTGCAGGTGGAGTGTCCTATTTCAGACGACATTTTCTTATAGCTCCGTTGTAACAAAAACAGCCAATCGTTTTACTCATCTGAGTAATAAAAAACAAACACACAAAACATCAGTGTGCAGAGGCAACCCCCCTCTTTCCAGATTCACTTGAGCCAGCTTGACTGTCTTAATACTCTTAGTCCCTTGGTTGGCATGTTTTCCTAGAATCCGTTTTCAGATTAGCAAAATCTGTTGAAATGCCTGTAATGAATATTTGGATGGCACTGCATGAATTAATTCATATTTGACCAAGCCAAAGCCCGGTTATGGAATCCCTTTCTTCTTTTTGTGCGCACAAGTAAATACATTTATATCATTTTATTTAATTTTGGAGAATTAAGTGCACAGACACCTGATCTCTTTTGAAGTATTGGCTTATGACTTTTCATCAAAAGCCGATCACCTCCTGGTAAAGCAATTTATTAGTATTGAACAATCCAGTTTTTTAAAAACTGAAAATAGTACTGAGCTTTGCGAAACAAAAGGCATAAACATCCCTATAGTTACATGTAAAAAATTATGTTTGTAAAATCTATAGCAAATTTGTTTTATGTTTTTGTTATGTCTTTGTATTTTTTAATCTGTTTATCTGTTATGCAATTTGTGCATGCATTTATTGTATCAGCTAACTTTAGGGCGCAATAAACTTGCCTTGTACATTTATTCGTTTACTACTTTCAAGTATATTTATAAAGTGATAGAAGTTACTCCGACTATTTCTATATATTTTACCACTATGTTTTCAAGGCCGTTATGTGCCCTCAATTATTTTAGCATTGCCCCTTAAGTAATTGATTTTGGCGAGTTGAATGAGTGGGGAGCAATGTGTGAAAACCGCAGAACCAACAAATGGGAAAATAAACGGATGCATAATTGCTACGAGTGTTGTAACCTTGCCTTTATTGATTTTGTTTTTGCAGCTAGACATTTGGCTAACATCAAAGTTGGATTCCATTATAACCTACTGTCATTTTTCTTTGCTTTTGTGATGAGTTTTTATTTTATTCACCCCATCGCTGACAGGTGCGCACAAAGGCTGGCTAAGTGTTAAGGTACAGAGTGAACATGTTCAGCCGCAGATAATGAGCATCTCAGGTGACTATATGCTGTGATTACCAGGTTGCTGCTGTAATAGGAAGTATATGGCGTGCTCCCCCCTCGCCGCCACTGCATTCAAACAAACAGGCAAGCTCTGGAGAGATCCTTGGTTATCACACCCTTCCAGATTGTTCTCAACTACTTATGGAAATACACACACAGGCGCGTCTCAAGATGTGGCCACTCTTGCCAACACGAGCCGCGGCGTTAAGAACAGTTGTTGTCGTTTGTCGTCATGTGTTGGTTGTTTTTAGCATCTCTAAATTCCTAGCGTTGCTAAGGTGCTTTGGGAGGGGATTAACAGAGGCTGGCGCCGATGAGCAAGCCTTGCAGATTTCCAAACCGGCACTGAAGAGAGAAAAAAAGACAAAGAAACAGGGGAAAAGAAGGAGGAATAACAGCAGAGGGTTAGGCGACGGGGAGATGGGGAGAGTTTGTAAACACGGATGGAAAGGTGCTGAGAAAAAGAGAGGTGTCAACGCAGGAATCAATCTGTGTGTTTAGGCCCGTCTCTCACTGCTTCACACGTGATTCCGTCCGATGAGACTGTGGACAGAGGAGAATGTGCAAGACTTTCCAACAGTTCTGTACTATTGATTTAATCATTCAAAATTCCCACACAATAGTCAGATTGAAATTTGCCAGTCATTTGCCATATTGTGTACAGAACAATTTGGTGAAGCAGCTATTGTTACGAAATCATATCAGGCCTACATAAAATATATTTTGTTATATGTTTTGTCCCTCTTTTTTGCTCACATGACAAATAGAAATCAGTTTATTACATTATTGTTGCATGTGAAGTTATGGCCGTGCTCAGATTATTTGTTTATTATACCGTCTTCTGAAGTAAAAGCTGCATATTGGAATTTGAAGGGGAAAAAAGCTATTCTGACACACCATGTTTTCACACCGTTTCACTTTTGCCGTTTCTTTTTTCTCTTTTTTTATATCAGCCCTTCTTTTGACACTTTCACATTGAGGAGGAACTAGGGATCAGTGCCATTTTGAGTTCCTGCTCTGGAGCCGGGACTTTAGTCAGACCAGGAACCTATTGGAAACACTGCCTTTGTTTTTCAGACTTAGATAAACGTTATAAATCAACAAGGGAAATTATTTGGAGACAGTAGCTAAAACATACATTCTGAAATAAATAGTAAATAGAATAAAAAAAACAAATGGGGACTCGGGAAGAAAAGGTTCCAGTGTGAAAACCTATAAACGTCTTGGTGCTGTTATGTGTGGAAACAGAGAAATCCGTCCAACTCCATCATATGTATTGCTCTGTTATCCTGTTTTTATGCTTCTTACATTTTATTTTGGGATCAATTATTTTCACTTCATCGTCATAATTTCTTTACACTTTTGCCTCTCTTCTTCTCCCCAATCTCTTCTCCATTGTTATAACGCTCCATGTTCCTCCCTTGTGCTCTCTCCCCCTCACTCCCTCTCTCTCTCCCTTTCTCTCTCACTCTTTCCATCTCTCTCCTGCTCTCTCTTTCTCTCCCTCTCTTTTTCCCTCTCTCTCCCTCCTGACCTCTCTCTCTGCCTCTCTCTCCCCCTCTCACTCTCCTCTCTCCCTTTCTCTCTCTCCCTCACTCTTTCCCTCACTCTCTCCTTCTCTCTTACTCTCTCTCTCAACACTCTCCCTCTTTCTCCCCTCTCCCTCTCTCTCTCCTTACTCTCTCTCTTTCCCTCACTCTCTCCTTCTCTCTTACTCTCTCTCTCAACACTCTCCCTCTTTCTCCCCTCTCCCTCTCTCTCTCCTCGCTCTCTCTCTTTCCCTCACTCTCTCCTTCTCTCTTACTCTCTCTCTCAACACTCTCCCTCTTTCTCCCCTCTCCCTCTCTCTCTCCTCGCTCTCTCTCTTTCCCTCACTCTCTCCTTCTCTCTCCCTCTCTCTCACCACGCTTTCTCCCCTCTCCCTTTCTCTCTCCACCTCACTCTCTCCTCTCTTACTCCCTCTCTCCCTCTCCTCCCCTCTTCCTCCCCCTCTCTCCTGTCACAACTTCAAACAGCAGCAGCGCTCAGGTCAGACATGCCCCGAGCGCCTCTGCCTGTGTGCGTCTCAGGTGTAGCTCTCCCACAGTGGCCTTGATGACACTCTCTCCCTTTCTCCTACTTTCAGCTTTTTAATTAGCTGCACCGAGGCCTGCCACATTTAGCCATTATCAAGCCCTTCATAGCGCATAAGCTACCAAGGCTGTTTGTGTAGAAAACACATGTACTGAGTAGTCAGTAGAGGAGGAAGGACAGGGGGGGTTTGGTTCCTAACTAATCCCTGGATATACAGCTCCTGGGCTAAGACTTCCCGTAAAAGTTTAATACTTGGGTAATATAACACAATAGCTGGGCAAAACAGTTGCAAAAATACTTTGTAGAGGTTAATGTAAGGTAATATTTTATGTCCCATAGGGGAACTTGCCATCTGCAGTTTTCTATTCCTTAATGCCTCAGGACAATCTGAGAAGCTGACAATCTGGAAGCTGCAGTGCAGTGTTTTCTTGGGGCATATCTTAAAGTAGGTTCAGAGCCACCTCCTGAAGGGTTAATGAAGGATTAGACCATGGGTTTGGTTGATGACATTTGTTATCATCCATGATTATCCAAGTGTAACTTTCTGACCAGAAAGTGCTGGGTACACTCCAGAGTGTCAAAATTATTTTCACATTGTTCACCAAATGAATAGTACTTTAACCCTGGAGATGTCACTTCATGCATAACTAATGTTTTATCGGGATTAATAAAGTTTGTATAAGGTTAATGTATACTTCATTTATTCTTCGTGAGGGAAATTAATTCTGTCTCTGCATCCTCACATCTTGAGAGAGGCCTGCTCAGGACCTATTGTAGCTGAAGGACATGCCTTGTCCACTGGTAACTCACGCTTCATAGTGTCACATTCCTGCCAAGATACTAAAGGTTTGTGTCACGGTGCACAAACCTTTCTTTTGAATTATACTGTTGTGGTTGGTACTAGCCAATGAGCGAGTTACAGAAGAGCCATTTCCTATTTTTTGACAATATAGTCATACTGAGCTGGACTTAAAACAATAACATCATGAAGTAACACTGTCTAATTTGCATTAACCTTTAGAGTGCTGTAAATCAGATGGCATGTTGTGAGAGTGAAATCTGTTTCACTGAAAGAAGGCGCACCACAGGGACACAGCCCACATGCTTCTCTTTGTGCCCAGTCCTCGGGCTCCACGTCTCAGGTGAAGTGTAACTGGATGCGGCCTGTTTGTGGAATACAAGGCACTTGACCAAGGGCCAGCAGTGCTCCTCCCTCCCCTCTCCTTACCCTGCCCGGCTCCCGTTACCGCTCTGCCCCGCCCCTCTCCTCCTCAGATGCTGCAGTTATAGTCCAGGTCTATACAAACTAAAAAAGTGGGAGCATGTTTGTGGTGGGCACAGGCAGGTGTTTCTCATAGATTTTGACTTCAGATACAGAGAAGGTGGACATCTTTCAGCTAGTGGTGTTTGCTCTAAAAGTACGCCTCAGACATCAGACTACACCAGCGCTTCACTGCTGCTGGGGTCAACCAAACTGAACCCTGGGGTCAGATAGTTAACTACACACCCACTTTCTCCGCCTCTGTCAGAGCTGGGGGGTTGAAAAAATAACATTGACATGAAAAGATCAACTGTGATTGTAGCCACGTAGACTTCCCTGTCTCTTCGGTAAAGAAGGGAGTGTGTTCGGCCGGTTGAGAAGGATTATATTATGACATTATAAACGTATAAATGCCACTAAGGTTCACACGTCATAAGCATGTGCACCTTAAGCTTAAATAGAGGCAAGTTTATCAAAAACATTTTGCTTTTGAGCCCTCACTGAGTGCAGTTTTTACCTTACTTGAGTTGAATTTGTGTTGATACTTTGAATCCACTACATTTGACAGAAAATTATAATACTTTCTACAACTGTCTACTGTCTCATTAAAGCCTCATGATGCTCACTCCAGAGACTTGTTTTGTGTACATGTGCTGTTACAGACTCACAACAAAGAAGGCTTGACCCTGTACAGTTTGTTATGACTCACTTGGCTTTCGTTTTAGGGGTCAGTATCTGCAGTTATAACATGCTTGTTTTTGCTTTTGTTTTGGATGGAGTAAATATACAACATATAGGCCTTTTTCCAAATCTAACCAAATCTGTCTCTTGTCTTTCTAATCTAATCTTTCACAACAGTTTTACAGGCCGGACTGAACAGCATAAGACCAAATACAAATTGCATCTTGTCTTTAGAAGTAACCTACTGTATTTTATTATTTTGAAGCCAAAAACGTTAACATTCACAACATTTATTTAAAATCAATCGTAAAATATAAATACTTCAAATACTAAATTCTACAGCACATTCTTTAGTACTTCAGTTACTTTTACATGTATTAGAGTAATATTTGTAATATTGCTCAAGTAATGAAAAGCAGCACTTCGACCATCATTCATACAAATCCTTTATGACACACACACCACTGTCCGTTTGCAAATATATTGCATTTTATCTTTGAGGTTTCTGTGTTGTGCAATTCTACTGTGATTCTCATCCTCATCAGTTTGAATCAGATTTGTCATAAAATTGCCGTTATCAGAGTTAGTTGGTTTGTGACATTTCTGCATCTGAATATATTTAACATATTTAGTTTCAACCTCGGTCCCTCCAACACTTCAATCCAATATTTGGAGTAATGTATAAAATGGTAGAAACAATAGACTAACTATAGTAGTAGTTTACTTGAAATGCTAATAGTTCACTTTAGTTGGACTGTCATTGTTTGTGATTTTTCTCCCTCGCAGTGACCTAACTGTGCACTGTTGCCCACTGTACTTGGACACACAATTCAAATCACCAGAACATTACATTAGTCTGCAGGTTCATTAATCACAAGCGCGAGGGCTCCTCAGTCGACATGGGAAATTAATCAAAAAGCGGACATTAATGACATGCACGGAACAGCACACAATGCCATCTGATTTAAACCTGTTACTCAGACTGTGCTAATGATGCCACCCAGGGCCAAGTAAAGCAACCTCTCGGTGTTTCCTGAAAAAATAACTATCAAGCAATTTTCTTACATGTAGTCAAGGAGTGGAGCGACGTGTGTGTGTGCGCAGGGTCAGTGGGTGTTGCAGCAATTAGCAGGTGCGCCTTTTTCCTCTCAGCGGGATCTCTGCCGTTTTTAATACGGACTGTTGAAATGTCTGTTGAAAATATTAGTCATACTTTTTCATTTATTTATTTTTAATTCTCTTTTACTACAAATTACCTTTAAAGGAAAAGAAGCTTTATTGATTACAAATATATATTGTTATGCATTCTTGTTGGAATATAATTACATCTCTGTGTTATATTAGGTCTGGTAATTCAAGTAAAATCTTTAGTACATGTAATGGAGTAACAGTACAGTAAGTGAGAACAACATTGACATTTTAGACATGTGTTTCAGATAATGATTTTTTAAATTCAGTTTTTATTACTTATACAATATACAAATATATAAAATAGTTCTGCCCTTGTTTTCTATAATAACAGAATGAAGGTGGTATGAGGGTAAGCACTAACCACATTTTAGCGAGCCTGTTCCCATATCCAGATAAGAGAAGGTTTTGTTGGTTTCCTAAAAACTGACATGACTTTCGTAATTAACACGGAAACACCAACTGTCTGCTGATTTCAAATATTTGTCTCTGTATTAGGAGTCAGTAATTAAAACAGGGAACGTGAAGACGATTAAGTGGAAGTCGGATCAAAAACAATCAAGCTCAAGTTTTTTTGATCTGTAGAGCATGGCATAAATTGTTGCTCATTGGTGGTTCTAGTGGTACTTGTTTCCAACTGGGTGACGTTTGTAATTTCTGAAGATTTTCATTAACATCCAACACTCTCATCTTATTATATGTGTTGGTTAGTTTGCGCAGTGGACTCTGGACAGTCCAGTGGCTTTGATAAAATCATAATATCACAGAGGAAACCCAAGACTTTGGCCTAATTAGTAGAAGGATAGCGAGATGAAGAGGAGGACTGAAAATCAAAACAAGTTTATTAGCAGAGCTTCTGACCTCTTGTTATTAATTCATGGGATTATTTAAGAGGACTTTGGAGCTTAGTGGCTTTGCCAAGTCCACAACAACGTAGTGAAGCTGGTGGTAGTATGATTAGTGTCTTGAGTTATTATTTTTCAACAGAGTCTGTGTTGTATTATATTAGTGACTGAAAAAATCCCTTTTTTGAGCTTTGTACCATTTTACAAACATACAAAAAAAACTCGTCTTGAATGGTGTTTCATTACCCTATCCCTATTTCCTCAAAAATACCCAGTCAAAAGACCCTTTTTTATTAAATGTTTATTTTAAATATTACAGCAGAACTCCATCTTGATATACATATAATTAGTATTGTATTTCAAATGTTGCTGTCCTTGAGGTGATCAAGATCTTAAAACACCATAAAAAGCATAACGCATGCTCCTTAGCAATGTCATAAAAACATATTTATTCCTTTTACTTCAGTTGTTAATTACGCTTTCTTTGGTGCTTGTTGTGTATAACATCTTTTGTTTGATTGTTTTTCCAGAGCCCCACGGTGAGCACTTGCACATACACTTGACACCTCCCTGTGCAGAGCTACCTGTCCAGGTATTCCAGTGATCCTGGCCAAGCCCTGTCAGGTGGAAGAAACCTATCCCAGGGCGGAGACGGGAGGGGTGCAGTAAGTCTAGCCGATGGTGGTGCAGGGCAGGAGGGAGCCACAGCAGAGACAGGGGGCAGGTAGAGGGGATCGTATTCAGGCTCCTGGGGACATGAGTCTTGGCGTGGCACCACACTGCCCACCCAACATCAACACTCTCAGGTTGCCTGCTCAGATGGGCCCGATAATCAGCCTTTCTCCACAGGGACCATCTGGAGGCAGGCGGGAGTCTGACATGCTGCTTCCACCACCACAAACTGGCCAGGCCACTGACAGAGAAAATGAAATCAACCTTTTTCTTATCAGGTGACTCACTCAGTACACCTACGCATGTTTGTGGACACAAACACGCAGCGGTCCACGTGATGCGCTCACAACAGCAGCTCTTCTCATCTCTGAGTCCAATTTGATTGACGCCCCTATCCTCGCTGAGATCAGAGGACAGGCACTGCGATTATCATCTTGCCCTGGTAACCGAGACACCCTTAATCCCATAATAATCCTTCACAGTCAGTCAGCGCAGGAGTGTCTTGACCTCCTGCGAGCAAAACACACAGCTCCCTAAAGCAGCCAATTATGGACAGTGAATCGCCTTAATGTTTCAGCAGTGTTAAAAGCACAGCACCTTCTTATGTTCAGGTATCTTTAGTCCCTGTGTTATATAGTGTTTAAAATACTAGTTAGGTTTATTTAGGTTTATTTATTTAGATCTATTTATTTAGATGTATTTGTTTGATTTAGTCCAGCCCAGACCTGGACTAAAATAAAGGAAATAGTTGTTTATTAAAACTTAAATTAAAACAATTTGGGGTACTTTCTGATGTTGGGAATTTGTTGGATGTTGGAAAATATGTTTCCACCATTTCCATCGCAAAAACACATTATTTTGTTTCTGGACAGACTCTACAAACCTAACGGCATATGAGTAAAGGTTTTTTAAAGGTTTTGTTGCCCTTCAGACAGGAAGGGAAGACATGTCAAGGCAGGAATCGAACGCACGACACTGTGGCCGGCTGCACTTGAAGCTTAGCGTATACTGTGACCTAACCACTCAGCCACTGAGAAGCACAGAAAGACACTTTTTCAAAAAATCATTATTGATTATTAAACAAAATGCAATAGACGTTTTAAGGAACCCATTTAAAGAGTTTAGATAATAATTGTATTGATAAGGGTGCAAATCCTCCAGGGACTAAAAAATAATCTATGCTACAATGGAAAAGACACAGAAACCTGGCCCTCACTCACACAACATCTGTTGTATTAGGAGGAAAAGAGGTTAAATTAAAACCCTTTATGATTCGCCTGTGAAGTGAGACAGTGGGACTCCTGAGATTTGTGGACAATGTAAACAAAAAGGTGTCAACTTGAGACTCAGTCGTACTGTCCCAAACACAGGCATCATGCCAAGGGTAACACAAAGTGGCCTATTTACTCTATGTGTGTGTGTGTGTGTGTGCGCGCGTGTGTGTGTGTGTGTGTGTGTGTGCGCATGTGTGTGTGTGTGTGTGTGCGCGCGTGTGTGTGTGTGCGCGTGTGTGTGTGTGTGCGCGTGTGTGTGTGTGTGTGTGTGTGTGCGCGTGCACGCGCGCAAGGACATATAGTTTAAAAGGTTCCTTGATTCTGATCTAACTTGATTTTTGTTACATCTTAGATTTTAATGGGATTCTCCATTTAACACATGATACATTCTGATATATTTTTATCTGAAATAAATATCACAATTAACCCAGTTTTCAGCCCAAGCACTCAATGCCTTCTAAATCCACAAACACATGTATTGCATTGAGCTAATTGGAAATGACGACCAATAAATATCCTCCTGGACATTCAAACCCACTGCGTTATTTTTGTCTGGGTTGTGAGGGCGTGTCACTGCTGCCCTGATCAGACCAGCACTGTAATGACAGTGATGCTAGCACAAAATCAATAAAGTTGCATTTTGTGATGTGTGATGGAATTGACACTGAGGTATCTTGTGTGTAAAAAATTATAATAATACCAATGAATACCATTACTCATACCAATTGGTTTATAAAATACATACTTATGATGGTATGACATATTTTTTCTTGATGTGAATCTGCTGTGGTAAATGCAAGTGGCCACCAACACAAATATGCCATTGTAGAATCACCCAAATATGATTTATTGGAATACTGTTAAGTTATTAATCTTCCGTGGTGATTTTTTTTAATATCGGCTTTAGGTCATGCAGGATAAAGTGTTGTATAGCATTGAGCATTATTGCATAAAACATGTACTTTTCCTCAAAAATGTTTTAACGTATAATTTCTATGTATAAAATATAGAAGCCCAGTTGCTCGCTACTCTATTTGGTGGTACAACGTTGTACTACAGCTTGCAAACCAAATACAACCATCTACCAGTTATTTATGCAAAAGACACAAATGTGATTGTTGTTCTCTTAATGGAGTGTTTACCCTCTCAACTGTATCTATGTTTTCTGTGAGCATCTATATTGTACAAAGGCATTTGTGATGTTTAGTGTGAAATAACTACCTTTTTTTTTTGTGTTATTTTTTGAAGAATGGAGTGAAGGCTGGTTCACTCCCAGGAGCCCCTAACAACTGAGATGTGCTCTGCGGGGGGTCCAGGAGTCAATGGATGTCAGTGTTTAACAAGCTGTTCCAACGCTCCTCTATAGACCGGAGAGACTGCAAAGTGCACACGGGACAAAGAAAGACCTCACTATTCTGTGCGTGTGAATATGGTAATAACACATAACTATGGTTTGTGACTTGAAGGGACAGAGGCCTATGCTTGCACAGCAGGGGCTCTGAATGTGTCATTACTCCACCCCCTAAAAGAAATGTATTAAATGCTTCAAATTTCTCTCTTTTGGTTGACAAAGTGTTCCACCACACTTAAGCTCTCGAAGTTCTGGTATCAAAATATCTCTTGATTACCCGGCCAATTGGATTAGCCTATAACGCTGCTATTATTACGCTTTTTAATATAACTTAATCACTCACACAAGTGCTAATGCGCAAGATTAATGATTCAAGTATTAGATTTTTTTTTATCCCTCATAAAAACGAACAGTCCACAGAAAACTCTTTTGTGAATTCAGATATAGATTTGTCTATTGCAGAACACTTAATG
The DNA here is from genome assembly GCF_026437365.1 of Eucyclogobius newberryi. NCBI lineage: Eukaryota > Metazoa > Chordata > Actinopteri > Gobiiformes > Gobiidae > Eucyclogobius > Eucyclogobius newberryi. Next base: position 19,106,590 of record NW_027315768.1, read on the forward strand.
TGAGGGGCACAGTTTTAAATTAGAGTGAAAATATAAGCAGTAGTGGCAGTTACCTATGCTACTCCTTTTCAATGTGTGAATTATATACTAGTTTATTATTTATTACTAACAGCAAAGTGAAATCATAGTAACATAATTTTGTTATGTATAATTTTGTAAACTTTGTATTTCAAATTTGTCCTTTTTCTTCCTGCATAAAATAACATGAACAAAATTGTGATACTAAAATAATTGCTTATGGTTGCTTATGATTTTGCATTTTTGTACATAAGCTTACTCACATATTCTTGTAAATAGTATTAGAAGTATAATTTGTACTTTATAGATTTTACTGTCCATTGCCACCATTATTTATAACATATTTTGTTACATTACTATGCACTTTTTTCTGTTGAGGGAACAGATGTTGCTGCACCTCACAGACTTCACCTGCCCTTGCCCCAGTTAGCATATGTTCCTAAAGTACTGCACAACATCTGCTCTGTGCGACTTTTTGTGCACTCTATAGTCTCTGATAAACACAAATACACCGTTAAAAAATAGTGCCCACGAACTCCACAGGCGATTCACATTTTCTGACTGGTCTCCGCAGCGCAACTTAAGTACACATCCATCTCTTGAGCATTAGCGTGATAGATGTATTTTTCACGCTGCCATTAGGGCTCAGGCTGAATGCTGTGCAAGGCTTGTGTATGCTAATGTGCCCTCTCACACCTGCAGTTTCCAATTACCCCCGAGGAATGGAGCCAAGCCTGGTTTGCAGCCACCACCAATAATATGAGTAATGGCCAAATTGCACAAGTCCTTCCCTTTGTACCCAGGTATGAAAAGGGGGAGGAAGAAATCGTCTGAGCAAGAATCTGCATAGGGCATATATGGCACAGGAGTGAAGGGAAAGGCTTCAAGGTCATATTTCATTTGTGTATATTGTTTCATTTTAGATTTGTACATTACTTACTCTGTTTTGACGAGTTTACTCATGAATTGTGATTCTTTTCTTTACAAACTGTTAAGCAAATGCTAAGACTAATCAACAGTTTCAGTTTTCAATTTCAAAGCAACTTAAAATAATATATAACTCTTATTTGGTGTTGACTGGTTTTAAATCACATTCGTTAATCCAACTTGATCAAACTCAGTAATTTAATATATGTTCAATTACTTGTTGTTACTTACATTTTAATGTTACCCTTTATTCATAATATTCTAAAGTGATGATTTTATTCTTTAAAAAAATATGTTAAGCTTAATTTCTTCTGTTATCTTTGTATGTTTTTGCAGTTAAGCTTTCCAGCCAACTGTAAACGGAGCAAACTGTACAATTCTGATGCAGACAGTGTCTTTTCAATGTGACAAAAGCACAGTTTTTAGGCCTTCTCAGTCTGTGTGGATTTCAAGACGTATAGACACATTTTTATTTCACTTATTCGTTTTATCTAACTTCCTTCATTTAATATCCAGATTGTATAACCAAACCCCAAAGTACTTTTTCTTTTTTGCACAGTTCACATCCAAGAAAAGGGACATTTTTATTTAATAACATTTTTTGAACTGTGGGATTGTAGTACTGATGTTATTTATTTATGTATTTGTATGTGTATGCTGGTCTGATGTCAATTTTATTGTCCCTATATTTATTCTGCTGTCTTTCATTTTACCTGCAATAAACCAGCTCTTCTCAAACATAAGCTTGTGTAGGTGCCATAGTTTTTCGACTGGATTACACAGCTGTATAAGTTTGACACGTGTTCAGGTCACTGTCTCAGGCTTCACTGTGTCACTACTCCAAACACCGTTCTCCCCATAATACTTTCCGCTTTTCTTTGCCTTCTTATCCACAATCCCCTCACTTTTCCGCCCCGTCTACACATATGAATATGTTTATTGGGTGAGGAGGGGGGCACAAAATCCGTGGAGAGGACTTGGCAGTTGCTCTGCTGCCTCTCGCTTCATTGCTTCGGCCCCTTCCCAAATCCTATTTCACGGTGCCAAGCATTCGTTCCCTGGGATCTCCACAGCTCCACATCTCCAGACGCAGGTTTAAGCCCTTCTCTTGGCAGGCGCACTGGGCACGCTGAAAAGAGACATGTGACGCACACTCGCACCAGAAACGAGAAAAAACTATTATATTTACGCACATAGGTAACGCGTCCTGGGGTTTGTTCACCGCTTTACTCAAAGTGCGCACCTTGACGCCGCGTGTCGCCATTGACGTGGGCTGAGGAACAACACACACACACCTGTAACTCAAACACGCACGCGCCATCAGTGGGTTACTCCTTACTTACTTTATACACTCCAAAACTAATTCACTCAAGTAACAACAAATCAGCTTAATATAGCTATTGAAGCGTCTCATTTGATTAGCAGTAGACTAAACACTATAGGCCTAATTGGTGCCTTCTGTTACATTTGTTTTGCCGTGATAGAGGCTAAACTCATACTGCAGTGGCCCTCCAATTAAAACTAATCAAGTAATTAGCTGCCAAATTACCTGAATATACACCAACAGCGTCCCGATTCCTGAGCTAAATAATTGCATCCAGGAAGCCGATGTTGTGTTTCTCAATACTCAACACTAGATGGCGCCATAGTCCTTCTACAATGGCCTGCCATCGCGTCAGTTTGAGAAACATCTCTACAAAGAATTGTAGGTTTCTTCTTGACTACATCTTCTAAACATGTGATTAAAATTGATCCTAAGTCAATTGAAATTCCTCTTCTTTTTCTAGGTGTGGAAGTAGTGTAGTTGTAAGTGGCTTTATTATTAATGCATTGCTCTTTTTCCTCCCAATCGTAAATATGTGAGTATCACGTTTTCACAAATCTTTTTAAAAAAAATCCTCTTTCTGTTTTATGTTTGTTTCGTTTTTTGTGGATAAAATTGAAAATAGGTTTTGAGAAAAAATAAGGCATCCTAAGAAAAGAAAGATTAAGGCAGATTAAGGAGTCCAAAATAAAAGACCCATTTAGTAAAATTTATTTCAAATTTGTCCCCTTCCAAATCATTTTAAGATTATGACGCTCACAGAAATGTACAGACATGTTCGGAGAACATATGATATAACATGTTATACAACCAGCCTCTTGCACTTAACATAATGCAGTAACCAACAAAGCAGGCAAGGCACACTCAAAGTGATGAATCACAATATCAGTGTGTTTCACTCCAGCCTTTTGGAATAGAGACTTGCATGCAAATACAAGCCAACATACATCCATGCATGCATGTGAGTACAAGCGCCTGGATTTCCTGGAGCATATGTATTGCTTCTGATGATTATCTTTCCAAGTATGTGCTTGTATGTAAATGAAAGTCTATGATAAGAGTAATAATAATATTAATAGCAGTAGTAGGTTATAGCCACAGTGCAATGGGCAATATACGGTAAACATAAAACAGCAGTTTAAGAAATTGCAGTCACAGACATTTTGGGTATTCTTTACACTCAACACTGAAGACTATATTTTAAAGTGCATGATGTCAGCTTCTTGTCTCACACACCAACTCTGTCCATGCCGTTGTCAGTTGATACATTGAGAATGCTCATGTGCAGCACAATAGGATACAGTGTTTGTGCTGACAATAGTACAGTCAGCTACTCCCTCTGCAACAGGAGCTGGGATGAGTACACATAACATGAGCAGATGCAGTTAAACAAGCTTCCATTCTGTGGAACAAGCTGCAAAGCAAATAGGAATTCAAATTTTAAGAGGGAGCCAACAACTGCACAGTTTGTCCTTTAAAAACAACCAAATGATTGTTGTACATTAGAGACAACAGTTATATTCATGTTCTTTTATTACACAGAGAGCAGTAAAATGTGTCCATTTTCAAATTTAGTCTAAATGTAATGCATTTTGAATGTCAATTATAATGTTGGTCGACGGTTCGGTTTGTGTCATCTTTTTTTTTTGGTTCTGGCCTTTTTTTTTGAGGCCAGAAGTGTGTTCCAGAGGTATCCATTTATTGTGACCATTGCAGGGGTTTTGTGGCCCAAATACTTTCGTTCTGAAGTCCAGTGGGATGTAAAAAAAAACTGACTGCATCGCTCTGTTAATCTGAGTCCAGTATATCTGAGACAGGACAGTCCCAAAACACATGGTAATGGTTGGCCTCCAGGCAACCACTATTTTTCCAGCAGTCAGCACGTCCATTTATGTTTAATATTTGGGGGGAAAATCTAACATTTCCCACAATCCAAGAAAAGCATAGCAATAGGATGGAAAAAGCAGAGTGAGAAAACAAACGTGTGTGCCCCATATGTGCTGGCCCTCACCCACATCGAGACAGAAGGAGGCAGTCAACAATGACCCAGTTCTTCCACAGCAATAACCATCAGATATGATCATGAGCAGCATGTGCAGGACTGGCCAGCTACAACTACTGTCCGTAAGCAACATTTCATTTCCATCTGTTAAAATGATGCTGTGGTGATGGTGTTTTCCCTCACGTCTGCTGCATCACTAGTGCTAAAACAGAAAAGTGCTGCTGAAATGTAAACAGCCCCTCGATGCATTAGCAAGTCAGGTTCGAAAGTGCTTCATCCCTATTCATAATTAATAGCGTTTGTGCTAATTGAATGCCATATGTCCGCAAATAAAATGTCTATGGGCAAAAGATAAACACTTTGCTCCATGTCAAATAGTTTCCAAGACAAGTTAAGAGAATATGTTTCTCCAAATTACCTTTTGCATTTCACTAAACCACAATATGCCTTTAGATCTGCAGTTTTGTGCACAACAGTGATGTAATCCATCTGACAGCTGATTTTTTTTTTCTTTCTTTCTGCATTAACAGCTGTGTATGAGCATATGAGAGCAGTCAGTCACATCACATGACGGGCGGGAGCTGTGTGTGTGCAGTGCTGGGAGTGTCTGACATTTAGAACATGTCAAATGCCGCTGTCTAAATGTACTCAAAGGTTAAATAAATGGTACACTATTGGAAATGTTAGTACAGCTGCAAAGGACTGTTAAACACGTGTTAGTGTGGAAGAGTGAATGATGCATTCTGGGTAAGGAATAACCTCTCCTGTCACTGCTTTGTGGGCTTACATATATGGTATTTATAAAACCAACAAATATTAGAGGGGATTTAATGTTTTCATCAATCACAATTAATATAAGTTTGAAATATGTAGCCTAATCACTCACTATCCTGTGTTTTGGGTCTGCCCCATAGTTCATAATTATTGGACGGAGATTAATGATACTTCAATCTTCAATATCGTCTTCAATATCGACTTTCTATTCAACTTTAAAACTATGTATCGAGGATGTAAAACACCAACAATGGGAATGATTGATGATGGATACCTGTGGATTGCACTTTAGGCAGCAGCAGCAGCAGCAGCAGCAGCAGCAGCAGCAGCAGCAGCAGCAGCAGCACCACATACAAAAAGCAACAAGAAAATGGATGGGAAGGACTGAACTGGACTGAAATAGCTTATACTGTGAATTTGAAAATGGACATGTGACAGATCGAACAGATACAAAGGGGCACATATGTCTTACTGACTTTTTTTTCTCTCTCTACTCTTGCACCCTTAACCCTTAACCTTTAACCCAAACAAATCCAAAACATCTATGATAACATCAGTGAGGTGATGAGGCAAATGGAAAATGGGTGGTTACTACACTAGTTATGTCCCTGTATGTGTCACCATGTCTTTTACTGTCCCATCCAGTGTTAACATAGTGAACCCACCTGCAAAGCTGGTGTTGATTCCCTGGTACAGAGGTCTGTGGGTGCTGTTTCCCTGGTACAGAGGTTTGTGGGTGCTGTTTCCCTGGTACAGAGGTTTGTGGGTGCTGTTTCCCTGGTACAGAGGTTTGTGGGTGCTGTTTCCCTGCTACAGAGGTTTGTGGGTGCTGTTTCCCTGCTACAGAGGTTTGTGGGTGCTGTTTCCCTGGTACAGAGGTTTGTGGGTGCTGTTTCCCTGCTACAGAGGTTTGTGGGTGCTGTTTCCCTGCTACAGAGGTTTGTGGGTGCTGTTTCCCTGCTACAGAGGTGTGTGGGTGCTGCTACAGAGGTTTGTGGGTACTGTTTCCCTGCTACAGAGGTTTGTGGGTGCTGTTTCCAGAGGTTTGTGGGTGCTGTTTCCCTGCTACAGAGGTTTGTGGGTGCTGTTTCCAGAGGTTTGTGGGTGCTGTTTCCCTGCTACATAGGTTTGTGGGTGCTGTTTCCTTGCTACAGAGGTCTGTGGGTGCTGTTTCCCTGCTATAGTTTCCCTGCTACAGAGGTCTGTGGGTGCTGTTTCCCTGCTACAGAGGTCTGTGGGTGCTGTTTCCCTGCTACAGAGGTCTGTGGGTGCTGTTTCCCTGCTACAGAGGTTTGTGGCGGCGCCGGTGGAGCAGAAACCGGCCCAGAGCGTTGAGAGTGTGCGCATGCGCGCTGTGCCTCTCGACGTCTGCCGTTGCGCGCAGTGTGTGGACGCCGCTCACCGCTTCAACACAGACACCATGAGGGGCCGTTTTAAGGCACATTAAAACCCACAGGCCACACGCTTGAGGCGGGGGCGGGACGCGATCGACGGTACGAGACGATCACGCGGTTCGACCCGAGGGGAGCGAGCCTCTGAAATGTAGCCGGCGGCCCCGGAGTGCGCCTGGTGCCGCTGGCCGCGCGTCGCTTCACGGCTCCTCTCGCTGGGATGCCATGCAAATCAGGAGAGGCGACTGAGTGAGTGAGAGAGAGAGAGACACCGCCACTACTCGTCGCTTTTCACGGACACGGCTGCGGCGGCGGTGTGGCCATGGATACACGCGTGAAAGTCCACGTTAGGTAGCGTCCACGGACACCCGCTGAGAGAGCGTGAACGTCGCTGGCGCACGGTTTGTCGCCGCCGTCGAGAGGATGGATTTCAGCCGTCTACGGGACATCATCACCAGATACGTAAGGGCCCCGTTTGTCAACACAACTGTAGCTCTGAGCAGTTCCCACCTCGTGTCTTATTTGCCTTTTATGCGTGTGTTTTCACGCGCTGCAGACAGTGTTCTCTCTGTTACTGTAATTGCATCAAACCCGCGTTGGACAGGCTTTGCACTGTTATTGTGGAGTTGAATGGGGAATTTGCCAGTGGCTACAAATGCACTGATGGGGGTGAATGTGCAGCAGAGAGATGCACTTGCTGTCCCACGAATGGTTGTTTTCTGTAAGCTCCACGCAAATGCACTGTTCCAGACTATAGTTGCAATGATTCATTGACATCTAAACAATTTGTTGTTGAACTAGTGACTCGTTTTATGTCATGTAGCCTGCAAAGCTCACCATATGCTAGTAATACAACCGTAATAACAATTAGTGAGTTCTAAAAGTGAGTTTGAAGTACCATTGCGTGACCTTTTACAGAAGTAAAAGCATGTGGCTGGCCTAAATGGGCTGGTGCCACAAGCTGACTTTGATGATCTGCCAGGATAGGAAGCAGCTGATTGGTGGGCGGTGAATTAGGCTGAAAAAGCATCTTGTTGGAGCCATCACTGACATCCCTCATCAAACTCTGGAGTAGCATCACATCTGCTACAGTCTGGGACCCCCAGGATGACCTGGCTCATGTGGCACTAGATAACCAAATGCTATTACTGTATCTTTCACAATTGTTGCAAGTGTGTGTGTGCTTTTGCAGCAGTCCGTGTGCACAAGGACTTTGACCAATTCTCCGGCAGAGCTAATATCAGGGGAAATCAGATCTACGACTGAGGCAGGACAAGAGTGGAGGAGGGTCATTCAACACACCCCTCATTTCTCACCTCCCTGTCCGAGTTTCTCCTTTCGTGTCCAGCTTTGCAGCATGATTAATAGGCAAGGGATTAATCATTAATTCAATTATCTGGATATTGATTGGGGATTGGATGGATGGGTGATGTACACTTGGGCCCTGGACATTTGAGTAGACCCCATTAACCTCGCCATATTCTCAGCAGCTGCTCATGTAACGGGTGACAGAGAAGGACGAATAAAACATCATACAATGCACACGGCACAAGTGGTTGTCCTGGACAGAAGTACATTTACTTTGAGGGTCAGACATGGCTGTGGTTAGAACATCCTCAGCCAAGGAGAGCAACACAACTCTACTGGTAAAAGTGGAGTTATTGATGCACTAGGACTTGCTGTTACTAAACTAAATCAGGACATAAGATCATACTACACACGACATAGAAATAGAAACAGACAAACAAAATCCTGCGTCATGGTGTTTTGCACAGAGCATGTTTAAATGGGGCATTTGGTGTTGCATAATATAACCTACATCTGTTTCTTATCTTTCTTTTTATAACTTGCTGACTTTAAAGACTTTTCACTCTTGTTCTTTTACATAAAGAGCATAAAGAGCAGTGCATGTGTGTCTACGTGTGAGCACTGTATCTAGGCCCCTCTCTTGGTCCCTCTTCAGTCTAATAATAGTGTCAGCGTGAGATTTCAAGTAGGCTCTGGACCTTCTGTCCTTTTGGAAGAAATAGCTTTGACTAGATGATTGAAAAACTAGCAGCAACAACAACAACAACAACAACAACAACAACAACAACAACAACAACAACAACAACTATCTAATAATAGCAACATGAAAAATAAGATCTGGACTTCATAGATGAAGAATATGTATTTTCGTCTTCTTTAGTAGAGTAGTTTTGTTGTTTGTTCTATATCAGAAAATAGGCAAGAGATGATGTAATTATGTTATAACTAAGCTCTGGAGAGGTTGTTGGTGCAGAATTTCAGCCATGTCTTTATTAGTATGCCCCATGGCAGCTGTGGCTACTAAAATGCCAGGCTTCCAATGCCACCAAGTGAATAATTACCAATACTGTTATGGTTTCATAACCATTTAAAGGATGTAAAGCACCATATAATGCAACAGCTGTGAAATTAATACTGTTTTAATTGAGATCCAGATTCTACCATTTATAACAGTCAATGATCAGCTTGGTCTTTTTAATCAAGAAGTCCAGGGCCTTTGTCAGTAAATGCATGTGGTTTCGATCAGAGTTCAGACTTTAAGGAGGAAGAAGAAATTTTAATTTGAAATTGGGTTAAATTTCAATGATTAAAAAGTTTTGTTTACATTCAGGAATAGCCATTTTATGTTTTTTAATAAATCATGACATATTCTATTATTTTCTGTTAGACATTATTGCTATACCTGCGTTGCATCAATGAAATTTCCCCATGTGGGACAATAAAGGAATATCTTATCTTATCTTATACACAAAGTTTCCTATTGTCATAAGTTGCCATAGAGTTGTTATTACTGTCACTCAAGCTGTTAAACTGGCAAAGCTCAATATAAACTTTGTATTTGACGTGTTCATTTAGTGCTTTGAAATGCTAACCAGTTCACTTTTTGCGCTCGCTAAGTAGCCACTTGTTATTTCGATTGCCGTCTGCATTGGCATCATTGCGGTGCCATTCCCTGGCGTTCCTCTCTCCTTGTCCCCCCTTGACCCTGCGCCTCACATTCCCCTTATCTTACAAATGTATGACTTATTTAATCTCGATGAATAACAGATAGCAGGGCATCTTTGATCTGAAGCGTGCCATGAGTGCTGAAGAGCTTTAGAGAGGGTTCCACAAGTTTACAACTCTCTCTTTACTGTTTGCCACATTAGTGCTTCCTGCTACAAATGTTTAAGGGCAATCTATTCCCGTCCTCACTCCTCTCTGTGATGGGGCCCCAGAGGACAGGGGCCGTGTGCAGGTGACCAAAATACACAGTGTTTGTGCCCGGACCAAGCTTTTGCTGCTGCTGCACTGTTATTGGGAGAAGCCATGTCACAATGACAATATTTCCTGGAAACAAACATTTACATTTTATGAAACGGTGTAATGTTTTGTATTAAAATGTTCTTTGGCATGAAAATGTTGGCAAAATGAAGATGATCATGGTGGTGGCGGGAGAGGCAGGGCAGAGAAGTAGCACAGCCGGATTAAAGACTTACGTAACTGTCGTTTCACCGTGAGTCAAGTGAGATACAGCGCTCGGGCCACTACAATTTCATCTTTTAAAAGCGCTTTTCCTTTGATCTTTCTCCCAGTCTACACTTATACGTTATACAAATGAGGCAGGCATTAGTGGCAGTGTGTTTGAACTGTTTGCTTCATCTGTCTCTTCTAAATAACATGCTGCACCTGAGACCCAGCAATTTAGTTATCTTCCATAACTTAATGTTTGCTCAATAAATATTGCTGTGTCTTTTTTTGGCTTGCCTCCAAATCGTAACAGATTAGCCCTGGCCTAGACCCAACCGTCCAGCGTGTGCAGTTCATATTCTGTATTACTGGCAAGGCAAAAGTGTATTGTCAAATTGCTTTTTCTTAAGTTGGCCCTGTGAATGCCTCAGATATTCCTTTGGGATTGGGACAAAATGTAATTTCTTTTGCCTTGTTAAATGCTGTATTGTTATCATGATTAATAGAGTAGTACTGGATGTTGACATGCATACATCAAGCTAAAGTTAGATTAACCACCTATTTGGAGATTGAAGTTCTATTTAACGCCGTACACCCTTAACTGCAAACTAGGCACTTCTAGTGACTGGTGCCATGTATTGGTTTAGGTTTTTTGGTTTTCCTTCCTTTACAATCCTCATTTATCCGGGTTTTAGACTGGAAGCAAGTGTAACACGGCAGTTGATTTCTATATATTCATTTTGTATATGCTTGGTTCTTGTCTTTTTCATATTTTTCAACACATCAGTGGTCACTTGATTGGATGATGGAATTATGGCTGTTGTTGTTCACTGCAATAAATACTAAGCCCCTTAAAAGGTCAAACATGTGTCAGCTTTTTAGTGGAATGAAGTGTAAAAGTCCCCATTATATAATCATGCGTACCGTTAAAAGCTTTCATAACTAAAACTACTCTCAGGGGGATAACATCTGCTGCTGCGGCCTGTCTCGCGTCTGTGTTTTGTGTAATTACAATTCGGCTCAGACCATGAGTAGTTCATTAAGGAAGAGCTCAGTCAGAGGAACTTGATCTGTGGGTTAATGAGGGGGACAGCTCAACATGGCCAGTGTGTGTCCAGGGCACAGCAGCAGGAGATGGGACCAAACACAAACCATTTAATCAGGCCCTGTAATGACACTGCTTAGTTTTATTACATCTTTGTGACAGGAGGGACCACCCTGATGTAAATGGCACTGCTATATCATGTCAGATTAAGTGAATGAAATTTATGCAACTGGGTTAATTGAGAAGTTCTCTTAAAGCTCCCAAGAAGACTGTGTAGTACAATGAATCTACTCTTTCTACTACTTTGATCTAAAATGGCTTTAAGACACATTTGAGCTAATATATCTTTTCTTGAGAAAAGATGATGTATTCAAACAAGGTTGTGGTTGTTGGTTATTACAAATTATTTTTGGGTTGTGGGTCCTAGTGTCCTAGTGTTTGCCTTGCGTCCACCATCTCAGATTCCTCCCACCCGATCAGCCTCACCTTCCCAGTTACATTTTGTATTGGTTTAAGTTCTTTATGTATTTATGTTTTTATTTTTAAAAACATTTATGTACTATTACTATTACTCAAACTAATGGAAAAGAAAATCAACGCAGTGTCGACTCCAGCCTGTTCAGCTTGTCAGTCGGACAGGTGCGGCTGATTTTCCATTTGTAAAGTAAAAGTAAAAAATACTTTTAGTAATGATTTCAAGATCATAAACTATACAGACTTTTAATCTTCTTCCCTCAATGTCAGACCCCTGCTTAAAACCACATGTTTTCACTGACAGAGGATTGATTGTGGACTCTTGATTCAAAACATCTCCCAAATTATTTTCACATTACTCGACCTGTTGATCTTTCAATTAATTGCCCGGCCCTAGGAGTTTATTCGGCTGTTTTCCAGATAATTACTCTGTTCACTGGTAGTTTTCGGTAAAAAATATTTGCTGAATACCTGTGGTGTGTCGGTGCACTTTAGGTATTTTTTGATATTTTTGGCAGCACCGTACGTCACCCTCTTTTAGTCAAACCATTTATGCACAGAGCGAGTCTTTGACCAAGAGTGTCTTAAGTGGACCACAGCCCTAGTGGTTCTGCTGGACTGGCATTGGTTGTTTTGGTAGTCCGTTGAATTGCTTTGCAAGAATTTAGTAGGCTTATGTTTTCATTTTGCAAAAACAACTATATTAGATCTTTAAGTGGTGTAATAATATAAGATTAACATTTGGAATTTTTACTTTAACAACTAACTGCACCAACTGTGAAGTTACTTTTTCTCCCATCATTCAAATTAATCTTTGTGTTGTTTAAAAGACCTTAATGCTTTGTACACGTAAACGCTTCCAGGAGAATTGACAAAAGGACTGAAATATGAATCATATTCATAGATCTAAACTACAGGCTTAGCTGTTTTTATGCAGAATAAGACAAGGGGGAGGAAATAATGGCATTTCAAAAAACTGCAGCCTGATTAATTCGATATTAGTGTTAAACTGCAATTTCAATCTCAATTTGATTGTAATTAATCTTGCTGCTATTGTTTCGTGAAACTACATTTATTTTGCACCCTACCCTGCTGAGTGAACAGTAAGTGGAGCTGACTCTATGTCCCTGTATCACCCTCCCAACCTGGCCACTGTCCACAATGATGAGCTCCAGCCACCCGCAACAGAAATAAGCGATTTTGTCACCGGTCAGCCAATCACTGCAGCTTTTGGAAAAGTGCTATGTGCACCTTTTTCTGGAGGTTATTACATTGGCACATCCTCAACACATTTAGGGCCTAACTCACTGTCAGAATTGCACTAAATCTCTGTACATGTCTGAGTACGAGAGTGCTCTGATATTTAGTGTTACCAAATCCCTACACAGGCCTGTCATCTCCTGTTGAAGATTATCAGTGATGTAAGAGCAGTCTCGTTGCCCAAAGCTCTTTTTTCTGTTGTTAATAAAGACAAAGCTTTGGTGTCCTACAACCAACCAGCCAGCCACTTTGTCTGATGGAGCCGAGCAGTGAAGAGGGAACCGTGGAACTGGGCTGGATACGGATCAGTGAGGATTAATGATAAGATAACTAAAAACCACAATGCAATCTCTCCACATCGTTCTTCATCTCTGTCCTCCACCGTCACGCTGCAAGAGTGAGACACGCTCAGCCAAAGATAGAGGGAACAATGGAGAGGAAATAGAACTACCAGAAATATGATGGGATCAGAATGCAGTCAGGAAAAATCTGTAAGATAAAAATAGGTGAAAAGATATCAAGATCTTCTAGTAATACATGCAGTGGCCCATGTAAATGAAGTTAGAAATATTTCAGTAATTATTCAAAACATAGTTTGAAATAGGTCTTACAGCATATTTACAAAGATAATGTTGCACATTGTTATTTTCAGATACATTTCAACAACTCTCTTACAAATAGTTAATATTTATAATTGAAATGAAATGTATCTCTGCCTACATCCTTTGCCAGTATTAAAGTTTCACTCTGTAACTCTTCTGGTGGAGGGTCCACCACCTGCTTCTCTCCATGTAGTTGTTATTGCTTTGCTACAGCAGTACAGTGTTGATATGATCCATTTCCATAGAGACAAACGGGTGATGCCACAAAGGTACTAAGACAAAGGGAGTCCAAACTATGGGGGCCAAATGCGACCCTCTAACTAATTGTTAATGGCCCTCTCAATTGACCCAAATAATAGTCATAAGCAGTACTTTTAAAGTAGTTTTTACTACTATAACTTCAACATATGCTAAGCCAAAAATCTAAAGATCTATAGATTATAATAAAAATGTATCTCAATGATAAGATTTTAAACTCAGTTTAGTTCACGTAACTCTGGTTCCATGAATGTGTGTGTTTGGCTCCTTATAACATGCCAGATTAACCCTTGCCCAGAAATTCAGTTTAGTCTTTATCCCCAGGTTTACTCTGGTCTAGGCCAAACTAGGCTGTGCCATTAATCATTTTTTATTATGATTACGATTATTATGCAGTGTTCTCACTGGGCTGAGGTTGGAGGATTGCGGTGGGACAAACCGTGCCGCAAACATTTTTGAACCATGGTCGAGTGCCGCATGAGCGAAAGGCGAGCGCGGTTATCTTAATACCTGGCGGTATCTTTTGGGCATGGTGGGGGCCTGCCGGAGCATGGCGGCCCGCCATGCCAAAACCCCTCAGCGAGAACAGTTATGCCCGACGATTAAAAAAAATGCGTAATCAAGAGGTGACGATTAATAATTTATGACAGCAATAACCTCTTTACTGCGTGCACACAGAACCTCCTGCTTCATCCCTCTCACTGCCCCTGTTCTGTCAAGCTGTGCACCCCCATCCTGATGTGCGTCCTCTCACGTAATTCGACAGTTTTACCTATATCAACTTATGCCTTCCCTCTCTTCTCTTCTTGTGAACGTTTCACAAAAGTACATCTAAAGAACATACTGGCTTCTTTTAAAAGGCTCATTCAAATGTCAGAAAACATCCAACTTATATGATCATTTTGTTTTTTTGTTTGTGTACAAGGCTCTACTTGGCATCTTGCCTGATTATTTATCCAGTTTATTGCACATTAGTTCAAGTATTCACAGTTTGAGGTCTCAGGACATTTTTATCTTACAATCACATCGTGTTGACACAGAGACGGGAAAAAAGGCTTTCATCAACTTTGCTCCCTCCTGTGGAACAAAACACAGAGACTTTTTAAATGAAAACATTTTATGTCTTTTAATGATTTTAAAGCACTGGTCAAGGACTACCCTCAGTGCCAATGCACTTGTTTTACATAACTATATCTCATGTATTGATTCATTTTATTGTTTGTTTTATTTGTGTTTTAGTATCCTATGTTTGTTGTGTATTTTGTGTTGTGTTTTAACAGGGACCCATGAAAAAGAGAACTTTTCCCATTGGGTTTTCCCTGTATAAATAAATAAATGAAATGAAATTATTCACGTACTTTAACAATACTTTAACAGCAATTGTCAGTGTCTAGTTCTGCGACCTCTTGACTATTGAACCAGCTTATACAATTCATTCATTTTTATCTGAGTAAGTTTCAAAATGCAAAGTGTGTCACTTATGCTCCCTCAAAACTTTTTATGGACAATTCATTTATAAAGGTGTGTTTATGTTGCATTTTGCTCACTTGGATTAGGCAACCTAATTACTATTAATAAAGGAGCTGATTTCACCCTGGAGAGACAAAGAGACCACGAGAATGGACTGTTTAGCAAGCTTTATTCGTGGGTTATTTGGCGCTCAGACCCCGGCGGAAGACGTTGCGATCATGGGCACTCCATGATCTATTTGAATTAGATGTCTCCCCCCGGAGCCTGGAGACTGGTGGTGGTAGATGTGGAGAGAAGGTAGAGGATGAGGGGAATGCAGAGGAGGAGCTGGGGAGGTAGTGGGTCGCAGTACGGTTTGAAGCGGCCGAGCCATCTGCCTGAGGGCTTAAATGCGACCACCTGTGCGTTGATTGGAGCGGGGAGGAGTGACTTGGGAGCGTTGATTTGGGATGAGGAGCAGGTGCGAGGGCCATGGTGCAGACGCCCCCTGACCTTTCACCCTACTTCTTTGGCCGGGAAAAACTGCATAACCTCTTTGGGATAAGCGCAGAAACCTGGAAGAGTCCATGGTGAAGTGAGGGATCTGACTCTCACAGACGGACAGGCGGGCGCCGCTTGAGTGCGATGATGGCGCTGGGGAGAGGGGTCCTTCCATGGTGGCCTTGACGTAGATGGGTGGAGTCAGGTCTTCCAGGCTGAATTTACGCAGGCTTCATTTGTCGAAACATGTGCCCTCTGATTGCAGTACCATATTAGGTTGTATTTAAGGAAATTGCGGCGAATGAAGGTTGTTTATATATAAGTACAAACACAAAGTAATTCAGCGCTGTCAAGTACTTCAGAATGAATTAATGAACGAACAAATGTAATTTAACTCAATTTTCCGCAGGACACACAGTATTTAAATAGTTTCTAAATATTAATAATGAGCTCAAATCAACTGATAAAAAGATAATGTTTTTAACGCTTAGTGTGAGCGGAGAAGTGAAAGGACACCACACTGCCTCTTCCTCTCACAGAGGGACAGCTCCAGGATGGGCTAAATAGTTCAGTAAATAAGACCAAATAATTTATATTTTGTAGACCAATGGAAATGGCAAACAAGCATGTGTACCGGTTGATTAGCAGAAATGTATCTATCTGAATGACTAATATGGCCCTGGGTGAAAAAAGTCTGGACTTCCCTGTTCTAAGGAAATGTCACAATGCTTGATCCTAGAGTTGTAAGGAGACCGGTATCTCTGGATATCTGAGGCAGGAAAAATGTATTAACATCAGTCCTAGACCCGGCAACTTGAATCAATAAACACATTGCGCTAGTATTGGCTATTCAAGTCTGTCTATGCTTCCGCACAAGGGGGTTTAAATACTGTGATCCTAACCCTAACTAACCCTAACCCATCCTGGAACATTCCATGGAGAAAAGCTGATGGTGGACATCACGCAAACCTTTATTATGCCATCACTATGACAAAAGATTAAATGCATTAGATACACTAATGTTATATTCGCTGTGTTTCTGTGTGTGTTTCAGAGTAGTGTAATTTTAATCTGAGTGATATCTGTTGTGATGTGTCTGTATAACGTCCTCCTCCTCATTTTCCATCTCTCATTTCACTGTCCCCAGGCCATGCCAGAGTCCACTGGTGTTTTGGATGGTCTCAGGCCTGTTGACACTGTTGGCTGCACGACTATTTCTACTCTAATGCCAGCTGCCTGTTAATCACTGTTACTATGTTTGGCCACACTTGCGTAGGTTGCTAGATTTCCCCAAAGAAGGATTGATTTGTTCTCTTTTAATCTCAAAGTAGGACGCTAGTTTGGAGCTTTGATTGCCGGCCCTGAATGCATTTAAGGTTGTGGCATTTGCACACTTGAGCCTTAGCCAAAATGTGTAGGACATAAAGTAAGTAAAAGTAGTGAGATGTTCTACTGAAATGCTTCTAAAACTTTTCTGCTGGTGATTATCAAGATGTTTGTATTTCTTAATACTATTTCCGCTGAAATATATTATGGCAGCGCAAGAAGATGCCTCAATAAAACTAATTCTAACAGATTCTCTCCCGAGCGCTCACATGCCACAGTCCTCTTTAATGAAGGACACCTTGAAAAAATATTTGCGCTGCCAAACTCCCAGAATGCATTTCTTATCCCTGAGGAGGCATTTAGTTGTAATAATGCGTAGGTGAGAGATGAGTGGAGATGGAAAACACTGAACATAATTCAATATGCTGTATTGTTTTATTCCAAGTCTGTGAATAGACAGAATAAAATATACAAACTGCTGCTTGGTTCTGAAAGAGCTAAAAAGGAAAAATGACAAATCTGCTCTTGTGTGACTCAGAGCTGCTTCCGCTCGGCACATCAAGAAAAGATCTACTTATCCAGTCCGTGCCCTTTATAAACTTTTCCATTTACTACTTAAAATTATCCATAATAATGCAATCATTGTAGACATAGTGGGTTAATGATTATAATGTCTTTAATGGAACATGGAATGGAGCTCAGAACATGTGTCTGCACTTGTGTCCTTAGTAAAGATGACACAAAATGAATGAAGTAATACATTTAATAGCCTATATTTTACAAAAAGCATTGATCAGGTTCTGCCCTCTGCCACCTCCAATATGGCCCTTGGGGAAAATATAATTGCCCATCCCTGATCTATTATAGGCACACAACATGCTTCTTTGGATGAAGAATGTGTTAACCCATTTTGTTTGTACCTGTAATGCTATTTATATCTGTCCCTGCAGTGCGTGGGGGAGGAGAACTGGGTGGACAGTCGGACGGTGTACATCGGGCACAAAGAACCCCCACCAGGAGCCGAGGCCTACATCCCTCAGCGTTACCCTGACAACCGCATAGTTTCCTCCAAGGTGAGACAGCCTAACTACTGTTTTTTTAAAACATTGATTAAGTACATTAATGTATTAAGCTATGTCACACTTTGTCAAATTGTTTTACAGTATACTTACTGGAACTTCATTCCCAAAAACTTGTTTGAGCAGTTTAGAAGAATAGCAAACTTCTACTTCTTGGTCATATTTCTTGTCCAGGTATGTATTCAGTCAATTATTCAAATATTATTGCTTTATTTTTTATTATTAACACTTTATAAAAATCGATCAAACAAACACAAAACCACCTTCAAGAATGGCTGGTCAAAACAAACACTATTATTTGGACTGCCCATTGTTCACAAATACTGGACAGAATGAATGAGCCACTGCAGACTCAACACCAACATTCTCTTTGACTTTAAAACAATGTATCTCGGAAGTAAAACTCCAGCAAAGGAAATGATTGATGGATATCTATGGAATGTGCTTTTGGCAGCAGCAAAAAAAAGCTAAAACAACAAGATGAATGACAGGGACAGAGCTGGCTGTTAAGGACACGACTGAAATAATATTGGACATTTATAAAATGAAAGGATAACTTTTGAAGGAATTGGAAAATGGACAAATTTGGAACAAAAGTAGACATACGACAGACTGACTTTGTACAGACAATATAAGTTCCTTCAATTACAGATCTTTATAATCTATTAATCACATTTCTAACACAAATGACTGTTTTTCTTTTCTTGCCATTTCTTCTGTAACTCTTTTCCACTCTTCTCTGCACCGTGCAGCTCATCATCGACACTCCCACCAGCCCCATCACCAGCGGCCTGCCCCTCTTCTTTGTCATCACTGTCACCGCCATAAAACAGGTAGGGCACACACAAATGCACTCACGTTTCCCGGAGAATATTTCTCGTTCTGCCTCATTTTCTTCCCATCTCCAAACATACTCTCGGGTCCATCAGAGGGCCGCTCTATTATCCGCGTGTACACATTCCTCTCCCAAGCCAAAGGACATGCCATTGAATCTGTCTGCTGATGTGAGAAATATGATAATGAATAGTCTCCTCTGTTAATCACTCTCGCTGCGTCCCGTGCCTCTGGGACATGCATATCTTCTTGTCCGTCCCGCCACTGAGGGATGGCCCGCTTTTGGTGATAGATGGATCTGTTCTGGCTACGGAAGCCTGGGTTTTCCTTGGACATAAATCTAAAACGCGACATATTGGCTTCAAATCCAGGTAGCAGGCCACTAAACTCATGAAGTGTGATCCTAGTTAATTATAGCCCATGACTTTCACCTCTCCCCTGATATTTGACTGCGCCTTGGCCTCATTCACAGATGCAATAATCTATATTCTCATTTTCTCTCTTGTTCTTCTTCACTAATTCGCTCTCCTGCTCCAACCCTCACAGGGCTACGAGGACTGGCTGAGACACAAGGCGGACTGCTCGATAAATGAATGTCCAGTGGATGTGGTGCAGCAGGGGAAGGTGGCGAGGACGCAGAGCCACAAACTGCGGGTAAGACTGGCCTCATTAGAGCGCCACAGCACCTGGGGCCACAGAGCAACACTGCTAAACTCACACTTGTACAACCCTCACACATAGTACACAGCTCTCTGGGGCCCTCTTCAATTTTGTTTTTCTCTTTGCTGTCTTTCCTGTGCTTTTTCACCAATTAATCGACCCAGAACCGTGGTAGAGGAACAGAGTATCCTTGTGGGAGTTCGCAGAGTCCCACGGCACGTTCAAGGACTGATGTGTTTCATACATTTAAATATTCTGTCATCATCCGCCGATGCTTTCTTATGTCTCTCTGATGCAACACAAATCCATGGCCATTGGCACGGTCTAATACTTGAAAATGCCCTGCGATAATCCTCTCGATTTGTTTTGCGGAAAAACACAATTTTATTATTCTTATGATTGTGGATTGTTTTCTTGCTCAATTGTGAACATGTACATACTAACACTGTTACACGTATGTACTGTTACATGTATATATGTACTGCACTGCCAATGTTGCCACCTGGATTCAACTAATCCTACTGGACAACTGCTGCAGGTGATGATCTTTCAGCTGCAACGCGGTATTTAAACTCAACTGATGCAGTGAGAGGCTTCTCATTTCTGAAACAACCATGTGGAAAGACAAATCCCATGGTCATGGAAAATATGTCAGTGCGTCAAATAATTTGCATCAAGCAGAGAAAATAGCGAAGGAGAAGCAGAAACTAACTGAGTTGAAAATGGGCAGTATATTACACATTACAATCTCAGTAAGTTACATTTCACAGGGGCAGTACTGGAGCTTCATCAGTGGAAGCTTGTGCCATCAAAGTCTGTGCGGCTCGTCATTCAAACCCGCCTCAGCTCATCACAGCACCCTTTACGTACACGCCCCCTCATCCCGCCACAGTCCCGCTCAGATTATGGAGAAAAGTGCTTCTACTCTCGTGGCTCTGTGTCTGTGTTATAGTTTTCTTTACAATGTGCGCCAAGCAGCTGTAATTGTCCCGAGGAGCTATTGATCTGAGGAGCTGGACAGTTTTATAAAATACAGTAGGTGATCAGTTCTATGATGATTGGAAAATACTTATAATATTATGAGGAAAATTGGGAACTACAAATTTGTCAAACAAAAAAAGTAACTCAAAAGTAACGCAAGTAATACTTTAGCACTGTAACTAGTCATTTGGAATTGAAAAAAATATTGTAATACCGGTAATAATAAATAAGATCTAGTAGGTTAGTGCCGTGCCTGCCTGCAGAAAAATATGTTGAAATGTGGCGTAAATTGTGTCTAAGAAATTCATTACATTATTTATTTGCTCCATGCTGGATAAATACTGGATAGGGGCAATGTTGCCTCAGCTGCTCTTGGGTAAACTGAGAAAAAACTGCCAATCGATCTTCTACCACCAGCCACTGCCTCTTTCAGCACAAGTTTGCTGTGGCCCAGTGTTGCATGAGACTGTAGTAGTTACTTTCCCCACACCGGAGGCCACTGTAAGTCAGTATATCAGAATTCTATGAGTGAAACAGCTTGTTGTGAGAATGCATAATCCAAGTTTCTGACTCAGCTCTTATGCAGATAGATATGATAGGGTCCATTTTAGTTTAGTTTTGTGTCTGTGCTGTTTAATAAGTGCAGGTACTCTGAGTTTCTGCTGCGTCTGCTGCTTCTGTCAAATGAGCAGAGACACAGTGATGCTGGGGTTAGCGCAGGTTGTTATGGCTATACTTTTTCTGCTTCTTATAGATTCAAAATATGTCCTGTTTTTCCAGAACTCTTCATATTTATTATTTTCTCCAAGGTTTTCCAAGGTTTCTCAGTAACTGAGATCAAACAGAAGGGATTAGAGCGGATACCGAGCAGGAATAATGATGAATATATTAATCATGCAAAATCAGAGTGTGTCACATGTGTTTGGTCACCGTGGAGATGGGATTTAACCAAGCTAAAGCTGTTCCACTCTCATAATCCGTTATGCAACTTCACAATCCCTAAAAAAAAAGGAAAATTAAAGAATGAGCAGGTTTTGACTCTGCTGACTTGAAAATCTACTGATGGCACTGCTCATTTATTATTGATCTGAAAACTATTATGTTATTTTTATGTGACTGTGTCTCTTCCAGGTGGGGGATGTTGTTGTGGTGAGGGAGGATGAGACGTTCCCATGTGACCTCATCCTTCTCTCCTCTAGTCATCATGACGGGACCTGCTACGTCACAACAGCAAGTCTAGATGGAGAGTCCAGTCACAAGGTGCTACAATAACTTATTCAACACATTTGGAACATAACATGAAACAGATAAAAACCTTCATTTGTTTTTCTTGTCCGGTCTATTACGGCTTTGCTTTTGAAATGTTCAGAAATACTTATGGTGTCTGTGTCACTAAGACCACAGCATGTACTTTGTAAATACATATCTTATTATTTAAAAAATACATACTTTTTAAAAAAGGATTTTTTTGTCCCATTGTCTTTATTATACAGGATAGTATAAGTATTGTATAGTGTGAAATAGGGATGAGAAGGACAATGCAGCAAATGGTCGAGAGTTGGATTTTAACTCACAACACTGTGGGTCGCTCACACAGAGCAGCACTAAAAATGTGTTACATTTTTGACTCATCGCATTATTGCCCCAACAGTAACTCATTTTATATAAAAGTTTTGGCATTACAGTAATGGATTTAAACTCATGTATTTTTAATTAAGAATACATCACAATTCATAGTAACAATGTCTTCAGTAATAATTCATATAGAAGCATGCAGATGTCTTTTGTCCGGCAATGTCCATCACTGTCACTCACTCAACTATACGCCTGGCTGGTCCAGCCAGCCCACACACACACACACGCACGCACGCACGCCACACACACACACACACACACACACACGCACGCACGCCACACACACACACACACACACACACACACAAACGCACACACACACACACACACTGTCCTGGAATGGAGACATACACCAGATGCTATTCCTTAACACATAGAGAACACAATTCAACTTAGAATATGAAACGACACAGAAATATCAGACATTTGTATGGCAAGCTTGGGAGAAAACGCGGGGACTGATCACGCAAGCTGTTGTACGCAGCCTGCGTGATCCTCCTGCGTCTCACCCCGTTTTTTCCCATGCTGGTTGGTTTTATTAGATATTCTGGAATAGGCGGGTCACATTTCTCATTGGTCAGCCTCACATCAAGGCACTTGGTATTTTTCCGTAGAGATAAAGCCTGCAAGGGGGGGTGCAACTCCCCCACTTGGGCAACATTCTTTGGCCCCAAGGCATCTTTATGATACCTTCACAAACAAATGCAGTTTGTCACACACCCGTTCTTCTCTTAGACTAATGATGCAGATAAAATATCACTATTATGTAGATAAAATACATCACAGAAATATAATCATATATTCACATTTTATCACATTTCCCTCCTGTTTATCAAAGCATTAGTCTACTGTCTCATATGCCAAACATATTATTCTTTTCAGTTTTCAACATGTCTTTCATATTGTTGTTAAAATGACACTTTTACACACAAAAAGTAACGCACAGTCTTCAAACATTGAAAACACTTCTTTTCTCTCGTCCCACAACATGTCTACAGCATTTCTGTCCTAAATTTTGAGTCAGATTGGTCAATATCTGTAATTTGACAAACAGACAATTTATCTTGTCTATAATTTTGTGCGGTGTGATGGGAAATATAGAAGTACAAGCGGAAAGCCCTTAAACCCGCTGCTCTCTGGTCAGTCACTTTGACTCGTCAGGGACCTCTCTGGACACCCCAATAGAATCAAATACGTAGCATCAGGTGCTACTGGGACCAGATTGTCCACTAACCTCTCGACCTTGACCCTGCGGTATGGTTCTGGGTGATGCTGGTCTTTGTTATGACCATGGCTGGCCACAAAAGGGATACATAGGCCCAACGTCCCACAAGTGTCCCCACACCACCATACGTCCTCGCTTGGTTTCTTAAGAGACCTTCTTCCGCTGCTCGCTTCGGTCACACCTACGACACATATGAACTGGTACATTTCCCATCTCAATTCATAATCTCATTAACATTGCATGTAGTTATGTTGTAGCAGATAAAAAACTCTCTTAGTTAGTGCAAACAACAGTGGCTGTGTAATATGCCATTGCGTTTCTTCAGCTACTGTCATGTCAATTGTACATTGTACATTATACATTATACATTATACATTTCATAACCTTTCAAGTTGATCACTTCCCTCTATATTCCATTTACCGGTATACACAGTTGTGTATGTTGATCGATTGTCCCGATTGTCCCGATTGCATAATACAGGTGTTCAGCACCCATATTATCGTCATCGCTGTGATGATGATAACTGCTGATTCTTTTCCACAGAGTATGGTACTCTGCGCACCGTAGCCTCTGGCTCTCGTTCATCGTAGCAGAGTATAGTACTTTGCGTACTGTAGAATCTGTCTCCCGTCCATTGTAGCAGAGTATCGTACTCTACCGTAGACTCTGGACAAAACGCATACAAACGAAGTCCTGCGTCTGCGATGCTATGGATCTGGTGCTGTGTTGTCCAGACATTTCTCTCACTTTCCCATGAGAGCACCCATGTTCTCGTCCCTCCAATGGTCGGTGTGAGGACGACACGGTGTGGCTCCGTCCACTTGGCTCGTCCACTTGGCTCGTTTCTGTAAACACCACATCTCCAACACGTTTTGCTGCGGTGATAAGTCTTTTCGACAGTTCAGTGTATTTCAAACAGTTTTCTTTTTTTTTTAGTAATTATTGATTCGGAATATTTGTTTACTCGTACATATCCCTCCTTTTTCAGATATGGCCTTGCCCATTTCTCAAACTTCTACATAATTCTACATTTAAACAAAATTCAATAATCCAGATAGTTTACAACGTTCACTAATCCAGGATGTAATCAAGGAAGAGATGGAATTGCATCTGTCTTACACTCCGCAATGTCACCTCTTGACCTTTCACAGTTCAGTGCTCACATCCCTGGCTGAGCCCCCCCTTCCACGGCGCTGGGCCCCCACCCTGTGTGGGTCAATCAGTCTGTGTCTGTAATCCGACACTGCCAAACCTATCTGTTTTACCACCATTTGTTTCAAACTCTAAATGTTTCAAACTATAAATGTTTGGTATCCACGTGTGCGCGCGTATGTATGTGTGTATGTATGTATGTGTGTATGTGTGTGTGTGGGTGTGTGTGTGTGATTCAAATACATCAAACAATAATAATTATTGATTATAATTCCCCCGTTGAACTGGCCTTAAGGGTCAGTTCACAACTTAGAGTATTAACATCAAATTTCACATCTCCTCTGTGGGTGTGGCCTGAATAAGGTCACACATCTAATGTAATATGTGCTAATCTTCTATATGTGCTTCAAGTGAGTTCCAAACTCAATCTCTCACACCTGCTCATGTGATGCTTTACAAACATTGTGTATTAGTTTGTTCTAGCAAGTCTATATGTGTATAACAATCAAAATGATTCTAAACCTTCCCCTTGTACATAAGGCACGTCTCTTTTTATCAACCTGTTGTTTTTTTTTTGTCTTTTCTTTGTCTCGTCACACATCTTCCTCTCTGTCTTCCCCTCTGTCTGTTCTCTGTCTTCCTCTCTGTGTCTCCCTCTCTTCCTCTAGTAACGGAGGAAACACCCATTTCCAAATTTCTAAACCTGCTCTTTCTTTCTCTCTTTTCACTTACTCTTTACCTTCACTTGTAACCTGCTTTTACTTTCTCTCTTTCTTGTAGTCTAACCATCTCTTGCCACCGTCCTGAGTCCTATAATGTTTAAGTCCTGTTATCACTGGTTTTCATAACTTCTATAGCGTCTAAATTTAGATGATATTGTCTTATTTAAATCTATTCAATTCTCGATTGAATCTCCACAATCCTTCAGGTAATTCCTTTAGAATGTCAAATTCTTTCCCTGTTAATGTTAACTTTTCCCATTACTCATCAGTCAACCCCCCCTGAGGTGTAAACCCTCTTGGTGTCCCTGTGATGCGTAAAGATAACAACATCTGCTCAATCCTGAGTCCTCTCCAGATTCTTTGCCAGTCAATAGCCCCTTATCTCTGACTATCTTTATGACTTGGCGTCCTCCCATGTCCCCCCACTTCTGCGTCAATTGCCCTAGTTAATGACCCATTCATGTCTTTCCTGGGAAGGCATTGGACGTCACTATTTAACTTATTCCCTCACTTACGTCTACATGCAATACGAGGTTTCCTCATGATAATACAAATAAATAAGTTACTAATATAACTTTTACTATCACTTTACTTACTGCCCGTTCTACTCTTATGTCCCAAAACATCAGTAGTCACTCATTTACCCATATTATCACTTCCAGGCCTGTGCCTGTATTTGATCCTAAATTTAAAAACACTTCTGTCTTTTCGTCCTGTACTTTCATCTAGTCATGCATTAAGTCCAAAAAGATAATTTTCGTCAAGTCCAAAAATAAAACAAAACAAAACGTAGCTTTGTTCTGTGCACACAAAAAACACGATACCGTAAAAACACAACTTTTGTCTTCTATGTCGGGGACAGGAAGTGTCCTGTCTGTGATTACATTCCCCAAAATATTGGCCATCTATAAAAATCTGAATTAATCTTCATCTCTTATCAAGTTTAACAAAATCTTTATAATTGATTGTTGTCAATCAACCAAAACCCTTAAAATTTGTTCTACACTAAAATTTAAAACCATCTGAGTTTAGTTTTGCTTAATTCATTCATTCAGAGCGTCCTCTGAACTGCTTTCTCCCCATTCTCCTGTGTTGTTGACCCCCCTTATCTCCCCCTCTCTGCCACGTCATCTGAGCACACTGGAAGTCTCCCTCCAACATCCTCTTATGACTTTTCCTTTGTCTTTTTACAGTTTGGGGTGATAATTTTGGCATTATGTGGTCTCGGTCGTCTGAGAGAAATGCTACTTGCTTTACAGTCACGGTCAATGTCAAGCTTCTAGAGAAAATTCCATATTAGATTCCTCCGGACATAAACGTGGTGTTTAATGATTCACCCGTGACTGCAAATTTTAGATCTCTCAGAATAACGCCTTGTGACCCTTGTATGATTAATTGTGATTCACACACTCGTTAGTGAATCACTTATTAATCCTCATTCACACATTCACACTTCTCTCTTACTTACTTCGCTCGTGCACAGCGCTTACATTCACTCATCTTTATGTCAGTAACAACTCGGCATAAGGCTTCATTACTGGCTTTCGGTGAGAAACTTAACTCGTGGTGAGCAATTTAACTCCTTTATGTGAGAAACTTATCTACACAAAGCCAACCCCCAAAATATTTCCTCAGTAATATCAAACTGGGCATTTCCTCAGTAATACCTAACTGGGCATTTCCTCAGTAATACCTAACTGGGCATTTCCTCAGTAATACCTAACTGGGCATAAAAGCCTATAATATTTCCTCAGTAATATCAAACTGGGCATTTCCTCAGTAATACCTAACTGGGCATAAGAGCCTACAATATTTTTTCCAGTAAATATCAAACTAATGCATAAAACGTTTTATGGCTAACTCTTTTTCACACACAACGTTTTTGTCTGACCTTCTTCGTCACCTGTGTTCTCCTGCTGCTTCGAAACGACGCGCTCTCCTCGCGGAGAATGAGGTGTGATGGGCGGCCACGGGGAAAAGTGGACTTCTTTTAGCTGTGCACAGACTTCACCGATTCACCCGTCAATCTCTGCGAAGGGCAGCTGGTCGTCCGGCTCGATAGGACCAGAAAATGTCCTGGGATGGAGACATACACCAGATGCTATTCCTTAACACATAGAGAACACAATTCAACTTAGAATATGAAACGACACAGAAATATCAGACATTTGTATGGCAAGCTTGGGAGAAAACGCGGGGACTGATCACGCAAGCTGTTGTAAGCAGTCTGCGTGATCCTCCTGCGTCTCACCCCGTTTTTTCCCATGCTGGTTGATTTTCATTAAATATTCTGGAATAGGCGGGTCACATTTCTCATTGGTCAGCCTCACATCAAGGCACTTGGTATTTTTCCGTAGAGATAAAGCCTGCAAGGGGGGGTGCAACTCCCCCTCTGGGGCAACATTCTTTGGCCCATCTTTATGATACCTTCACAAACAAATGCAGTTTGTCACACACCCGTTCTTCTCTTAGACTAATGATGCAGATAAAATATCACTATTATGCAGATAAAATACATCACAGAAATATAATCATATATTCACATTTTATCACACACACACACACACACACACCCCTATGTGGCCATCCTCGCAGCTCTCAGTCTCGCCTCCCGTCTTCTCCCAGTCATTTAGGCAAGCTGCTGGGGGCCGTTCTGAGGAGTATGGTGAACCCTGCTCTCATTAGTGGCTGAGGTTTGACATTTTCCTCTGTTGTCCTTCTACTTCCCTTCTTCCAGACCTATTATGCTGTACCAGATATCATGGCCTTTAGAACTGAGCAGGAGGTGGATTCTCTACATGCCACTATTGAATGTGAACAACCGCAGCCTGACCTCTACAAGTGAGTGTGACATGGCGCCATTAATGCACCTTTGTACTCCCATCAGACGTATTACATGTTCTTCCTCTATCGCCATTTACCTAAGTGACATTCTCTGTTCTTTAGATTTGTGGGACGCATCAATATCTACAAGGACAAAGAAGAGCCGGTGGCTAGGTTTGTTTTGTACTCAGTGAACAATAAACCAATTTTTACGGTATTTTATTAACAACAAAACTATCTTTTTAACCTTGTAGACCACTTGGTGCAGAAAACCTTCTTCTTCGAGGAGCAACATTGAAGAATACACAACATATTTATGGTAGGAATGGAGTTATTTGACCTAAAGTATCCCAGTAATCTACACTTTTATGTTTTTACGTTCAGCTGTTGCAGTCTACACTGGCATGGAGACTAAGATGGCACTAAACTACCAGTCCAAATCTCAAAAGCGTTCAGCTGTTGAAAAGTATGACCAATTATTTGTGTTTGAATTGAGCTTGTATTATACATCTGTTTACTTAACCTTTGCTTCTCCTCGCTGCAGGTCCATGAATGCTTTTCTTATAGTATATTTGTTCATCTTAATAAGTAAAGCAGTAATCAACACAGTTTTGAAGTACGCCTGGCAGTGGTCACCTGACAGAGACGAGCCCTGGTACAACCATCGGACAGAGCACGAGCGCCAGAGACATGTGGTAGTTACATTATGCTCTCATTTTCCTCGTTTCTTCACTAAGCTTCCTTTTCTTCTCATCTTTTGGATTTAGTGATGCCCTTGGCAAAATGTGCTCAGCAAAACCCAGCTAACCATGTTCTTAGCATTAGCTCTCGTGCCAGCTGACTTTATGTCTCTTTTCATGAAGTAAATCTATCTAACTAGGTTTAACTAGTCCCACACATCAGCAATATTTGTATGCATGATTTTTTTGGGCACAGGCACGTCTTTAGAACAGCCATTTTCAGACAGCAAAGTGAAACTGGTGCTGACCGCTTAAGCTCAGTCAATCAGTGCGCTGCTTATGGCTCTTACTTCATGTTACTATGAGATGTAGACCGTGTGCAGTGGTCTGATTTTGTCAAAACTTGCTGCTTTTACAAGATACAATATGGGGGGTTGACATTTCCTCATTTACAATTAAAACGTCAGGTCCCTTTGCTTTAAGGCTTCCAATATGCAGCTCTAAGCTCTTTATCCTGTAATTGATATACCCATTGTTCTTGTTAGTCTGTTCTCTCTTAGTTTCTTACTACTTCCCTCTGATGTGCTCCTAATCCTTCGTATCCTCATCTGTTAAATACAACAACTTTACTTTAATCTCTTCTATGTTCTTTAGCTCCTTTCATATATACGTACCATTACCTCAGTATTGCTAGCATGACTCTAAATGAAACACCGGACATTCTTTCCATTCATTCATGATTCATTATTTTGTTGCATGTTAACACAGGTCATGTGTATCAGTAAAAAAAAAGCCTGAATTAAGAGTCCCGCTCCTGTAACGCCACACTTTTCTTACTCACACACACACACACACAAACAAACACACACACACACACACACACACACACACACAAACACACACACACACACACACAGGGGGCGGGTCCTTCCTTTACCAGGAATCACAGAGAAAGAGCCTGAAAAGACTTCAAACCAAGAGTGAAGCTATAGATAATGAAATATGCAGGCGGAGAATTATCAATCAGCTACAATGCAGAGAGTTTCCTGCATGTGTCCGTGATGTTCACTTTGAAAATAATCACATTTCAGAACTCCTATACTTTTGGAATGTACTTTTTGTGGCAGGAAATAAGGCACAAACCTCACCAGCGATCAAGGACTGGACTGACATAATAACAGATCAGAGAAATGGAAAAAATGACATTCAAACTTAATTTGGAAATGAACAAATTTGTATATTGACCAAATGGGACTTTTCTTTGATTTGAATTTGATTTACCGGTAATAGTATAATTGATGTCTATTTGTATTGTTATTTAAAAAATGGTTGTGTTCTGTTTGTTTTTGTGTTTAATGTTGAATCTTTTTTAAGTTAAGAGGGGGGGAAATCAAAATAGAGATGTTTTACTTCCCATAATGTATTTCGTAAGCAGTGAACTTGTCTAAACCTAGGACTGCACCAGAACTGTACCAGGATTGTAACCATGATTGTTACGAGGGCCTCTTGATAGTCTTGATAGTGAGCAAATGAAGCAGCAGATACACAGGAGGACAGCCACAATGATTTGAAAAAATGTTCAGCATAAAAAGGTTAAAGAACGTTCCAATCCTAAAAATATCTCATTTGAATATAGATACTGCCAAAAATATACTGAGCCTATTGTCATTAGTTGTACTTTAGACTACATTTTAAAATAATGTGGTCCCAAATGTATTTATTTAATTATTTATCAACCTTTATTTAACCAGATAAGAACCCATTGCGCTGGAGAGCTCTTTTTCAAGGGTGGGAGATACTATATACAATGAAAATCATATTCACAACACTGGGTCAATTCTACAACATATTCTGGCCTAAAAGTTATTTACAAATCAAATAAGCCCTTAATGTTTATTTATTTATCTTTTCGCGCAACATGCAATTAAACTTTTGAATTGCTGCCCAGTCCTACTTTTAATAAATATTATTATTTCCGCAGGTCATTCGAGCGTTCACAGATTATCTGGCCTTCATGGTCCTGTTCAACTACATCATCCCTGTGTCCATGTACGTGACTGTAGAGATGCAGAAGTTTTTGGGCTCCTATTTCATCACATGGGATGAGGACATGTTTGATGAGGAGCTGGGAGAGGGAGCGCAGGTCAACACCTCAGATCTGAACGAAGAACTCGGACAGGTGTGTGAAATGCGGTAAACCAAGCTTTCACTTGATTGAACTATCCATGTGCAAATATCTGTGCCTCTGACTTTCAGGTGGAGTATGTGTTCACTGATAAGACCGGCACGCTGACAGAAAACAACATGGAGTTTATCGAGTGCTGTGTTGATGGGAACGTCTACATACCGCACGCCATCTGCAACGGCCAAATCCTCAGCGCTGCCTCCAGTATAGACATGATTGACTCTTCTCCTGGAGGATACCGGAGAGTAAGCATATGTTTGCATAAATAAAACATTCCTAAATCCATCTTCACGGCTTTTTTCTATTATTAATTAAAGTTTTTACACAGATGGCTGCCTTTGGGCATGTAATGTAAAATGTTGTTGTCTAATGTTGTTTCAACAATCTGGCGCACAAAAAGGATGAACGCCGTTTTTGTCAGTGCAATAGTAGTGATTTATTTAGATTTAATAGAATAAAAGTGCAATGCAAGCATAAGGACTTGGATCAAACTTTGATGAACAAAAATGTAAAAAAATCTACAATAGAATATGAACAGGAAAATTCAAACATTTTGTCTTTGTCCTAAAACCATGAATTTGCAGGAATATATGTCTGTTTTTCTGTGCAGGAACATGAGGATCTGTTTTTCCGGGCGTTGTGCCTGTGCCACACAGTTCAGGTCAAAGAAGAAGAGACAGTGGACGGCATCAAGAGAGGCATCCACCAGGGCAGACCCACCTCTTTCTACATCTCCTCCTCACCCGATGAGGTCGCTCTAGTGGAGGGAATGAAAAGGTGCTGCACATGCTGCTTTCAGACTGTTTAAGCAGTATTTTCCCCAATATACAATAAACTCGTTTTGTCACTTCATGTTTCAATTTGAAACGACCCTATGTCTATCTTCCCCAACTTCACACAGATAATATAGGCTCATTTTGCTTTGTTTTCTTTGCCAGGCTGGGCTACACTTACTTGCGCCTGAGAGACAACCACATGGAGATACTCAACAAAGATGATGAGATTGAAAGGTTGGTCGGCTAAGTGTTTCTTGCGGTTACAGCCCTGTGAATAAAAAGCAAGTCATTTGGATTATGGAGTTGTGGTCGCATAGTGTCTGCCTGAGGAGAAGCTGCTCTCATCATGTTACACAAAGTACAACCACAAGAAAGTGGAAAGTTTAAACAATGTGAAATGTCAGCAGTGCTTCATTGTGATTGTGGCTGTAGTTTCTTCAGAAGCAAGTGCCTGTATCCCTCTCAGCCGTGGCCTGTCAGTAGTGAGCTATTTAAATACACAGTGGAGGTGGGGAGAGGGTGATGTCCATTCTGCATCTCTGAAGATTTAGATGGAATGAGAATTAGGCTTCGCTTCTCTTTTTAGGAACGTATGAACATCCATGAAAATAAGCTCTTGGTGTGCATGTACTTAAATGTAAAAAGTACATACTAGCCTATGTTGACTTGACAAGACAGTTATTGTATTTTTTATATTTTGGTTACAGGTTTGAGTTGTTACATGTCCTAAACTTTGATTCTGTCAGAAGAAGAATGAGCGTTATTGTCAGATCAAGCTCAGGTAAATGCATATAAACCTATTATTAGCCCTGCAGCCAATCTTAGTCTGTCTAAAATAATAACTGTCTGTGCTTCAGGAGAACTCCTGCTGTTCTGTAAAGGAGCAGATTCATCCATATTCCCGCGGGTGGTGTCTGGGAAAGTGGCGCAGGTTAAAGCACATGTGGAGCAGAATGCAGTGGTAAATGCTCTGTCTTTTATAAATAGACTTGCTAGCAATATGTTCTCAATAGTCTGTTCATTCTAGTTTAATTTATGTTGGTCATTGATGTGTCATTGACATCTCTTTTTTATTTTCAGGAGGGGCTGAGGACTCTGTGCGTCGCCTATAAACGTTTGTCAGAGGCAGAGTACCAGGAGGCGTGTCACTGTCTGACAGAAGCCAAGTTGGCCCTGCAGGACAGGGAGCAGAGGCTGGCACACGCCTACGACATCATTGAGAGGGACCTGGTTCTTTTGGGTGCTACAGCTGTGGAGGACAGGTCAGTCAAACACACCGGTGACAAATGAGTGAAATAGTGCAGCAAACAAACTGTATTTCAAGTACTATCAACAAAACCTTTAGGTGACTTTGAGCCCTGTAATAAAAGGATAAATAAAACAAGGCTCTAAGGTGTGGATGGTGGTTTCCCTAACCAAGGGAGCTGTCTGATTGAAAACATGGCATTGGTTAGTGCTCGTGGGTGGTCAGGCATTGATGAATTGTCTCCAAAGGGCAATAAATTGATTAAAGTTTTGATGGATGCTCTAACCTAGCATACTGACGATTTAAATCTTTATTGACTTATTGATGCCCAGGCTCCAAGAGAAAGCTGCAGACACCATTGAATCACTGCACAAGGCTGGGATGAAAGTTTGGGTCCTGACAGGGGACAAAATGGAGACGGCAGCTGCTACCTGCTATGCTAGCAAGCTTTTCCGTCGCAGCACCCAGATCCTGGAGCTGACCAAGAAACGCACAGAGGAGCAGAGTCTGCATGATGTTCTTTTCGAACTAAACAGGACAGTCCTCAGGCAGCGCTCCATTTCTGGGTATGTTTGAATGCTCTCTACTGAACTCCTCTTTACTTCACATCTACACTGCCTCATGCCATGTTGTGCTGCAGCCTGTCAGTGGACTGCATGGACTTCGGCCTAATCATTGATGGGGCCACATTCTCTGCTGTTCTGAGGCCCAACCCGGACGGCACTGGGAACTACAGAGAGATCTTCCTCGAGATCTGTCGAAACTGCAGTGCTGTCCTCTGCTGTCGCATGGCGCCGCTGCAGAAAGCGCAGGTGAAAAACACCTCTCAATGTGCAAACCTTTATGGTGTATATTTAACTAAGACAAGTGTTATGTTACACAGATTGTGAAACTAATAAAAGCTTCTAAAGAGCATCCAATAACTCTTGCCATTGGTGATGGAGCCAATGATGTCAGCATGATCCTGGAGGCACATGTGGGCATTGGTAAGTTAATATACATATTCAATTCTTGACCATTTTAAAAACGTCTCTAAATAATTTTTCTGGTGTGTTTTAAGGGATCATGGGTAAAGAAGGCCGACAAGCAGCAAGAAACAGTGACTATGCCATCCCAAAGTTTAAGCATCTAAAGAAGATACTCCTTGTGCATGGGCACTACTACTACATTCGAATAGCTGAACTTGTTCAGTACTTCTTCTACAAGGTATACCAGTAATTAAAAATATATTGTGTATCCATTGCTAGTCTTTTAATCACTGCATTGTAAACCCTGGGGAAACATTGTGTTACAAAAAATCGTATTTGAGCGCTCCTGTGACAGATTACTGGATTCATGAATCCCCAGTGCAACATTCACTCCTGGATTTGTGGCTTCAGTGATTGGTGTGGGCGTCTTTCACACACGCTCTGCCCTGCCAACGGATTCATTTTTACAGACCCCTTCTTAACGGCCCACTCAGCAAGCTTAGTTTATAGCTCACAGTCTGGCATAAAATCACAACAGAAATGTGTAGAAAGTAGCATTTTACCTTTTTTATATAAGCTAATTTGTTTTATTTATTCCTTCCAGAATGTATGCTTCATATTCCCACAGTTCCTGTATCAGTTTTTCTGTGGATTTTCCCAACAAGTAAGTTTCAAGTATCCTAATGTTTCGACTAGTCTTCCTGCCTTGATGAGAATTGTTCATGTGTTTTCTCCTTAGCCTCTTTATGACACAGCCTATCTAACACTGTACAACATCAGCTTCACCTCGCTGCCCATCCTCCTGTACAGCTTAGTGGAGCAGCACGTGTCTGTAGAGACGCTGAAGAAGGATCCTTCATTGTACAGGTGATAAGCACTTCCCCCTATGACATAAGGTGACAAAATATTCTCATTATTGACTAAATGATTCTGTGTCTAATTAGGGATATTGCAAAGAATTCACTCCTCCGCTGGCCGGTCTTCCTCTACTGGACGTGTCTGGGAGTGTTTGACGCAGTAATCTTCTTCTTTGGTGCCTACTTTCTGTTTGACAACACCACATTCACCAGCAATGGCCAGGTAAACAAATATTATTATTAAATCATATTTTTCTTAAACATAAATGCATTACAATGTTTTTGGGGCTGGATAAAACTCAAAAGATACTCTTTTTTTTTTAAAGGAAAACTCATTTCCATTTCCATTAGTGTTATAACACATAGAAGATTTGTTGAGATGTGGTGCTGGGGATTTTTAACAATTCAGAATTTGTTCTACAGCACTCCTATAGGTCAGCAACACGCAGTAGGATGCCATTCATCGACAATGCAATAGCATCTTTCTCTGTATTGTTAATTTGTATCATGTCAACAGTTTGGATGGCCTTTGGTCCTGTTTTTAAGTTAAAACATCCTGATATTCATTTTTTGCCCTTTGTCCTGATTCTTTTCTCTTCTCTTCCCCTCCTCTCTCTGCTTCCTCTCTTTATTTTGCTCCCTCTCTTCTTCTGTAGCTTATGACCACCAACACGCAGATGGTAAGCCTATCTCCCTCCCTGTCAGCTCTGTCTTTTACGCCTCTTTTTTGTTCTGTTGCACCGTTTAAGCTTTCTGTTTGACTGCTTCATCCTCAGCCATCTCCTCTCTCACCACCACTCATGCACTGAAGTTTTCTATCATGACATTATTCCTCCTAATCTCTGTAAAGCCCTGAATCCAGCACCTGTTCCATACGATCCACTGACAGTAGAAACCTTAGATCCTCCCCTACATTATCCTTCTGTTTTGTTAAGCTAGAAGCAACATTAGTGCGAGCACTGTAGAGCCTTTTTCAACATCTGTTTGTTTTTCTGTCTGTGTTTGTGGATTCATGTATTTGTCTATATGTGTCAGTCGGTGTACTCATGCATTCAGAGAGCCTCTAACTTACTAACTAAACACTAGGAATTGGCGATATTGTGACAAAAATCTAATTTTGATTGTTGTGATGATCTATTCTTGTGATTTTGGCATATCTGTTTAATGCTGCTCTCCGCTTAAACACGTAACACTTTTCACACCCACTGCCCCTATTGGTCGGCCTCTGTAAGGCTATGTGTGAGTGACAGCTGGATTTAACCAATCCAAAAGAGCACATGAATGATGATAAATCAATGTGATAAAATCAAAGTCGCAATCTGGCTCCAGGACAACTGTATATTTTTGCTATATCGCCCACTCATAGTGATAGACATGGAATGACTTGCAAATGTGACTCTTATGTCAATACATTTAAAGTAGAATAAAATCTATTAATTTGACTATAAATGCTGACAACGTCTTCTCTACTGCCCAATTTACAAGCGGGAAGTATAATCCAAGCTCAATCAAGTTGCAAGTTGCACCTCTTTTTTCGATCTGAGTTCATTAATACACCAAATCAAATCAAAGAGAATGCTTCACACAGACAACATTACCTTCTGGGCTAGATTGCCCATGGACGAAATGTCTCTAATAACTAAGAATACATTTCCATATTTGTATTTCTTTTACAGATGTTTGGCAACTGGACATTTGGGACTCTAGTCTTCACTGTGCTTGTGTTCACCGTGACACTAAAGGTATGTGAATTGGATCTGTAGTAATTATGCAACAGTCTGATATGTTGCTTTTGCATTATTCATACAATGTCTGCATCTTTGAAAAGGAGATGTTAATACATCAGTCCGTTAGTGTGTGTGGAGAGCATAGGAATAAGCTTGTAGCATGTTAACCAGGCTGTTACATAAATGATCGACTACACGACGTTTTCACAACACTAAAAGCCCAAAGGCACTGGCATTGACTTTATTGACTTGTGCGAGTGTTTACTCTGTATATATTCTCTCTGTTCTAGCTTGCCTTGGATACACACCACTGGACCTGGATCAATCACTTTGTCATCTGGGGGTCATTACTGTTTTACGTCATCTTCTCGCTTCTCTGGGGAGGCATAATTTGGTATTACATATAACTTTATCGTAGTCACTAATAGTAATGCTGTTCATTCAGTTCAAACTAACTGTCACTATTCTTTTTTTCAGGCCGTTCCTCAACTACCAGAGGATGTACTATGTGTTCATGCAGATGCTCTCCAGTGGTCCAGCTTGGCTCAGCATCATCTTGCTCATTACTGTCAGCCTGCTGCCAGATGTCATCAAGAAAGTCCTGTGTAGAGCAATATGTCCCACTGCAACTGAGCGGGCACAGGTAAGATCTTTCTGCACTGCTTTTCAAACTTTAACAGATATAGAGTTCTACGTCAACAGATGCGTAATATTGTGAATGTTGTCTATTTATTTTAGATCTTTATATTAAGATGTAGCATGCGTAGAGTAACAACATATTTTTATCATGCTTATAATATTAATAATAATAGCAAAGTGTATATTCAGCAAATGTAGTGGTTTTGTTTATAATGAATATTATATATAGCTATTAAATATTATATTAATCTATCATCCAATGCTTTCTCAAACTGACTGCATTAATATATTCTATTTTAACACTTTGTATCACTAAACTAAGAACACTACACTTGTATACATGCACCTATCTCCCTCTTAATAACCTCAAACATCCTATGACAAATATCTTTGAGCATTATTTAGTTTAACCTTTTGCCTCTTATGGCTGACTTCAGCTCAGGAGAAAATGACTGACCTCTGACAGATTTCTTCCTGCTGTGCTTTTTCTTCTCTTTTCTCTGCTTTGTGCTTTCAAACGGACCCCTATTATCCAAATTCACACCACCCTCCCTTTCTTCTCTCACCTTCTTCTTTTAACTGACCCCTTTTAAACGCCTGTCATCACCACTTCCATCTTCTTTCTTTTCATCTCTGCCATTATTCCCCTCTTGCCCTTTCCTGCCTCTGCCCATGTGGCCTCTTTGGTGGTGACCACAGTCCACTCGCCCGTGCCTTACTGTGGAGCCCTCCACCATCTTCATGCTTTCTCAGTCGTCCAGCAGAATGAGTTTCTGATTGGTTCACACAGACAACAGGAGCAGGAAGAGGAGGTGACTCTCTCTTTAAGCTCTCGTCACCTCTGCATGTACAATGGCATGTTGTAAATAACATTTTAACATAAACGAACCCGTGGAGTCATGCTCATCTTGTCAACTATTGGTATATTGCTACTGTATGTTGATGTTTCATCCTCCATGTGTCATGTGAATGTGTAAATCTCTAGTAATTTAATGTAACCTTTCCACTATTCGAGTCAGAATAATAAACTAGATTATTGCATTAGTTATATGAATGCATTACAGCTCCTTGCTCATTGCAATTGT
Organism: Eucyclogobius newberryi; assembly: GCF_026437365.1. Lineage (NCBI taxonomy): Eukaryota > Metazoa > Chordata > Actinopteri > Gobiiformes > Gobiidae > Eucyclogobius > Eucyclogobius newberryi. Next base: position 19,144,693 of record NW_027315768.1, read on the forward strand.
TTTATTTTGACGTGAATGTTCATTATGGGGACAGCTCTTTGAACGTCAAGCTTGCAGAGCAAACTTAAACACATACAGATAACAAACAAAGCTTAATCATTATCCTATAATATTGATACAGTCTAGTGGATAATGTTCGTAATTATATTGCCTGTACAATTATCCACAGAGGGTAATGACAGAAGGGGTCCTGGATGACTTTGTGGCCCCTGGACCCCTTGGTGGCGGGGCAGGCACTACAGAGAGACCGGCTGCGTGTTGATAGGACCGGCGAAGAGGGCAGTGGAGGCAAAGCTGCTAGAACCTATGACTCCACGATGTCACATGACCACAGCCCCCCAAAAACCTCAGCAAATCGTAGACCTACTCTGTAGCCGGGCTGAGGTTACCATGGTTACAACGGTGGGAGTGCTGGGTCTATTGGGCATGCTGTTGGGCTGAGGCTGAGCTTTGGGGAGATTTTTGGAGATACTTTTACTTGACTCTGAGAAGTTCTTTTAATGCATGCTTGATTGCCTGCTGTTTGTGCTAATGGAATTGATTGACAAAAATAACTGTTAAAAAAGCTGTGTTTTCGTACATTCAGATAAGCTGGGCTATTAAAAAACAAAGTATTACTTTGTTTACGACTTAACTGCATGATCTCAGCATTTACACACTAATGCCATCTAGTGTTTGCAGGTGAAATAACATGCTTTTGCTTCTCATTTCATCTGCATGTCTAACATAAACCAATAACTACCATTATTGTGTGTATAATTCAAAGTACTTAGAGGGCTTTTTTGATGATTGTTTATGTAAATATACATTTTGCTATTTTAACTGGATAATACGTAAATGCCCTTAGACAACATAAAAACAAGCCTTCTGAATATTATCTTGGTGGGCAATGGTCATGCAGCTATTGTCTAATTCCATTCCACCCTGTTAATGATATATTTTTTTTCTTTTAAGGGGAACGAGAAGATGGTGCGAGGTGTTTTGGCCGATTTGACTCCTCTGTCGTCACGGCGATCCTACAGAAGCACGAGCGCCAACTCGTCCCACCGGAGCACAGCCGAGGCCCTGCCGCTCTGCATGTCGGACCCTCTACCCCAAAAGATACTGACTCACCTGACAGAGAGGGGAGGGGCAGACGTGTACGCCCTCAGCCCCTATTTGCTCCGTCTGTCCGGGGCGGGATTTGCCCACTACGCTCCAGGTCCAGAGACAACTGTATGAAGCTGCAACTCGCTCATTTTATTCGCCTCGCACAAAGTGTAAGTGCGACTACAATTCTCGTCTCACGGACAAGAGAACGTCAAAATCACATCCTTCATGCTCTGTTCACCCTGTGCATTTTTGGGCTACAAACCCACATACTTTGGTGATCTGTTTTTCTTTCTAATGTCATCAAATCTTTTACACAAAATGTTGGAATTGCATCTAAACCTCTGAGCAAAGGGGGAACTATGTGCATTTTCCTGCATAACAGAGCACTCCTGTTAAACATGTCAAGTAATGGACTTTTTGTATATATTTTTTCAGTCATGACATTGCCTGTTCCCACACCCCTTTGTAATCACTTAAATGTACATACATGGTCGGGCCAAGTAAAGGGCAGTCCTTAAGTCTCAGCCCTTTAGGAGTGCTTGCGAGCGAGTGCATGTGTGTGAGAGTGAGCGGATGCTTGCAGTTGCATGCATGACTTTTGCCTGTCAAGTGTGCGTTTGTTTGTGACACACCTTTGCCTTACAGGTACCACACAGCAGCTGCAGCAGGCTAGGAGCCAAAGGAGAGAGGTGGAAAAAGTGGAAACATACAAAGCCTTAGACACAAACACACTTTTTAACGTAAGGAAGGAAATGGGGTGTTTTCTAGGGAGATGTGCTGTATTCTAGCCACCCTGCCTTAATTCATACATATAGTCATCTAAGCTGTTTATACTTCCCCAATATGGTTCAAATAAATACCTTCCACATACTTATCTATTTGGTACTGTGTGTCAATGTCCATCTCGTCTGTTATGATCATTTGTTTGCTAATCGGCCTCTGTAGCATGCTAACCATTGGCTGCCTGTTAATCCACCCTTCTCTCAGATATGTCCCTTCCCATTTTGTTTCAACCACATCCATGCTGTACCCACTCGCGGTCATGTTGAACAACTACAGCTTTGTGAAAAACAGTTGCCCCAATGGTAGAAGTAGGTCTGCTCTACCATTGGTGTTCTTCCTGTGGCATTGTTTGCATAAGTGTTTGCAGCCACGCTTTTTCAAGGTTATGCAAAAGTCTGTTGGAATGCTATTGTCTCGTTCGTCATATTAAGGTTCCCCCTCTGTTGTATTTTTAATGAGTTGTCTTGTACTGTTTAATGGCAGCCACTGTTGATGTATGGATGTAAGTTAAATTTTTATATATAATATATTTTGGTGAAAATGGGTGTAGTCGGTGGAGGTAAGACGGAGACTTGAAAAGGCGATGTCACAATCAAATCGACTGAATGTTGAACTATCCATTGTGTTCATCACTTGAAGAATGTAGCTTATAATGGATACACCTTTTTATTGCTGTTCTATTTGTCCAAAGCATATCTTTCATAACACAACTACTGATGTATTTTTGAATGTCTAACTATGAAGGGTTTTTGCATGTGCATTTGTATCTGTTCATTGTTGAGTATTTTCATGAGGCACATTTTTATTATTTTATCAGTGAAAAGGATAGGAATTTAATGTATTTCGTTTCTTTGTCTGATTTGGGATCAAATTCAGGACCTCCATAGGTGAAGAGAAAGGCCTAAGTGCTTTCAATGCAATGTCACTGTGTTGCTACCGTACAGTCATTTATCTCTTGCAGAGTTTATTCCACTTTATTCGTATTGTTGTCTTTATCGTGTGTTTTTTTCATGTGAATATTTAATTTTGCTATTTTTGTATCCTAGAGAAAAAAAGTCTATATTTTAGCTTTGTTGGAATGTGTTTAACCAAAATAAGAGCTTATGTGTTAATAGAAAATGATCACTATATATACACACACACTGCACTTTGACAACATATTGGTTTTTAACTTCTCGCTCTTCCTCACAATGTATTTATTTTTCAAAGAATAACATAGTAGGTGAGAAAAAGTGACCAAATTACTCTTTTGGATTGAGTGTCTGTGGTTTCTATTGCACCAGCTTTTTCTGCTAAAGAGAATGTCAAACTGCTTTTCTAAGTCCTTTGGCACAACAGCAGGTGCTCGTCCTGTCAACTCTGAGCTGAAGATCTGTGTCATCACACACCGTCAGTACAGCAGTGTCTGTATTTACTAAACAGGAGATTTTTCTTACTTCAATAAAGATTTTAAAAGAAGTGTATTTGTTGACCTTTGTCAGCCTGTCTGTAGCAAATAAGGGCAAAGCACTGTAATGTCATCTGCTTGTAATAAAGAAAGACTAAAACATGATTATGTCTCTGGCTCTTTTCTTCACCCTGTCATGTGTAACATGTGACTGTTGTTCATGGATATGGGCCAAGAGGGACTGTCCTTTGTATTTTAAAATACACAGTAAAGTACAAATACAGAGCTTTAAAAACATTATATTCAAGACTGCTTATGAAATGACAAAGAAGCCAAATTTTCAAAAACAAGTGACAGTTTTCGTTAAAAAAAAGAATAGGTAAATGTAATACAAAAACAACAGAAGACGCCCCGTGGACAAGCTTCACTGAGGCTTGGCTCCTGGCTGACATCTGGCACGACCCCGGAGGCAATGTCCAAGAGGTCGTTGCACCACTGAGCTGAGAAAAGGCTGCAAACTGTGCAAAGCCATCACAACATGGACATTCAGAGACACTTCTGATGAACTCCCTTTAGGCAAGCACGTGCTCCTGGTAAGTTAACTTTAGTGAACGGCATGTTTAAGTACAAATTAAGTTGGTCTATGTGTTAGTCATAAAAGTGTATTTTCTACATTTTATATACTGTGAATTTAATACAAACTCATCCACTTCCCTCTTTTATTAAAAACTGGATAAGAGAGCAGTGTAATCATGTTATGTTTATTCATATATATATATATATATATATATATATATATATATATATATATATATATATATATATATATATTTTTTTTTTAAAGGGCCAGATATAAAAAAAACATGTATCTTTGTGCTTGAAGCCAGAGCACAGCACATATCTCTGGAGGGCTTTTAACACATAACACAGAAGAGGAATGAAATGACATTGATACAGAAACATGTACAGCATAAACACAGAGAGACACAATAGAAACATATTAAACGTGTGTGCAGTGCAGCTGATGGCACATCAAAAAGTGTCTTTCTTTTTTTAATATGCCAGGTTTTGTCACAGATTTTAAATGGACAGGGAGCGTATTCCACAACTTCCTTCACTATGTGCAGAGCCCTCTGCACACTTGAGAGTCCAAAAAAAGCTCTATGCATATTATTTAGGCAGCTGTTTGGCCCAAACAAAATTGCTGGTAATTTGGCAGATAGTCATTAAAAAGTTATTAAATTAGGCATGTCTTCTTTTCTGTCCTATTTAGAAATATCAGAAGATGCATTTATTAATTCTTGACAATTTGATCTATTCTAATTTACAATAGGCCAAGAGAGATACCAATAGGAACACGTTTCAGAACATGCATTTCACCAGAACACCAATATTACCAATGCTATACTTTTAATGTCCACTGGGTGTCACTAGAGCATTTAGTATGTGAGACAGGACTGCAGCGCTGACCTTCATTTCCCCTCCCCTTTCTGTGTGCCAGGACTGCAGCATCATCAGCACCACCAGAGCTGAGCGGGCTGAGAAAGACAGGGGCATGCATGTGTGAATAAGCCTGCTTTCTGCTCCACTTCCTCATCTCCTCCATCAGCGCCGTCTCCGTCTCCCCTCCCTTCTTCTACCGGATCCATCCAGTAAGCCTGTTATTTCACTAACACTAGTCTCACGCAGCATCCTCGAAAGCACCTATATCTCATCCAGCAGGGCAGAGCTGTGACACACGCCCCCTCTTCCCCTGAGATTCCTTTAGCCATAGCCATCATTTCTACTGCGCCTTGATGCACACCCCTGTCCTCTCTCTTCTGCAGGGCGTCCAAGAAACAAGCAGGCAAGCTGTCTCTTCTTCCTAGGAAAGCGTTTGTCGCCTGGACAGCTGGACTGCCGCTGTCCCTCTGGAGGATGATCCTGTGGATGAAGACCCAGGACATGGCATTAGGAGAGCTGCTGGAAAGACTGAAGACTGTTATCAAAACCATAGGTGGGTGTCAACATGTAGATTCTTCTTTAGCTCATGGCTTTGTGTAGCTATCATCCATCTGCAGTGCTTTTGGGTTTGATTGTGTTGAGCTATTACCTTAGTCTGTAAAGCATATGACGCTCTTAATGTAGAAGATGGCTTATTTGATTCCCTGCTCCACCCACTGTTTGCATCTTCATTGTATAGAGCTTGGAAGAGACACATTGACCCATATATTATACATACATTACTACTTACCATAACATTTCAAAGATAGAGCAGTGATCTGGAATCTCAAGAATAATATGCAGCAGGCCTAAGTGCAGTACTTTGTGCAACAGAGCTTAGCATCCAGCTCTTTGGCTGACCAAAACCTCTTGTCATTTTACAAACAAAATATTGAAGTAATGTAATAATGATAAATGGCTCTCGTTCTTGTTGCTTCGTCTAGCTTCATCTTTGCAAATCAAATGCATGCACTTACATGCTTTTGCTGTATTTTCTCTCTTTTGATCCATTTATAGAGAATGTATTCAATCCACTTATACCATCAAAATAGAGCTACTCAACCACATTGGATGCACATATATGCTCAGAGCAGATGGGGCATTGCGAAACCTGCTATATTTATCTTGTACAGATTGGTTTTCCCATATTAATATATGAAATGAGCTGAAGAGCTCATGAAATGCAATAACATTAAAGTATTTTTGGCCTGTTGTACTTTGATGTTCATTACTTAGATGTGATGTTTCAATTGGTTCATTTCTATTGCAAAATCATAATGTAGAGAACATGAATCTTATTTCATGTCCTATACATTATTTGAAATGAATTGGTTGGTTTAGCTCTGGCCATCAGTTTACCATTGAGCCATCTAACCAATCACTACAGAAACCTGATCCATCTTTCTTCCAATCCAAGTTTGTGTTACTTCTTATCAGAAAAGGTTTACTGCCATTGTCCAGATGGACCATAGCCTCCTGTCTGTGGGAAGTGGCTCAAATAGTCCGTGTCCACGGTGCAAAGGGTCGGCTGAGCAAAGCGCACAATGTGCTGTGGTCTCTGTTTGTCCCTGGCTGTGGCTCCAGCGTACCACACGCTGATGGAGGAGGTGAGGATGGACTCAATGATGGCTGTGTAGAACTGCACCATCATCTCCGCTGTCAGATTGGCTATCCTCAGCTGCCACAGGAAGTACATCCTCTGCTGGGCCTTCTTGATGAGGGAGCTGATGGTGGGCTCCCACTTGAGGTCCCGGGTGATGGTGGTGCTGAGGAAGCGGAGGGAGTCCACAGTGGTGATGGGGGAGTCTGTGATGGTGAGGGGGGGCTGGGGGGCTGAAGTCCACGATCATCTCCACTGTCTTCTGGACGTTGAGCTCCAGGTTGTTACCGCTGCACCAGGACACCAGCCGGTCCACCTCCGTCCTGTAGACAGACTCATCCCTGTTTGAGATGAGCCCGATGAGGGTGGTGTCGTCCGCAAACTTAAATTAGTTTTACGGAGTCGTGGCTGGAGGTGCAGCAGTTTGTGTACAGGGAGAAGAGCAGGGGAGAAAGTACACAGCCCTGTGGAACTCCTGTGCTGATTGTCCGAGTGTCTGAGACATTCTTCCCCAGTGGCACGCACTGGCTCCGATCTGTCAGGAAGTCAGTGATCCACCTGTAGGTGGAGTCAGGCACATTGAGCTGGGAGAGTATGTCCTGGAGCAGAGCGGGGAAGATGGTGTTGAATGCAGAGCTGAAGTCCACAAACAGGTATGAAGCTATTTCTAATGCAGAATGATCCTTAATTATTTAGTTCCCTGAAAAATACTGAGGAAAATATGGTGTCAGAGTGGGTGCTGCATTAAAACATAAAAGTGAAATAAACTTCACATATTCCTAAACAGACACTGTCCCAAGCTGCAGTATGCATGCGAGGCAGTGCTGGGGCAGAGCTGGGGCAGAGCTGGGGCAGTGCTGGGGCAGTGCTGGGGCAGAGCTGGGGCAGTGCTGGGGCAGTGCTGGGGCAGAGCTGGGGCAGAGCTGGGGCAGTGCTGGGGCAGAGCTGGGGCTGGGGCAGTGCTGGGGCAGTGCTGGGGCAGTGCTGGGGCAGAGCTGGGGCAGTGCTGGGGCAGAGCTGGGGCTGGGGCAGTGCTGGGGCAGTGCTGGGGCAGAGCTGGGGCTGGGGCAGTGCTGGGGCAGTGCTGGGGCAGAGCTGGGGCTGGGGCAGTGCTGGGGCAGTGCTGGGGCAGAGCTGGGGCAGTGCTGGGGCAGAGCTGGGGCAGTGCTGGGGCAGAGCTGGGGCAGTGCTGGGGCAGTGCTGGGGGAGAGCTGGGGCAGTGCTGGGGCAGTGCTGGGGCAGTGCTGGGGCAGAGCTGGGGCAGAGCTGGGGCAGTGCTGGGGCAGTGCTGGGGCAGTGCTGGGGCAGTGCTGGGGCAGAGCTGGGGCTGGGGCAGTGCTGGGGCAGTGCTGGGGCAGAGCTGGGGCTGGGGCAGTGCTGGGGCAGTGCTGGGGCAGTGCTGGGGCAGTGCTGGGGCAGAGCTGGGGCAGAGCTGGGGCTGGGGCAGAGCTGGGGCTGGGGCAGTGCTGGGGCAGTGCTGGGGCAGAGCTGGGGCTGGGGTAGAGCTGGGGCAGTACTGGGGCTGGGGCAGTGCTGGGGAAGGAGGGTGAGAGCTGTAATCGGCTCATCATAGTGAGTAAGGCTGATCGCTCCAGACAGAACTGAGGAAGAGAGAGTGAGGGAGAGCAACTAACAGACACTGTGTCAACTGCAGCAGAAACAAAACAGTCTGTAATGTTGTTACTGCTACTTTGTTTAGCTCTTAAAGGCAATAGAAATATACAAAATGTACATAAGTCATGATAAAACAAAATTTGGTTCTGGTTCCAGTAAAATTGTTGACATTTTGTGTCATATTGCCCACTGGGGCCAGTGCCATGATTTGATACGATACACAATACATGGCTCATGATGCAATAATATCACAATTTATATTACATGCAATCATAAATATAATGCACAAAATATATTGCTATTTTTAAGTACCAAATACATTATAAGAACAGTATTTCTTTATTAAACCTCTACCTGTACTTGATATGAAGTAGACCTTTTTAATCATCAAAACTATGAATTACAAAACAAGGCTTTTTTCACAATTGTGCCACTGTCACAGAATGGTTTTGTGAAATCTAAAAATACTCATGGTGATATATCGATACAGCAGCTCACAATATTGATGTTGTATCAACAACACAATAACACAATGTACACAATACATCCGTATGTCAGTATTTTAGCTCACCCCTACTACAAGTCCACAAAGGTGAAGAGCAGACACAGGTTCATCCATGTCTGAGCCTTGTTATTGTGCTGATCATAGGTGCTTCCATTGACTTGGAACAGGCCAGTTGACCCACTTCCACTGATTCAAACGGACAAGACTGTTTATATCCTGCAGCTTTTAGAAGTGATATTGACAATTGTTTTTTGTAAGGTTTAACAAGAAGAGTCAAAAGACGACTACAGACTAAAAGCCTTCATGAAAATATCTGACCTGAACATGACGACATTTGTAGAGTCCCCAAACGTTCTGTTCGATCACTGCTCAGCCCTGAAGGTAGAGCAGGTGTGAAGTCAGATGAATGCAGCAGGTCTGCGACTAGGCCTGGACAAAAGCACGAGATGGCCAGTCCTAGTGCTGTCATAATACACCTGGCAACATTTAAGCTCACACTTTATCTGAAACAATGGCTCCTGTGTTGTTCTTGAATTACTATGACTAGCTTGGTCTTTCAGTGAAGAACAACTTCTTTTGTGGCACTGCCTCATCAGTATGTGGGAGAGAGAGCAGCTCTGCTTTTATCTCTATTCAGCTCATAAACCGATGCGGGTGAAAGCCAACACAGCCAAGCACTTCCACATGAATACAGTATGAGAAAAACACCCCTTCTCAAATACTAACACCAGCTGACCTGTTTTTTTAATATCTTTTTTTTTACCTTTTGTTTTTTTCAATTCAAGGCTAACCAGACATTTCAAGTTCATTAGAAGATTACAGATTTAAAAGCTAAAGATGCTACATGACATTTCCTATTTGCAATGTTACAAAATGTTGGAGCAATTACACATGTAGCACAAGATATGGCGGATTTGTTTCGGAAGTAGAAGAAGTAGTTAAATATAATTAGCCAGAGCAGCAGAAGGGGATTTGTGCCTCACCGGCTGGCCCCCGTCCCTCCCCCTTCTCCTTGTACTTACTTCCAAACCTTCTCTAATGCACCGGTGTTTAGTTTATGTCCGCAGCTACAGCATCAGTGTCACTGCATTGCCTCTGGTGTGAAGAGTATTGCTTTTGGAGGGCTATCGGACCTCAGACCATGACTCAGCTTGTTCTATAAATGTCTGAAGGGCTTTCCTCTGTGTCCTGGATGGATCTTTGCGCAGGACGCCGCACACGTGTTGTTACCAATGCAGATGTCCCCTCGGAGGATAAGAGCTGGTAGACTGCTAGTGCACTGCAGAGTTTTGTTATTCTGGTAAATGTTTGTCATTTCCGGGGGGGTGAGCGAGTGTGCTTGCTGCTCCTATGGCTCTCCATGAGATCCTGCGGGAGGGAGGAGAGGCGTCCTACCGCATCATGAACCGCCTCAGTCAGATCATCCAAAACCTGGACATTACAGGACTGGCCAATACTTTCCCTTTCAGCCCTGACAGTCGTAAGAACTCCTGGAGAGAGTGGAATGGTAAGATTATCCTTGAAATGTAAAATGACACCTTTGTTCATTCTTGTGATGATGCCAGATTGTAGTGGAGCTTTAGCCATCTATTACCTGGGCAAGTAAAAGTTGTATTGAGGTGTAAAACGACTCACAATCTTGTTATATTTTTATGAAGTTGTTGTTATGGACATAGTTTAGTATTGAATTGACTTGCAGTTGAATTCCCATCTGATAAAACTGTACAAAAGTAGTTTGCCTATGAATATTTTTATTGAGCAGCCCCTTGTAGGCATGTATCTTCCTTGTGATAGCTAATATAATATAACTAAGTTTTCACGAGGCTCGATGCCCAGAGCCTTGTATTTCTTTGGAACAGCTTTCTCTCTTTTTTCCTATTTCGTGTGTGTGTGTGTGTGTGTGTGTGTACTACTTTAACAGATGCTTCAGTTTCCCACATTGAGATTCTGGCTGCAGTACAGTGATTTTCCTGCGCAGCAACTCTTCTGCAGAATAGAAATAGCTGCACTCCAGCAGTGAAGTAGCTGGAATGGAGGTCTGAAAAGTGCTGATCAAAGCTGCTGAGCTGGCCGGTCAACCATAGAGCAGAGACCTTGAACATTTTAAAAGGACGCTCGGATCTCGGATAGATCAGATCAGATTTTTTGTTTCCGTCAGGAGAGAGATAGTCATGAGGAGGAAACGCAGGACTAGTACCGCTTCATCGGACATTGGGATCCCGATGGTGCCGCTCAACTCACGTGAGTCTGGGGATTTGTAGACACACTGGCGTGACAATACTTCACCTCTGATTCTGATTGGATGTTTAGCACTGTGTCCATCTCAGAGCAGAAAGGTCTGGCTTTTACTATTTCAAATCTGTTATATATCTTTCTTATAGGAGGACATGTCTTTCAGCGGTTGGTATTTACATTTGGTCATGTATTCTCATCATTTTTTTGTGATAATGAGAATGATTTTGTGAATGTTTGGATGTTCCACACATGCCCATCATAGTCAAGCAAGTTAGCAAGTCCCCATGGTACAGATAGTTCTCTCTGTAATTTGCATTGTTGCCACTGGTTATTGTGCCTCACCAGTAACTCGTTGACACTCCCCTAGCCCCAACTCACTGACCTTGAAAAACACACAAAATACTGTCTGTACTTGCACTAAAGACAGACTTTGCGTTTGGTTAATCCTTTTGACTTGTAGTCTAATGGCTTTAGTTAATGTGTCTCTGAGTTTGCGACGCTTACTATCTCAAGTGTGACTTTTAACATAAAACAAGCATTAAACTATACCTTGCGTTTACATTTAGGAGCAGGACTTTACGACCAATGGCACAAAAGGAAAGAGAGAATTTAAATTTAAAGAATGTAAACCAAGTAAACTAACTAAAGATCTTTAGAAAAGTTTTAATTAGCAGGAAGAAGCAGCACTAAACTGTGTTACAAATGTCTAACCAATACCCTACACTTAATTTAATCCCCAAACTTTGCCTAATTTAAGGCTTCTCTAAATAGAATAGATAAAAAAGGATCATTGCTTCAGTGTGTAGGTCCTGGTCCTGCTACAGTTGGATAACCGCTGGACTCACACGTAGCACTTAACTTAGGGAAGGCCAACTGTAATTGGCATATTCTGTTTAGACACAGTGTCGTCTTTCTGGGATCACACTAGAATTAGACCTTTCACTACTGTGTAATAATAGGGTCTTGTGAGATCCCAACCCAAGAAGAAAGGTTTGAATGAGTACAGTGTGTGAATGAAGAAATGGAGTTGCAGGCCACGTTTTGAATGGGCTTCCGAGAATGTGGGCTTTTTACTTCCCGGTAAATAATGTAGGACCTTTTGTAGGACCGTCGTATAGGTTATGATAATATTGTCGATATGGAACAACATAACACTAACCTACATTGTACAATGCTTTGTCAGTGGTTGTTTTCCTTAAATCTGGGTTATTGAAATGAGAGGGTTCGGGTAGCCTCTCTTTAGGTGTGGGGTAACCATGAGAAGAAGGCGGAGCTTTCCCTTACACTGATGCCTTTGTTGCAGGTAAAGGTAACCCGAGTTTGGAAAAAACGTCCCTGCAGTTAGTGAGAGATCGTGGTGACAAAAAAGATACTGAGATGTTACTGTGAAGGATCTGCGTGGCTTTCATGAGTGAAGGGGACTTTGTATGTAGTGCAATGGGAGCAGAAGACGCTGTGGATGTATTCATTGAGGAGGATGCTGAGCTAGACTCCGGGGTTAGCTTTGACTCAGAACTGACAGAAGAGCTGAGGGAAAAAGATGTCAAAAGAGAGGAGATGGACTCGATCGACTCTCTACCTTTTTATGTGGAGGCAGAAACAGGGAAAAGTGACATGGACGTGTTGAACTCATGTGCTGAAAGGACACTAGATGTTTGTTTACGCCCGGTGGAGGAGAGGCGCACTCACGTCAGGATATCCATGCAGGAGGTGAAGAGATACTATAGGCTCTCTCGCTGCTGCCACTGGCTGCTGTGTGGTAGGTGACGTTGATAATATGCTTCATTTTAATCTGTTCCTCGTCCTCGTTCATGGTTTTGCATGTTGTTTTCCTTAGATAATGGGATAGACTAACTTTGGTGTTTGTGGTGGCTTCTGTCCACTCACATTAACCAACATGCTGCAGTTCGTCTACGGTCCAGTTCAAATGCTTTTTTTAAAAAATCCCCTTGTTTGCAAACAACGCCCAACCTGGATTCTGGTACACAAATCAGATTCTATGACAATGCTGCAAATCAATTTCCCCACTGTGACAAATACAGCCTTTCATCGACCTGATTATTTTACACTATACAAGTCTATTTTACAGACAGAGGGCATCGTGGCATCTTCAGCACAATGAAAGCAGTATTGGACATCTATTACAATTACACATTTTAGTCTTTTAGTATTAGACAACTTGTAAATTGTAATGTTACGCTCTCAGAAATAACAGCTACGTCACAGCAGCTGCATCAAACTGTTACTTGTGCTGCCGTCAGTGTTACTGTCTCCACGTCTCATTCACGCTCCTCACACGGCCATGACTTTAAGCCCCTTATAGTTTGTGCTGCCCTCTCCCACTTTTATTGATGCGCCTGCTAATAACACATGCATTACACACACCTTTTAACTTTCACAGCTGTATTATGTCACTTTTTGTAGTGGGGCATTTGTTAGCTATGTATATCTCCATGGCGATATTAATGCTTTGCCAGGAATGTTCCACAGTATGGCAGTTGACTCATCCATCTTACTTAATTCATAGTTGTTTTGGTTGTTAAAAATCGAAAAACATTGCATTATTACAGTGTGCTAGATCAACTCTCCGCAGATCTGACCTGTAACTTGGATGCTGGTCTCTATGAAGAAGATGCACAAGTTAAAGTTATACTGTGGAACATCCCAGGCAAATCATCAACATCTCCACCAGACAATTTACATAGTTCACCTTTAACTTTATCAGTAAAACGTTAAAGTGTTTAAGACAGATCAAATCGTTAGAATAAAAGTGGAATTATCTTGTTTGTGTCCTTGTGAACCTGCTGTTGGTCGTGTGCCTAATCTGTGTCAGTAGAAGCAGGAGGTCCAGACCAGGTGTGTGACTGTGACCCAGTAATGTTTGACTCGTTGGTCTCAAACATGAGCGTGAGTGTGCGCTAATCCTCTGTGTTAAGCCCTTTAAAGAACATTAGTGACCAAAGCAGCAGGTGGTCCATGGAGCTTTGTGTTTACGACTTTGTTATAAAGGTCCGATGGTAGTATGTGACACGTGCCTGGATGCTAATCAATGCTAAAACTAGTATTGTATCTAGATGCTCATTTAACCAGGTATTGATTGAACTTTTTCAGAAGACGTTTGACCAAATGGAGACAGCAATAGATTTTTATATTCATTAAAAGGGTATGTTTTTCCACTGAGGGGTGCGACGTGGTTATTACAACTTATTCAAGAGTATCCAAAATCTTTAGTGTAATCAAACTACGATATATGTTGTTTCCCTTTATACATATAGATGCCACACCGAGTTATGTCTTGAGCCATTCGTAACTTAAAAAACGATTTTGACAACTGTGTAAACAATGGTCAAAGAAAATGTTTTTCAAAAAATATTTCATTTGAGTTTTTCTAATTATCATTGTTAGTGTCAGTTTCCAGTCATTTACATTTTTATGTGGCATAGATTTTATTCCAGTTGCTCGTTCTCTTGCAGCCATCTGTGTTTATCCCTGCTTTGGACCAGGATAAAAGAGGATGTGGCTACATATAGAGCACAGAGCACATTTTTGCTCTACTCTATCTTGAATCTTGCTTAACTTATCGCAACTTAACTTAACGCAACACTGTATAGTGCTGAGAGCTGTCCCAAAAGCTAATTGTAATCTGAAATATTGAGGGATTAGAGATATTCTGCAAACTGTTAAAGGTGGGAAACAAACAAAGAGGTCTAACTCCTCTAACAAACATATTATTTAGACGGAAGCAATTTTACATCACCGATACTACTCCAAAACAGTCAAACACAATATATTCTAACGGCAGTGTGATTTACAGTCTCGTCATGTCTTTCTGTGTAGACTGCCAGAGGGGCCGAGGCTGATGTGAAAGACAGACAAGACAGCAGTAAGAGGAAATCTGGAGAATGTTTGTAGGCATTATGTATGAATTGGATGAAACTGAAATGTGACATGTTTTCAGGGGATTTCTCAGTAACAGAATACCCTGTCTTCTGGCTACAAAGCACAGGTCTTGGCGGGCGGGGGTTGATACGTGTGGGAGTAGCTCGGGGCGAGGCGTGGCTGGTGGAAAGAGGAAACTGCTGCTCCCCGTGTGAACTTGAGAGGGTTTGGAGCGTGCCTGTGAGCGCTGGGCAGATGGACTGTCCGCTGCAGCTTTGTGTGCCATGTCCCGGGGCCATAATTGACCTTCAGCCAAGCCACAATCCTCTGGCACAAGCATCACAAAAAATACCCATTCGTCTCTGTCTGATCCACATGCCAGGCTTGTGCTGGTTTGTACACCCATGCTTCAGGTCAAGTCAGGAAGACAAATGGAGGTTGAAATGATGTGGTTCAGAAGACGGCTGACTTGTATTATCAGGTTACGGTGTGGACAAGGTTTTATTACAGCCAATATGTGTTTACCTTTTCAAATTAAGCAGTGAGAAGCAAAAAAGCTGCTTATGGGCTTAAACAAACTGTTGACTTCCAATGTTTTCCTTGTTCTCGCACAATTATAATCTTATATTTTGGAGTTGTCACTGAAAATCCACAACAGACGTCTCAAGTCTTTAATGGTCCATGTGTGGAGTAATGTTTACTACAGAGTTCTGCTAAAACTACGGCTGCACAGGTTATTGTTTTGGGCCTCTTGTTAATGTGGGAGTGGCTGAGTGGTTAGAGCAAGACACACCTTCCTCTCCTTGTGGCCTTGCTTCCATTCTCCCAGAGCATATGAAGTAACTTGGTGGGGAGTAAAAAAAATAAGATAAATAAAGCATCTTTGAGTGACTATAATATGTTTGTTTTTGTTTTTTTAACTCTATGATTTGTAATACTAATTTATGCGTGGGAAACATTTTTGAGTTGTATCAATTCAATACATGTTATATCTAGTTATATAGCAAAGGAATGTATTTCAAATTCATTTTATTTATGTTTTAAAGACGAAGAGGCAGACAGACATGTTCCACTAGTTTGTGCTTGAATCCCAAATGTTGATACAGTTTGTTTGAGTATCTGTGTGTGAAGGGAGCGCAAGGAGAGGGTGTTATGTTTAATGAGAGCCTAAGGCCAAGTCACCTGATAGTTTTCCCACCCTCAAAGAGTCACTGTTGTTAGACATTTGGATTGTTTGACTTGGAATCAAAAGAGAGTCCAGCGTGGAATAGAAGAGAGTGTAAGCTGACCAAGTTATCACAAAGAAGAGACTATGGCGCATTTACCAACTGACTGAGAAATACTGCTCTCAAAATGAAGGTACACCAGACAGGTCCCGGTGCAAGGCTCTGCCAGATGACACGGCACAGGTAGTTTGGAGGTCTGTGTGTGGCATACTTCTACCTGAAGGTTTCATTCACCTTCTGGGATTTGAGGACGTCATAGCCTCAGATGGAGGCAAGAGTCACTTTTCCCTTTTGATGGCATTGTATTTTGCTATGAAATATCTAAAAGGTAAATTTAATAATAATAATAATAATAATAACTTTTATTTATATAGCGCTTTTCAGTGACCCAAAGACGCTGAACATATATAAAAAAAGGGGGGGTATTTACAGACAGGGGGGGACAACACGTACAATACACATTAATATACAGATAAAATGAACAAGACAGAAGAAGTAGAGAGAAAAAGATGGGGATGTAACAAATATTGAATCTGATTGTGTCTCTTAATGACAAGAGCGAAGAACTTATTGTTTGGCAACAAAAATCTGCATTATTACAGTATTAATTTAATCTTCCAATGATCTGTATTCAGTATTATTGGTTGAATGTTTTGATGTCACGTGAATGTAACCTATTAACCTATTGGTTTATTATCAATACTAATGCGCCACATTCATTATTAAAAAGTGATAAATGTGGGTGTATCAAGTTTGTTGCAAATAAGCTACCATTTTCTTGTTGAAAGAAATAAATGTCCTTGTGTCTGATATGTTTTTCAGATGAGATCATGCAACTGGACAGTAGTCCACTCCGAGCTGCAGACATCACTCCTGACCTCAGAAAGAGATTTGCCTTTCTCTCAGGTGAGTTAACTTTGTGTGTATTATATATACTTGTGAAACATGTGTGAAACACGGGTGAAACATGTGTGAAACATGTGTGAAATACGTGTGAAATACGCATGAAACGTGTGAAACATGTGTGAAACACGGGTGAAACATGCGTGAAACATGTGTGAAATACGTGTGAAATACGCATGAAACATGTGTGAAATACGCGTGAAACATGTGTAAAACATGCGTGAAACATGTGTGAAACATGTGTGAAACATGTGTGAAACATGTGTGAGACATGTGTGAGACATGTGTGAAACACGTGTGAATCAGGTGTGAATCAGGTGTGAAACAGGAGTGAGTGTGTGTTGCAGCAGACCTTGGGGCTGCAGTGGAGTTGGGCACCATTTTGCAGCCTCAGATCAGAGCAGACACTGAAGCATGACTGTGCACTTACTGTTGCTATAGCAACAAGCAGAGAAAGAGGGATTGATATTCTAGAGCTGACAGCTGTTTCATAAAGACAACTAAACACGTGTACTGTATGTTTGACCAGAGTTTCTAATGTATGTGTTTGACTTCACAGGTGGCAGAGGTGACAATGGCAGTCCAATCATCGTGTTTCCAGAGTTTCCCTCATTTGGAGAGATAACAGACAGAGAGTTCCACAATGTGCTCACCTACCTGACCAGCGTGCCCAGGTAAATGTGGCCATGTGCGATGATGGCGGTCATCAGTCTATTGTTGACCGCATACTGCAGAGTATTGCCCTTGGCAGTGCACTGCAGTAAGTCATTAGTCATGTAGACACACTGGTCCCAATGGTAACATTCCCAGACAAGTAATACTGCCAGTAGAGGGCAGTAAGCAGTTATAAACAGTTATAACAATTATAAACCTATTCTTTGTAGATAAACAAATCTATGCACAAAATGCATTGTGAACATTTGTATTTTTTTGCTCAGCTTTGTCTGTCTGCGAATACATGGGATAAATGGACATTTACTCATTTAGATTCATGCCTGTCATGACAACAGATGGCCAGCTACCTGAGGGACCCGCACCCTAAACAGGGCACTTGTAGCCTCCAGCCAGAAGCCAGCGTCCAACATCTGAGACCAGTGACTTTGACATCACATTATTAAGGGCATTTTAAAAAACAGTTCAGTCCTATGTGTAGTTATGTTAATCTCCATAAATCATACTTTATCAAATATTTCCAAGCAACCGTTCTTTTGATGTTGTTTTACTGCCTTTAGGGGTTATCGAGTTGAACCACATTTCAGCCATAAATCTTTGCAGAACTCCCCTTTTCTTTGTAAATTCTGTTTCAAACAAAATGGTGAGCAACAAACAAACAAACAAACAAAAACCAAGCAAACTGAAAATAATGTTTAAAGTAGTAGAAATGCCACAAGGTTCCCCAATGTTATAATGCAAATGCCATGAGAACCTTGTGTGTGTTTTGACTGCTGCCCCTCCCCCACACACAGAAGCCACACTGACTGGATGCTGAAGCTGCTCATCACTCCATAACCAGTGTGTAATAGGCTGAGGATCACTCTGATGCAAGTTTGTGATTGGACAATTAAAAAGCTTTTCAATGGGGGCAGTGTCTAGATTTTTTGAGGGTCTTCCTGGCTCCATCCATGACAATCATGCTTTACATCTCATGTGAACAAGGGCTTTTTGTCTGGAGCTTGAGTGTTGCTGTTAATCGTCTTTAAGGAAGAGAATTTTCTGGATATTTCTTTAAAGGTGCATTTTTTATTGTTTTAATTGAATTTCTCTCACGGAATAGAATGAAAGGGGGGGAAATATCCGGAGGTGAATCCTTGTGCATGCTTTCCTGTGCTGCAGCAGCTGTCTGAGGAGATAAAGAGCGGCATGACAAAAAATCAGGGACAAAAGCTTGGCATCCGGGCTATTTCACTGTTCAGACATTAACTCTTTAGATCCGAGGTTTTATTGAGTTGTGAAAATACTGAAATTATTCGTATTGAATGCTTTTGTGTGTATTTGTGTAGCTGCTTGTCCCCAACAGAAGTGGGTTTCATCCTGGTCATTGATCGGAGACAGGACAGATGGGCAGCCGTAAAGGGGACCCTGCTCCGGATAGCTGTAAGTTTCACCTGTCACATTTACCTGTGTCATTGTGTGAGTGCTCAAGAAACACAAGAAATACCACATTTATTATTCAGTTTATGGATTTCAGTTTAGGGATTGCAGTAAACAATATACAAATGCAAGGAACAGATTAATATTATTGTATCATTATAATTAATATCACAGCAGCTGGAGTTATTGATGTGCAAACACTGTAAGCTTAATCTTCATCATCACTAAAGCTCGCCATGTGTGCAAACAGAGATGTGTAAAATAACTGTGTAAATACATGTAAAAAAAAATAATAATAATACCTGGAAAACATCAATATAATGTAGGTTTTTGCTGTAATAGAATATATACCAATTTCCTTATTTCGTACCTGCATAGAAAACATGGTCAATAAAATGTATTTGCTAATGTCACTTTAATATGTTGTATAAAATGTAGTGATTACAATGTTCATAATAATTGCCTAAAGCTGCTATGGTCCCCAAACATCTAGAAAAAGCACTGATTAATTTCAAATTAAATCCAGTTGTATTAATTCCACAAGGGGAGCTTTATAGACTGACAGTGTTGTAATATAGTGCAGTCAGTCATCCCTGTAATAACTGGTGTTGGAGTTATTCAGCGCTGCTGCTAAATGGACAGTGATGAAAACTGGCAGAACTCTGTTCAGTTTGCACTGAACAGAGTTTAGCCAAATAAAAGTAGTTTGTTTGCATGGTGTGAACGGTGTATGTTTATTTAATTTTAGTCATCAAATCTGCACAAATAGTAAGAGTTTTTACAGACGGATCCATCGTTTCGTTACTAAGCCCTCTCTTGGCTCATCTCTGTGTGTGAATGGCAAGTCCTAATCTGACAAAGAACAAAGAGCAGAAAATAAGTAGACCATGACTGTGACCACCAGAGGCCACACGGCTAAAGCTGCACAACATTGAGGAAACCCTTGGACGTTACTCTCATTTTCACAAAATGTACCAGTACTTGTGTTTGTCAAGTTCAGTCTGCTTTCAGCTGGTGTCCATTATCTTATTTTACTTAATGAATACATCTAGTTTAGTAATTCCATTATGGCCATGTTTTGATACCTTAAACAGTGTACAGTTTTCAACAGTGCATTAGTGTATAATGCCATTCTTAAAAAAAATATGCTTCTGACATTTAAAAATTTAACCCATTATGCAAAGTGGTCATTTTGGCCATTATTTAATTAAACATGCATTAAGAGATGTATTTCTCTGGGCTATTATTTAATTAAACATGCATTAAGAGATGCATTTCTCTGGGAGACGAAATTAACCACATTTACTACTGAAAATTGCTGACATTCTGCAAAATGAACACCTTGCTAAACATTTTAACCGTACATTAAATATCAGTAGCAAAGGCACATGCAGTGGGGCTGGTACTGCGGAACATTTCTAAAGTGAACAAATCTCATGACATCGTAATGTGAATACTAAATGTCTCTTGTCAGGGCGCTTTCCCTGGGAACCTCCAGCTTGTCCTGGTTCTGAGGCCCACCCAACTCCTGCAGCGCACTCTGTCAGACCTCCTCTTCAAGATGAACAAAGATGAGTTCAAAATGAAAGTGCCAGTGAGTGCAGCACTTCTGTCTCCCAAATCGAAATGAAACGCTTCTGTTTTTGACCTAAGACGACTGTTGCCTTCAGGTCATCATGCTGAGCTCACTGACGGAGCTTCATTCATACATCGACCGGTCACAGCTCACCCAGGAGCTCGGGGGGGCACAGGAGTACTGCCATGAGAAGTGGATCTCCCATCGCACTGTACGGACCAGTATATCAGACACTGCATTTGCACAGTACAGCGAAGGTACATGATATACTTGTGTTTGCATCAGGCGATCGAGGGCTTTGCTTTGATGGTGAAGAAGATGGCACAGACGCTTCAGTCGTTTGGGATGGAACTAGCTGAAACTGAGCTCCCAAATGAAATCCAGGCCACAACAAGTCTACTCAACACACACACCAGCAAGAAAAGCAAAATGAAGGTAGGAACATTCATTATTTGTGCTATTTTTATTTTATTATGTCTATACAAACACAAGAGCTTCAACCTGAATGTATTTTTGTGTTAAATGTATATTATTTGTGTGTAGGAGGACCTGTCGGTGACTTTGGGACGTGGCAGTGAACTTCTAGAGAACATCAATGAGCCCGTCGTGAGCGATCCTGACCACAATATGAACCAAGACGAGTTGGAGAACCTGGCCACTGTGCAACGGTGAGAGGAAGGAATGAAATAGTATTATCTGTGGTTAAATTTGGCTATGTGTGAATTTCAGAACATTTTGGACTCAAGTATGGCTTTTGCTGGTATCACTTTTAATATTTTTATTTTTAAACGCAAAACATTGGACACGTGCCGAGTTGTTTATGTTGTCATTTTGTGTTTTTGATTCTATCCAATCAGAAAGCAGAATGAGCCTCTCTTGAGTCTCTCATTTGGGTTGTTTCAGTTTTAAAGCTGAAATCCAGTTGGTTTAGGCAATGCAAGGCACGTTTTTTATAGAGCACACAAAGAAATGTAAAGTGCTTCACATAACAAAAAATAAATTCATTGAAGCAGTGAAGTTTAAGGCACTGGCAACACAAATACAGTTGTAGTTCATTTTTTCAGTATAGGAAAAAGCTACATACCTTCAGAATCAGAATCAGAATCAGAATCAGAAAAAGGTTTATTGCCATTTGTCGATAAACATACACCTTGCCTTTTAAACTGTGATTGCTGTTTCGTACTGTTATCTAGCATTAATAGGATCATTAGCTTCAGTTGCGTTTCGATTCCTGTCAGTCAAAGGATTGCAACTGTATTATTATTAAGCAGTGTTTTTCTGGTGCCAGACTGCTCTCCCAGCTGGATGAGACAGAGAGGGCATTTGATGAGTTCTGGCTGAGGCACCAAACCAAACTGGACCAGTGCCTCCAGCTGTGCCACTTTGAGCATAGCTACAAAGAGGTGAGCTTGAACATTCACGCTCTCATCGTGATAACGGACTTTGTAAGGAGTTAAGACTCAAGAGGCTGTTGTTGCTTTAGGTGAGCGCTCTGCTGAATCAGGTGGTGGAGAAACTTGCAACGTTTTCCGAGGTGGGGATCAGTCCTGCCCACGCCGACCATATCTACAGTGAACTCAGCACCTATGAGAAGAGAGTCTGTGTAAGTGACTTATAACCACACTGTATGTTGGTTCCAATGCATTGTCAATGGAACAGTTAGTGTTTGCCACCAAAAACCAAAAGACAAGGGCTGTTTTCGCAACTGACACATGAGAAATGCCATATTGAGTAGTTTATTGACATTGCGGGGTTGATACAAATTTTGCATAAATGCTGATGCCCTTCACGTTTGGTTAGACAGTAATGCACCAGAAATACAGCGGTTCAATTTTAGTTTTACTTCTTCAAGCACCACAAATCCCACTTTCAGTTTTTAGGAACTGAGATGGAAGTTGGATACAGTCTCTTAAAACTACTTGCCAATTGTAATAAACATATAATAAGCAATCATTTTCAATCATTTTTACAAACATTAAAGAGACAGTTCTTATTTTACTGCCTCATTAAAAGGAATGTGATATAGAGGTGGGTGATGTATCAAAAATGTATAATATCACAATTGTTGTTTTGGAGATATACAAACTTACATATTGTCCTCAAAAAGAGACAGACACATCTAGTATAGTCTCCCAAGACGGACCATTAATGTTTTGTGCGATACTTGAAACTAAAATATTATCGAGATTTTAAATGTTGAGATATTAACTTTGGTCAATATCCCCTTCACTAATGGGATAGAATGTTTAAACCAGTACCAGGCTGTGTGTGCACTATTCCAAACACGTCAGTCCTGAAAGATTCT
Source organism: Eucyclogobius newberryi (assembly GCF_026437365.1). Classification (NCBI taxonomy): domain Eukaryota; kingdom Metazoa; phylum Chordata; class Actinopteri; order Gobiiformes; family Gobiidae; genus Eucyclogobius; species Eucyclogobius newberryi. The sequence continues at coordinate 19,167,371 of NW_027315768.1, forward strand.
ATTGTGAGAATATCTAGAATCATATATAAAACGCAAAGGATTTCAGGCAAGTCATGGAGGTTTCAATCGAGCCTTTTGGTCCACAGGAGGTGCTGGACAGGGCTTCAGCTTTGGCCTGTGAGGGCGAGGAGCTGGTGAAACACTCGCACTATTCTGAGGACTCCATACAGCCAAAATGCACTGACCTCAGATCGGCCAGTGAGGATGTGTCCAGCAACCTTAAAGCCAAGAAAGACCATCTACTGAAAGCTCTTGAGCTACATCACCATCTGGAGAGGGTGAGTCTTACACACAAAACACCACAGTTCTTTCTCCACCTTGTTTTGTCATGCCTCATGTTTACCTTTTCTTGTATGTCTCCTGCAGGCATCAAAATGGTGTGATGACGGGATATACTTGCTAGCATCTCAGCCAGTGGACAAGTGCCAGTCACACGAGGGGGCAGAGCTAGCACTGAAGGAACTTGAACGGCACTTGGACAATTCAGGGCAGAATCAGCTGACCGACCTGAGCGGCATATGGAGCGAATATGAGACTGTCCTTAACCCGCAGTTCAGAGTAAGTGTTACCAACCACAAGTGTGAGATAAGCTCACGCCGCCAGCTGGTGTTCGTAAATAGAAAGGAGAAGTCCACCTGCATTCTGCAAACTATAATACACAGCAATAATATGTGTGAAGTACAAAATAATGTCCAATATGGCTCCCATTTCTGTCCACAGGATCAAGTGGAAAAGGTCTTCCGAAAACAGACGTCCATGCTGGAGATGTTTGACAAGAGGAGGGTCAGTTTGAAGAAGCTCGCAGCCAAACAAACCAGACCAGTTCAGCCAGTCGCCCCAAGACCAGAGGCTTTCATCAAATCCCCTCTGCCCTCTCCTGGTACTTTGTTATACTGTCCTCGCACAAATAACTGTTTAGCTCCATTTTCTCATCACCAAACTCTGCCACAGCTCACAAAGCACAGCAAGAGAAGATCTCAGAGGTGGACTCCTGCAGTACTATCATCTGTGAAACTGTGAGTGGGGAACTAGTTTTTCAATTTAAATATGGATAGCTATCAAAGTAATACATATGTTGTTTATCTCAGGAAAATGGCCAGCTGATAAATGATGACAGTAGCAGCCGACATGCCTCTTTGTCAGAGGAAGAGGAAAACCTGGCAGTGCTCCGGAGGTGAAAGAGAAACAATAAACTCCTTAATCTATACTCAAGTTACACACCAGATGGCCAGCATGAAAACTATTATCATTTCTCACAAAGCATTACGTATTTGACTTTTCTCTTACTTTTCCTCCTTTCTTTCCTATAGACATGTGATGAACGAGCTGCTAGAAACAGAGAGAGCCTATGTGGAAGAACTGCTTTGTGTACTACAGGTTATTATCACAAAATGACATATCATTATTGTAAAGTTGTTATTATTATGATGGTTTTTATTGCTGTTGTCTTTGTTCTTTTTTTGTTATTCTTATGATTCTTATGATTATTAATATTGTTCTTTCTGTTTCCCAGGGCTATGCCTCTGAGATGGATAATCCAGCCATGGCCCCCCTCATACCCACTCCCTTGCAAAACAAAAAGGAGATTTTGTTTGGCAACATGCTAGAAATCTACCACTTCCATAAAAGGTGAATGGGCGCCACCTGAAGGGATTTGTATATCACTGCACTGCCACATGATTGAATCAACAGCATTGTTTATGTGGTAAAATGTCTATTTTGTCACTTGTAGAACTTTCCTCAGAGAGTTGGAGCTGTACACTGACTGTCCAGAGTTGGTTGGAAGATGTTTCCTTGAACGTGTACGTGAGTAAAGTTTTTTCCTTAATATTGTGATATTCTTTGTTCTTATGAATTGTGTGTTTCTTTTAGATGACAGACCTACAAATCTATGAGAAGTACTGCCATAACAAGCCCCGCTCTGAAAGCCTTTGGAGGCAGTGCTCCGACTGTGCCTTTTTCCAGGTAAAACAACTGCTTTGTCATGTTTCTGCACTATAGCTAAGATAAGATAAGCCTTTATTTGTCCCGCAATGGGGAAATTCTAGTGTTGCAACACAAAGTAGGTACAGAAGTAAATAATAAAGAACAGGTGACTTATAAAAAAAAACTTTAGTAAAGACGAAATAGAAAAGCTCTTAATAATAATAACAATAGTAACACTCTTCTATGGACAGAGAATATTGCACCAAACAGTATTGCACATGAATATGCCAGTATTGCACATGAATATGCCAGTATTGCACATGAATATGCCAGTATTGCACATGAATATGCCAGTATTGCACATGAATATGCCAGTATTGCACATGATTATGAAGATGAATGACACATGTTCAGGGCTAACAGTGTTTGTTGTAGAGTCTGACAGCTGCAGGAAGGAAAGACCTGAATGTATGAATTGTCTTTTGACTGTTACCAGGAGTGTCAGAAGAAGTTGGAACATAAACTGGGCCTGGATTCCTATCTGCTCAAACCCGTCCAAAGAATTACCAAATACCAGCTGCTATTGAAGGTATATTATTCATCTCATAAAAGTTTGAATTTACTGTAACGCTTTGTAGAAACTCATTTTTAAATTTGTAAACGACCTCAGGAAATGCTAAAGTACAGTAAGCGCTGTGCAGGAGCAGAGGACCTACAGGACGCACTGTCCTCCATCTTGGGCATATTGAAGGCTGTTAACGACTCCATGCACCTCATCGCCATCACAGGATACGAGGTGAGACTAATAAACACATGCTGACGTTATTTACAAAATCTAAAAGATATTTGTTTCCATAGGGCAATATGAGTGAGCTGGGTAAACTGCTGATGCAAGGTTCCTTCAGCGTGTGGACAGAGCATAAGAAAGGCCATGCCAAAGTGAAAGACTTGGCCCGGTTTAAGCCCATGCAAAGACACCTGTTCCTCCACGAGAAAGCACTTCTCTTCTGCAAGCGAAGAGAGGAGAACGGAGAGGGCTACGAGAAAGCCCCATCCTACAGCTTCAAACAGTCTCTCAGCGTATGTTTTATTTAAGATTATTTCGTCATTCGTCATATATTTTGTTGCATTGTAGCATCTCCTCTCTGTGTTGTTTGATAGATGACTGCCATCGGGTTCACTGAAAATGCCAAGGGAGACAACAAGAAGTTTGAAATCTGGTCCAACTCCAGAGAAGAAGTCTATATTGTGCAGGTATTGCCTCTTATGTAACATTATGTGCAATGAATTAACAAAATGGTGAAGGTTTGTTGGATTAATGCTGCGTGATGTTAGGCCCACACTGCTGACGTGAAGACCATTTGGGTGAATGAGATCAGAAAGCTCTTGACAACACAGCTTCAGGCCTACAGAGGTAACGAGAGATGTCTTTACTTACAATAATGTACAGAGCAAAATGATTGACTATATGATTTGATTTGTTACTGTCAGAGGCCAGCCAACAGAGGGCACCAGACCATGTTTTCCAGTTTCCTCCGGTGACAGGAGCTGTGAGCCTCAGGTATGTTCTATTATATTGACAAATGTAAAATGTGTTTAAATCCACATAGTTACTCTCAATGATGAAATTCACAGCCCTTTTAAGACTGGACAGAAGTCAATGAAAAAGGGAGAAGAGAGAAAAGCAGAACCAGGCAGCCCAGACATAAACTGTTCTTCACCAAAACCAGCTGCAAAAGGTTTGTAAAAATCAAATTATTCATTGTCTGATTGTGTTTCTCTTTCCCTTTTCACTACATGTAAACTTACTGTCCTGTCATTATGTCTGTCTTTCCCTCTGTCTCTCCTCTTACTCAGAAGAGGCTTTCATAAGTCCTGCCTCAGACAGAGCGGCTGTTGCTAAAAAGCGCTTTACTTTACAGGGCTTTAGTAACCTCAAAGCCCCGAAAGGTAAATGTGGGACACATTCACACCCAAAAATAGTGATAATAGATAATATACAATATAGATGTTATTATACTATTGCCAATGCGGTAATGAAACAGTAGGTCAAATACTGCATGCTTCCCTTCACAGAGTTCTCAGCTACTGATGATAAAAGTTTTACATTACCCCTGATGATCCTTCCACCTCCAGGTATTATTTGTGTCAGACCCTGTGTGCTCCGTGTTTGTTAAAGTGTTTTAAATAGTCAAGAAATCCTTCTATTTGTCTTGTAACATATTTAAATGACTGATATTTTTATAATAATCCTTTATATATCCCTATTATCACCCTCTAGAATCACCACCGTGTCCTGATCACAAGACGAAACGACAGAGTGATCCCACACCATTTGGCTTCAAAGGTAAACACTACTTCTTAATTGTATTCTATTTCTTATTTATGGGGACAACTTTAAATCTTGGATCATACAATTTCAAAACCGTGATGTGCACATAGCTTTAACGCTACAGGGTGATGTTTGCACTACTTCATGTGCCTCAGATGCAGGTCCTCCTCCCCTTCACCTGAGCAGAACCAGGTGGTTCAGCACCACAAGTGTCATACACACTAAATGGAGAGGTACATGGGTCACAGTTCAGAATAATGCTAAAACTATACCACTTTCACACTTTTTCCCATTAACGAGTCAAGTATTCCTACTCATCTCAGACATTTGGTCAGATGTAATTTGCATGGGTTTTCTTCAGGCTCTGGGAAATACTCTTCTTTTGCCGTTTCTTCCGGCGTTCTCGTCCTCCTCTTTTGTAATTTATGGTGGTCGGGGAACAACTTTTATGTGTGTATCTTGCCAGATCGTCTTTCTTAGTCTTTTTTTTTCTTTCTAATCCTTCATGTTGCAGGTGAATTTGGGGCTCTATTCCACGATTCCCTTTCATAAACCAAGTAAATGATGTGGTAAAACTTTATTGATTTAAATTTGATCTGATATCTTTCAGGATGGAACAAGGCCTCTATGTCCCTGAACGCCTCTGAGGAGCATGATGGATATTCAAGTGCTGAAGATCCACTAAACTCAGACACTGAAGAGGACGCTGACAAGAAACTGGTAGGATATAATTAGAAAATAAAGTAGCAAAGCAATAATGATCTACTAACAGTCATTTATTCACTACATTGTCTATAGTGTGTTGGCAAATACATTGTGAATATTGACCTGGACGGCTCTGAAGATTTGTCTTTGAAGAGTGGAGACATGGTTCAGTTAGTCCAAGAGGGCGAAGACAAACAGTGGTAAAAATCAATTCTGTTTTTGTTTAAATGTAGTTGTAGTTGTGGAAGTATTAGTGTGGGGCAAATGATCCATTCATTGTTCACGCCCACACACCAAGGTTCAACAGCCAAACTTGATGTTACAGTTGACGCTTTGCCACTCACGCACTGGCACCAGTCTTTTTTTTTTGGTGCTTTTATTGTGATGTATGTACTATATGTTTTGACGAATCATTATTTTCTGTTCTGCAGGCTTGTCCGCAACCTTAGCACTTTAAAGGAGGGTTGGATTGCTGCTTCAAACCTTCTGTCACTCGTCAGAAAGTCTAAGTCTTGCCAGTCCCTCAACAGCTCAGGTATCCAAAAGAATAATATGATATAAAACTAAATAAGTATATATCATAGTTTGCATAAAATAGTTACATTATTGATATTGATGCTTCTTCTAGAGGGCAGCGGCTCTGGAAACCTCAGCACGTCGTCCAGTTGCAGTGAGACCTACACTGTTTTTTCTGACATTAAGACCTGATGATCAACATGAGCACTTTCTGTTTCTGACCATCAGCTCTTTTTGATGCCAGCATCTCGTCACTATGTGCTGTATTGCCAACATTGTACCGTTTCATTGTTCCACAAAAATATGTATTTATTCTTTCTCTGGTCATAAATAACTAAATCAATGTACAGATGTGTCAGAGTACATGTTGAACTTGCCGGTACTTCTTTGTTTCACAAATATTTGTCTGTAATTATTCTGTAACAGCTGTGAGCCAGCCGGACTGGACTGATTGTGTTTTCTCTGTCTGATCAAATCACACCAAAGTTTGTTTTTTAATCCATTTCTTTTAAAACACTATCCTGTAAAAATATTAACAACAGCTAGATTTGAAGACTGTTTTGTTTATGTATTATTTACAGTTGTTAAAGATAGGTTGCATAATGTAAAGATGTCTGTAGATTCTGTGTCAGTTAATGTAACTACCAGCTTCTATGAGCTTTTGTTTAAAGACGTGATGCACAACACTTGGTGGGTCAAGTGAGCAACAGTGTACAAATGTTTGCGTGAGGGTGAACAAGATGGAGGTGACTGTATAGATTTAATTTATTCCCTTGAGGATTATGTGAATGTAGATATTGTTCATGTTTGTCATGAGATGTTTGTTATTGAAATGCTATATTGTATATTAAGTATGCAGATGTCACAAGTTTGTGACTTTTTTTTACATAAAAATCTTGTAAAAACTTCAAATGTGTTGGTTGCGATGCGTGCAAATATAAACAATGGATAAGAAATACTCAAATATATATATATATATATATATATATATATATATATATATATATATATATATATATATATATATGTATGTATGTATGTATGTATGTGTGTGTGTGTGTGTGTGTGTGTGTGTATGTATGTATGTATATATATATATATATATATATATATATATATATATATATATATATATATATATATATATACACATATACGCATATATATTCATGTTTTGCCCTGGTTATGGTAAGGCTGAGACCAAGTCAAGCTCCACAGATCAACACCACGTCCAAATGTCCTCACACAGACTGAAGAAAGTGGACCACAGACCAGTGAGCACCTAACAACTTGTTCCTGGATTAGAAAAAAATAAACAAAATTAAAATAACACATTATATGCTCTGTGTGATGGTGAATACTCCATAGTGATAATGTTGGCACTTGAACAAATTACTCTAATATTTCTTAAATCTAACATTACTCAGGACAAATTGAACAAAAAATATAGCAGACCATAACAGTTTGACAATGAAACTTGTTTTTGTCATGAAACACCTCAAATATTACAAAAATTGGTCAGCTTAAGCAATCTGTAGATATATCATATCTACATATAGATGTGATATAATATATCATATTATATCATATCTATAATATAATATAATATAAACAATATAGGTCTCCGGTGCCTGTCGTGGCAGCAACCCCCGAACCCGGTGGTGGACACCGGAAGTAAGGGATGCCGTCAGACTGAAGAAGGAGGCCTATCAGGCCACTCTAGCTTGTAGGTCTCCGGAGGTCATCGACGGGTATCGGCAGGCCAAGCGAGCCGCGGCTCGTGCTGTCGCAGAGGCAAAAACCCGGGCCTGGGAGGAGTTCGGGGAGGCCATGGAGGAGGACTATCGGTCGGCACCAAAGAAATTCTGGCAAACCGTCCGGCGCCTCAGGAGGGGGAAGCAGTGTCTCACCAACACCGTTTACGGTGCGGGTGGAGGCCTGCTGACCTCAACTGGGGATGTCGTCGGACGGTGGAAGGAATACTTTGAGGATCTCCTTAATCCCTCAGTCACGTCTTCCGAAGAGGAAGTAGAGACCGGGGACTCGGAGGCTGGCTCATCCATCACCCAAGCTGAAGTCACTGAGGTTGTTCGCAAACTCCTCGGTGGCAGGGCTCCGGGGGTGGATGAGATCCGCCCTGAGTACCTAAAGTATCTGGATGTTGTAGGACTGTCTTGGTTGACACGTCTCTGCAACATCGCGTGGCGTTCGGGGACCGTGCCTCTGGACTGGCAGACCGGGGTGGTGGTCCCTCTGTTCAAGAAGGGGGACCGGAGGGTGTGTTCCAACTACAGAGGGATCACACTCCTCAGCCTCCCGGGTAAGGTCTATTCCAAGGTACTGGAGAGGAGAATCCGACCGATAGTCGAACCTCGGATTCAGGAGGAGCAGAGTGGTTTTCGTCCCGGTCGTGGAACACTGGACCAGCTCTATACCCTCCATTGGGTGCTCGAGGGCTCATGGGAGTTTGCCCAACCAGTCCACATGTGCTTTGTGGATCTGGAGAAGGCTTTCGACCGTGTCCCTCGGGGTGTCCTTTGGGGGGTGCTCCGGGAGTACGGGGTCCGGGGCCCTTTGCTCAGGGCTGTCCGGTCCCTGTATGACCGGAGCAGGAGCTGTGTTCGCATTGCCGGCAGTAAGTCAGACCTGTTCCCAGTGCATGTTGGACTCCGCCAGGGCTGCCCTTTGTCACCGGTTCTGTTCATAATTTTTATGGACAGAATTTCTAGGCGCAGTCAGGGGTCGGAGGGTGTCCGGTTTGGGGACCACAGGATCTCATCTCTGCTGTTTGCAGACGATGTTGTCCTGATGGCTCCATCAAACCCGGACCTGCAACATGCACTGGGACGGTTTGCAGCCGAGTGTGAAGCGGCTGGGATGAGAATCAGCACCTCCAAATCCGAGGCCATGGTTCTCGACCGGAAAAAGGTGGCTTGCCCTCTCCAGGTGGGTGGGGTGTCCTTGCCCCAAGTGGAGGAGTTCAAGTATCTCGGGGTCTTGTTCACGAGTGAGGGAAGGATGGAGCGTGAGATCGACAGGCGGATCGGTGCAGCGGCTGCAGTGATGCAGTCGCTGCATCGGACCGTTGTGGTAAAGAGGGAGCTGAGCCGAAAGGCAAAGCTCTCTATTTACCGGTCGGTCTACGTTCCTACCCTCACCTATGGTCATGAGCTTTGGGTAGTGACCGAAAGAACAAGATCGCGGATACAAGCGGTCGAAATGAGTTTCCTCCGCCGTGTGGCTGGGCGCTCCCTTAGAGATAAGGTGAGGAGCTCGGCCACACGGGGGGAGCTCGGAGTAGAGCCGCTGCTCCTCCACGTCGAGAGGAGCCAGCTGAGGTGGCTCGGGCATCTGTTCCGGATGCCTCCTGGGTGCCTCCCTCGGGAGGTGTTTCAGGCATGTCCCACCGGGAAGAGGCCCCGGGGAAGACCCAGGACACGCTGGAGAGACTATGTCTCTCGGCTGGCCTGGGAACGCCTCGGGATCCCCCCGGAGGAGTTAGAGGAAGTGTCTGGGGAGAAGGAAGTCTGGGAGTCCCTGCTCAGACTGCTGCCCCCGCGACCCGGCCCCGGATAAAGCGGCAGAAGATGGATGGATGGATGGATAAACAATATATTATAATATATTATAATAATTTCTATATTGATTAATTGGTCAATATATAAAGGATACACAATATTTTTGGGCTTAATATTTACTAAGTGTAATTGTAGTATATTTGTCTCTTTTCACACAGGATTGCCAATATAATGTAATATATTTAGAATATTAGATTCGCTACTCACGGATTGATCTAGTGTTATTCTCTAATAAGAATGATTTTTGTACTACACAATCCACCTGAATCTAGTTTGTAAGACCCAGTTACGATGTCAGGGTGTGATGTATTGAAGCTTGAATGCACTAATTGGCAGGGCCTTACACAGGGTGGACTGGAGAGAGCCACTGATGTAGTGACAGAACACATCACAATTCTGAAGAAATGATTGTCCCATCAAAGACATTTGAAGTGTTCCCACATAATAATAAAAACCCTGGATTTAAAAAAGTCATTGAATGTGTATTTACTTCAGAAAACAGGACAGAAAAGAAAGTGATCCAGGCAAAACTGAATAAAGAAATCAAAGTGCCTGGAGGGTGTGTAAGGAGAGGGTAGTGTGTTTCACAAGGGCAGAGCTAGGGGCAAGGAATAGTGTCAAAACAGCCCTTTCTCAGACTAATGTTCCATTATGTTGATAAATGAAGGACCTGTGGGACAGCAGCAGTGGGACAGTGGGACAAAGACTCTGAGGCCTGTGTCCGGTGTAAGTAATATCCACGCGTTTGAGCTGGTTTATCATATTAGCAACAGCTTTTCAATTCACTTTGACTTCAAACAACAAAAAAGTCTAAAAGTTGCAATTTTAACTTCCTCCGGTGTTGAATTTTGAGGGAAATAATGATTTTAGTGCAGTTTGGAAAGTGAAACCGTCGTTGACGTTGTTGCCAGATACACATAACATGCGCATATCCCGGCGTTGTTATGTGACTTTGCTAGGGCTTTTTATTTGGTGGATAAATACTACATAAGCCCACATAACTGTTGTGAATAGGTCAACATGCATATTTCTGATACTTTCCCACAAAGACAAAATGCACATTTACGATTATACATTATACAGTGCAAAATAGTCATTTACTACCGAGGAAGCCTTGATGCCAAACCTGGCAACTACATCCTCCAGCGGATCTCGCGCCTCGTTTGTTCCGTGTTTAACCACAGATTTATATTTGTTTAAAACCAGGACGTTAGTTAGTGAAATGGCGTCTGGTGACCCTGCTGTGTGCGTACTCTGCCAAAGGTCTGAGGAGAACAAAATCACAGGAGCTTTGTCCTCAAATGGAGACGTTACCGCTCATCAGAACTGTTTGGTGAGTTCTGGTTTGTAGCGCTCCAGAAAAGCGCGGCCAACACCGGGAGGAGCAGAGTAATAACAGTTCAATTATTAACCCGGGGATAGCATAAAACATGACAATAAATCACGTTTATAAGTGTATCAAATGTGCACTTCATTTGCACATCCATGAGAATGTTTATTTTATTATAATATTTCACTTTCTTTGGGCTCATACTTTTCAGCTACTTAAATATAATGACATTTTTTTATTATTTTAACTCTTGAAATGTCAATATTTTTTTTCAATATGATACGTGTAATGTAACTACTGTGAATGTGTGCAGGAAAATTCACCCATGTCAATGTAATGAACACCTGAACATCTTTGGTTTAAATTTAGGCTGTGATTCTGTGTTTCTGCTCTGTGGTGGAGTGGCCAGTACATGTGCACTCCAGTGTGACACATGAACATCCCATAGCACCCTAATAACACATTCATATTCAATCATGTATCATGTAAATACTCCTATCCACTGTTTTTGCACTATTGTTCTGATCCTGTTGTTATATATATATTATTACATCATCAGTAGAAAAAGGTGGGGAACCGCTGGGGACCCTAAACCTTGACATTTACATTATTGCTTCATTATTCTCAAATTTCAACATTCTTGATGTAAACTAACTTACATATTTTGCTTCACAGTTGTATTCTTCTGGGATTTTCTGCCGATATTCCCCAGCCTTTGACGACTTGTTTGGTTTCTCTGCCGAAGATGTTTTGTCAGAGAGGCAACGTGGACTCAAATTGGTAAACAAATAAAAATGATAATTCTGTCATTGTTGTTCTGATCTGTATGTTGCGAGAACGAGAGTGCAATAAATGTGTGAAATTCTTGTAATTGAACCCGATTGTATTATCATTATGAATCTATTTCAGGGTTGTAGCAAATGTAAAAAAAAAGGTGCCACTGTGGGATGTGAAGTTAAACGCTGTAAGAAATCTTACCATTATCCATGTGCGATTCAAGCCCAAGCTCAGACCTTTGAGGACAAGAAGAACGGCAGGTTTGGGTAAGTCTGGCCCGAGGTTCTGAAGGGCTTTTTGTTACATTATAAAACCCATTCAACATCTATGTCATCTTTATCTCCAAGGTTACACTGTTTTCACTGCCGGGACAAGTGTGAGTGCTATTTATCTTTGTGCTGCAATTATTGTTAAGGTTACTGTGAAGTGTTTTTTGCTTTTTGTCGGTCAAATTGTCCGATGAATTTTCAAAGCAACTGAAATGTGGAGAGTGAATGTTTACACAGTTGATGTATTTGTGATTACGGTCTCATTTGTTTTGCTAGCAAAGACTGTAAGCAATTTATCTTCAGATTTTGGATTTGATGACTTACCGAGCACTTCCGCTCACAACCCTAAGGTAATGAATGCATCGCCTGCTTTTTTCTCTCACTGCATTCATTGTATTTATTGAACTGCTTATTTTACAGAGAAAACTAGACTTCAGTGACCGGTATGACAGTCAAATAAAAACATTTAAACATGATTGTAATGTCTTGAGAAATATCTACCTTTGTGTGGTTCTGTATGTGTCTCAGACAAGAAGAGAAAAACCCTCTGAAGCGCACTAGAAGAATATTATCAGATGAATCAACAGACTCTGGTAAAGTACTTTTGGTTGAAGTTGTATTTAAATAGTTTACATTGTTAGTATAAATATTCCTTTATTTTATACTCTGTGTGTTTGTAGATGCGACTGACGCTGGTGAGCATATGGCACCTATAGAGTCAGACTTAGAGGAAAATGACAACTCAGCACCTTATGAACTGGTCAGTCGTAAATTGTATTATGGTAATTTACGATATACTAGGTATTAATCACGTTTATGTTTTTATTTCCAGCATGAAAATCCAGTGTTAGATGGGTAGGTATTTTCATGACATAAATAGGAAAATGAGAGCTGCTGTTCACTTTATATTTTTCCCTCAGAAATATCCCTGTCATTGCTGGGGCAGGTGTGTAATATAACTTCTATACAAAGTTATGATTCATTTAAGACAATATATAATCCAACCATAAAGGTTTTCTAGATCATCCAAAGGAAATCCAGGATACTTCACTTCAGAACTCGGTCAGTTACATTTGCACACCACTGTCTAGCAAATGATGATAAATAAGCAGGTTTTGCAGTTTTGATGCGTGTTGTTTTTAGGAAGCAAACGGAGGACAGAGTAATCTTCAAGAGGAAAACGGTTACCTCTCCATTGATCCCTCACACTTCTGGAGCGATTGTAACGTAGCTGGGTGTGCACAAGCAATATTTAAAGATTTCATTAAAGAAATGACAGACATATTCAACAGAATAACATCTGAACAGGCCAGTAAACAAGGTAAAACAATGTCAACAATGAAGAACAATGTCCTCATTAATGACCATGAATGATGTTTTAATGATCACAAGCTGAACTTCTACAGATTGTGATGCAGCATTTAATATTATGATGGCTTCTGGAAAACTTGGGGAGCTTGTAGCCAAACAACAAAAACATTTTACATATTTTTTTAGTTCAAGCTCATCAATATTTGTTTATTTTGACAGGTTTACAAAAGAAATTTGCAGAACTGCAACAAGCTTCAAAAGCTTTAAACAAAGTGGCTTTGTCCCTCTCAAAATAATCATGAGAAACAAAAATGTTTCAAAAACATTTGAATGTGATTTGGATTTGTTTGGTAATAAATTGACATCCAAGAAAAAATTTGTTTAAAATAAAGTGCAACAACCTTATAATAAATTTACAATGAGCATTACCTTTGTACTACACATAGTTTGTACATTAAATTAAATTGCACAAGACCAGTGAAAATTCTCAAACTCCAGAGGGCAGTTTCCAGCACAACCAGGCACAGAAGTCAAAAGGCAGTCCACACTGATGGAGCTTACAGCAGGCAAAATCCACTAGAGGATGTTGTTGGTTGATCATCAGTTTTTAAATGCTCCACAGCGACTGACACGACATATGAAGTCTTTTAGCAGGCCGCCATCAATTTGCCAAAAAGCTTCAGTCTGGGTTACTTCCGTAAGGTGATTGACACAAAACTTGAAGCAGAACGCCTCAAGATCCTACATGGCAAAAATATGTATCATCATAACTCAGTCTGCACTATTAACTGGTATTGAAAACATACCTCTGCATCATAGCGCACTGCGGCAGAAAGAAGCGAAAAAGCATTTTCAACAGTTATTCCCCTCTTGATAATGTGCTGACAAAGGCGTTTAAGACCATTCTCACAATATGAAGTGGCAAGATCCAACAGCCCTAATGTCACACAAGTGTTGAATGAACATGGCCTGTATGAACATGGCCTGTATGAACATGGCCTGTATGAACATGGCGTGAACAGTATTGTCCTAAGAAGGAAGTTAAAATCTCACCAATGGCCTCTTCAGGAGGAAGCTCCACAGTGTCTGTGTAGAGGAACTCCAGAAAAGATCGGTAAACTGGATATGAGAACTGATCTATTTCAATTACTTCCTTCAAATCTTCATTCCAGTGGGATTGAAACATGGACCTGAAATGTTCACACCTGAGCAAAAAGAAGACATTTGAAAAAATTAAATTATACAATATAGCACGTTTCCATGAGGACTCTGACCTGATTTTGAGAACTGCTTTGTGCACATAAATATATTTGCCATCCACATAAAACTTCAGGTCAGCTGTCTCTGGATTATCAAACTCCTTTTTCAGAGACTGAGCAACAGTCAAGAAATCTTCATGGTCTAAGAAACCGGTCATTCACAGCAAAGCATAAACAAACGCCAGTAAAACCAGGTCAACAATAGCCCCCTCTATCAGTTATGTCACCAATAAAAGTAAAGCTGTCACCTCGTAAACTTACTCTCACGGAGGCCTTTGATTGGCCAACATCTACAAATCTGAATAGATGAAGGAGGCCTGATAATACAAAGACACCTACAGTATATTAGAGTAAACACTTGGACTTACCCATGGAAAGAAGCCTCCACATCACAGAAGGGGTGGCGAAGCATGCAAAGACATCATCGGTGCATGTGAAGTGCGTGAGGTGAGGCAGCACCACGGACTGGCCCCGACACTGGCCCCACATGTAAACCTGACCACTTTGAGTCTTTGCCGCTGATGTGTGAGTTGAGTGGCAAGAGGCAATCTCTACAATTCTGTTCAGATATGCAGATAAGACATTAAAGACGATACAAAAACAAGTTATAAAGAGACTCTTACCTCTCTTTGTCTGTCATAATTTGAACTGGGCTGAGCTGGTTGCTCTTGTTTCCAGTGCCCAGTTGTCCATATGTGTTGGAGCCCCAAGTATACAGCAGCCCTTCATCAGTAAGGGCCAGGGAATGGGCATAGCCTGACACAATCTGGAGAGAAATATCACATTTTATACATCAAATAATTGGGCTCAAAACAATATATTTTGGCGCAAAGGTGGCACATGTGTGAAAATGAATGTTACCTGTGAGACACATGACCCCTGCAGACCAATCAAACGGCACGGTGTTAGCTGGTTTCCATTGTTTCCCAGACCTAGTTGTCCATTTCCATTATAGCCCCAGCCATATACCTGCATGGGAAAGACAATGTTAGTGGATGAACAAAGAACAGGTACTTTAATGACTCGAGTTTAAATAAAGAACCTCTCCGTTGTCCACTACTGCCAGTGACGATGTCTGACCACAGACAATACTAACAGCCGACTTGTTCTGCAAACAGCAGGACACTCTGCGAGGGGTGGGCTGGTTGGCTGTGGATCCTGAACCCACTTGTCCACAGTTATTATAGCCCCACGCGTAGACCTGACAAAGTTCATTATGAAAGTGTTAATGTTCAAGGCACTGGAATGTATTGTACAAATACATTTCATTAGATTGTCATATCAAACGATCACACAAATCTTGTTCCAACTCAAAGCGGCTTAACTGCATTCCTTGTGTGTTCAGCAAACAAGCTGCTTAGTGGTAGAGAGTTGTTGAATTCATTTTGAAAAAGACTTGTAGGAATAATATTCACTAATCACAAGAAATAGCTAAAGCTAAGAAAACATTCGTCTGCACCAGCAGAAAACAAGATAAATTGAGACAAGCCTTTCCTCAGTCAAGTTTTGGTCACATGTTCCTTTACGTTCTCTAAAATCTGCCATTTAAGCAAAAGTAAATTTTCTTCTATACTTTACTTATACAACCCACACACACCTCTCCAGAGTCAGTCAGAGCCATTGAATGATGAGAACCACAGGCCACTTTAGTGACCTTCTTATTGATTATGTTTGCAGACACAAGTACTGGAGATATCCCCTGGTTCGTGGTCCCATTGCCGAGTTGGCTATAGCCGTTGTGGCCCCAGGCAAAGAGCTCGCCATCTAGAAAAACAAACGCGAGCGATAAAACACAAGTAAATTCAGAATGCTTGGATTACAAAGTGTGTGTGTGTGTGGTTACCCTCAGTGGCCAGGAGCACATGAGGTCCACTGCCGTAGCTGAAGTCGACCACCTTTTTACCACTCAGGAAGTCCAGTTTCTTAGGTACAATTGTGCTGGAACTCTCCCCTGTTCCCAGACAGTTACCACAGTTCAGGCCAATCACATAAACCTGAGCGAGAAGAAGTAAGACAATGACAGAGAGAAAGTGGTAATCTGCCATGTAACAAATGGGAACATATCAAAACAATACACAAACTCTAAATGCTATGATGATAAAGAAAGCTGCAGCCTCGACAAGAAAACATAGTTAGAACAGATGTGTCAGTCCTACAATTGTCTCAGATTTCCCTACTTTGTTAACAGCCGATGGTGCTTTTGTGTAGGCTGCACAGACATATACAGTTTGGACATGTTAGCCAACTTAAATTGTGTTTTATGTCTGTACCTCATCATCATTGGTGATGTAGATGGCCTCGTTTGCAGATGCTCCAAAAACACAGGCCTTGCGGACAGAGGCCAGGTCCTGCACTCTCATTAGGCTGAACATGGGCCATTTGGTCACATCCACCATGACGACGCCACTGCCAGTCTGAGGCTGAGAGTGGAGCCAGACAAATCTAATGCCTGTGCTATCTGTTATTGAGCGGGGAACATAGATCAGTCTGTTTTATAACCCAGTGGAGCTCAAATATACAAGATGTCCACACTTCAGTGGGACACATCCAAACAAAAGAGTCAATATGTATGACTATGGCAATTAGGCATATACATTTATGTGTTACTGATTCATAATTGCCCAATTTCATTTATTTTTTAGGTAGCTGATGAATAGGGTCAATTGAAATGTTCGAAAATCGTCTATTTGTGTGTGAAAATGCAGCAGAGCACAAAGTAGAGCGGTTGTTTTGTGCTGCAGTTTCCGCTGACGCAAAGCTATTCTTTATATCGCGTAGGCTTTTTCATAGAGCAAAACTATTAAGGCATTAACAAAACTAAGACGCTGATAAAAGACAAACGCACCTTTCGCAGGGTGGTCCCATCCTTAGCGCCGTGAACCGCGACCCTCCGAAACAAACAGGTCAAACCGCGAAGTGCCGTGACGTGTATTTGCGGAAGTAGCTGCTGAAAACAATACCACGTGACCGGACAATAACATCAGCGACAGTTTTAGCGCCTGATTATTATGTTTAATGTATCGAAATTACATAGACCTAGATCTACCGATACTTTGAAACTGTGGTAATGATTTAAGTATTATATCAAATTAAAAACGTCTGCATAAACTCTGTATAAAAAGTCCTGCATGTCAACATTAAAATGAAAACTTGATCGCCTTTTTTTTTGTTGCGTTTTATGACTCAATTTGTAGTTCTGTCTTTTCATGGCAGCAAACGTATCTTTTAATTAGTATTTAACAGAAATGTGTATCCATGTTTAGAGGTATGTTTATACAACCAGAAAGTTGTTTTGTATTATGTCTAGAGACCTTTAGATAGTAAAACCCTTCATCCCACTAATGAACAATACTAATCACCATTGTAATCACAACACTCGAAAGGACCAAACGGCTAAACAGCAAGTTTATTATGGTTAAGATGAGACAAATAATGTCCTGATGAGAATATGAGGAAATGTCAAATATCCTGAATGAATCATGGTGATGAGAAAGGTTGCGTTTGGAATTATGAGTGAGAGAAGTGTTTTACAAAGTTCAGTGATTATTTTAGAAGAGAAAGACCCCTCAACAGCAGAGAGCAGCATAGACCATTCCCATGGCGAACCTCCACCGCACAGGGAGACCATAGATTACTGTACAACTCCCATTTCAGTGTAGTCCAGATACTTGAAGAAATGTCTATTTTAATCAAATGAAAAACAAAAGGCACGATGATTTTCAACTCATTCTTATCTTTAATATGCACAAGAGTTGAGAGCATCAATGAGCCACCTTAAAGAGAATAATTCAATCTAAAATTTATAAAAAGATATAAACAACCAGAGGCCAAAACGCTGTCTGTTGTTCTTCTCCTATTATTTTATTTAAAACAACTTTTCATTAGCAAGTAAAAATCTTGCAACAAACATAAGCTTGTATCCAATTTAGATACAAGACAACAAAATTGTAAATCTTTAAAGTGGCTCGGCCTGGTCTGCTATTTAATGACTGTACAACCTCTCTATAGCTTTGTTCAGTTATAAACAGCTCGTCCCAAAAACAGAGCGAATCCCCCTCATATTTCTGACTTCTTCTCAGTAGTTAGCAGGCAACAAGAGGACCAGAATGTCTTCAGAACTGGGGCTCGGACTGACCCCGTTTGCACACCCAAACCCTAAATCAATGGGGACCCCGGGCGGGACGGTGCCATTCAGCAGCCCGTCACCACAACAAATAGGAATCAGAGCCTGTTTTGACTTCTTAGCATATCACCACAATACATATGCAAGTCAAACATGAAAACAAAACAAGAAATATTGCTTGACCAAAAAAGCCTCTCCAGCCATTGTTGTCAGTAAGATTATTGTCCATCCAATGACTGATCGCTGCAGCAGCTTTGTACAGGCTTTATGTAAATATATTTATATATTCCTTTGATGGCAAGGAGAGATACACATCACATTTTTACAATTAGTCATACTGGTGATGAAATTGTGACCTCTTCATTAAAAGCAAGTTAGGTAAATAAAAGGCTGACCCGTACTCTTTGATACACATTTAGTCTTTGATGAGTACAAGTCCCTTTCTGCAGACATTGATAGGCCTCTCGGACGTGTGCACAAAACCAGAAAAACAAATTAAAATGAACACACAGACAAATGGAAGCTCTACAGATTCAAACAAAAAATGTTGTGTGTACTCAGGCTGTATATGAAACTAACAAGAATTTGTAATCGCTTTAACGTAAACAGAAGTTTTTTAATTGGTCAGTCCTGATAGATTATAGATTACTTTAAATCTTTTGATGTATAAATACAATGAGCCAGAAAGAACTAGAAGACAAAATAAAACGAGTGAATACAAACCAATTATTTAAAATGTGTCTAGAGATAAATTAAGTTCAATCAGATCAACATCTTTTTTTGTCCAAAGCTCCCACCCCCTTTTTCAAGTTTCACATTACAGGGGAATCTGGACAGGGCGCTCGGCCACAGGAAGGGACCAAGCTCACACTGAATAAACATTGTCCTGTGGTGGGAGAACAAAAAAAAGATGAACGTTAAAGATTTTCTCTTAAAATCATTCATCATCCTGATGGATTTCCACCCACTTATGCAAGAAGAAAAAAAAATAAATCACATTTTTCTCAAAGTCCAAGTCACCAAATGTCATGCTTCAAAACGTGACATTGACATCGAGTCATGAGTCCCGTCTGTCAGATCGCCATAAGTCCTTTTGCCGTTTCAAGCCCTTTCTTACATCCACTTGCTCCTCGCTGGACTGTCCTGGGACTCCAGTGGGGCGGGTGGGTCCATGGTTAAATCATGGCTTATGCTCTGGGATAAATCTTAAAATTCAGGAAGAGGGTTGATGAGGTGCCCGGCCATTAACAATATGTGCAACTATGTGAATGATGTGTGTATTTTTGTGTCAAGTGAAAAAACCCCAGGACAATCCAAAAGAGGAAAAGCACAAAATAAATCCACAAAATTACCAAACAGCAGTAATTTCCCCCCAAACGTGATATGATGGCTTCTAACAGAAGTATGCACACCAAGTTCTTCCAAAGTGTAGTGTGTGTGCTGTGCCGGTATGTGACGTTTGGAGTTCAGTGAAGACTTGACATTTAATTAAATTAATACTTGCAGACAACGCTTTTTTTTCCTTCTGCGCTTCATGTGTATTTTTAGAAGCAGGCGATATGAACAACAATCCTCCCAAAGCCAGTTGCCAGATGATGTTTCCACACTTCTACATCCTGTTTGCTTTGTTGATTTAAAAAGACAGACGTCCCGGTTTGAAAAGGTGGACACAAGTCAATCCTTCAGTGGTGAATTTCCGTGTGTAAGAGAAGCTATGGAAATCCTTCTGTACCAGGTTGCCAGTTTGGAGAAAAAGATGGATGAATGTCTTACAGAGAGTACCCGTGCAAATGGTTTGACCAAACATCCTCGTGTCTAGAAGTTGAATTCCTTTGTCTGCATGTTGGAAGCTGGGTCGAAGGCGTAGGTTCCTCCTTGAGTGGTTTCAGGCATCACGTTTGGATCTTCATCAATCTGGTTACAAAACACCACAAAGACAATCATTTTAATGGTGAATACAAAAAAGAAAGAATTGGAGGAAAGAAAATGACTGTATTACTTACATCGTCTCCCGAAAAGTACTGGTCAATAATTTCAAAGGCTAGTTTGTAGATGTCCTCATTCTCATGCTGTTGCAGATTTTCAATTTTTCCCAAACCTGAAAAACAAGAGATTTGATTTTTTAGGGCTGTAGTTGAAGAAATTATTGATACAGGCCGAGTGCATCGACTAGCCGATTAAAGGGGGGAGATGTGTGGTGCAGGCAAAAGATCTCAAAATCATAGCATTTCACACAATTGCAAATATTTTGGCAGAAAACGGAATAATCTGAAAAACAGCTAAATGAGCTCATAATTCACCCCCACTGTCATTTCAAGACGACTCATCCCTTTCTGCTATTGTGAATATAAATTCTTTAAAAAAGCCCAAAGATAAGTCAACAAGCTTTGGTCAATGAAAAAAAAACATAAATTAATTGACAGAACAGGTAAAGGTCTTCACAGTCAAAATAGAACAAATATAAATAGTCCACTGACCTCCACACTCTTCAATGATCTCGGCGATGGTGCTGGCTGCATCTCCTGCCATGATGAGAATGTTCTTGAGGCCGTCTAGAACGACCTGCACCACTTGGGAGTCTTTCACCGACAGCAGGTTACAAAATGGAGGGATGACGTCCTGATCCACCAGGTACTCCACCTGCACGAAACATGCACCACATTCATACTTGTTACATACAGGTACATGGTTATAAGCATAACTGTTACAGTTACAATCCTTTACAAAATACAAGGCACAAGCAACGAGGTAAATAAAGGAAAGCATATAGTTCATAAATGGCTCACCTGCTCTTTCCGGCCGCTGATTGTGAGGTTGCTGATGGCCCATGCTGCCTCTTTTTGAGTGCCAAAGTCTCCCTGTTGAGAGACAAGCTGTTACAACACATTTTCCCAACACATACTACAAATCCAAGGTGTTTTTTTTTATTTTAAAATGTACCACCGAGGGATTTTTTCCCCTCAATAAAAAACAACTTGAAGTTAATACTCCGGACAGTTTTGTAGACTTGATTATGCACAAACCTTGGCCAGTTGCTCAATAATCATGGGAATTAGGCCAGCATCAATAACAGCTTGAACTTGCTGCTGATTACCGGCTGTAATGTTGGACAGGAACCAAACTGCCTCCTACAAAACAGAAATATGCATTTTAAAAAACCTCCTAATACATCGTTCACTTTCATTTTACACTGCACGATAGTCAAAACCAAACCCATCTTAAACCATGCACGTTTTAAAATGACTTTACCTTGTTTATTTTTTCCTTTGGGTGTGTGAGCAGCTTAGGAAAGTGTAAGAGGACATCGTAGTTGAGCACAACTTGTGTCTGCTCGTCTGTGCCGGTCACAATATTTCCAACTGCCCTCAACGCTGCAGTCTGCAACATCAAACAAAGCACAAATAAGACGACCAAGTCAGTCAGAAAAAAACACTGTGCAAAACGATCTGTAATAATAGTAGAAAAAGCTTCAGTTGTAGTCATGATCTGTAATAATGTAGCAAATACCTGAACTTTGACCTCTTTGTTACTGAGAAGAGGCACAAGAAATTGAACAACACCCGAATCAATGACCATCTGGATCTGCTCATTGCCACCATCCGTCAGATAGGAAAGGGCCCACACTGTGTCGACTAAGATCTAGAATATAAAGACTTTTGCATTTAGCACTTATGTAATAAATAGTGCATGTACTCTATTCACACATCCATTCCTTCTTGATACTTACATTTATATCTGTATGGTATATCAGCTCACAAAGGGCAGGCAAAATCTGAGGAGACGGAAGTAGTAGTAGGTAAAATATTGAAAGAAATTCAAAGGACAATAGAGATGTACATGTATAGATTGATTACTCTCTCACCTGCTGAACCGTTTCCATGGGGGGTGGTGGGTCCTTGTTTCGGCAAAGATTAACAATAACCCAAGTAACATTTCGGAGAAAAGTAATTGGGATTGATGGATTGATAAATTCCAGCAAAGGCTTGACAACGCCCAGGGAAATGACATAGTCCCTGCATTTGGGACCGTCACCTGTAGATGGTAAAGTGCAAGTCAGGAACACAACTCTGAGACAACAGTGACTGAATGGAGAAGACTTCAACAGTACCGATTATGTTTCCTAAAGCCCAAACAGCCTGTTCACAGACGTTCTGATGCGGAGAGTGGAGTAATCGCAGGAAGGGAGGAACCGCATCTAGACATACAGCATTCACAATTAGACACAGGTACAAGCAAAGTTTATGCTCATTCTAAAAAGCCCCCTTAAGTCAACAACACTTGGAATATGTATGTGCAGTAAACTATATATAGAGATTCCGAATTGGATAACATCATAAGTATCAGACTAAAGTGAGGCAATTAAAAATGTGAACTATAAATCATGGTGTATTTATGATGAAAACGTACTAGCTTTGACCACGTCCTGAGTCTGTGATGATGTCCCAGAAGCAATGTTGGTCAGGGCCCAAGCTGCCTCAAACTGAAGAGATGGACTGGAAAACAATGCAAGTTTAAAAGACCAAAGAGAAAAAGATGCATGAAAGAACAGATCAAGTCCATACAGCAGGTATAGGCATCTCCAATAATTAAAGTAGAGGCATGAGATCCTAATCGCAACAGCTCTCATGTGTGTAAAGAATCCATGACAGAAAGTGGGAAATCTGCCCCGACCACTCTGTAATAGTATAGCAAGTTGTAGTTGGGAGGTGTAGTGAGGTGTGGTTGTCATGAAACAACAAGTCTGTTCACGCCCACAAGACACATTTGTATTTAAAAATAATTACCGTACTTTAAGCTGCTACTTTTTACCCACGCTTTGAACCCTACGGTCATTACAACTGAATCTAATTTTTACCGGCTAACGGTCACCGGGGAGCACACTAGCACGAAGCACATGCGTTCGACACACTGTAAAAAAAGACGTCAGTGGACAGTGGTCACTGTTCATCATGTTTTCTAGCTTCAATGCGCTGTGTGTTTTACTAAAATCACTCCACTACATGGAGACATGAGTCTAATGAGGAAGTGACTCGAGATGCGGCTCAATGCAAAGATAGACGCAGAGCGCGGACATGCGATATATGGCGGTCTGCAGTTTAGAACCTGCTGCAGTGAATTTAGAGTTTCTTGGCCTGCCCCACAAGTCAAAAGACAACCTGTGCATCACTACCATGGAACATATTTCTGTGTAAATATCACATGTTACAACACAACACTCACTCGATAAGTACGAGCTCAGGAGCAGATTAATCAGATTTGAAAACACAGGTGAATCAGCTCACACAGCGTAATGAAGGACAGAGGGGACAGTAGGGACAGGCGTGATATGCTTTCCGTTTGTTAAACTTCAAACTGCTGTGTTTTTATCCAACTTATATTCACTGAATATTAAATTAGTCTAATAGTCCAACGGCGTAGTGGACCTGGGTTTCTACTTTGTTGTACTTCTATTTCCTTTTAAATTCACTGGTTGGTTTAAAAAAAACATCTCTTGGACTGAGGACACACAGCGAAAACAAAATATTGGAACATTTTCTATAGGTTTCCGACCAACACTGATACATTGCTAATCTCTACAAGTACCAGTAATGTAAACAATCCAGCCGTCCTCAATTAATGTCAAAGAAAAATAATGACTTACTTGTCATCGTCTTCCAGGCATTTCACTAAAATGGGCAAGATCCCAGACTTTATCAAGTCATCAATGGGAGGATTTCTGTCACTCGAGAGCAGTTTTCTATAAGAGAGAGTAAAACATGATTGACTTCTCAGGCAGTAAGTACAACCCATTTTGTAACAACTGTAGCCTTACCTGGCTGCCTGCACAGCACTGAGCTGGATGACTGGGTTGGCACTTTGGGCATTCTGTAGCAACAATGACAATCAAGAGTCAATACAATATATAAAACAGAAGCTTGCATTAGGGGGTGTGGTTTGACCTATAGCTCCACATCTGTGCTTAGCAGATCACATTCATTGAATATATGAGGCATATATGATTTTTGATTGATTTCAAATTTAAAAAAAACTTTTTGTGGCATCAATAGTCTTTTATTTTTAACAGTGAACTGCTCCAACATTTGTTGTAAGACAAAGGTCAAAACACAGGTTGGAATGCATAAAGACATTGTCATTCAGGCAACTTCAATATCCCCATTGAAGCAAAGTTATACAGTTCACCTTTATAGATTGAATTAAAACTAGAAAGTCGAATTAGTTTGATCACAATACAATGTATTGGCATTTTTGGAGGTCATGGATGTGCATTAGAGCAGGTTGTAAATGGATGCAGTGGTGCATGGCTGGGTCAGATAATAGTAAAACTGTTACAGACCCACATGCCATGAAAACATACACAAACATATGAGAGTTTTTTACCTGTAAGATGGCCTCGAGCGTTAGATTTTGCTGCAAAAAACAAAAACAATTAACATAATTCCAAGCCTTGAAATAATGATGTGTACGTCCCTGTCATGATATGACAGGTACCAATCATTTGGTACCTGTCATGGCTAAATCTGAATCAGTGTGAAGTGTGTGTTTTATTGATGTGTAATTTATTTGGCTTAATGCCGTCGCTGCCAACATTAAAGACACGGTGGTTTTTCCTCGTCTCCACCTCAGTCACAGTGAAGCCAAGTGCTACATACGCTTCCTCATATTTCCTCGTCTTATAAGCTTTTGGGTGACTTTTGTTTGTTTCGTTATTAGGGATGTCAAAATATAAATTTTAGTGAATTATCATGAGGAAAAATATATATATATATATATATATATGAATATAAATATAATTTACAGGTAAGATTACGCTCTGGAACTACTTGTCTCCTCTTCTCTCTTTCCCTCTCTCTTCCTCTCCTCCTTTGAGCTTGTGCGTTCCGGGGCGCCACTTTGCGAGCCGCACAGAGCAAGTGCCTTGCGCTCCAGCACCGTCAGCGGTGTCCCGACGCTCATAACGCAGGATTCACGCCGCAAAAACACGCGTCCACATAGACTGTCTAATGGCCCATAGACTGAATGGGCCATTAGAAAATTCAAAATGGGGTCACACGCGGCGAAAAATTTGCATCGGTCACTATGTCCGGAGACTTTACTTTAGAGTCGGTCAAAGCTGATTTTTCCATCGGCCATTGACCGTGTCCAACCCGTTATTTCGAGGCTTGTAATTCCAAGTAAGCTCAAGCACAATATAAACACAGATCTGAGTTATTATTAATTCTGGCCTATTCCTTTGGCCAGCACTGCCACCTTAGACACTTACCCCTAACCCTTTGAAGTCTGAGTCCACATCCGAGTCTTCCAAACTCTCTTCTGCAGGGACATTTCTCTTCTTCAGTAGATGTTCATCTCGTTTGATCTGACAACCACAAATACAAGTTGAAGAAAGTTATTGTATTGATGAATACATAGAACTTTAAATGAAAAAGTTGTTACCATTAACCACGTTTTTTTCTCTTTTGAACAAAGTTAAATATTGTATGCATTGTTACCAAATAACAATGATTCATCACTAAACTTATTGCACTGGGCTAGAGAGGAGCAAAGGGACCACACATCCCAGCATCCCGTCGCTCTGTAGTTGTGAGTCAGTGGGAGGAGGAGATTCCCTTGCCCTACATTCCAGTGCTTCGTGCTGCTGTGCGTCATTGGTGACTAATCATATAGTGCAGAGCTGCTCTCATTTGGATAACAGGAATGTGCTAGCCTTTAGACACCTCAGCAATTCACAGTTGGACATAAATGAGAGAATACACTGCACAACTTGAGTGGACTGAGACGTTTGCTTTTTCACCATTTGTAGAGCTCTCACCTTTCGCAGCTCTACTGTCACCTCATTTCGATGTCTTCGCATAGTCTGTAACAAAAAATGGAATGGTAAGAATTTTGAATGAATTGAACTAATCAGATGACTAAAATGTCAAATTTTCAGTGTTTAAACAAGGATTATGTAAATACATTTGTCAACTTTGTCTAAAATATTACACATTTCATTTGAACAGTTTAATTATTTGAAAAAGAAAGTAATTTTATAAGATCAAGAATCATAATTAATAGTGGAATGACTGGACTCGAGACTGGACTGTTTGAAGAGCTTCGAATTACCTTCCTAAATAGCTCCTTACATAACAAGGGGCACTGGACATAAGACCAGTCAAGAGGTGTCTCCCAGTCACCGCAAAACATTATCAACCAGCAGCACATTTCTGTTAGATTGACGTATCAATTTCGGATATTCCAAATAAATACCAGAATAATATTGTTTTTGTCTACATCTCCCACCCACAGCACTAGCCATAAACAGGGCCACTCTAGCCCAGTTGTCACATAATAACAAATAATGTGAGAAAACCAGTTGAGCTACAAGGAAACTCAAATGATATACAGAAAACAAAATAAGAGATTCTGCCCAGCTCCACGGGAGCCTCTCTTTGCCATGCAAAGCCCCTAAAGTCTCAAATCAAGGGCAATCTGTTATGACTGACCTACATAAGTAGAATCCAAACTGTCATTTTGTTCTGCTGTGGTCTGAGTCACCAATTTATAAAAATTCAGGCAGTGGATCCAGGTCAGACATCCAAGATGCCTGAAATAGCATCAGGAATGTACTTGGCAAAATGTGTCTGCCATAGTAGCCATGTGCTTTTACACTGACACAAGTTTCAAAACAACAGGAGCGTTGGTCTGTACTTACAAATTGTCGCCATGAATTACCCCTTTAGAGAAAGCAATAATCTATCTATATAATCTGAAATACATTATACAATGGCACTTTTGGCAGACCACTCATTAGTGAATGGTTACAAACTCACATAAAAGCTCATAATGCATATTTATTTACACATTGATATAGCAAACATTTACATTGATATATTTTCGTGTTTATTGAATCATACACGTTTGGTCTGTCATATAATTCATGAGAAAAAGGCCCTAAGGTTAAATGTCAACCTATAGCTGACAATGCTAACGACTAAGGAGGGGCAAGACAGGTTTGAAGCAAATGAGAGCACTTATTGATGCGATTTAATAGTGTAGCGTCCATTTGATATTCATGAAGTTGTAGCATAATTATTATTACCATAGATGAGTCACAAAAGCAGAAAATGTAAGAGTACTGTTGCCGGGTCAGGCCCTACTTCGCTAAACCCGGTGCATAACCTGAATGCTAACATGCTAAGCATGGTAAGGCTAAACAGAAGTGACAGAGCCATTTCATCTAGTATATTAGCAAAGATAAGTAAGATCGCACGAACATGCTAATATACGTAACTTAAATCAGCCGTTGGTCTCAATTCAAAACGATAGTCAAACAAAATGTTAGTAAGTTCTCAAAAGATGTATTGATTTCAAGCTAGCTTAAATCAAGGATGGCGAACTATTGCACGCTAGCTAGCAGCCGTAGCCGGGCCAGGCTCCACAACGAGGCCCAAAGTGTGCAGTTTTCTACACATTCATATCTCGCCCTGCGTTAATGGCACGTGTATTTTCTCTTAAACATACCTCGACATCTCGTCCTTTGTTTTTGAAGCTCTTGATGCGGTGGTTATCTAGGCCGTTGTTTTCTGCCATAGCTGTGTGAGGTTTAGCGCTTACTCCGGTGTGGGATTCCTCTCGGTGAAAGACGAGGCTCGGCTCCTGCGCTTCCACAGGCGGAGGGCGGGGGGCCATGGGCGGGATCACCTCCGCACGGGATGCCCCTCTGCACACCCGCGTCATACACTACTTTTATTATCAACGATTATTAGTGACATATACATTAGAGTACATAGCAATAACTTCACACCAGAACCACAAAACACAAAGAATGGTCAATGTGCGAAAAGTTTTATTTAACTCAACATTATTTGGTTTTGCTTGTACTGACATTGGTGCAATCGGACGAAATCAAGACACATTTGTAAATTGTACAAATAAGTCACTTTTAAGAGAATATGCTGTAACTGTTAATGTTAAATATATTTAACATTCTTTTAAACCTGAAATTAAGATAACGTTTAATCCGTGCGATTGTTGATGGCCAGTCAATCAATAATTAGAAAGGGCATTCAGTATTAATCTACAATGACAGATTTGTACAATGCAAGCAAGAATATACCACAGCAATTAGAATAAATCCAATACATAATAAATAGACAGACATAAATATGAAAAATGTTGATTTGTAACAAAAAATAAATGGTAAATGGCTTTGATTTGTTATATTTGAAATTAATATTACATTAATATAACATGGACTTAAATACTATAAGGTGCAACTAAATGAAAACTGAGCTTTCCCCAGGGGCCCCATTGACATACACCAGGAATAAGGTTTACGAGAATCTTTGTCTTTGGAACTTGTTGCCCAAACGAGTATAGTGTTCTTTATGAAGGAGACATCAAGAAAAGCAGTAATTTAAAAGATACAACCTGGAGTAAGAAAAGCCACTGGAGTCACATACACAAATTTGATCAATGTTTTGATTTAACCATCAATATTTAACATCCACAAGTTTCTTTCAGATATGGACAAATACAAGCTTTATAATAGTGTTTTCAGAAAATCTGTTGCTCAAATAGGATCTTCTCAAATCCGTGTGGAGGTGTGTGATAGAAGTCACTAAACTGGCAATCTAAGATGGCACTATCATCCACTGTAAACAAAAGAAAAAGTTAGAACGCATCATGCATTTAAAAATATGACACACTAAATATGATTTTTTAAGCAAAGAATGGAAATACTGCCCTCTACTGGGTTTGAAACGTTAATATCCATTAATGGAACGTAGAAGATGTTAAATAATATGATTGAACATGTGACATATGACTTACCATAAACAACAGGATATACGGTGCCTCGGATCCCTGAAGAAGGGCACTGCATGTTCTTTCCATTCAGATATAAATTCAGTTCCACATGGTCATATGTGACTCCCTATGGACAGACACAAATGAATGCTTTGTAGATTAAGGGTCATTATTCTAATCTGTGCCACATCCGTTAATAATAACATGCTCCTACTAAGATTGAACTTGAATAACTTAATCTATATTAGGTGCACACCCATTAGGACCCATGGCATTTATATAAACTTAAATAGTTGAAACTGAAGTTGCATCTGTTAAGAACACCACTTTCCCATAAATGTATCCATAAAAATACTAAAAAGGACAAAAGGCACTGTTGGAGCACAGTACTTGTACTCCTGTTTAATCTCTATGGGGGTTTCTCCGAGTTGCGCTCAAATCAATAAATACTTTCAATCACACAGTGGACTGAAATGCAAGTGGATGTTACTGACATTTGTTGTTCATTTTAAATTTTAGTTTGTTTTGTAAAATCCATAACATGTCAGTGATATTCACCCACGGCTCGTTGTTCACTGCCTAACCTGTCAGTATTTATTGATTTTAGTGTGACTTGGGGAGGAAGGGGTCAGAAGGACTGTTCTAATGAGTGGAACGGCATTGTGCAGGGCCAATTTGGTGGCAACAAGAAGCAATTTAAAGTTATTTGGTTTATTTAGTTGAACAAAAATGTACTTACCACAATGTCACCCTCTTGTGGGATACTGTTTGCAGGCAGTCTGTTTTTCTCTTCATTATTGTGGTATACAGAGCCATCATGCCTCAAGACTAAGCTGTTAATGTCTCTGCCCAAAGGCACTTGGTTAAGATTTACTTTTTGTGTAGCCACACCAATTCCCCACACACCTGAACAGAAATATAGGACCCCAAACACATACAATGTAATTTGCCCATTTTAATTTGAATGTGAAAACAAATAACAAAAAAAATACCCAGAGGTCAGATTACCTGTGGATTGAATCTTGAATTCGAAGTAACTCTTGTTTTGGTGCAAAGGGGCACTGGCCAAACACCCTCCAGTGCCACATATCCTCCGACCACTTTTGACAATAACAACGTCCGTGCCTGGAAAAACAATGTAGGTTTGATTTAGCAAAATTAACGGTCTGATCATTGATATCAATTCAGCATTTTACATGACCATGAGTGTACAAGATGTAAGAATGGAACTGGATCTTAACCTGTGGCGTTAGAATTACTGTATGTTTGTGTCATGACTATGAAACCTAACGACACAACCCTGAGCTCTAGGTTGTGTTAACGTTCTAGATTGAATTTGAAGATGTAATCATCTCAGACGGTGGGCAAGGGCCTCTGTAACTCTATGGGAGATTTACGGTTTTTGAAAGAAATGAACCTTAGATTAATACTGGAACCACTTTCTGAGGCTATTGTGCTGACAAAGATGTTGTTAGTTTTTGTTTCTTGTGGATAGGCCCTTAAACCAGGTTAAATAAATCTCCAGATTTCACCTTAGTCTCCGGCTCAATTTTAACTAAAGCCATTCTATATGTTGTGATTGACCCTTTAATAGTTTGTCAACAATACTAAGGAATAGGATTAATACTGAAAATGCTCTTTTAAACAATATAATGTAAGTTTAAACACAAGCAAAATAGTATTTTTGTTGTGTTTCAAGGTTTTTTGTTTGTTTTTAATTTTGTATTAGGCTGTGACAGGAAAAGCTTTGACAGGAAAGGCTTTGACAGGAAAGTACATCGTGAAATGGGGGATGAGAGAGAAGGGAGGACAAGCAGGAAACTATTGGGACTTGGGAGTCAGGAAAGTCACATTTTGTCCAGTTTGAGATTTCCTTTTAGTTTTGATTCTTGTTAAAACGGGTGTCCAAATTTTTACTAGTTTTAATATCAATGAGACCAACTTTAAAAGAAAGCTATGTCAACATATTTGCATTGTTTATGTTGTTTATTTATGTTTAACCAAGCGATTATAACACAAACTTGTTGACCCTGCAATGTTTTTTTCATTTCATATACTTTTTTGTGAACCACAAATTATTTTTAGTTCCTTGTAATTGACAAGCAAATAAACTGATATTTCTACACCAAGACAAGTTCCTATGTTTGTGAATTTTGTTAATTGACAATAAACCTTTTGATTCTAAATTGTACCTTATTGTTTGATATAGACAATGCTTAAAATGATCACTGTTTTAGGTCTGATGAGAGTTAATTATTGAAAATATGGTCGACTATTTCACTTTACCTTCAATTGCCTCCATTCCTGAATTGTGAACATTCTGAATACATTACATTACAAGGGTCTTTATATATATATATATATATACACACACACAATTCATATGCCAAGTCTGTATCATTACATCTGTAGTTTGCCACAGCGAATAGCCCATGCTAACACCGGAAGTAGCAAACACTCGTCGTCAGATTGAGTCAGATTCGCGCACAAAAGTCTTTTACCCATGTGGTGAGTGTCCAGCTGTACTGTGGGCATCTCTTTGAGGGGGATATGCCTCGAACCAGCATCGCCACAACAGCCCAAACAGCACGTAAACATCGCAGCCATCACGACTCGCACGCAGAGGGTGGAAATGAAGCTTCCTCTGAGGATCTTCTAGAAGCACGACTTTTGATTTCGTCACGTCACAGCGACACCTTGTGGTTTAACGCGGCGCGCCTAAGCTGCTGTTGCCCCCACTATATCCAATCACAGCGGCTAAGACAGGCAGTGCTCCTGATGGCATGGAAACAAGGGAAGAAAATCAAGGTCAACATTTCACACGTGACTTGGTAACTATTGGGTATCAGGGTTAGATAACAACTGATGACTTAAGAAAGTTTGTTGTGGAGAAAATGTGAGGAAGAGGCCGTGAATGTGGATCGTATCATTCGTAAACATTGACCCATTGCTTGCCCAGCGACGTGTGAGTGTGAGGCAGGTTAGGACGACACTTTCAGATGACTTAAGTAATACTAGAATGACTTTGGCAGGGCGTTTGGATCTGTTAAAATCAAGGTCACAATTACTGAATGGAGGCAATGGAAGCAAAATGAAGCAGATTGTGTTGTCAGATCTAAATGTTAATAGTTTTAAGTCTTTAAAACAAGCAAACAAGCAATTCCCTTTGAAATGTCAGTTAATTGATTTGATTTGATTTGATATCGATACAACTATAATTTGTGTTAAAGCATATAGTATCTACATGAAAAGTTCTACATTTCTGTAAGTATTTGTCCAGTAAAACATACAAATCAGTATTGTATCTTGATCAAAATGCTAAATAGACTATCTGTCATAATCCCCCATCAAACAGACAAATGACACAGTGAATGTCAGGCTCTGATATCACTCACGTCCGTTTTTATTTTTATTTTGTTTACGAAAGTTTACAAAGTTCCAAACTGTCCTGTAAATATTGAGCTTCTTACCACGTAATAGGGCAAGTGAATGTAAAATGGGGCATCATAAAAACCAATGATGCCAAAACGGGTCCAAAGCCCATGGTTGACAGTTTTCACGCTGTAATGTTTTGCATGGCAACAGCCCCTCCCCCAGTTCACTGGTAGAGACCATCCGTCAATGTGCAGCGAAAGACGAAACGCAAAAGCAACATAACTCAACATCAACCGGACAAAATGCCCCAAAACAAACACGCACTCGTGCTTTGCACTGGTTGTCATCTGAAGTGTTGCGCAACTAAACAGATGATGTGTTTTCAAACGCCTGCGGAGTGAGTCAAAGGGTTAACTCTGTACCCGGAAAAGGTTGAAGTCTGCACAGCAACAAGCCGCGCCATTATTGCGCCTCTGCAGCTGGTGAGTGCTCCTTTTGCTCCAGTAGTTGCATGTTACTATGGGTTTGCAAAGTCTGACACAATCGGTCGGTACCATCTTGCAGCAAGACTTCCAAACGGAGCTCTGGCTATTTTTAACAAGCCCAGATCTACGTCGGGACGATGGGAATTTTCACGTTTAGCAGCGTCATGTATTTTTTCCTTTTTTTCTTTTGGGTTTGCAGAATCAGAAACAACAAATCTCTGCATTTTAGTTTGAACCTAGATCTGGACACGGGGAGATTTGAACAGGGGAATATGTTTGTCGCTGAAGCTTACAATCTGGATGACCGTGGCAGAGATGATGCCAACACTGGCGCGCGCCCCCTCACATGGGCACAGTGGGCACAGTAAGACGACCCAGTGGCCGTCTCAAGACTGGGCAACTTGAATCACTGGCAACGGGTTAATAATCTGTATCCTTTTGAGATGCTTTTGCTTATAATAGCCTGCCATTCTGGGTGGGTTCCCTGTTTAATGTTGATATGAAGCGGATACTTGACGCGTTGGTGCTGTGTTTACAGGGCGCCATAGAGCAGCTGGAGGAGGAACTTACGTGCCCGATCTGTTGCTGTCTGTTCGAAGACCCGCGGGTGCTTCTGTGCTCTCACAGCTTTTGCAAGAAATGCCTGGAGGGATTGTTGTTGGAGGGGAACCGGGGCGCCGCGTTCAGGGCACCGTTAAAATGCCCCGCCTGTCGCAAAGAAACGCCGCACAACGGAGCGAACAGCCTCCAGATCAACTTCTCTTTGCGCGGGATCGTTGACAAGTACAGCAAGATCCGGCTGTACCCGAAGATGTCCGTGTGCCAACAACACTGCGGGCAACCACTGAACATCTTCTGCGCCACGGACCTCAGACTCATCTGCGGCTTCTGCGCGACCACCGACGAGCACCGGGGACACCGGTTCAGCTCGCTGGAGGACGCGTTTGAGCGCGAGAAGGCGTCTTTCGAGGAGCTGCAGCGCGGCGTGGAGAGCTGGCAGAGCGCGCACATCCTGTCCTGTCTGGAGAGTCTGCAGGCCGGGAAGAAGAAGGCGCTGCAGTCCCTGAGCAGAGACGCGGAGAAGGTGACCGACTACTTCGACCGGCTGATGAGCGCCATCGAGTGCAAGAAGAACGAGATCCTCTCCGACCTGGAGACGCTGAAGCTGGTGGTGATGCAGGCGTACGACCCGGACATCACGCGGCTGAGCGCGGCTCTGGAGGAGCAGGAGCGCGCCCTGAGCATGGCCGGGTCCTTCAAGAGCATTACGGACCCCCTGTGCTTCCTGCAGCAGATGCAGGAGTTCCGTGCCAAGTTCAGGATGCTCAGAGAAACCCCGCTGCCCAGGTGTAAGGATGTGGAGGTCGGACCGTTCGTGCGTAATTTCGATGTGAAGAAGTGGGACTCCCTGAGGCTCAGAGAGGTGGATCAGATCAGCGTGCCTCATGAGAAGGTGTCGTACAGGTCCGGAGCCGCGCGAGCCTCTTCCAACGGGAGGACTTTGTTTCTGCGCGTGTCCGTGGCCGTGGTCCTGCTTCTGTCCTGCACGCACGTGTTCACAGCCTCTGCGCAGCTCGGTGTGGAGCCGCTGCTCAGTGCGCTCACGTCACACCTGTCCCACAGCGCGGTGTTTGTGCGCGAGCTGGCCTCTTCATCCTCCACTTTACTCACTGTAGGCTTCCTAAACATAATGGACTCCACTATTAAATTCTTTAGCTTTAACAGTTAGGCCTACACGACACGTTATTGTGGGAGTAGGCTGTCAGTTTGAATTATTTCTTGTACTGTACTTTAAATGCCACTACGTTTTGATCAGCTTTAGCTCCCTTTATACAACTAAAAGTTTTCTTTCTCTTGACATGACAATTTTATACGTATCAAAAAGTAACTAAATAAATTTGACAAGCAGTAAAATAACGTGTTTTCAATGCTTTCTGTAAAAGGCTCGTGCGGCAGCGCGCGCACTGGCCTTTTCTGAGCGCGCGAGGTGGCACAGTGATGCTGCACATACAAGGTTACAGGCCCTGGCTTTACAGTGAGTGAAGATAGACCTGGGGAAAACTTAAATCAAGGTAAACATAATTTTAATCTACATTTAGGCTTTATGATTTTTGATGAACACAAGAAGAGCGCCGCTGTTCAGTGCATTTTGAGTTGACCTAAC
Organism: Eucyclogobius newberryi; assembly: GCF_026437365.1. Classification (NCBI taxonomy): domain Eukaryota; kingdom Metazoa; phylum Chordata; class Actinopteri; order Gobiiformes; family Gobiidae; genus Eucyclogobius; species Eucyclogobius newberryi. The sequence goes on from NW_027315768.1 coordinate 19,202,309, forward strand.
TCTTCCAGGTCCTGGCAGACGTCAAAGGCATTGTTCATTTAGATATTAACTGTTACACAATATTTTAGGCAATTAGCAAAGATTAGCAACATAAAGGTTTGAAGTCAAGTCAACTCACAAGGTCCTGCGTCACATCACATATGGAGTCTGTTGCCAGGCAAAAGGATGTCAAGTGCCGCTAAATAGTTGCAGTTGGCACCGCCTGGAAAAAGACTTAAACAGCATTAGGACAGCTTCAAGTTTTGCCACAAGCAGAGGCCTACCTGACCGCCACAATGAAGGATATTATTCCCATGAGATTTAAGTTCATCAGAAATATGCTGGATGCTTCCCAATGGCAAGAATGTAGAAGTATGAACATTTAGGCTACTGCTGGATTGAAAAGGTCTAAAACGCTCTGGCCTCGTGAATTAGAAAAATGAGGTAAAATAATCTATCATAAGAGTACATGATGGCCACATGTGTGTGCGCTGTGACGCAGCAGGATTTCCTAATGCAGACGAGGCCTGCGCCTTTGCCCACGAACACCTCCATAAACCATAAACCATGAGCAAAGCAAAGCGTGCCAATGTAACGTTTAAGATGTACAAGGCATTTAAGGTTAAGGCAAAGAACCTGATTAAAAAGACAGTATCCTAAAAAGGCCCTCGTGCCAGGCCCTTAAAACGACAGGGAAGGTCAGTAACCTACAAATTGAACTTCGACGAAAGGGGGAAAAAATCCCAATTAGGGTCGATAAAATATGAATTTAAAGAAAACGTACAGCCACGTGAAACATTTGACCGTAAATGCCTACAAACGTATCCGCGTGGGTTGTTTCTGAAAAGGCCCGAAAGGCCCGGGACTGAGTGACGAACAGCAGAGACCCTGCTCCACACGAGCTCAGGTAAAGTCAGATCACCAGAACTAAAGAACATGGTCTTACAATGGACGCAGTAGCAGACCTTAAAAGAACATGAAGACTAACGCTTAGTGTTCATTATAGGGCTGTCAGGGGGAGCTGCCAAAAATCACATCACTCGCCAGTTTAGAAGTCTTTATTTATTCAAATGTGAGTTTCCAGAAAGTATTAGCACTTTAAAAATGTCAATCATTAACATCTTTTCTGATAATTACATAGAAAATAGACAACAAAAGCAAAATATCATACGAGTCCATTATGTTTCAAAACATTTTATTTACAAGGGTCCATGTAGTTGCATGTAGTTCCATGGACACTGGGCAGGGGTCAGCTGTGCTCCAGCAGCACGGGGAATACTGGAGGCTGCATTCATTCTTACTCCAATATTTACGTGCTGCTACAGTAAGGCCACCAGCTTCATCAGACAGAGGTCCAGGACTGCACAATATAAACCATCAGAACCACAATCTGAGCAGTCACTCATTCATGTTCTACTGCTTGTGCCCATTTGGGGTCATGTGTGACTGGAGCCCATCCCAGTGACTTAGGGAGGGTACACCCTGGACAGGGGCCAGCTCGTCACAGGGTTAATTATTATCAAACCACAAAGATGATGGTGCAAAGAATAAAAATGATAATTTGCAAAGAATAAAATATCTGGTCTTCATAAAGTCTAGTACAAATATGTTCTACGGTTCATGTGATCAGTTCATATTTCCGTCTATTCTCAAACGCTTGAGGTGTTTAAAATGTGAGCTCCTGCTCTGCTGCTGCAGCATGGCATGGCCTGCATCTCACTGTATCCCACAAACCATTCCGTGCTGCTACAGCATCGCAGGACAGTGGTGTGCACTTTGTGCTCCCAAGAAACCCCATCTTCATCAGACATGTTCTCCATCTGAAAACAGAACAAAAATCAATTGAGAACAAGATTATAAACGTTTTAAATATATTCATTAGGTAACTGTTCTGTCACTTTTCATAACAAAATAAAAATGTGTTTTTTATAGAATATTTTTTTTACGTTGTAACCAAAGGATAGGTAACAGGTTGGAAGTATTTACCAAAATGGTAAATTGTACACAGATAGCACAAGTAGAAAGTAGTGATAAAAATGCAGACTGCAGGGTACTTTTCCTTTATTCATTATTTTTTTACTCCTCAAACCAAAGTCTGCTCAAGTTCAAGTCTGACAGAATCAAATGCACATACTATTAATTGGTCATTTCCACAGAAAGTGATAAATGGTACAAAATGGTACAAAATGTTCAACAAGCATCTGATCGTCCTCCTAATAATGTCAAGTATGGGGGTTAATAAAAAAGATTAAAACAAAATAATGCTACAGAAATATTACTATGGACAAGTATCTTATGATCAATAAGTATGAGAACAGTGAATGTTTTTCTAAATTAAATGATCATGACAGTAAGAATATCCTGTTCCTCAAGTTCAAGTGGGTGCAAAAACTAATAAATGCACTTTTTCTGAAAAAATATAAATATGTTAATGAAACTCATCAACCAGTTTGTTATCCGTCCCAGGTGTATTTTATACCAATGTGTAAAATGGCAAAACTATTGTGTGCAACTCTTACAAACTGGTCTCACCTCTCATGTTAAAACCAGCACAGACTTTACTCAGAACCTACAATACACTGCTGTTATGGCTAGATCCAACTCTGAAAGTCTTCCACAACTGTGCAGCCACTAGAGGTCTCAATGGACCTGCATTTATGACCTTGGTCACAAATGGACATCTTTTAGAGTCATTTTCAGTCACAATCACATTCTCCGTGAAGAAACATTACTAATAATAAAGTAGTAGTCTAAAATTATTTTGCCCTTAGAGCAATTGCTGTTGTTACCAGTGACCCAGGAAAGAGAAAACAGAAACTAATAACACATACATAAATAAATGTTTATATGTAAAAAGTGGGCTGGTTGTGTTTGTGATGTAAAGCGGAGCTGTGTAATAAAAACAGGCTCAGGCGCAGGCACAATAACACAACATACACTCTAACATACACTCAGCAGCAACAGCAGCTGGACATGTGCTCGTCTACTACAAAATCCACCAACACCACACTAAAGCACTTATATTTTACACCTGCTATTTTAGAGGATCTTTGCAATGCTTTGACTCATTTGAAACATTAATCACAATCAGAAACAGGAACTGCACATCTCCACGACTTTACGTTACTAAATCATTATTTATGAATTACCCTTTTGGGACAAACAAAATATACATCTTACTGAAATGTAAATTGAATCACAAACCAACAAAAACATTGTGAAAATTATTTACATATATGCCCCCAGTGGATAGGAGATTTTAATGTGAATCGTTACATCTGTGGTGTTAATGAGGTGAGCTGTCTCTGAACATTCCTGTCCAGGAGTTTCACATCAGTTCTTCTGTCTAATCTATTCCATTCTGTCTCCTTTAGGGAAGCATGTGCAGACATGTCACCTTCACCGTGGAACCTTAACCCATTCCTCTGACATGTGCCCCAGCTACAATAGTCTGCAAGAGTCACCTGACCCCTGGGTCGAAGGTCAAGTGCCCCTCCACATGAAGCACAAGGACAGGACACTGTGCCAGTCACATATATATATGCCAGTATACATATATATATATATAATATATATATTATACATACATATATATACATATATATATATATATATATATATATATATACATATATATAATATATATTATACATACATATATATATATATGTATAATATATATATATATATATATATATATATATATATATATATATATATATATATATATATATATATATATATATATATATATATATATATATATATATATATATATATATATATATGTATATAATATATATATATATATATATATATATATATATATATATATATATATATATGTATATGTATATATATATATATATATATATATATATATATTATACATACATATATATATATATATATATATATATATATATATATATATATATATATATATATATATATATTATATACATATACATATATACATATATATATATATATTATATAAAGCTGTCACAAATAGTCTACTCAGGGCTGATCATTCTCATTTACTTTAGCAGATTTAAGGAAAATAATTGCATCCAATAATACAAAATAATGGTGTATCCTTTGCAACTACTTTTATCTCATCACTATACATGAACTAATATATTAAAAAAATAAAATAAAAATATTTGGAGCTCCTAATTTATTTGTTTCTAGCTTTCCCTCAGGTCTAAGGATGAAAACCAAGCACTTTTCCATGTTCACACTTTTCCACCCGGACACTAATGTACCAGGGGCTATTACTAGAACACTACTGCAGCTCAAACTACTTTGCTTCACTCTGTTCAAATGTTCAGTGAAGAGTTAAGATGGACTCTGGACGTGCAGCTCACTGTGAAGGGGGAAAAGAGGAAGAAGCAGAGCTGCTGTGGCACACCCAGACTCAGTCTGTGGAGGGTCTCTGCCCTGGCTCTCGTTTGATGTCAAGATCTGGGATTTACAAAAACAACACTTTCACTCCAACTGGGAATCAGAGCACATTTTCCACATGGAAATTTGGCAGGACTGAAAAAATATATTTAATAAAAATCATAAAACATTTTAATATTATTTGAATGAAATACTATGAATTAGTAATATAATAATGGGTTTGTGTGTGTGTGTGTAGCCAATATATACAATTATGCATTTTTTAACCTTTTATATGGAACATATGCATATACATTAACAGTCTATAATTTTAGATATTAACGATAAAATATTAAAATCAAATAATAAAATATTTTCAAATATTTGCAGATAATTGAGCTGCAGATATGACTTTTTAAGAGGATGTGTTTACATGAAGTGTCCTATAAACTGCAATGATGCTACAGACTGTATAGGGCAGTGTGTTTTGTATATTGCAATTCTGAAAATTCTAAATAATTATTCTTTAATCAGACATCCCACAAAAGAAGAACAAAGAATGGGCAAAAGGCTCGGGACGTCCTGTCACACACTTCCAAAAGTCACCACAACCATCATGCTAGCACAAATGGGGGAAACTTATTTATTTGAAAATAAAAATATCATGGAAATGTATAATAAAATTAAACAAATGCCAGGGAGTTTATTTAAGATGAGTAAGTATAATTTATACTAAACACATCTGTACATCAGAGAAATCAGCAGTCAATAAAATGTGGTGTATGTAGTTTGTGCAGCTGCCAAACAAACTACCAACATTCATAAATAAACATGTCAATGTGTATTGTTCCACACATAGTCACACTCATACAGTTAAAGGAAGTGTTTCATACAAAGCCACTTTTAATCCTATGAACCAAGTATGCAAAGCTCAAGCATGAAAATATGAGGCAAAAAAACAATACAAAATTCATCACTCTTAATTATTTTTAGGCAACTCCTAAATACACTTTTATTTTTATAAATCATACAACTTTTAACGTGGTGTGTATGAGAAACCGGCTGTTACAAAACCCATACAGCTTCAATTGAATGCTCTGACCCACAAAACTTCAACCAAGACTAATTGCTGGAAAATGACCAAGACGACCCGTGAAAACCTGTGCCCGTCAAAGCAAATTTGAATACTCTGAAGTTTGTGCTGAGTGCTGCAGAAAAGAGGAAGAGGAGTGGGGGTTCTGTGCAGCCCGACTACAGCACATGTACAAGAAGAGCCTCCGTTTCACCAGGAAATGGGGGTGGGAGCCCATTTCGCTGGAGGGGTCCAAAGAAGACAGAATGATGAGTCACAGAATGTCAAGCGAACGGTCTGAAGCAGCACCCCGGCCCACAAGTCGACCTGTAGCCTCTCATACAAGGCCCATTAACACTACGGTGACCACAGAAGTGTTGTTTCTACATGAACATTTGTGCAAGTTCACCGATTTGACCAATACACGAGTGACACGGGAATAAGTATTACAGAAGCTAATTAGGGGCCGCTACACGTTGTATGTACAAGATAAGAGCTTTCTAATTAAAATAGTTCACTGCAGGTGCCATGGTGACTCTGATTACACAATGTCACTGTCTGACACAGAATGTACTTAGTTTTGAAAGAATCGCCTATTTTGAATACTTGACAAAAGAAAAATATTAATATAATCACTCCCACCTGGGCCACATTTTACAGTGCACCTGAAGCACAAAGCATTTAACAGGGTAATCTGTAAAATGTCATATTTAAAGACAAAGATGGTCAGATGTTTTTTTTTATTACATACACTGCTGATTCCAATGTGGAGAAAAATATTTGGGTGTTAATTTCATGTAAGCACAACTACTGGGAATTATTTGTCAAGCAAGTCCTTTAAAAAAAATGTTTAATATTCTCCCGTCTGCATTTAAATTAAAAAAATGAAACGTATTTTTCTGCTAATTGTGATGTACACTCTCCACATATTTTTGAGACACCACTGATGTGTAACTATTTTATCACTCAAATTCTTGGTTATGTTTGTCAGTCTATACTTTTCAATACAAAGAGGTATTATATTGCATATATTTTGCTCTTATTACAAATTGTTGTGTGTTGCACCTTAATGTCAAAGCAAGTTCCTAGTTTGTGAATTCTGTTCACTGACAATGGCAATAAACCCCTTTCTGATCATTCTAAAATAAGTACTAATATTATACTGCAGTTTTTATATCTTGTGTATGTGTGTGTGTGTCACTATTGTACTGTATACGACTAGTATATAGGTCAAGAATATTTAATCTGTAAATACAAGCAACAACTCTGTTAAATAGGCGTGGAATATTCTATCAACCAAGTCAACTCAAAAGACTATAATTATGGTCTTAAAAAAAAAAGAAAAAAAAGAAAGTAAAACTGACAAAGCACCAAAGTCCCATTGTCAGACAGACCATGAAGTCAGATATATATGTAATAAATAAACTGTATGGAACGAAAGTGTAATTGTGTCACATTATGCAACACAAACTGGTGTAGGGAAGTGTGAGGGGAGGGTTCTAGACGCACCATTATATGAGCCTCTCTTTTCCTCTAGAGGACAGCCTTGAATGGGCTAAAATACCCCACTTCATCAGGAATGTGAGCTTCTATGAAAAGTCACGACTCCCAAAGGCAAACGCACCCAAAACAAATGACATGATCCCTTTTACCACCGTTTCACACAAGACGGTTACAGCCACGTGTCTTAACTGTTAACGCGTCGTTACAACTTTATAACCACACACTTTAGATTGTTGGCACGGGGCCATATTATTTGTAATAGTCAGACAAGAGAAGCGACAACTGTGTAAAAGTCTATGTAGTGTCCTCAAGTCTCCGCGGGCAAATAGACAAGGATACGTGACCTACTGTTTGTCCGCCTCGCGCACTGCCCTGCCCACCGCACAAGTCCGCGTCCGAAACCCGGTGACAGCATAAAAAGAAAGACTTAAGTTGCAAACTGTAAAAGGAGGCGATGCTCACCGCCCTTTCCCCTGCACTTTTCCCTCCTAAGCCTGTGCGCTCCGTGGATTTGTTGACACTGCCCACCTCTGCACCTCCCGCTCAAAAACTCTGGCATAAATGTAGAAAAAAAAAACGTCTGTCAGGTTCAAACTTTCATTCGGTCTCCCACCAAGACACCTCCGTCGATTTGAGTCCGTAGTTATTTTATTTCCCCGCACATTTCCGACTTACCTAGGCGAAACGGAACGCTGATTGTGCAGTTTTTTACAGCGCAGCAAAGTCACAAATCCTGAGCGCTAGCAGGCTAAGCTAACAGGCTAACGCAGGAGAAGTAATGGCAAAGCTGCTCAAATGGCTCCCCGCCTCTGTGGATCACTATCACTTCGGGTCTTTCGGCGTTCAACACACATGAACTACCCGGCTCGACGGAACAAGTGCAAACTCACCCCGCGCCGTGTCGTGAAAAGCACTGTTCCCCTCCAAAAAAGGCGCAGTTGAAGAGTGAGCGCTCGGCTCGTCCCTCCGCCTCAGCGGCAGCTTGATCGCAGCATCCTCTCGCCGCAGCTGCGGAGGCAAGCGCAGCTCACTCGAAAATGGCGCCGAAAAGATACACTCCTCATTCAAATTCGATAGAGCCTCCCATTGCGCCCATTGGCTGAATGCAAAGTGAAGCCCGCGCCGCTGATTGGACGGTGGAAATGCACTCTCGAATGATCTGGTAGCCCACGCAGAGCACAACCAGGAGGAAACTTAACTCTTTACGTGCTCAGCGGGGTTTTATGTCAGCGAGCGGCTCTCGGCAAACTTCACATCGATCCCGGCGATATAGCCAATAAGTGATTGATACAAGCTGCTAAAAGCACTATGCTAAACATATGGCACAGGAAAACCTCTTCACTCTGTTCTGTGGTCACTGCTCTGCTATAGGTCTACTGCTGATGGGGAAATGGCCATGGTTGGGTGTAAATGTAAAAATGCCTATCTGCCAGCAAACATGTAGGAAATATTTGGAAAACCAAAATTCTCCAAATACTTACATACACAAAATAGTTAACATTTTTCTTACTTTTCGTGCAGGCCTACATTTGAAAGAGTCACTGGTCCTAAACCATCTATTACCATGAGGTACAATGTTAATTTACTTGCTTCACATCACATTGAGCTTATACATCAAACATGATAAGCCAAGACAGCCATTATATCTACACCATCACAATTAAGACTTCTCTAAAATTCCCTTCTCATGGAGAGCATATGAAAATGTAATCCTATATTGTGGGCAAGTTTAGTAAAGTAAAGCGAGGCTCCTCATTGTGTATACATTCTGCAGTAATGTGCACAATGGGGCAGACAGGGAAAAACACACTTGTTTACAGATAAACTGGTTTGGACAGGAAGCCAGTAAGGAGGAGCTCTGTGCTGTTAAACAGCCATGTGGAGAGGCAGGGATGAGCCAGCAAAAACACCACAGTGACCATTGGGGAGACCAAGATGGTGTTACCACAGCATGCAAAAAGATAGCAACAAATCCGGCAAGTTATAGAATGCAAACCCTGTTCTATGAAAGTGATGTTTTTACATTATGACAACAACATATAGACTATAAAGATGGATGTGATGTGAGGCTACTGAATGGTGCAAACAGTAGCCAAGTGCAGCTCTGTGAATGCTATAGAGTTCATCATGCATTGTGTCACTATCACATGAGCACACACTGCCTTCCATTAGGCAGGAGATCCTTATGACTCACAAAAACACAAGTCACATGTCACTACACAAATGAACCATGCTACTCAGGCAGCACTGCTATCCACACTTGGTTGTTTTGCAGGACCAAATGAAATCATGTTATAATGCATCTCTTTATGAGAAGGTTTAAGACAGTGTGGGGCTTCCCTTGTGTGGTGGACAGGCTGAACAAGAGCAGCCCTGTCATATTGGATGGTCACAGCTATTGAGCGAGTCTAAGTTGCCATGGTGGGGTACTTTGGGTCCAGGGTAATTTGATTTCATGTTAGATGGCGTGTGTGCATGGTTGACAGTTACTCTTAGCTGCATCTGATTGGGAGGAGATTTTACAATTTTTATGTATTTCTTCTTTTTCATATGACTTAAAGATTCACACCACCTTCAGACATGGGACCACAGAATCTTAAACAATGGAAAATTGATATCTAACCAACATTCAAATAGATCAGCAAGTGAACACAGACTAACATGAACTGCACAGGATTAATGATTAAAGAATCAATAATCAAATGATTCATACCTGAACCACATGAACATCAGCAAATCTACTTTGACCCCCATCCCCCAGTTCACTTACAGTAACTTCTGTGATCAACTGAATTACTAACAACAACAAACAAAGTGTGAGCCTATAGTAACAAGTAACATTTGTCACACTCTTATAGTATAAGAACTGTTACACAAGCGTTTTGAAGAGTATACAAACTTTATTAACATGGCCCACTCCTTGGCTGTGGTCTTTAAAGAATACAATGAGGCCCAGTGAGAACTTTGGAGAGAAAGCCTATCCATTGATGTCTCCTGGCCACCCCTCCCCCTCTCTCAGAGACATCTGTAGCAGCTGCCCCCTTGTGCTCCTGTCAGCGGGACAGAGTGTGTGTTTGCATGTGTGTATGAACAAGTTGAGGTGGGGTTGGTTGGGAGGTTAGCGTGGGGCGTGTTATAACACCTCCCCCTTTAAAGAGTGCAACCCGCACACTTGTGGGACATCACATTTATCAATGGCTAATAGTCACTAGCAGGTCACCCTGAAAATACTACAGCAACCTCTGACCTCTTTTTAGCACAAAGTGGTCATGTCAGACCCTCTGTCCTCCACAGAAGCACACACGCAAACAAACATCAACAACTAATATATATTCCATGGGAACATTAGTATTTATCTATTTTAATTAAAACAATATACAGTAATAAAAAACATACATTTGTACAAAATGTAATTTAAAATTATGCTGGGAGAAGACAATTAGAAAGAGAGGCAAGTAAATATATTCGTTTTTTTACATGAATTACTTCACAGAAGTATGTCTGATGTATGTGGATTCATGGGATTATTCTATTGAATTTACAAAAAATCTATGTGAATATGAAAAAAACATGAATCTGCATTAAGAAAGCAAATGCCCAATTCAAAAATCTAGCCATGCATTATTATATCATTATTTTGCCAGCAAAGTATTATTGACAAAGAGCATTTGTACAAGCTTTACATCAGCCCTTATGACGTGTTAATCACATACCCAACCTGACAAAAGCCTATATAGGCCTATATGTATAGATCTAGACTCCTATGTAATAAAAGCATAATAAGCTTGATCATGAAGCCTAAACTATTGCTAAAATAACTTATACAATATTGACATAAAGTTGTAAAAACAAACTCATCTCGTCTTATGCGCTGCTTCTGGACTACAAAATGACAATTCCTCCGGAAGTCCCTCCCTCCTTACTGCGCTGTTGTACCTCGGTGATGTAATCACTTTCCAAATATAGCGTGTTGCTGATCGCTGTGCTGCCCTCTGATTGGCTGTAGCCGCTGTCGCTCGCCTGACGTGGCCCCGCCCGTGTTATTATTGTAAACAGCCCTCCTCGCCACCGACTCTGTGGGTCGAGCCGAGTACTCCATCCAACCCTTTGTTCGTGCAGTGAAAACACCGACGCGACAAAGCAAGAGTGATAGTCCGCCCAAAACTGTGCTTGACACCTCTAAGAAAAGTTAAACACAGTGCCCTGCACTAACCACATTCTATTATTGAGATAAAATGATCGCGGTGTCGTGTCGAGGCTTGTTTCTTCTCGCGCAGTGGGACGTTCTCTCGACCGGCGACTAGTCCGAGCTGCCGCATGAATAACAATAATAAACCGGGCGAGTTATCAACGCGTTACACTCATGTTCTGCTTCTCGCACACATCCACATGAATTGACTTTCAAATCCACAAAAGAGTTTCAGAATGACAGGCGGTATAACTCATAAACGCCAACACACAAAGTTGTCATATACAAAGGCAACATCTCGCCTATACATAGACGGCACCAGCCCTCAATGAAAACACTCGGCCTTTAACTTATATTCTCGCTCTTGAGTTCGACAGCACGAATGCCAACAAAGCCACTTTCAATCTACCACCCAAATGAATTACTTTTTCCCCCCACAATTACGACACGACAAACTAGTGGCGAGGTCACACGGCCAAAGTTACACAGACTCCCCTGACTTGAACGCCACTCACAGACGGGTGTTTTCCAGGGCATCTTCCCCTCTGTGTGGACGGCTTTGGAGGAGTCGCCGGTCCGCTGGTGACAACCTCACCTTCTCGACACATTCCACCCCAGGGCAAGTTGACACGCTTCCATCCATTCCTCTCCGACTAAGTGCAGTTTCAGCAAAGCTTCAAGGAAGTTGTTTCTTTTGTTCCAGTGTTTTTTTGGTTGCGTCAATGTTGCGAAGGGGGAGGCGGAGCGGCGGAGAGCGGAGAAAAACACAGCAGAGCGCAGCGTAAAGCCTCCACGTAGAGTTCACACGGCTGTCCATTAACGGACTGGGAACACCTCATCCCGAAGCCACGGCAAAGTCAGCCCGGCTCACGTGTCCACATCCCGGTCAAGAGGGAAGCTGCACTGCCCGAGCTGATGAGGTCCGTGTGCGCTCCGTGCGTGCGTCAGGCGCATTTGCATAGTCCAAGTGGGTTTATGTAGTTGCTCAAGTGTTGACAACAGGACGTGTGAACAAACGTGTACAACCTTTCTCACTTGCGCTTGATTATTACACCATTATCACTGACTGGCAACGCCTTTACAGAGGCTTCTACATCATCGGCTTCCCACTTGGAGTACAAAGACGCGCTTTTCCGTAGAGTTCAGCCTGGTCTTTTCTCTTGACAGGTGACTGCGTGTCTCTTGCAGATGTCAGATGAGCCAAAACTTTCTCATCACGCACCTTAACAGCCGGGTAATGAGAACAAAATAAAAACATAAGCATATAGTCTATGGATCTGGACAATTACAAGAGTTTCATTTCGTTAGTTTTTGCAGTTTAGAAAAGGCAACAAGTCAAATGTAAGGAATCTAACGTCTGAAAATAGACGTTGTAGACAATCTCTTGCAGTTCTTGGTAGTGAGTTGAGCGGGGCTGAGGCGGCTTACTATGCAGAAATAGGATCATCTTGGTTCAGCGGATAAAAAGGTGATCTCCCTGTTTTCCCACACGCGGTTACAGTTGCATTGCATCAGGAAGCTGCTGATGTCAATGAAGTCACTATCAAGGCGCACGGCTCCATCCCCGGTTGTATTAAAACTAAGGGACCACATGCGTAATGGTAATGGTGATCCTAATGAAGGGATCATTCACAACCCGGCGACAATTAGATACTTGACTTTGACAAAGGAATCAGAAGAAAAGTGCTTTGGAAGTGTTACTCGAGTCTAATCAAAAAGCAAGGCTTCCACCCTTTTCCAACAGTAGAACATATGTACGTGAGAACAAAAACTAAGCCTGATGTGTGTATAACTCACAAAGCTCCTTTAGATAGAGCAGAACAGACGGATAGAAAACAGAACGTGAACTACAAGCCAAAGTCGACAGGGAGAGTAGAGTTTTGGATTTGATAGCCAAACCTATTGATGGTTACGTGTGACAAAACACATATAACTCAGTTAAATTAAACCCAGCCTTCTCTGTAGATTATTTTAAATTAGCCAAATAGGCTAAAACACGAGTAGGCATCAGGCAAATTGATATCAGAGAACAGACTGGGGTTTTGGTTTATCTTCAGGAATAGTTGAAACAACAACAACAACAACACAATGATTTGTTGTGCGTGAAAGTCACGAGTTGTGTTTAAACGTTGCTTGGACTTGGGAGTGTCACCGTACAGTTTTGCAGCTTCCAGGAGTATTTGAATATTTGCCCGATGAGTGGGCAGGTGCACATTCAGAATGCAAAGAAGACACAGGAATCAAGCGAAATATTTTGATGGGTTGCGGTTCCTCTTAAAGGTCATCGAGAAAAATAGACATTGTAAGAGCCATGCACCACTTTCAATGGATTTCTATAGCAGTTCGACTCTTGTTCTTATTGGCCGAGTTAAGTGTTAGGTTTCTGTTGATTACTTGACAAAAGGCAATGCAAGGCATTGACAATATTTAGGCATGGTACAAATACATGTTATTAATATGTCAAACCTGAAATTGATTCACTTGTTCAAAAAAGTTACTTTTGAACCTTTTTTGATTATTATTATTATAACAACAGATATATAAGACATATAAGAAATAACTTATATCAACTCTTTATTTTCTTGAGATATTTACAATATGATCAGCCCCTGAAATGTCACATTGTGTGGGAGGACTGTGCATGAGTCAAAACAAAATAACTCATGGCATTTTGGGTTTCTAATGTTACTAATATAACACTCATGCAATTATAATACATTACTGGTCATATTAGCCAACTTTTGTTTCCTTAGTAAAACCTTTATTACTATTTTCATAAAAACGTATATTATTATATGACTTACCTACTGTACCATAACAACTTGGGAAACCTATTATTTGAGTGACTAGTGTATGTATCTTTACAGGGCCGCAGAGGGGGGACAGGCCTGTCCCTGCAGCACCCTGAGTCCAGTGCAGGAGTAGGTCATCTGAGGGCGCCCATGGTTGGTGAGTTGGGATTTACACTCAAAGACTGCAAAGAAAAGCAGAAGGGAGGGGAAATCAAGAGAAGAAGAAAATTGCTGTCATTGATTGAGGGATAATTAAAGCTGTGAGTTCAGTGGACCGAAAGCCCTTTCTTCAACCTCGTCAATTAAGCATTTTGGTGAGCAAAGTGTCTCATAATCTCGGTTGTAAACTATGAGTATGACCAAACACTAAATTGGTTAATGGTCAGGGACAGATTCATTGAAATTTGAGTTGTGTGTGAATATAAAGTAGCATACACATTAAACATAACAAGAAATATATTCTCCAATGAATGAATACATTACAATTGAAAAAAAGAAAAGCAAATAGACATTTTACAAAATTTGCCTGTGATGAATTTGTTTTGGTAAATATTGTACACAATGTGTATTATTATAGAAAGTAGCAACTGGGTTAACATGTATAAGTAGAAGTGTGAAACTCATTATCTACTGACCAGTTGAAGGTTATGTAATGCAGATAACAGTAGCTGACACAAGCTGACAGGGGTTAGACACACAGCCCGGACTGGAGCATGCTCAAACTCACAAAAGGTGTCCCATATTTACAGAGAGCATATGGCCTGGTGTCTACAGGGACGCTCAGTGTTCCTGTGATAACTTCAATGCCCTGTCCCACTCAGCACTGCACCACAATAGAAATCAACAGGTAACTTAGCGACCCAAGCCAAACACAGAAAACCAGAGCACAATGGCCACAGTATATGCCCCTCTTTTCTGTTCTAAAAAGGCTTACATTACAGTAGAAGAGTCAACATGAAGAACCGGATAGCACCAAGAGAAGCTATATGCTGTTTCCTATTCGCTATCTATATATGATTTACATACCCAGTGTGTGCTAAAGTGATAAAAAGGCCAACTGAGAGGGTAAGAAGCGCACAAGGAAGTGACCAAAACGATCGTTTTTGGAGAGCCACAGATAGTGAGGCCTATGACTAAGCTCGGAAGAGTAGGAGTGTGCCTGTGCCAAGCTTCAGCACTGAGGAGGGAAGAAAGAATGGCGGGAAGAATGGATGGTGACTATGCACATACCACATACACACCAAAAATAGATGTGCTGTTAAAAGACAAAGACATGTAAAACAAACTAAACATTCAACTACACAAGTTACAATAATGACAATATTATACTTTTTTATACAGCAAACGTTATAATCTAAAAAGGTCTAATCCAACAGTGCTTAAAGATACCTAAATAGTTTATTGTTGTTGGGAATTTGTATTGCTTTGCTTGATATGCATGAGAACAATTTAAGTTAGCAGTATTTTTGTAGCCTACATTATAACTCTAGACATAGCTATTCCTAAAATCCTTTGTACAACACTCTGGATCTAACGATGAATAAATGTACCCTTGAAATATGTTCCTCGTACTTCACTACTTATATTTGAAGAATATTGTGCATACTCACACCCTCGCATCATCCCATCCTGGCCAGCGCACCATCACTCCCTTCCTCTGTCCCACACGACATGCCTCTGTATTTAGACTGTTGACTCAGTTGGACACTAACAGCAGTGTGCGATAAGGAAGATTGAATCATCATGTTAAAACACCCCAGCTTTCATCTGCCAACATGCTCCAGTGGAAGGAGTGATTCTGGTCTTTAAAGGATTTTAAAAGCGGGCATGAGCACCACTACGGCACGGTTATGACTAAAGCGTAGAATGTTTGTTCCAGGTGAATTGGTCTCATCATAGACACAGCTCTAGATAATGAGAGGTGTATTTATCTGTCAGGATGCTTGCCCATAGGTGTCTGGTTACAGATTGCAGGCATGCTGGGCACACAGTGTGGAGCACAGCACAGCCAAGTGGACAACAATGGAAGCACGCTGGGACACGTGTGGAGGTCTGTGGGTTTGTATGGCGGGTTATACATGAAGACTTCAACACAGACAATATGTACCAGGTATATTGTGCTTACTCTCATTAGTGCTCTGGGAGGGACGCTCTTCAGTTACTTGATGGCTCTACTCGCGCGGACTTCCCGCAACAACCACAGCACCTGGAAAAAGACAAGTAATGGGATATACTGTATGAGCTCATCACCAAAATATCCCAATACTCTGTGTTTTTTGTCTATAAAAAGGCAAAGAGATGGACATTAGACATTGTGAAATACAATTAAAAACCCATGAGATCAAATAGTTGTTGCACACAAGTAGCTTTACAGAAATAGAAGCTTTTCAAATATTCAGCGGAGTAACATATTATTTTTGATTTGGGCTATTCAAATGTCTTGTCAATGCTGAATATTGAAAGAATAAACAAGTGAAAATCATTCTAGATCACAATTATTTCAAAGTTTTAAGCATTACATGCCCTCAATCTGGACTATGCAGGAACATTGACCAAATTGCCAAAGAGACCCGAAAAACAAAACTGAAACAATTAAATGAAAAATAAAATCTCACCAGAAATTACAAAATTATTAAAAAACAAAGACTATGATTAGAAATGGTTAAAAAAGACCATTACCCACAAAAAGACCAATACACTTCAGCAAAATGTAAAACTTAAACTAGGACCAAACCAGGTGCACTCCCAGGTCTGAAACTGTATTGACAACAAGAGCAGCGCAGTCTACCCTCACAACAAAGGCTCCCTGAGTAAAAGCAGTGGGCCGGGACCATATAGTGACTAGTAAATGAAAGAATGACAGATCTCAGTGATCGCCTCTTTAACAGCTCCTCGCTCGCCCTCGCTTTACTACTCTTTCTTTCTTTCTCTCCCTCTCTTTAACTCGCTGGAGGATGCTAACCCATCAGGTCCCTTGGCTCCTCTCCACAGGATGATGTCATTTTGAATGACATCACCATGCAGTGTGTGTGCATGTGTGTGTGTGCTCCTCTCCCGCTGCTCTCCCTCTGCTGCTCTCCTCAGAGGGGAAGGTGCTGCTTGACACTCAGCCGCGAGACCACAACCCTTGGCCAAAGTGCAGTGTTAGCACATAGCACTCAGAAAGAACGGGAGAGCTATAGGAGCATTAAGGCTGGTGCAGTAAGGAGCATCGGGAAATGATGGGAGAAAACATGGACAAGTTGGTTAAACACTGCTGATAGCACAACACCACCAAAGCACTATTAATAAGAGCAAAGCGGCACATAAAGTACAAACGTGACTGCTCATTTTACCTTAACCTTTTTATGGTAATGGACATTTGGACAAGCTGATTTTTATTTCTCAGTATTCACAGGTCATTTTGCGTGAAGCAGATCACAAGTCCGCATTTGTCTTTGAAAACCGAAATAAATTTTACTAAAGAAGTAAAATAATATAACTGAAAGGCAAAATTTGCTGTGGCGAATGTGGAAGAACAATTAATGCATATTTTAGAACTGAATATATACAAAATGTCTGCAGCTTACTCTCTAAATGTCAGGTAACAATTTTATACATTTATTCCAATTCCGTAAAACAAAAGCTGTTTCTCTTTACACACTGGCATTGTAGTGGTGGTGACACAGCTTCTATACAAATACTTACAACTAATTCTCATATTGTCAAATAATACGCATTGAGTAAATGGTTAGATATTCTCACTGTGGTCCTTCATGTGAGTCTCAGAGCAGCAGAGGCACTTGCACAGAACACGCCTGGGCTTTATGGACCACAGTTGGCACAGCTCGAGACGATGATGTCATCCTGGTGAATGGGCCGGCAATATGGCGATCAGCAAGTCTGGGGAATACATAGACAATATATGTGTTGGATGTTGCATTGAATTAAGATGTGAATTGATAGAACCGTTAAATAAAAGCAATATGCATTCTTTATCTTATTATTATTTTCTTGAAATGAAAAGAGACATTTGCAAAATACTGAACCCACATGGCTTGTTCAGATGTTTTTAGATGCATATTGAGATATGTTTTGTATAATATGTGTATATGTGTAATGTATACAAATATACTATTATTGTAAAAGAAGCAATGGGACACTTTATGTTGTTGTTGTTGTTGTGTTACGTTTAATGGCGGTTGGCAGCCAACTGAAATGGTGCATTTACCGTCACCTACTACACGTCTTCAAAGTATGTGTTTTACACCATACCCAAAAAAAATGGATCCTAAAATACGCATTTAAAATTTACAACTAACACGGTGGTCTTTGGACAACTCATTGTAATGAGCAAAACCAATATCTATTAACGACAATGCAATAATATTTGTTACAGAAAGATGCTCGACCTGAAGTGTTAAGAGTTCAAAATATACACCTAGTTTGTTTAGCTTTGTTTGTCCTGATTTTATACCATTGAATCCATAAATGCTGAAATAAAAGGATTAGTGGTGGGTGTGTTAGCAGTGTAGTGGAAATGTCATGATCGGTGGGGTCATGTAGCTTACCCGTCTGTCCCGTGAGATGGGGCCAGAACCCTGTCACCTCCACCTGCTCAAGCTTCAGAGGAGACAACGATATATTTAGAACATCACAGAGGAAGTAGAGATTCTCCAGATTGTCGTCAACCAGGGACCGATTTGGTGCCAAATCTATAGGGAAAATATAAGTGTAATTAAGGGTCTCATCATGATAGTGATCATACTAAAGTAATGAGAAAAACACTAAAGCTTTGACGTCACACTATAAAATGATTACATTATCAATTAATAAAGAGTGTATATATATATATAAGTGTATATATATATATATATATATATATATATACATATATATATATATATATATATATATGTATATATATATATATATATATATATATATATATATATATACACACACATATATATATATGTGTATATATAATATATATATATATATATATATATATATATATATACTGTATATATATATATATATATATATATATATATATATATTTATATACTGTATATATATGAGGAATTTAATCCTCTTCTGAGCAAATTACAACCTATTGGAATCCTCATTTCATTTTGAATGACTAAAAGAGCACAAAAGCTGAAGTTTCAGTTTTAATTGACTACTGTTTTGACAGTTGACCCTTCATCGAATTGGATTAATCATTAACCAGAAAACCAAAGTGATCTACTCTTCTTGTGTGTAGCCGGGAAGACAAACCTGGTCGTCAAGTTCAACCTTTACAATTAAGTAGAATTATTAAATTACATCAGATATAACGGCAAACAGTTTTAAGTCTTTATAAGAAAAATAAGTTTTGAATTTTTAGGGTAGAAATGTCAGTTAGAAATGTTAGTTTGCTTTTCTATCACAAATAATTTATACAGTTTAAAAGCCTGTACTAGCCTGGACTATATAAAAGTGTAATTTGTGGTTAAGTATGCGATGATCCGATGATCTGTTTTTTTTTTTTTTTTAATTGTGTCTGTAAATGTCTGATATCACTTACATGTTTCTGAGTGGTTATAATTTGCCAGACTACTTTGATTTATTTTAGTATTTTGTTATATTCAATGGTTATCTCCAATTCTCCATAGAAATCACATTATGTTCCACTTTCACCTCTGTTTTTTTTATTTGAATGTATTTTTTCCCAAACTTTGGGATCAGTTGTAGTACATCCACATTTTATCCTGCACAAATACTTGGCAACATGAGTTCGAGGGCACCCTTTGTAGAGCCAATAAAGAGAGTTGCCATTCGACCTCATCCTGCAATGTGAAAGCACACAGACAAAAGCCCACATGTCGAGCTGCACCCCTGCACCTGTTGTCCTGTGTGGAGCATGCCGCCTTTTCTCTGGAGGACAGGCAATAAGACATGCCACCTGTGTGCGAAAATAAATGACGGATAAATTGTTCGACAGTAACGGAGGAAGGAGACGTTACAACAGCCTGTTTTATTAAGGCGGGTGTCAAATGAACAACTCTTAAAAAGTCTTTCACTCTCACTCTCTCTCATCAGCCCCCTCAGCTGCTCTTTGTAAAACTGACTGACGACCCCCCGCCTCCGGCCCCAAGTGTCACCCTGACGTTGACATGTTTGGGTCATTTCATCTGATGGGATCTCCTGGGAGGAATTAGCATGTGCAAAAGAAAAGTCTGCAGTTTTAAAAGCTCAGTGTTTCCAATTTGCCGCCACATGCTTCAAATTAGCCACGTATTTACTAAGGTCAGGAGCTGGGCATGGAGCCATGGAGGAGAGTGCAAAAGAGAGGAGAGGTTGGGCTGGGGTTGCAAAGGGTTAAGTGCAAATACAGAGAGATAGGTTTGGTGACTAAAATATATTCTGTTGTCTTTGTAAAATACATTTCAACAAACTCTTTACACTAACTTCACTTCAATAGTGCTAAGTGTTATAATTCAAAGTGTCAGAGTGGTGAAAATGTATTTTAAAACATTTCAAGGTGTAAGGTTTATTTAAAGAAGGTTCCAGATCTACAAATTATTATTATTGGCATTGTTTAAGGTTTCTTTGCCATTTTTTCACTCAACAAGGGGGATATTTGACCAGTGAGAGTGAGCATGTACCACAGAATTAGAGTTTCAGTGGAAATTGGCACTACTTTAATTTAACTTTATTTAAATGTGTCTTATTTTTGTATAAACTTTGCTTAAATCACACAGTAATGAATTTTCGACCACAACACTTCCACGTGAAAAAACAGACAAATGCACTACTACGTGCATTAAAAAATGACACCTATTTCTTCACTACACCACCACTTTTCACAGTTTGGTGCCTAACTCGTGCAAACTACTCTAAGTTAAAGCTTGAGTTTATTTAAGTCGGTTAAAAATAGACATGATGTAATTAGGCCCGAGCGCCACAAGCTGGCGAGAGGCCTATTAATCTAGTAAGGCCGTGCGAAGCACGGCTGCAAAAGTACGCACGTAGTGCGCACGAAATCGAGCGCGAAGCGCTCGCCCACTTCCAAACACTCACTAACGCACTCCTTCACTCACGCACGCCCCGTGCATACTAATTAATAGTAGGAAAATGGAACATTACCGTTGTAAACGGGCGAAGCCCGTGCAAAAGTGCGCACTAAACGAGCACTTTACATTGGGATGACGACCGCGAAGCGGTCGTCATCCCAATATAAAGCACTCATTTGCCCTAAGTATCTCACGAATACGTTCCCCATCTCTTGCATGTTCCGTGCATATAAGCATGTAATGCAAAAATTGAACATTATTACTGTATAGAGGGCCAAAAACACAAAGTGGGCGGAGCCCACTCAAAATTAACGAAAGTACCCGTCAGTGACCAGGGACCCACACCATGAGGTAGGAAAGCGCGAGCGCTTTCCGAAAATGTATAGTTTATGATATTTGAAAAATGGGAAACATTGTTTTCGCATCGGAATATTCTTCTTCTTCTTCTCGGGACCAACCCCCCTATTTTTCACCCAGTGAACATTGACGAAAAGTCACAAAAATGTTCACACCTCTAAAAATCGTGCCTCTCTACATTCTGGCTATTTCCCTTTTCTAAAATAAAAAAAATTGGCGCGTCAGCGCCCCCAAATGTACCAAAAATGCATTGAGAGATGGGAAATGACCCCAAAAAAATCTGATCGTAGAATCATGAAATTTGGCGCCGAGGTAGATGGTGACAAGAGAAGTAAAAAATATTATTACGGCAACGCCGTCCGCCCAACCAAATGTCGGCCATATTGCTTCAAAAATGGCTAAACATGACTTCGGAGTTTTTCCAAACGTCGTACTTTTACGAACTCCTCCCAGGGCGTTGGCCCTAAAAAGCTGAAATTTGGTGAAAATGCTACTGAGGAGTGGGACATCAAAAGTTATCCAAATTACATTGATACCTCTCACGGTCTCGGTGCGGCGAAGCCGCAAACTGTAGCTAGAATTTCAGAAATCTCCCATATTTAAAATTTCTGCCGTTTGCGCAGATAAAGTCCGAATTGCGTCAAATTAGAATCAGTTGTTAAACTCTTTGCCCTAAACCTACTTGAAGTGAAATAAATTCATTTGGCGCCACAGCGCCCCCTACAGATTTTATATGGAGGTTAAATGTTTAGTTTTGCGAAATTATATGAAATTTGACACACAACTCAATTTTAGCATCCCCATCAAAAAAGTCAATGAGACCCATGTCATAATTGTTATGGCGTTGCCGTAACGATGACCGAAACCTTTCATGTTATTCCAATGGGGAAATCGCCAGAACATGTTTACACTTTAGACTTTCACAAACTCCTCCCCCTCAGGGCGTCAGCCCTATTAACCTGAAATTTGGTGAGACTCATCTTCAGGACCATCAAAAGTTATCCACATTTTCATTCAAAGAGTCACGGTGTCTGTGCGGCAAAGCTGCACATTTTGCCAAGAATTCAAAATAAAATAGCTTTTTGATGGTAAAACAAAGGGGAGAAGATGTGACAGCGTCACAGATTCAGCAGTAGGCGTAATAAAAGGACAATTGGGGCGCGTTAGCGCCCCCTCCTCTTGCGGCGTGGCGGCGGCGTGGCGAGGGCCGATCATTGCCGCTTGCGGCTATATTTATATTTTAAGTCTGTAAGTGGTCTTTTCTTGTCGATGCAGAATAGGAAAAGCTGGCTTGTCTCGCAAACCGTTTACAAGCTAATTATTTGGCATTTTTAGCTCCGGAGTCTTGTTGTATTTGTTCTCAAGCCAAATGATCCTTATTGCATCTGTTGTATGTTTGTCTTATCACGACTCTGGGTGAGGCTGTGCTGGTGGGATTTATGTGTGGGCACCAGTAAAAGTGTGTGTGTGTGTGTGTGTGTGTGTGTGTGTGCAGTCAAGCTTAAAAGCATTTAGGTGGGAAAGGGAGAGGGTCTGCTGCGATCTGCAATGACATCATTATCCATGATGTCATTTCTGCAGGGTGACTTTGGCACATGTGATCTTTTGGGTGAGGTCACGCCTTCACTTCTAAATCACAGTAATTGACAAAGCAGCGGTGCGTCGCGGTTGTGGTGCGAAACACCAAACATGAACAGCTGGATGAAAATAATGCATGGTTTGCTACTTAGTTACAAGGTATTCTTGGGCTCGTGTGACTCTTGTGATGTCAAGAGAAATCTACACACTGGGATCTGCCAGTGATGAATTGTGGAGGTTGAATGTTGAAAACCAACATCCCATGCTTTAGCTAAAAGTGCGGAAAGCTTTCACATTTTAGTTTTTTTACATTTACGGTTTTCTATTCAGCAAACGAAAGTGTTTCTGAACATATTTCACAACGAAAAAAGCACAGATTCACCAAAATGTAAAGAACAGAAAAAGAAAATGAAACACGCTCTTATTGTGTGGATGGATACAAGAGTAATGTATATGGTTTGATGTTCGACCCTTGAGCTAGTCTACTATAGATTTGAGAATATAAAATCATTTTTGATTTCATATAAAGAGTGAGTTGTGAGAATATGTCTTGAGCAGATAAAGTTTTAGTAGTTTATGTAGTGCTTGGCCTCAAAAGTAAAACAAAGAAAAATGTTTTACAAGTCATGACACTGGCACTGAGTTGCAGAGGAAAAAGTATTATTGCCCATTTAACTGGCAACTACAACGCATTAAGGAGCTCAGTACACGCACTATACTTTGAGAGCACATACACATGGTATAGTCACTCTGGGACTTGGAAAAATAACACTTAAAGGAATAGTCATGGACCACAACAAGACCATCTGGAAATAAGCTCCTCAACTTGAACAAGTCACTGGGAACTGCTTTAACTGATTCACTGCGTTCACGTGTTACTCATCTGGTGAGAGGCTGCACAATGTCTGTGTGTCTTGAGACAATAGTGCTTCAGCGATTAAGATTCCTCATTTGTTTGTTTAGCGCCCTACAGTTTCAACCTACAGGTTATTAGCATCGACCTTTCAGACTACATCATTCACTCTATCAGAGCACAAAAGCACAGCGTGCACATGAGTAGCTTGAGGGGAACCATCTATTCTCATTAGTACCCTCTCGCAGCCGGCTGACGGTAAACTGAGCATGTGCCAAAGTCATAAACTTGCACACTCCTCCCGCCATTACCTCATTATCATGATATCACACAAGTGTCTCATAATGATGACATCACACGGTCAAATTCACAGGCTTGGCTTTTTGATTACATTACACTTGCCTGGTTCATTCCAAAAAGCCAAGGACAAATGGTAGACTGAAAGACTGGAGGTAGTCAGTGAGTAATCGCCAACGCTACTAAAGTAATGAAAACCTTGGGGTCAGCCGTTCTGGGAGGAGTTCAAGTTGATGGTCAAACTGTGAGGTCATGTTTTTGGCAGCTAATTTGAAAGCGAAAATCAGTCACAATAAGTGTATAAAATCACATCAATTCCACTTTACTAATTCAAATCTTTCACTTCCTTTTCTATATATCTCCCAATTTGCTGACTTAAATAACGTCATATATTATTGATATAAATGCATTAATATCATTCCTTGAAAGGGTGCTTTGGTCCAGTTTATGGATATCAACAGATCAAATTCATTTTAGTTTAGTGGAAAATGACAGTTGAGACATTGATGCAAAGATCCATCACACAAATAATTTTACTAAAACGCTTTCTGTTCATTTTTATAAGACTTCAGGGCAATTTGTCTTGTGAGGTCAGTCGGAGGTCCAGCTTATCCCCATTCACTCTCATTCGAAGGATAGTCACTTCTAATAATTTCTGGAAAACAGAAGAAATGTTTATATCCAATGATTCGGTAGAAAATTCATTTGTCTCGTCTCAAAGCGTGAACGTTTGACTCCCAGAAAATGTAAGGCTTTTCTGTATAAAGTTTGCATGTTCTTTTTGTGACTTGCTTAGGGCTGTGAATGAATGAAATTTGATAAAATATAAATGTATTCAAATCAAACAGTTTTGTGGTAACATTTACTGTTGAAAAGTGGTTCTGTTTATGTTCAGGAAAATAATATTGTAAGCCCTTTAAAAAAAGAAAGACCAAATAAAATGTTATTGAAATTCTGGATAATCTATGAGGGAATTGCCATGGGCGACGCCCTTACTTGTACCCCTCCTTCATCCTACATAAGGCTGCTGGTCTCAACACCAAATAAGTTTTATACAGACTACAAAGCCGTTTCCAATCCACCCAGTGAAAGGGTGCATTGACTTGTTGGTGCACATGAGCGTCGAACATTTTGCACAAATCAACCTACTTAAAATACTCTCTTGTTTGCCATTGAAATGATAAAATTCCCTCTTAACCGCAAACACAAACATGAACAGAAGTGCAGGCTCAGAGGTAAGAATAAGATGAATACAGGGGCGAAAAAAGGACATACATTTTTGTCACATTGCCCAGCCTGAGCCATAGTACTGGGACGGCAGAAACTCAGTGATAGAATGAATGTCTTCTGATCCGAAGGTTGGCTCAAGATCTGGAGAAGGTCGCCCGCTGCTCTTTACTTGTTGAGGGATGAGTAAAATGTTTCCATAAGCAGCAGCAAAAAGATCAGATTTTGTATCATCTATCAGTACACCACCTTCCTACACAGCTGATGTGGGCCAAATATGACCAACGTAACAACTTTCCTAATTAAAGAACAATGACTCACAATCCAGAACAATGACTATTCATGCACAACACCAACCACCAACCCTAAACTAATCCTGGTGAAACATGGGCTCTCAAACAAACAAACAAACAAATAAACAAACTTCATACATGGACATTCTAATTACAGCTTTAAACTCGCACTCTCAGTCTCTAATTTCTGTGCAAGTGGTGAGAGACTGGTGGAGCCAAACCGTCGGCAGATATAATTAACACATCATCTCTGGTTCAGGATAAAGAAAGTGAAAGAGAAAGAAAGAAAGAAAGAAAAGAAGAAAGAGAGAGAGATTTAGGGCCAGCACAGAGTTAGACTCAGTAAACAATAATTAGGGTTGGGGATGGTGCATTGTGGCATGGAGACTTGGCGGGTAAACGCAAAGAGGACGAGCAGGGAAGAGGCAGCGTTGGTATATGAAAGCTCAGGCAATGTGCATCTGGTGGTACAAGACTTAGTCCAAAGAAGGAAATGGTGTAAGTAAAATAAACATTGTTGCAAAAATTGTGGCTGCTAAAACGACTACCAAAACAAATACAGTTGAGACAGCAGTGTTTACATATAATGCTCCATCTACAACATTGCTCTGAGATCACCTGAGCATTTCAGAACACAGGCTTTCTCAAGATTACAAACTAGAAAGGATTTTAGCACCATTTTGTTCTCCATTCAAATTATGCTACACCAGTGTTTTTCAATAGAAAAAAGGAAGGGAAATAATGTCACAGCCACTGTGTCTGGCAGTCAGGATTTTGCAATAGTGGAAGTTTTGTGTCTTTTCTGGATTAGAGACTGGCTCAGGACACACCAAAATGGCCAATTATTACAATAAATTATATTGTGAAACAGTTGTTTCCTCAAAGAACACCTGGTAAACCCCTAGAGCAAACAGATTGAAAATCAATTACCTAAGTCTCTGGAACCGCACTGCCCCACACAGAGTCCTGCCTATGATTTTCCACGACTCACGAGCCACCTGTGTTTCTCACACTGACCTCACATTGGCCTCACACTGGCCTCACACTGGCCTCACTCACGTTCCACACTGGCCTCACACTGACCTCACTCTGACCTCACTCTGACCTCACTCTGGCCTCACTCTGGCCTCACGCTGGCCTCACGCTGGCCTCACTCTGGCCTCACGCTGGCCTCACGCTGGCCTCACTCTGGCCTCACTCTGGTCTCACGCTGGTCTCACGCTGGTCTGGCCTCACGCTGGCCTCACTCTGGCCTCACGCTGGCCTCACGCTGGCCTCACTCTGGCCTCACGCTGGCCTCACTCTGGCCTCACGCTGGCCTCACGCTGGCCTCACTCTGACCTCACTCTGGTCTCACGCTGGTCTCACGCTGGTCTGGCCTCACGCTGGCCTCACTCTGGCCTCACGCTGGCCTCACGCTGGCCTCACTCTGGCCTCACGCTGGCCTCACTCTGGCCTCACGCTGGCCTCACGCTGGCCTCACTCTGGCCTCACGCTGGCCTCACGCTGGCCTCACTCTGGCCTCACGCTGGTCTCACTCTGGCCTCACTCTGGCCTCACGCTGGTCTCACTCTGGCCTCACGCTAACCTCACTCTGGCCTCACGCTGGTCTCACTCTGGCCTCACTCTGGCCTCACGCTGGTCTCACTCTGGCCTCACGCTAACCTCACGCTGGCCTCACTCTGGCCTCACACTGGTCTCACTCTGGCCTCACTCTGGCCTCACGCTGGCCTCACTCTGGCCTCACGCTGGTCTCACTCTGGCCTCACTCTGGCCTCACGCTGGCCTCACTCTGGCCTCACGCTGGCCTCACTCTGGCCTCACGCTGGCCTCACGCTGGCCTCACGCTGGCCTCACTCTGGCCTCACGCTGGCCTCACTCTGGCCTCACGCTGGCCTCACGCTGGCCTCACTCTGGCCTCACGCTGGCCTCACGCTGGCCTCACTCTGGCCTCACGCTGGTCTCACTCTGGCCTCACTCTGGCCTCACGCTGGCCTCACTCTGGCCTCACGCTGGTCTCACTCTGGCCTCACTCTGGCCTCACGCTGGTCTCACTCTGGCCTCACTCTGGCCTCACTCTGGCCTCACGCTGGCCTCACTCTGGCCTCACTCTGGTCTCACGCTGGCCTCACTCTGGCCTCACGCTGGCCTCACTCTGGCCTCACGCTGGTCTCACTCTGGCCTCACTCTGGCCTCCGCTGGCCTCACTCTGGCCTCACGCTAGCCTCACGCTGGCCTCACTCTGGCCTCACGCTGGTCTCACTCTGGCCTCACTCTGGCCTCACGCTGGTCTCACTCTGGCCTCACGCTGGCCTCACTCTGGCCTCACTCTGGCCTCACGCTGGCCTCACGCTGGCCTCACTCTGGCCTCACGCTGGCCTCACTCTGGCCTCACTCTGGCCTCACGCTGGCCTCACGCTGGCCTCACTCTGGCCTCACGCTGGCCTCACTCTGGCCTCACTCTGGCCTCACGCTGGCCTCACGCTGGCCTCACTCTGGTCTCACGCTGGCCTCACTCTGGCCTCACGCTGGCCTCACTCTGGCCTCACGCTAGTCTCACTCTGGCCTCACGCTGGTCTCACTCTGGCCTCACTCTGGCCTCACTTTGGTCTCATGCTGGCCTCACGCAGTTGGGTTCCCCTCAGGTTTTCCCTCAGGGGCAAAGTTGTCCCTTTGAACCAACAATGTGCACAATAGCTCTATTACATAGGCATTCCATCAGACAAAAGACATTTGCAGACAAATTTCCCATCAACAACAAAGTATGATATATTCATTAATTAATTAATTCATGAATGAATGAATTATACAATAAGTATAAAATGACTGCTAATGTGCTGCTAATACTACTTCACCTCTCCAAATGCAAATACTTAACGCCAGATTTTTTCTTCCATATTTTTGTTGTTCATAAACAATGTTGTTGCCAGTATCCACATGACTATGATGACTTTGGCAGTAACTGCTGGCATCTGCTGACAGCTTTATCTAAAGAACCTCAACGCCTTATTGTATGTACAGCATTTGCCAACACAGCCAACTATAAAACAAAACATGGAGAAATTGCAATCCATAACAATTCCAAATAAATCACTATTTGAAATCTTTATTGTGCCAGAACAATCTTTTTTCTTTATGAATACATTTACCAATAGATTAGCTACGGAAATAGAGTGTACTTATGCAGGCCGCACCCAGATCTTAAGCAGCTGGGGTGTGATTTGCTGTAAACCATTGATATTACGGTTATCAACATTTTGTATATTTGGGGAAAGAGGAAATACCAGTGCAGCAGAGGCCTCATGCGGCACAGTAATGCTGGGAATGAGGAGTCACCGCCACGAGAAGTGGGGGGAACCAGAGCTTACGGGAAGACTAAATATCTCCCTAGTGAGGTACAACAAGCGCTTAATGTTTAACTCGGTGTGTGAGAGAAAAAGCTCTAACAAACATGCATGAGTGGATAACATTTACGTTCCCGACATTCCTGCCTCTGCACTTCCAGGCAGCGTGAGGCTCCGAGCTGTGACATCACACGGAGGGGTTCCTCTGTCTGCCACACACTGCTCGCACAATCCCACCCATATTTGGAAGAGAGAGGAAGGGAATCCCAGATGATGACTCAAAGGCTTCTGCTGCCAAGGGGAATTCTCTCCACATCTGTTTCCATGCAGCCTGCCCTGTGTGTGTGTGTGTGTGTGTGTGTGTGTGTGTGTGTGTGTGTGTGTGAGTGTGCGTGCATGCTATGAGTTCATTTATATGTACATTACCTCCTCAAGCTGATGAGGATGACAGTCGCAAATTTAAAATGGCTCTACAGATTTAACAGCTGTGGAAGTGTAAAAGAGGCACTCTAATGACGCTAGTGTTCTAATAATAACTGGATTTGTTTGGCAGTTCATTCTAATTTTCTTTTTAAAGTAAAGGATAACTATGACGCAAGATGCATAGAGAAACATGAATATGGACGTTTAGAACACAAGACTTATGACTATTCTATTCATTTTCTACTTGAGTTAGGGGTCATTTGTTAGCATTTGGGTCCTTAATAAATATCAAATGAATACATTATGAATGAATACATAATATTGCCACACAACACATATAGCTGCAACATACAGTCAAAATAATATCCTTGTTTGGAAAAAAAATATTATATTTTTGAAGGAATTGAAGGCAGAGTTTAGGAGATGGAAAAAGATCAGACAATTACAGTGATTCTCTTTGTAAAATCGATGGGGATTTGTGTAAAAAAAGATGCAAGGTGTTTGAAATTGTTACTTTTTTTGGCTTAAATTTAGACTTACTTTGTTCTGGTCTGGTTGCTAGTGACAGAGGACTGGCTCTCTGAGGGTTGTCTCTGGTCCAAAGTTTCAGAAAGACCGCTGTTGTTCTCTTTGTCAGTCAGAAACACAGACATCCCCCCAAGCAGCCTAAAAAAGAAAGAGCGCTTTCATAGAATATTCTGTTTAGCTGCACATGTACTGTTGTGTCATGATACTCCCGAGAGCCATAAAACAAGCCATTCACAGACATCTCACCCACACTCGCTTTCACAGATTTCAGCAACATAAATCAGTGTTTAGCAAGGAAGAAAGTCAACATGCAAGATAAGGCTCAATGCTCAATACCAATTTCAACGCCACACTCATAATAAGAACATTTTAATTAGACAATCAGCTTAAACACAAAATTATAAGAGTAGAAGTAAAATGTTTTTTTCATACATTAACATCCATCCATTTTCTACCGCTTGTTCCCTTTCGCGGGTGACTGGAGCCTATCCCAGTGACTTCGGGCCTTAGGCGGGGTACACCCTGGACAGTGGCCAACTTGTCGCAGGGCCAACACAGAGACATAGACATTACAGACAGTTCACGCTCACATTCATTCACTAGGGCCAATTTAGAGTCACCAATTTTGCCTAACACATGCATGTCTTTGGACGGTGGGAGGAAGCCGGAGAACCCGGAGAGAACCCACGGTAACACGGGGAGAACATGCAGACTCCACCCAGAGAGATCATGTGATGTTGGTCTGATCCGGGAATCAAACCCACGATCTCCTTCTTGGGAGGCAAGAGCGCTAACCGCCTTTGCCACCGTGCACCTTAACATTAACATGATGACCATGAACATGATGGCTCTGGGCACCAGCAGGAGGCCGGTCCCTGAGGTCCTCAGAGTCCGAGGTGGCTCATGTGGCACTAAAACTACTCAGAAAAGGTCTCCGTTTCTTTTCTGTCCCAACCTTTTTCCACCGTGGCCTCCATCAATACATCGCAGGATGATATACATTCATGACAAGCATTTATTTATGACAAAACAATAATTGGGATGTTATTGGTTCCTATGGGCCAACTTATTTTTCCAATCATATGAGCATAATTTCTCCCTACAGTTTAATTTGCAGAAAGTATGTTTAGATAATGTGACACTCTGACCAGCCAAAGGAGACCCCAGCTACAACATCTAGACATCGCTTGGATACTTTATGTTTTTATAGTATCAATTAGGGCTGCAATTAATTTACTAATTGTGACTAGTCAAAAAATCATCTAAATATTCATTATATTAATAATCTGAATATTTTGATAATATTTTGACAAAGACAGTGGCATTATTATAATAATGTATTATTATTATTATTATTATTATTATTATTATTATTATTAGGTAAAACATCAATAATACACTTTTCTTTATATTTTCTACATAGAAGCCTTCAATCACCATATATCAACATGTATTTGGTTGGTAATGAATACAATCTCAATGTACAATAGAATCAATCATTTGACTGGTCAAACTCCAAAGTTTTGATAGTTTCAGTATGAATTACCTTGATATACTCTTTTTTGACAAGCCACTGTGTGTCTCATCATTAGGTACATTATTAAAGTTCCTATGTGTTTTTTATTTTTTTGGTCAGTTCTAAGTAGTCAGTGTCAGTGTGGACAATGTAGTCCCTCCTCTGTTTATTCTGCACAGCCACTGGCCTCTGTCTCACAATTAATTTAATTGATGCCAAAAAAATTATAAAAACTTTTATAATTTCCAAAGAAATCAAGACTTACTGGATGTGTAGGCATTCATTGTTGTAATATGTTGTCACCTTTGCCATTCCAATCTCTAGGAAAAGGAAAATCAAATCGTCTTAATTTGAAGTTATTATCTATGAGCTTAAATTTCCCTAGTCTGTCCCTCCATGTCCCACCCATGGATCTATTATGGTCCCACCACATTCAACAAATTGTCTCTCATATTCTGTTACTGGCACTTAAATTTACATAAAGCTTCTTAAATAAGGAATTTTCAGGCCATTATAGATCTTAAAATAACTGTGGATTAAAAGCCTATTGTGCCCAGTAGCCTGTTTTGCACAATCAGACCATCATCACCGCGAAAGGAAATAAAAACAAGTGAGTCACAGAAAACCAACTGGGACTCAAAGTGACAGAGAGAGAGAGAGGTCCAAAGACAGATGGAGCCCCCAACTGCTCAAAAGCTGGCGCCAAAGGACAAACGGTCACAAAAACGCAGTGCACTCAAGAACAGCAAATCCCAATGACTTTAATAAGAAACTTTAGACAATTTATTTTTCACACGAGAGCGTGTAAACCAACCAAATACAAAACGGTACATTCAAGGCACTTATCACGGTGGTTGGTCGACCTCTAGTGGACGGTTTTATGAACTGCACGTCCTGTCACGTTGGGAGCCTTTGGGAAAATATAAAATGTTTTACTGAAACACTGACACGTTTCACATCAAAACTCACCTATGTTAGTAGTTCACCACAACATTCCGGGCCGACGTTTCCTTTGAACGGTGAAACTATGAGGCACAGCAACAGGAAGCGAAGGCAAAGAGAGACGCGCCTTTTCTGAAACCATGTGACAGTAGTAGCCAGTCACGCGCGACTCTACTGTGTTACGCTAGCACATTGTTTTTGTTTTATCCTCGAACGCTCACAGTAATAATATTGCCCTTTTGTCACAGTAATGGCTACAAAAAAGAAGCGGACGCCCGTTTCTCCGAGTGACAGCTGGGTTGTCATAGCTGCAGGTACAACAACTTGAGCTAACGATGCTAACACGCTGCAGAACAGTTACAGCTTCTACTTTCAGCGCATCATGTCATCCAACTCTGCACCTGAAAAACTAACCTAAAGCTGCTTATCTTTTTATAGACTCTGTTGTGGACGCAAAGAAACGAGACGCAGATTCATGTTTTGTGAAACTAAAGAATCCACGCACAGGTTTGGGAATATTACGCATGTTTTGCTTTGCTACAATAAAACTGTAACGAGCTGTCCAGTGTATTCTATTTAAAGTGTTTGAAGCTTTCAGGGCAGGCACGGGTTTCCAATAGATTTCATTCAAGACTACGATAACTTATTTATTTAATTCATATTCTTTCCTTTAGAGTTTAAAAGTGATTTAATACCTGTGTTAAGTCTCTTTTTAACACTAATTGATATTGACAGTACAGTGAGCAACAACATGTGATTTTGTCATGCCAATGGATTGTCCAGGTTGTTTTTAGACTGGGGAAAGCTTTCTAAATATGTATCTAATTAAAAAACAGTTATGGTTAAAAAGCGTCATAAATCAGATACTAATCGATACTAAAACTTGCATCAAATCTAGATCATCATTTGAACAAGTATTGATACTTAACAGGACAAACTTATACTGTTTTAGAATTATCTTGAGAGTTCAGAACTAGTTACATAAAGGCAACTTTTTTCATATTACCCTGTAGACCACAAGGTAATATGATTAGAGTACTATTTTTTAATGAAAATAAGTAACAATTGTGTAACAAGTATTTTTCATTGTGGTTTCAAAATCGGTATTGAATATCAAGCCTTTAAACAGAGTTTGAACATTTTAGTGACACTAATGCTAATAACAAATAGTATTAAGACTTGTCATTCTTCTGACCTTCTCAGACCAAAGTGCTTAAAGGGACACTATGTAGTGCTGCTTCCATGTGCTTGTTACTGCGACTTGTGAGCGTTCATGTGCTTTTGCTCGGATGCAGAGGACACTGTCTCTGTTCGTGACTTGTCGTTTTGGGCAAATAAACTGACTGTAATTCTTCAAAGCTTATTTCTCACTTAATATGAAATACATTGCAAGCTAGCTTATTTGTAGTTCACTCTGCCTTCCAACGCCTTTCACGACACAACTCCGGCCGTCCGTTCTGTTTCCAGAATTCCCATTATTCTGACTTGTGCAGTTTTCATGTGCAACTTCTGGTCGGAAACTTGTATTTAGTATAGACAACGCCACATGAAGGCACCATAACTCCCCTGGTGGAGGGTACACTGCCTGCATGTCGCTATGGAGATGGTATGGTTTTTCCTAGAATGTTCCACACTATGGAAGACACCATCATCAAGTTACCGGTCAGATCTATGGAGAGGCGATCCTGCAGCATTGTTTTTTTCAAGGATTTTTAAAGCAATAAAACAGCTGCATGTAAATGCCTATTAAATTAGTTTAATGCCATATTTTGGAACATTCTAGGCAACATCTCCATGGAGACTAGCAGGTGCACCTTTAATATGTGAAATACTATGTACTTCTTTTGCAAATGAAGCCTGATGAACACTGACAGGATGTGAAAGTAAAAGTTCTTCTTCTTTTGTATTTGCAGACACAGCATCTCTTTATTTGCTGGGCAGTGGTGACACACAGTTATATGAAGTGAAAGCGTTTGAAGAAGACTGCCACAGCTGGTTTATTGGTCAAACTGTACAACAAGGTCTGTCACTGACTTTATTAGTTTTGATAAACACCAGAACATTAACATTAAATGCCCATATTGTGTGTAGACGGGAGACTCCTCTTCATCACACCTCTCGATCCTCTCTTTCTGCTGCTGCCATATTTACTTCATGCTGGCAAAGAGGTAAAATATATGACGGGAAGTTGAGGGTGGGATTTCTATTGTATTGAAACATAATAATGAAGACTATATACAGGAGAAGTTTCAACCCGTGGATCAGCTTTTAGTGGATGAGAACTTCCCAGCTTGTTCCAGACTCTTGAGCTGCTCCTGTTCCCTGCACCACGTCGCGGACGAAAAAGGTTATTATAAAAATAAATCAAACGCATTAGGAATTGGCAAATCTTTCATGTCAAATGTTTTACTTTGTAGAGGTGGGAAGCCGCAAATTTTATCGGTACAGTCAAGAGCGGACATTAGACTGGTTAAAGAAAAAGGTATTTTGACATTTGACTACTTTTGGTTAATACATTGTCAATGGATTATTTGATCTGGTGGAAATGCATTTATGTATTTTAGGTTGATAGAACAGTTGTTGCTCTCAAGAAAAAGAACATTTCAGTCGGTGAAGGTGTGTCGTCTGTAACATATATAAAAGTGAAGACCGAGTCAGCCTGTCATGAAGGTAAATCTCTTGATGAAAATATTACTAATTTGAAGGGGGGAAAATAAAAACTAAACACCCGCCAAGCTTTGTAGTTATGTTATTCAACAGTAGATGGCAGTAAGAGATTGCTTGTCATTATGACACAAAATCATCAAGCTCTTAAAAGTAAATGATTTCCGCTACTTCTTTGGCAGAGGACTACTTGCGATATGCCCATGGACTTATCTCGGAGTACCTCAGTGAAGACCTGAGCAACGCCCTCCTCAAACATCTACAGTAGGCTCCATGAACCAACCTTTTAAAATAAAGTACAAAATATGAACATGTGTTTTTTATTCTTTTTCAGTCTACCTGAACTCACAAGCCCAAAAGAGTCTGAGCCACCATCAAAGGTCTGTTGTCACGCACGCTGAGTATACTTGTACCTTTCTTTTCAAGTTGCAATAAGACCACAATGCACGTTTTCCGTAGTCGTCCTCCTCACGTTACATTATAACAGGTTTTTGCACGTTTACTTTATTTAAAAGCACCGTCGTCAGTTTGGCCTCGAGTAAACACTGTATTCCTTAGAAAAATGTGCTAAGCCCTTCTGACTTCCCCTTCCGACAGAAGCGGAAACTATCCGACAAACTCGTGGAGGCCGAAGAGGACTACACCAAATTCAACAGTGCAGACTTTGCGCGAAAAGTGAGTGTATTATTGACAAGTCTGCCTGCAAAGATAAACCGCTTATGAAAGATTTAGATTTTAAAGGATATTAGAACTGGGGATTTGTGGAAAAATAGGAGTGATTAGTTTTCTGTCTCATCATTGGGCAATTATTGAAAAACCTTGAGTCTTCTTGTGAATAAACTACTCTCTTTGAGCGTTGTCCAAAGGGGAGAGGGTTCTAGAACATGATTTATCTCGCAAGGCCACTTGGTTTCCAACTTATTTTTTAAACTTCAATTCTAGCCTCCCAAGAAGATGACGGCTGCTCAGAAATCTCTGGCCAAAGTGGACAAGAGCGGTATGAAGACTATGTCGTCCTTTTTCAGTCCCAAGGTCAAAGCAGAAAAGAAATGAATGTTTTGCTGTTGTGGACATTATAATAAAGAACATTTTGTACCAGTCAGTCTGCTCATGGTGTATGCATATCGTTACCCAAACATAATAACTTCACTTGTTTGGTTTTTGGATTGTTTAAAAATGTTAACAGCTCACATTTTAAGTACAACATGCATTTAAGAACCTGTATGAAGGATTATAGCCGTTTTTTAATAAGATCCCATGGAGATACTTAGCACAGGTCTTTACCTAAATTATTGTATTTGATTGCAGTCAATCTAGCTGTTTTCAGCCCCAGTAGTATATTCTTGGTACATTTAAATTTGAATAATGTAGTTGATATTAAAGTCGTAAAATAATAATTTCTCGTTTCTCATAATAAGTCTCATTGGAAACATGGTTCAAAACTATTCAAACAATTTGGCCTTCAGATGTTTTTATTAACTGTATCTTAACGGAACCATAAAGTGAAGTCTTTCACCAAGAAATGTTCTCTTTGGACCAGTCTTCAATGAAAAGCTATTGTTATGTGTAACTTGTCACAAAATGATGTAAAAACATCCACATATTTAATTGAGTGCAAAATACTTTGAAGTATTTAATGCTTTCAAAATTTAGGTCGAAGTAGTTTCATGTACAAGAAGAACATTCCATGTTTCTGTGCATTTTCTTTTCTGTGAAAGAATTCCTATTGAATATAAGTTGAGATACAGTTATTCACATGCTTTGCTACAAATTCCAGTAAAGGCTCCAACTAAGATGAAAATAATGTATAAACTGTTAAATCAAATATTTTGTCCTTGTAATAAAGTCCAGTGCATAGGTTCTGTCCCTTCAACAATAGCACAGTGGCGGACATTAGTTTCATGGTTGAGGGGCGTCACTGCTTCTTTGACCTGGGCTTGAGCCTCATGGTCTGGAAGGCGCTCTCCACCACTTTGGGCAGATGGATGGGGTTCCTCTGCAGCCGCAGTCTGCTGCTGGTGGAGCCACTTGAGTTCTTTTTCTTTGGGACACTTTTCTTGTTGGCACAAGTTTGATTTGCTTCAGTCTGATTCCTGTCCCCCGGCCCCCGGGGCACACGCAGCGACCAGTTTGAATGAAGGTCATGTTCTGCTGAGCTGGATGCCACTGTCAAAAAGCACATTATTAATAGTATAATGTGTTACACATAAACTCTGCTCTATCATTATGTTAATTGTGTTTCATGGCCAAAAGTCAACAGCCCAAATAGAAGCAAATTTAAAAGCAAAATATCAGTTCAGTGAGATTGACATCTTGCTAATTACTAAAATGCTGCTTTTTATATTGTAAAATGTTTATCTTTTTTAAAAACAATTTTTATTCTCCTCTTCCACTGAGCAACCTGCTTGTCAATGTGAAATTCTGAAGGGCCAATCCTAATAGACCCATAAAACCTGACCACATTTTAAAGAAGTGTACCTATAAAGTCCACATCTGCGTGTCCATCATCCACATATGGTTTGCGAAGAGGCTCATCGTCACAGCTGGCAATAACCGCATCTAAGAACTGCAGAGTGTCGTCCTCACTGGGCACTGGGGGGGCAGAGGGTTTGGCTCTGGCTCTCTGCAGGTACAAAGTGTCATTATACTGTGATCTTTTAACTTTCATGTGTCCACAAGCACTTACCTGATCATCTTTTTTAGGAGGTGGGGGGGCAGACTTTTTCCTGTTGGAGACTGTGGCCTTTTCATTTGCTTCTTGGGTCTTGAGGTCTGTTACTTTTTTGATGTACTGCCTCCTCAGAGCCACCAGCGCCTCCAGGTACTCCAGGCAGTTTTGGTTCTGCGAGTAGAGCCAGAGGCGGTCCTCCTGTCTCTGATACAAGTACAGCGTGGACTCGATGCTCACGGTGCTTTTGCTCCTCTTTAAGGTGGACCCTGCAATTTGAGTCCTCTCCCCCACCACCAGCATGGACGTACTGCGCACAAGTCGGACGGTGCAGGCGCTGTGGTAGTCCTGCTCTGAACTGGGCCCCCTTCCTCGAGCATCGCGACTCCTGTTAGGGTGATGGTTGGGCCGAAACGCATTGTTGATCTTCTTGAACATCCCTCTAGTCTTTTATAAACACACGTTGCTCCTTAAAGTCCTGGAAGTCTCTAGGCCTCACATCCATAGCTTCTCGGAAAACCTTTGCTTTAGTTAAATATTGTTAAAACAATTTACGTCTGCCACTGTCCAGGGTACTGAAGTACTCAAGCTGCTCCTTTGTTAAAGCACAAAATCCACAATAACCTGATCTCACCATGTCTTCAGTGTCATCGGGTGTTGCTGGGTAACAGCTTGTAACTCTACACTGTGCACTGCCATTACTTCACAGCAAAGGACTAGTGTAGTTTCAGTTATCCTGACTCATACAAGCTGCTTCCCACTAACAGCAATGAGGAGCTGGAAACGAGTCAAGGAATATCAACTTCTTGCTCTTAGTTAATGAGTAAGTATATTGTATTAGCTCTAAATTATACATTGGACATAGAATCGCATTACCACAGTATAATATTTATTTTGTCCTGTGCTGTGCGCTCTATTGCTTATAAAATGTGGAAAGGGAACATGTGTGCAGTGTGTTTCCTAGTCTCCAGTCTGGTTAATAATAAAGCAGCCCCTCTCATGTTTCATGCGCTTTCATTGTTAAGTCTTCCCTAAGAGGTAGAAGTGTGAATAAATGACTCAACTGAAGTCAGGTGTACACACACAAGGGGGTTTCATCTCAAAAATATCCTCGTTATAAATAGTGAAAGTTTCAATGCTTTCACCTCAGATGAATGAGTAAATCAAAAGATAAGTGAGATTTAAATCTTAAGTGTTGCTGTCCTGCATCTGTATATTGACAGTGTGGTACCATATGGATATGGCATATGATTTTTTACAGTTACAGGGAAAAGCCCAATGGGCGCAGAACAGAATCACACTTCCTCTCCCCTGGACATATCAACATATGTATAACACTTTCTATTCTGCTTTTGGGTAACCTGAAACTCACCTGTTTCTTTCACGGATAAACACAACTGAGTAGTTTCACTTTACAAACTGTTTCTTAGTGCAAGAAGGCACTTTACTCTTCACTCAAGTCTTTAGTCAGCTACTTAATGTGTCAAAGATAAGATAAGATAAGATAATCCTTTATTGTCCACACATGGGGAAATTTCAGTGTTACAACGCAGTAGATACAGGGGGAGAGGACAGATAACTTATTGAAAAAAAGTAAAAAAAAAAAAAAGGCATCATTAACGTGACAGAACCACTGCCCTCGGCCTCAGAAATGTGGTCCAAATATACTCATATTTCTTCGTAGAAACATTTGTATTTTTGTACTAGCATATTAGTATGTATATAATAATATTAGAAATGTTAGTTTATTTCTGATATTTTCGTTAAATTGTAAGAGCTCAAATTCAAAACACCTGCAAAACGTCCTCCCACAAAAAGGGAACGAATACAAATTCATCATTTCCTGTTGAGTCATTATAAAACAATATCCTAAGTTTGAACATTTGGAGCCTGCATAACGCTAGAAGCAGTAGTCTGCTCATAGACAAAGAGGGATATAAGAAAAATACTGAGCCTTTTTCTGGTGAATAATAGATCAACATCTAGACATCACTTGGATCCTCCTTAGCCATGCTGTGTGAAGGCAGACTGTGGAGTGTGATCTACGGTGAAGGTGAAGAGACTTGTCAGGAGGATGTTCCCAGTGCAGCCACTCATGCTTCAGCAGACGCCTTCAGACAACGGTACAGTGCTGTGCAAGTCATACAATCTTAATCAAATTGTGATCAAATCAGTCACAGATTGTATTTATTAGGACTTTTGTGTGTGTGTTGAATGGGACTGGATTGGAAAACACTAATTTGTTGTATAAGCGCTCATGTTTATTTGAAACTTGTTCATAAACCTAATTATTAAAAGACATTGGAAATTGTGATCAGTAATCTTGTGCTGTTTTTGTTGTGTTTTTGCCATATTATCCAGCCCTAGTGAGTTGGTACATGTATAGACACACTTTTGGTTACTTATAGTACTTGGTAGTGCTAAATAGAAACAATAATAGACTTAGAGGTAGTTGCAGAAATACTACAGGTAAAAGTAAGAGAAACATTACATAACATGATATGAATGTACCGTAATGGCAAAATGCGTTCTGTGATTTCAATTTGAACGTAATTAAAAAGTAGACTTCCCTCTGTACGTTTAGACAGACCTGCTTCATTGAACACAGCTCGAGCCTTGGCCCTCTGAAAAGCCCAGAAGCTTCAGGACATCCAGACATCTCGTCACGGCAGTCCTTGGATTTGGAGCGAGCCTGGCCAGACAGACAGATCTCTTCTGAAATGGAGATCCCGGGTCAGGGCAACTCGGCGAGGGACGGCCCCTTCCTCGTTCCCTCCGACTGTCAGAGCATTTGCCAAAACTACAGTGACCTTCATATCGCGGGTGACCAGGTCCTCCCTCTGTCTGCGAACGTGGGAGAATTCTGCCCCAAACAACTCAAAACAGCTGGCCCTTTGCTACATTCATACAACGTCTTGCCTCCTCTGGACCAATCCCCGCAAGGTGGACAGTTCTTTCCGGTCAAACAAGGTTCTCATCGGTGGAGACAGGGCAGCGGACGTGATCGGAGTTTCTTTTTGCAAGGTCGCGAAGGTCCTTTCTCAAACTCCCTCCTGAATCACTATCTTGAGCAGAAACTTCAAGATCTGTACCAGCAGTATATGATGGAGAACATGGCTAAGGAGGACGCAAATTCGGGCCCCTTGTGTCCCTTGTTGGGCTCAGAGCTGGTGTTGACGAGCCTGGATCAGATCACGCTTCAGCTGAGTAAAGAGGGAAACCTGGAGGCAGGAGTGGCCAAAGACATGGTTCTGAGCTGCCTGCTGCGCGTGGCGGGGGACATGCAGTCTTCTGAGATTAGTACGCCTTTTCTCCAGATCTCCAATGAAGGGACGTCCTCAACAGAGAAGCAAACCAATGAATAAGAGTAGTTCTGTGTGTTATTTGAGTGGTAAAAAAATAAATGCTGCCCCGTTTTAAAGGTTTGCTATGTAACCTTTCTGTTTCTGCTTGTTTCTGTGATTATTATTATTATGTTAAAATTATATTATTGCTTTGCATGGAATGTTGTCTGGTGACTTGGGGAATCAAATAGTGTTTGTATAATTTAAAATTGCATCCAAAACAGAATAAACCAAAACAAACATCCTAATATGTTATAATATATCTTCCAATTAATTTAATTTGTCATGTGTTACCGTGGGTTCTCTCCGGGTTCTCCGGCTTCCTCCCACCATCCAAAGACATGCATGTGTTAGGCAAAAATTGGTGACTCTAAAATTGGCCCTAGTGAATGAATGTGAGCTTGAACTGTCTGTAATGTCCATGTCTCTGTGTTGACCCTGCGACAAGTTGGCCACTGTCCAGGGTGTACCCCGCCTAAGGCCCGAAGTCAATGGGATAGGCTCCAGTCACCCGTGACCCCAAAAGGGAACAAGCGGTAGAAAATGGATGGATGGATGGATGTTTTTTTACAAGTCACATTACCAATTTGCACTGCATAAGCATTTTAAGCCTATTGTTCATGTTGATAGACTATAACCTTGCAAAAGGGTT
Organism: Eucyclogobius newberryi; assembly: GCF_026437365.1. Lineage (NCBI taxonomy): Eukaryota > Metazoa > Chordata > Actinopteri > Gobiiformes > Gobiidae > Eucyclogobius > Eucyclogobius newberryi. The sequence goes on from NW_027315768.1 coordinate 19,243,956, forward strand.
GAAGCCCTTGTTTCAGCCTCAAAGTCATTCCCTCCCTGTGGTCATTCTGGATCTCTCTTCACAGAAGCTCTGCAGTTTAAGAAACACTCACCAGGGGGAGACCTTCTCACTTCACTTTTTAACCTCTGGGACACGTCTGTGCCACTTTCATTCCGCTTATTCCTGTGATCTGCTTCCTGCTATTCATAATCTATGATGTCATTCAAGTAATAAATCTTGGTGCAGACGCCCGGCACATTTAGACACAGATAAAGCTATCTGCAAGGCATGATTTATTCTGGGGAGGGACTTGTGTACAATACAAACATACAAATGTCAACACTGTCACCCAAGCAAAGCACTTGCGCGTTGATTTTTATTCAATTTCAATAAAACATTTATACATATCAAGTTTAATTTTAGCCATTAAACAGTGTTTAGACTCTAGTTCAAGGGTAAATGCTCTATCTATAATAAGGACTTGAAGATAATAAAAACATCATTTTTAAATGAATGTTAACTTAAAGATTTGTAGGTTTATTTCAATGCAGTGGAAGAAGTGTAGCCCTATTTCAAATGAAAAATGAACATATTTAGAAATTGTGGATTAGAGTCCTTTTAATAAATCAGAAAGGACTATTTCAAGCAGATTCCGTGTACAAGCACCAGACACAGCTCAGCAGGGGCTACAAAGCAGTGACACGTTATTTTCAGCGTTTCCCCTTTAGTTTAAAAAGGGCCCATACGACTCTATTCCAGCTCGCTGCAGCCGTGGCCTTCTGAGCCGGTGTTTGATCAGTTTCCTCGTTTTCCTTTTCCAAACACAGCCACAGGAGGACACACTGTTTACTGAGCTGAACACCGCAGTCGGAGTCTTGTGAAGTCTCAAGGCCGCTCCGACACATGTTTGGTATTTCTGCCCATGTGGCTCTGCATTCAGCGGCTCAGGTACACGCCACAGGAACCCAAACTAACACTGCAGCGCTAAACAAAAACTCATAAATAGGATTCAGCCAATGCCGACATATTCCAACAAACTGATTTACACAGACCTTGAGAAACAAATGAAAAACAGATCTCTTATTTTGACAGCGGCTGAGAATTGTCTAAAGCCCTCGCCGGTGGCCAGTGGATTTTCTCTAACTAACCTTAGTAAATCACACAAATCGTCTGAATCATGTTGAGGCATTATTATTATCTTTCCCAATACAAATGGTATAAGCCTATTAAGTAAAGATCGAGACGAAAGTTCAAAAGATGAAGGACTATATGTAATGAAATCAGGGACAAGAGCAAATAAAAGGAAAAGCTGCAATTTGAAAATAATAATAACAATACACTTCTCTCATGGTCTAGCAATGAAGCTAACAAGAAGGTTGAAGTGTTGGAGCATTTTTCAGAGGTTCATAAAAGTAATTTTCTTGTCACAAAGAGCTTTTAACACGGAGGACGGCAGAGGCAAGACTACAAGATTTCATATCAAAGCCAAGGTCTCCGATACACTGTCACCATTGTGGTTTCAATCCTCTGCCGCACTATGTGGCTTGCCTTGATTTAAAAAGCTTTTAGTATGTAGTCTTATTAATTGTCTTGTCACATACTGTTTATTCTCTCGCCCTTTTGTCAGAATGCATAGAAAAAAAACTTCTATCACTGTTTGTCAAGGTCTATGGACAAAGAACTTTTGGAGGTTGCCAAGACGGTTCTGCTCTATTATATTTCTTATAATCATACTATCAGACTTTAATTTCTCGGTTTTATTTTGTATTTATAGCGATGTGGCCCAGACTCACTGGGATAGGCTCCAGTCACCCCATTTCTCAATCAAATGAATGAACACCTTCAAAATGTAATGTTTTTAATAAACCCAGGGAACTTTCCATAATATTCCCTCCATGTCGGCGAGTGAGGAACAGCTTCTTGACAGAACTGAAAAGACCGTTCCTGCACATACAATTTCGATTTTTTTTTAAAAATTTAAACTCTTTGATAGAAAAGTTTGTTTGGCGTCCCAGAAAAGACATACTTTCAAGGGCATTTACATGAATCATAGATATACACTCAATGTAACAAATGCAGGTTTGCTCAAACAGTGCTCAGAGCTCCTGTTTAAAACACTGCCTTGCATGGACAGGAACAAAGCACATAACCCTGCTGTAGATCCTTCAGGCCGTATTTCAAGGCCAACACTTTTGTGGTCACAGCAGAAACACAGAGTTCGGACATTGTTGCGGTCAGTGAACTTCCTGTACACTTCCACACTCGGCTTGGCTCATTTGATCTTTCTCAGACAGGGTTGTTTATACAACCCTGAGATTGAGAATGGGTGCACTGGGTCAAAACTTATTTAAATGTATCTTATTCACAACTTTAAAAAAATATTTAATTGATCCAGTTTGAAAAAAATGGAGGGCAATTTTTACTTAATGTAACACTTTTTGCAATCTGCTAGTAATGCACTGATCTGGCAAAATACATTTGAAAGTTCATGTTCTAAATTTAGAAATGCCTCATGCGTGTGTGCAAAGTGCAGGGGCACTTGCCTAAAGGCTGCTGTTCTTTGAGAATATCATAACTCTCTGGACAGGGCGCTTGGACTCATTTTAATTGTTTTATTTGATACTTACCATTGCATTATAGGGATATTCCATACAACAATACAACAATAACTCTACCCACAAGGGATTGGTAAAGGAACACAACATTTTGAACATAATATGAACCCAAGCTTATGAAATAAAAACTTAGAGTATTCACCCCAAAGCTAAAACATGCCCAGCTAAGGTAGTCCTGAG
>NW_027315768.1:19251729-19481729 GCF_026437365.1 Eucyclogobius newberryi
ATGCTTCACAATCACAATCAGATTCAATTCCTGTCAACCTGGCTGCAAGGCCTGGCTCTGTGCAATGCTTAAATACAGGCTGGTCTTTTCTCACTCCTAATTTCAAACTCTCCTTTCAAAAATAAACATATTAAACAAAGCTGTGTTAACATAACTAACTAACTAATTAAATAGATAATCATCATCATCAAGGGGAGAAGAAGGAAATTGTGGGTTTGATTCCCGGGCCAGACCGACATCCCATGATCTCTCTGGGTGGAGTCTGGATGTCCTCCCCGTGTTACCGTAGCTTCCTCCCACCGTCCGAAGACCTAAGGCCCAAAGTCACTGAGATAGGCTCCAGTCACCTGCGGCCCCTAACAAGCCGTAAAAAATGAATGAATGAATTATCATCATCATCATCATCATCATCATCATCATCATCATCACACTGCAATGAAGGTTCTGAAACATCCAGGCAAATTCAAACTGCCTCACCACTACCGCTATGTCCAGTTATTTATAAGCCTATTTAACAACATACTATCAGGAGAATCACTATCATTGAGAATGAGTCTCAGCCAATAGGCATTTTAAATGTGTGGATTTAGTCTGGGAACTTTCATATTAATCCTACTCTGAGCTGGGTAAATCCTGTCCACAGGGCAGGACCTCCTGATATTATATTTGTTTTGTTAATTAGGGCAATTAGACATTTCCCTCTTTTTCTACTTTACAGTACCTTTTCTAAGCACTAGTCTTTTTGGTTTACTCTAAAATTTGAGTAGTAGACGGATTTTAAAAAAACTGTCTTTAGGTAAGGGATACATTAATTGTCCCACAAATCCAATGGCAAAAAATAGGTAAGTACCTTTATGGATGTACACTCCTGCAGGTCCCACTGTCCCAAGCAAATACTATAAAATATTTACAACCATTGTTTGAAAAGTATATCTGGATTCACTCACAGTCAAAATCAAGTCCAGTAAATAAGTCAACAAGGCATTTGCACATGTAGGAAACAGGTGGCTTTTATTGACAGTGTGTTGTCAGAAAGTCTGCTCGCATTCAAGACTCCCATGTGGCACAACGCCCTGAGAGAGAGGCCAGGGGCACTGTGCCCCTGAAGATGGTCACCACCGTCCATCCTCCACAGAGGGATTCAACAACAAACACTCCACATAAACAACAGCCCAAATCAAGATTATGACAACTATTAAAGCTTTATTTATGTGTAGTATTGTCACAAAACACATCCAGATACCAATGAGCACCTTCAACCTTGATAAACTTTGACAGGATCTCCATGAGCATTTAGGAATGTTTCTTTACTACTAATCTATATAAAAAATAGTACAACAACAGATAATCTTTTGAGCAAGCATTGGTATTGAAAGAAATATTAATAAATGAGACCAAATTAGACCTTTACTGGAAGATGTTACAATGGTCTTGATCAAGGCCTATATGAGAACTAGCATAAGACCACATTATTGTACTGACAAAAGTATTTTGTCACTTTTTTACAATCATTATGGTATTAGAATATTTAGCCTTTTCCTTGCTATAAATATTGACAAGCACATTTTAGGAACGTGACCATTTTGTGCAAGTAGAAATGTAATCATCATGTAATAACGAAATGCTCCCTAGACATTTATGCATACTTTAAGCAGATTTTATTTAATACAAACTAGGAATCTGAAGTTCGTCCAGTAGTGATGTAAGCGCTATTTTTACATATGTTTACATGATTCATTTAACAATTCATTATAACTATTGTGTGTTTTGTTTAAAAGGAATTTCAACATGAAAACTTGTTTTGGACTTTGGGGATGAACTACTGCTGCCTTGTTGTTTTGCTCATGTGATACATGTGCAATAGAACCTTGGGAAAGCATAGATGATGGTCCCTATGCAGCAAAAACAATCTGGTAATAAATGGCCCATTGAAAAGAAATTACTCCGAAACTGACCAAAATGCTTCTGTAAATCGCATTTCAATGTCAGAAATAAAACCCTGTGTTTGAAACAACTTAACCACAACTTTCCAGAAAAGGCCTCTAAGGAGAGGCATAAGATGTTTCGTGAGTATTTACAATTCATGGACTTTGTCAAAGACTCTGTTAAAAAGGTTGACAGTCACTATTGTGTTGGCCTAGCTCTAAAGAACAAATCTATCAAACTACCAAACAATCGCTCAGTAGTTGTGCAGAGAGCAGAAAGCCTCAAAAGAAAAATGCACCAAAACAATGACTTACACAAGAGTACAAGGCATTCATGTCTGACCTCATAGACAAAAGATATGCTGGGCCTCTGCCACAACAACAACTTGACAAGTATGGTACATACCTTATCACGGGGTGTACCACCCACAGAAACCTTTGTTTTGTTTTCGATTGTACCATCTCATATCAGAGCAGATCGCTGAACCAGGAATTTTACAAGGTCCTGATTTGACAAACGCACTAATAGGAGTTCTAACTCGATTCAGACATGACCACATTGCCTTAATGTCAGACATAGAAGCGATGTATCATAAGGTTAAGGTACAGCCAGAGGACACCGACATGCTACGCTTTAAGGAGTTTAAAATGAGAGCGCATTTGTTTGGTGCAGCATCTTCAGCCAGTTGTGCTAATTTTCCCTTAAAAAAAACTGCAAAAGATTCAGATCAGAATCAGAATCAGAATATGTTTATTGCCATTGCTAATGAACAGAATTCACAAACATAGGAACTTGATTTGGTGATTCGGTGCAACATAAAACAATGAACAATGATAACACAACCTGTACAAAATCAAAAAGGGCTTGCATCAAAGAAAAACAAAAGGATAAAAATAAAAATAGGCTATGTACACAAAATTTACAGTTACATTTACAGATGTAGTGGACAGTGAACAGTGCTGTAAGTAATTGATTAAATTAGTTAAAGTAACAGGTGTTTAAGAAGTGTTCATGAGTCCAACGGCAGAGGGAAAGAAACTGTTCTTGTAGTGGGAGGTTCTGGTCCCGATGGACCGTAGCCTCCTGCCTGAGGGGAGTGGCCTCCTGCCTGAGGGGAGTGGCTTAAATAGTCTAGGATGAGAAGGGTCAGCTGTGATCTGACCTGTTCGTCCCAGAGCCCTGGAGACGTACAGGTTCTGCAGAGATGGAAGTCTGCAGCCGATCACCTTCTCAGCAGAGCGCACAAGAGTTTTATAAGAGCTTTTCTATAAGAGTGTTTTTATAAGTTATCTGTTTTTTTATTATTATTTACTTCTGTACCTACTTTGTGTTGCAACATGGAATTTCCCCATTGTGGGACCAATAAAGGCTTATCTTATCTTGAGGCTTAAGATCTTTATCTTATCTGTGGCCCCAGCGTACCACACGGTGATGGGCCGATGTGACCGGGGTTGGGTTGGAAGCTGGCCACAGTGGGGGAGGTCACATCAAACCTAGAGTAGAAGGTGTTGAGTTGCTGAGCCAGTTTCCAGACATCTGCAGCATGGGGGGTTCTGGGCTTGTAGTTGGTGAGAAGCCGGAACCCACTCCACACAGAAGCAGGTTTATTGTTGGAGAACTGCTGCTTCAGATGTACTGAGATCTAGCTCTCGACACCTCCCTGCTAAATCCGTACTTTGCATCTTTGTAGCGCTCTCTGTCACCGGCCCTGTGCGCTGCCTTCTTCTGCTGCCTTAACTGCCTCAGACTGCCTGTCTGTGGTAGCTCTTGATGAAGTGGCACTGTAGTAGTTCTACAGTGTAAAGTTTGCCTGACCCGCCCACATTCTGTTCGAATGCGTAAGGGTCTGGATTCGGACCATTGGGGGGCGTCAAAAAAACTCTCCAGCATTTACCGGTCCAACCACTGCCGCTAATTTGTGTCACGTGACTCTCAAATGCGGAAGACTTTGTGTCACGTGTCTCTCAAATGCGGAAGACTTTGTGTCACGTGTCTCTCAAATGCGGAAGACTTTGTGTCACGTGTCTCTCAAATATTTTCGGAACATTCAGAACAAAATATATAACTTCATTTACCTGAGTTTAGTGCGTCGCTTGTTGACTCGGCAGAAGTCGGCAACGATTCTCAGTCTGTGTTATTTTTATTCTTTCATCTTAATCCACCATGTTTGTTTAGACACCAACGGACAATGCGTTTGTCTGATTGGTTAATCCGCCTGTCAATCACTCCCTTTGGAAATTGGCGCGACTGGGTTGGATTCCAGACCCTCAGGTTTTGTAAAGTCTGTCAAAATGTGTTGGGAATGGCTGGTCAGGCAAGTGCTAAGGTACACTGCAAATGACAGTCTCAGATTTAAGACTTTTGTCGCACACAGAGTGTCACTTTGTCAGTGAGATCATTCCAATGTCTGTCAGTGGAGATATGTGAACTCTGATGAGTAGAACCCTGCTGAACACGCTTCGAGAGGCATGAAAACATGTGAGTTCCTTTCAAACAACTCTTGGATTCATGGACCGCACTTTCTGAGTAAAGACAGTAAACCTTGGCCTGTGTCACCAGTAATATTAAGACTAAAACAGCTTCTTCCAGAAAAGACTCAAGAGAGAAAAGCTTTGTCAAAAGTTAGGGATAATCATCGTCAAAAGAAAAATGTCACAAACAAAAAGCAAAGGCTTAAGTTGAACAAGATTGAAAGTTATTTGACAGTAGCAGAAATGGAAAATGCTGAAATTTATATTGTTTTGTCAAAGTCAAAGCTACAAAGATGAGACACAAACTTTGCATAAAAGGGTGGAAAGGTTAATAGAATGAGTCATATTGTCAAACTAGATCAAGTATTGGATAATGGTGCTTTAAGAGGAGGAAGGTCACATCAATCCGCATTATCATCCAGTGTGAAAAAGTGCAGAAAAGGAAATGTGTGAATCAGTCAAATGTGGTTGAATCTCTGAGTAAAAAGGTGTCACATGGACGTTCAATACACCAGCTGGATCTCACTTTGGTGGGATTTGGGAAAGACGGATACGTTCTGTAAGAAGAATCCTTACCCAGTTATTGAGACTGAAAACTCTTGGTGATGAGCCTCTCCACACTTTATTTTGTGAATAGACCGATTCCGAGAGTGTCTAAAGATTCAAATTAATCAGAAGCATTGACTCGAAATGTCTTTCTTCTCCTGACAATAAAACCAGTATTGCCACCTGGTGTGTTCCAGAAAGAGGATTTATACTCAAGGAGACGATGGCGTCAGGTCCAGTTCCTGTCAGATATTTCTTGAAAATGTTGGACCAAAGAGTATCTCCCCCTTTTGCAAGAGAGACAAGAATGGTTTAATGTCTAGAGAAACCTGAAACCCGGTGATGGTCTTCTTATAGAAGATCATGGATAATGGGAGAAGTTGAAAAATGTATCTGTGATTCTAAAGGTCATGTGAGAAGAGTTTTGGTAAAAACTAAAAGCAGTGTTTTGGAAAGACCAGTTGACAAATTGTCTGAAATGGAGTAAGGTATTTTGTGTTCATTAAAGCCATAAATATATGGTATGGGTGAAACATTTGATTTAAGTTTTGTTTATTTACAGACAGAAATGTTGCTTTGTATTTTGGTTTTTGGTCATTGTTATTCCCCAGTTGTAACAATTAGGAGCCGGAATGTAAGCGCCATTTTTAAATGGTAAATATGCTTACATGATTCATTAAACAACATTTAACAACACATTTGTAATTTACACATTTCAAATCACTCAAAAATACATACATATCTAATACACACCTTGTTCCCCTGTCGACTGTAGCTAGATTCTTGTGTTTGAACAACACTCAACATGTTTTGTCCATGTTTTTACCATTAGCCGTAGTTCACTTTACTTTGCGTCTTTTCTTTTTCTGTCAAGTACATTTCTGTTTCACAGCTACTTCTGGTCACACAGAAAGTTACCAAAAAATGCAACCTTATAATACAATGTAAAAGTGTTAAAGTGACCTTTACAATTCATAATAATAGAAATAAAAATAATTTAAACATGTATACATGTTTTGGACATTTGGGTGCGCACCACTGCTACCTTGTTGTTTTGCTCATGTGAAGAAGTGTTCTACTCTTGAACTTTGAAAATAAAGAGAGAGCGGGAGCCACACAGTCGTTTTCCCCTGATGCTTGCAGTCATTATTCATGGAAGAGGTTAAATTAAGAATCATGGAACAGAACGGAAACAAAGATTAGCCTCTACAAGTGAAACCCTCACAAACAGACAAATCCAAGCATTTCACAGCTTCTTTGTAACTGAATAGTTATGTACTGCCCTATACGGTGAATGCACATTCCAAGCACAACAATTTCACCTCCAAGGTTGATTCTGGTATTGTGTCATTTAGTGAATTGAATCCCTGATCTTACCAGGGAGGGCAGCTTCACCAGCAGAAAAGAATGCACCTGAGAACAAATGGCCACGCTGTGATGAATAATGGTTAAAACCTCATGCCCAGGTGACTTAAAGGTACAATACAGAGTTTAGTTAAACCCAATGAACTGAATGGTAAAATAGTAGACTATATTATAACTAAGAATATTTAATAGATAAATTAATATTTAAAACAGGTGGTGTACCTTTTATTTCTGCTCATATACATTATTAGACTGTGATTAAATGTTCTCGTTGTTTTAATTTCCTTTAATAAAATACATAAAAGATAACCATCGAACTAACTGCAATATTTTACCTTGTATTCACCCAGCTAATATAAAGCAAACTTGTCTTCTTCACAGCGCCATAAACACGCACGCACACACTTTCATTCTGCTGTAAGTTGGTGACGAGTCCTTGGAAAGTGCAGTATTCAATTTGTAACTATTATAGAGACAAGGACGAGGCCCTTTATGAGAGCAGCCACAGAGAGAAAATGGAGGCAGTCGCTATAGCAACCGCCAGAAGAGCACCCAACAAATCAACAAACAATACAGTACAAGACTTTTTTCCATGGCAGCGATTTAATGCTGAGCCTTGAATCATACAAAGTTGTCTTCTCAAGTTTCTCAGACCTGTCTCGGAGAGGCTGTGGGTGTCTCTTAAGCCCCCAGTGTAAAAAATAAAAGAGCGAGAGAGAGAAAAACTTTGTATTTTTTCTCTACTTGTGTTTCAAGGACAGTTCAGTTGAATGTGCCAAAGAACTGTCTTTTTGGGTCACGGCAACCTCAGGATTTCATTTGTGTCAGCCTTTATGGAAACGCTTACCACTGCAAAGGCATACAATGATATTTTAATCATTAATAAGCTGCGGCGGGCTACTTAAAGATGTTTTGGATTCAAATGTAAATGATCTACCTTGTTAGTTATGGACAGATGCACTACGTAACACTATAATCATACACAAAAACATCAAACAGCTCGCCACAAAATGACCTTTAAAAAAAAAAAAACAGCTTTCATACTGTCCCATGACCCATGTCGGCCTCAGTAGCTGCACTGGTTGTCAGCTTACGGCTCTGTGAATATTATTAATTTAAATAAAGAGGAAAGTCACACTACATCGCAGTCATTAACTAGAGACATGAGAATGAATAGAAGACGTTGTGTTGTTTGTGTAATCTTGTAGCATGAGCTGCATCTCTGTGTGTCGCTCCATACTGACCCATTTAAAGCTGAAACCAGAACCACCAGGCTCATGGCCAGAAATAAGATCTGTACTTTGTCAAAGAAAGTTAGATGCAATGAGCTCCTACAGCTGGCACCAACACTGAAAAAATGACATGAAATAACTAAATATTGTGCTCTGTTCTTCCTCAGGATAGCCCATTGTTCATATGTTTTGCCTTTTAGTACCGGTAAGTAGAAGTAATTGCTCAATCCATTAGGACACAGCAATATTTTGTCACACAATCTATTCAACAGGTTGTGTTCATGCTCATGTGATCTCATAGTCTCAGATGGACACTGTGTAACTCTGGGAGGTTTAAGGTTTAAAAAAAAACTTTGTAATCATTGTTTGTAATAATCTCCACAAACCTTTGTCGGTTCTAATATAATGAGAATAACAAGACAAGATATGGTCCTTTAAATAAAATAATTTATTCCCTACGATTACAAAACAAACACGCATGTCCTGTCCCTCACAAGTTCCCATCCGACCTCTGCCCGAGCGCTGGGGGCTTCTCACACACAGGACAAAGAATATGAATATTCATAAAAAGGTGGATCTTCTCTGGCACCAGTCGTACCAGTCTGTACCTTCCAGGACATCCTATGGTCGTGAGCTGTGACCCTTGACCCAGACAGAGAAGTTGGTTGGAGTTGGGGGAAGTAGAAACAGACACAAGCAGACAGAGCAAGAATGTGCAGTGTGCGTGTGCGTGTGCGTGTGCGTGTGTGTGTGCGTGTGTGTGTGTGTGTGCGTGCGTGCGTGCGTGTCCAATATGCATAACCCTAAAAGGTTTATTAATGCATTGCAATATTAAATGTTTATTAATTACAACACTTGTTATATTAATCTTGTGGCTTTAAGTCCTTTCAACTGACAACAACAACATCTTTGGAGCTGAATAATTTGTGAGGCTATTGTGAAAGAATGATTTCACATTTGCTTATTGTAAACCACAATATTGATCTATAATCACTTCAAAATAGAAACGTATCTGTTGATTTCGTGTTCAAAACTGCCGATGTGATGCTCTGCTGCTGGCCTACCTCCACATCTCCTCACAAAAATCAATATTGGGCAAGATGTTCAAGACTTCAAGGTTGATTTTGCGTAGTATGTATCCTAAACAAACCTGAGCACCACTTCTTTATAGCTGCTAAAATACAAAGTTATCAGCTACACATTGATGTGAACTATTTGGCATGTAGAGGGTTCCAGGGGAGTGCGGATCTACGTGTGATAATATCAAACATAAACAAAACTTTTCAGCTTGTCTTATCTTCTCTGGTATGAAATCAATAACACATTATTATTAATTCAACTTGTAATTTTGTCAATCTATGAGCAGACTGCAAGGAACGAAAACATGTTCTCTAAAATAATAAATTTCCTGATTTCTGAATGACCTATAGCTTCTTCAGAAAAATGTAATTTGACAAGACAAGGACGAAGTATGAATAAAGCAGCTCAAGGCTTTACGATTTCTATACATTTCTGATTCACAAAAGATTGCCTGAATTAACTCAAAAAACAAAATAAAAAACAAATTTCCGCTATTCATACTTAAATGTTTCTCTTGGTTACGGAAATAAATAAGGAACTTTTCAGAAAAGCAGATAGACACGTGAATACATCTTTTTAATAAAGTAATGGAGGTTGAGAGAGCAAAACAATGAGCAACAAAGCCCTGTCTTTTCTGCTCTGTGCTTTTGCAACAAGACATAATGTAATCTCTCCTTGAGACAGAAGGATTTTTATAACCTGCGCTGCTAGGCCTTGAGCAGCAGAAGAGACAGGCTGAGTGAAGGCTGTTTATTCCGCACTCGTCCTTGATATAAACATGTGAAAAATCTCTCTCGGCTAAATCAATACAAAGACATTCAGCCCCTGAACAATGTTGTAGCATTACTGCAAAAGTTTTTCATCCTGACTTCATTCACAGCACTGTCCTTCAAAGCGCGCACAGCCATGGATCCCTGGTTACTGCTCTTGTATGAATGTGGCCGTGCACTTTGGGTCATCTTTTCAACCACATCAAAGAGTGGCTTCTGTGCAAATTGGATGTCGCACCGGGAGGAAACAAGCCTGAAGTAGGATTAGCAGCCAAAATGTATACTGAAGAAGGAGTAATGTTACCTACAAATAAAGTAACGTTAACATTAAGTACCCTCCTCCTCCTCCACTGCTGCCTTCCTGTGTTTTCAACTGGAGCCGGTGCTACTGTTACATAATTCTACCTCAAAGCATATCGCATGGGTGTAATAAAAAAACACATTCACTCAAGCTTTCGAATGATAAATAAAAAGTCCAGTAGAAATGTAGAGACCAACGCATTTGTTTTTTTGACCCTTTCGCCTGCTTCAATACACGCCATCACTGGAAAGGATCTCAGAGAATCACTTTGGTTTGCCTTTCCAATCCATTTTATTTGTTTAGTACATTTTACCAACACAAAGTTTCCAAAGTGCTGCACAGAGTACAAAACAAACAAAAGCAAAATATGTTAAAACAACAAAGAATAAAAAAATACTAAATAACTACATATAAAGCAAATAAAAATTAATTAAAACAACATAAAATATACAGCATAATAAAAGATAATTCTCATGCCGGGTTAAATGCTTTGCTCCTCTTCCCCGGTTCGAAGAAACTGCTAAGAACTGCGGCGCTGAACTAAACGGCGTTATACGCAGGCGGATGACATAAATGACATACTCAAAGCATGTAATCTAGTCAGTTACTGTGGGAACGTTGTGAGTTTGATTGACGAGGCAATGTTTTTATATATATATTTTTAGTTTGCCATAAGTACAAGCCTGTGGCACATTTATTAGACTCTTTTTACAGAGATATTGAAAACTAAAAACTAATGAAAATCCTCCATGCAACCTTTAAGTACTTATCAAACTAATCAACATCTAATTTAATATCTAATCGAATGTAAATAATCAAAAAGAGTCATAGATAAAGCTTTGGTCACGATACACTTACTCACACTGGGAGTAACCAAAAAGTTACTGTTACTTCAAACTCAATATTACTCGTAAGTGTGTTAGAAAACTAGTGTCTACAGAGTGCTGCCCGGTGGTGGAGTGGTTAAGGCAGCAGCACATATGCCAGGCTCCATGTGCAGCTTTGTGAGTTTGTTTACTGCATGCCCTCCCTTCTCTCTCACCCACATTTCACAGCTTTAATGTCTGTCTAATAAAGTCTACGGGCCAAATAACCCTTAAAAATGAAAAGAAAAAAACAACAATTTCTTCAAAAGTTACTCAAGTAAATGTAACTGAGTACTACCAAACTCTGGAAATAAACCACTTTAAACTAAACAACTTCTGCTAAACTGATATTCACTTTTGATCATTTAACATTACGCACATCTTTTTACTTTTTGTATTATCATTATAAATATCTTGAATTTTAACATGATTTTGATTACATGCAGACTTCTCATACTCTATTCAATGTAGACTAAATTATAAATATAGTTTTTTTTTGCAGTGAGATTAATTAAGTTATTAATACATATTTTAAATTCATAAATGATAGGCCTACACATGTTATCTTTTGTTTTGAGTGAGACTTTGTAATCTTTTGTTTCCTCACCTTGTCACAGCACTGAGCACTCTTACCTGTGACTGAAGTGAGCAGAACGTTCAAGTAAAAGCTCAAATTCCTTGGCTTCTTCTTCCAAGTCTGCAGCCTCTTTAGTTTTCTGAGCCTCTTCTCCATCTCCGTATCCTCCTTCAGTGACAGAGGGAAGGGGAGCATTGAGTCATGACATCATAATTCACCTGCTCCTGTTTTCACGGTTAAATCAATATCAGTGTGTCCGAGTCAAGGTTGGCGACTGGCCTTCACAGCTCAGCTCCTTCCTACTTCTTTCTAATAGAAAATCATATAAATTGTCTCTAAAATAATTAAGCCTTCAGATCCGTCCATGCCCTATATTTTTACTGGCAGCCTGGTGATAAACAGCACTGCCACAGAGTCAAGGTGATGCTGGGAATAGAAGTGGGCACTGAATTCTTATCTGCTTCTCCTTGTCATTTTTTTCACAAGGGTACTTCCTTCTCATACTTAAAGTTTTACAGATTTAGTCAACTAAATTAACATTAATCATATAAATGGCTAATATAAAAGGATGTGCAAGGCACGGATTTCTGACCACTACAATGAGCTAATGGGCTAATTATGACCACAATCTACAAATCAATTCAAACAAGAACATTCCTTTGAGACTTGAAAGAAACAAACACATTTTTAAAATCATGTAATAATATCTACAGCTTGACATGAAAAGTGCATGAAAGTTGCTCAAGAGTTTAGCTTTAGTATGGGCCATGGACCGTGCAGCAGGGGCTATGGGCCGTGCAGCCTGGGCCTTGGGCCGGTGCAGCCTGGGCCTTGGGCCAGTGCAGCATGGGCCGGTGAAGCATGGGCCATGGGCCGTGCAGCATAGGCCTTGGGTCGGTGCAGCATGAGCCGGTGCATCATGGGCCGTGCAGCATGGGCCGGTGCAACATGGGCCATGGGCCGTGCAGCATGGGCCGGTTCAGCAGGTCAAGTGTGGCGGTGCAGCCATGTGTGCAGCGCGGTAGCAGCAGGAGGTGGAGCTGAGGCGGCGCTAGAGTCTGGGAGGAGCACATACACACGCTCAAACACCTCTTAAGCTCGGGGACAAACAGGAGTTATTATTTCGAGGCGCCCTTCACTCTGGGGCTATCAGAACTGAGAAAAAACTGCACTACCAGCTTCCGTTTGACCTCGCACGCTTTGACAGAGCTTGTGGGGCGGACTGCAGCTCTGCCCATGTAGAAGACGCCATGGCCGCGCTGGAGGGCTGCCGCTGTCGGGGCACCGCCATCCGAAACAACAACAGTATTCTCTACAACATTTTGAAGAGTGACAGCCTCGCCTTTGCCCAAGAAGAGCAGCCTCAACTCCAGCAGCAAGCTGCGCAGCACCTGTTCCACCGGAGCTCGCCCGGCGCTGGCTCCGCGCAGGACGCGCGGCAGCAGCAGCCGTGCTCCTGCGGCTCCACGCGCCGCAGAGGCGTGCTCCGGTCCCCGCAGGTCACATGCAAAGCAGCGTCCGCCGTCCTGGTCAAGACGCTGCGCTTTGTGAAAAACGTGCCCTGTTTTCGTGAGCTTCCTGAGGATGACCAGCTGGCGCTCATTCGCAGCGGGTGGGCTCCTCTGCTCGTGCTGGGGCTGGCACAGGACCGCGTGGACTTTGACACGGCAGAGACCGTGGAGCCCAGCATGTTGCAGCGGATCCTCACTGGAGTGCCAGACCGGCAGAGTGAGCTCCTGGCGGGGCAGAACAGAGCCGCGGCCGGGGTCTCTGTGGTCGACATCGAGTCCATCAAAGCCTTTCTAAAGACGTGTTGGAGTGTGGATATCAGCACTAAAGAGTACGCGTACTTGAAGGGAGCTGTGCTGTTTAACCCAGGTGAGAATCAGAGCTCCACACTATTCCAGACTATTACAGTTACACACGTGCCTTTACAACAATTGGCTTTAAATGTTACACAATATCTTTTGCCTGCACTTTTATTACCTGCTGTGAAGGTATACATCAAAATGATGTTTGAAGTACAATATAATATAGGCCTATATGACATTTAGACTTTGTGACACAAAAAAGCTTAATGTAAAGGTTGCAACAATTTATATTCTGTTCCCAGTTATTCATAGGCCCAAAATTAACTCATTTGTTATGCAAATCTTATTCAAACTAAATGTGATTTTAGTTTACCATATTGTCTGCAAAGTGCTGTGATGTATGGTTTGTTCCTTGTTTTAGATGTGGAAGGTCTGCGGTGCCTTCATTACATTCAGTCTCTGCGGCGGGAGGCGCACCAGGCTCTGAATGAACATGTGAGGCTGGTGCACAGAGAGGACTCCACACGCTTTGCCAAACTCCTCATTGCCCTGTCCATGCTCCGAGCCATCAGCCCCACTGTGGTCGCACAACTCTTCTTCAGACCAGTCATCGGGGCTGTGAACATTGAGGAGGTGCTCATGGAGATGTTCTATGGGAAGTAGAGGATCGA
Source organism: Eucyclogobius newberryi (assembly GCF_026437365.1). Taxonomy (NCBI): domain Eukaryota; kingdom Metazoa; phylum Chordata; class Actinopteri; order Gobiiformes; family Gobiidae; genus Eucyclogobius; species Eucyclogobius newberryi. Next base: position 19,265,346 of record NW_027315768.1, read on the forward strand.
ATAGAGCTGGACTATTGTTTAGGGCGGAATTTACAAGTGATGGACTATAATGAAACACTGCGCTTGACAGAAAAAGGAATGTAAGATGTTTAGGAGGAAAATGATGCCGCTGCTAAAATCCTTAACTTATTGTTTTTTATACAAACTATTTTTTTAATAAAATAATTCTCTCTACGTTGCTTGCTACCATCCTTCTTTCTGTATAATGTGCATGTATTGACACTACTGAGACATTTCCACTTGAAGCATCTTGTTCAGTACTTAGATATGACAAAGACGTAAGCAGAGATAACTGAATTCACAAATGACGCAGCTCTCTTTGAATAATCTGACTCACACTCATTCATTTCAGCACCAGTTTTTACCTAAAAGCTTGAGCACATTCTCGGATGTAGCAATGGGGTTTTAGCTCTGAAATGCCCCTTTACACCAGCAGAGTGCAACAGAACTCTACATTTGACAGTGGTCTTGACTACAAATCAATCCCCTCAAAATGCTGATGTTATTGCAGAGCTGGAATTGTACCTGTCCTTTTGGATTGTGTGTATTTGTACAATATACAAGACAACATCTGCAGGAGATATTGGACGGATTTAATCACTTACAAAAAACTGATTAGATGGGGCTTACTATTCAATATACATCCAAGAACACACAAAGTCTAAAATGTTATCTAATTTAACATGCAGTATGTACCACAAATCCACTAATGGCTAAAGATTAAATGTCTGTATCTATTCCTCAGTTTAACGGAATATTATGACAAAAGAACAATTTTAAGTGCTGAATATTCTGAAAAAGTTTAGTTTCAGTTTTGATTGAGAATGCATTGTCTTGTCCAATGCAGTATAATAGTTACAGTTTGTAAATGTGTCCTTATGACCTAATGAAGACAAGGTTATGAAAAAAATCGGTGCAATTCCTAATTTCTTTGGCACATCTTGACTCATCACCTAATTACCTTATTGTGTAATTCTGATGCACACTTGTCTCATGAGTATAATGAAAAGCACTGTCAGTTATTTTGGTCTGGAGAAAGTTCAGTTTTAATCCTGTATGAACTTTAGTGACCCTCTAACTCCCTCCTCAGATACAAAATGGTACTACAGTCACATCTTTACGCACTGGGCTCGGTCCAGTCTGTCTGTCGGGGCCCAGTTCCCCTCCAATTGGGCCCTGAATTGCCCTCGGTAATAAAGAGTCCATAAATTCTGTTTGTGAATAAAGCTACATCTGTCTGGAGGGAGGTTTGCAGATACTCACCATCAGCCACTACTGTGTGACACTGCTGTGCGTAAAAAGGAACGCACCAGAGGCATATATGCTCAAAATCACTGGTCAAAGAAAATCCCAGGGGTTTCGTTCTTCTCTTTTCCCTCCAACAAATGTCCACAACGTGCCCTCAGCGGTGACATATATATTTTCTGGTTTGACTTTTACACTTCCGCTGTGTCTCGGTGCGTCTTATTTTTGCCCCAGTTTCTCCTCTTACGTGGCGTCCCGTGGGGTTGAGGGGGAAACAGTAATTTTTCAGTGTTTACCAGCCTCAATCACAAACATCCCCTGCAGTTACGCTTGATCCCCAGGAGAGGGCACTGTTTAGCAGCATTTCACTTGCCGCTGTGTTTACGTTGCCAAATAAAACCAGACATGAGAAAAAGTCTCCGAAGCTTTAAGCAACTAACAACCCCCCGATCCTCTTAAGGATTAATATAAGGTGAGATTGTTGGTGCAGTTCCGTCATACGTGCAGCTCATTTCATCCAGAATGTTTGTTAGAATAGCTTTACCAGTACATAGTGGAAAATGTCTAGTTTGTGGCATCGGACATAAATATAATATAGAGACGACTGGTTCCAAACCCGCTGCATTCCTGTCCCCCAGACTTCGGCTTAGTTGCAGGATTAAAACGAATTGAACCTGTAATGATTTACCGTGTGTAGTGAGCGGCATCAGCGCGCAGAGGAGCAGCAGAGGCGCGTGAGAGGCGCGTGAGTGAGAGGCGCGTGAGAGGCGCGTGAGTGAGAGGCGCGTGAGAGGCGCGTGAGTGAGAGGCGCGTGAGAGGCGCGTGAGTGAGAGGCGGGTGAGAGGCGCGTGAGTGAGAGGCGGGTGAGGGGCGCGTGAGTGAGAGGCGCGTGAGTGAGAGGCGCGTGAGAGGCGCGTGAGTGAGAGGCGGGTGAGAGGCGCGTGAGTGAGAGGCGCGTGAGAGGCGCGTGAGTGAGAGGCGGGTGAGGGGCGCGTGAGTGAGAGGCGCGTGAGTGAGAGGCGCGTGAGAGGCGCGTGAGTGAGAGGCGGGTGAGAGGCGCGTGAGTGAGAGGCGCGTGAGAGGCGCGTGAGTGAGAGGCGCGTGAGAGGCGCGTGAGTGAGAGGCGCGTGAGAGGCGCGTGAGTGAGAGGCGGGTGAGAGGCGCGTGAGTGAGAGGCGGGTGAGGGGCGCGTGAGTGAGAGGCGCGTGAGTGAGAGGCGCGTGAGAGGCGCGTGAGTGAGAGGCGGGTGAGAGGCGCGTGAGTGAGAGGCGCGTGAGAGGGGCGCGTGAGTGAGAGGCGCGTGAGAGGCGCGTGAGTGAGAGGCGCGTGAGAGGCGCGTGAGTGAGAGGCGCGTGAGTGAGAGGCGCGTGAGTGAGAGGCGCGTGAGTGAGAGGCGCGTGAGTGAGAGGCGCGTGAGTGAGAGGCGCGTGAGGGGCGCGTGAGTGAGAGGCGCGTGAGTGAGAGGCGCGTGAGGGGCGCGTGAGTGAGAGGCGCGTGAGAGGCGCGTGAGGGGCGCGTGAGTGAGAGGCGCGTGAGAGGCGCGTGAGTGAGAGGCGCGTGAGAGGCGCGTGAGTGAGAGGCGCGTGAGAGGCGCGTGAGTGAGAGGCGCGTGAGAGGCGCGTGAGTGAGAGGCGCGTGAGAGGCGCGTGAGTGAGAGGCGCGTGAGAGGCACGTGAGTGAGAGGCGCGTGAGAGGCGCGTGAGTGAGAGGCGGGTGAGAGGCGCGTGAGTGAGAGGCGGGTGAGGGGCGCGTGAGTGAGAGGCGCGTGAGTGAGAGGCGGGTGAGAGGCGCGTGAGTGAGAGGCGCGTGAGAGGCGCGTGAGTGAGAGGCGGGTGAGAGGCGCGTGAGTGAGAGGCGGGTGAGGGGCGCGTGAGTGAGAGGCGCGTGAGTGAGAGGCGGGTGAGAGGCGCGTGAGTGAGAGGCGCGTGAGAGGGGCGCGTGAGTGAGAGGGGCGTGAGTGAGGCGCGTGAGGGGCGCGTGAGTGAGAGGCGCGTGAGGGGCGCGTGAGTGAGAGGCGCGTGAGAGGCGCGTGAGTGAGAGGAGCGTGAGTGAGAGGCGCGTGAGTGAGAGGCGCGTGAGGGGCGCGTGAGTGAGAGGCGCGTGAGAGGCGCGTGAGTGAGAGGCGCGTGAGAGGCGCGTGAGTGAGAGGCGCGTGAGTGAGAGGCGCGTGAGGGGCGCGTGAGTGAGAGGCGCGTGAGAGGCGCGTGAGTGAGAGGCGCGTGAGAGGCGCGTGAGTGAGAGGCGCGTGAGAGGCGCGTGAGGGGCGCGTGAGTGAGAGGCGCGTGAGAGGCGCGTGAGTGAGAGGCGCGTGAGAGGCGCGTGAGTGAGAGGCGCGTGAGAGGCGCGTGAGTGAGAGGCGCGTGAGAGGCGCGTGAGTGAGAGGCGGGTGAGGGGCGCGTGAGTGAGAGGCGCGTGAGTGAGAGGCGCGTGAGAGGCGCGTGAGTGAGAGGCGGGTGAGAGGCGCGTGAGTGAGAGGCGCGTGAGAGGGGCGCGTGAGTGAGAGGGGCGTGAGAGGCGCGTGAGTGAGAGGCGCGTGAGGGGCGCGTGAGTGAGAGGCGCTTGAGTGAGAGGCGGGTGAGGGGCGCGTGAGTGAGAGGCGCGTGAGAGGCGCGTGAGTGAGAGGCGCGTGAGAGGCGCGTGAGTGAGAGGCGCGTGAGGGGCGCGTGAGTGAGAGGCGCTTGAGTGAGAGGCGGGTGAGGGGCGCGTGAGTGAGAGGCGCGTGAGAGGCGCGTGAGTGAGAGGCGCGTGAGAGGCGCGTGAGTGAGAGGCGCGTGAGTGAGAGGCGCGTGAGAGGCGCGTGAGTGAGAGGCGCGTGAGGGGCGCGTGAGTGAGAGGCGCGTGAGAGGCGCGTGAGTGAGAGGCGCGTGAGTGAGAGGCGCGTGAGTGAGAGGCGCGTGAGTGAGAGGCGCGTGAGTGAGAGGCGGGTGAGGGGCGCGTGAGTGAGAGGCGCGTGAGTGAGAGGCGCGTGAGGGGCGCGTGAGTGAGAGGCGCGTGAGAGGCGCGTGAGTGAGAGGCGCGTGAGGGGCGCGTGAGTGAGAGGGGCGCGTGAGTGAGAGGCGCGTGAGAGGCGCGTGAGTGAGAGGCGCGTGAGAGGCGCGTGAGTGAGAGGCGCGTGAGAGGCGCGTGAGTGAGAGGGGCGCGTGAGTGAGAGGGGCGCGTGAGTGAGAGGCGCGTGAGAGGCGCGTGAGTGAGAGGCGCGTGAGAGGCGCGTGAGTGAGAGGCGCGTGAGGCGCGCGTGAGTGAGAGGGGCGCGTGAGTGAGAGGCGCGTGAGGGGCGCGTGAGTGAGAGGCGCGTGAGAGGCGCGTGAGTGAGAGGCGCGTGAGGGGCGCGTGAGTGAGAGGCGCGTGAGAGGCGCGTGAGTGAGAGGCGCGTGAGTGAGAGGCGCGTGAGAGGCGCGTGAGTGAGAGGCGCGTGAGGGGCGCGTGAGTGAGAGGCGGGTGAGGGGCGCGTGAGTGAGAGGCGCGTGAGAGGCGCGTGAGTGAGAGGCGGGTGAGGGGCGCGTGAGTGAGAGGCGCGTGAGTGAGAGGCGCGTGAGGGGCGCATGAGTGAGAGGCGCGTGAGAGGCGCGTGAGTGAGAGGCGCGTGAGAGGCGCGTGAGTGAGAGGCGCGTGAGGGGCGCGTGAGTGAGAGGCGGGTGAGGGGCGCGTGAGTGAGAGGCGCGTGAGAGGCGCGCGTGACTGAGAGGCGCGTGAGTGAGAGGCGCGTGAGAGGCGCGTGACTGAGATGCGCGTGAGCGCGTGAGAAGCGCGTGACTGAGAGGCGCGTGAGAGGCGCGGCTGCGCTTCAGAGGCCGACGCGCGGAGCCACGAGTGAAACAAGATGATGTTTGCAGCGTTCCACACTCCAGCCCCTTCAGCCAAAACACAAACTCAAAGGGCCAATCTATCATTAGTCTGTTTTGAGACCGCACTAAATAGGTCACACTGACTAATGCATATTTGAGTGTAATAAACTCTACTAAAGAGGAATACATTCCGTTTGCTTTGCTGACAGTAACTGGTCACACAAGGACACAGAAGAAAACACATCAAAAGAAAAATCAATGTTTTAATGTGCAGTGCGAAAGTAAAGACAACTGATAATGATTGTGTTTCTATAAAGATAGACATTTCTTTCCAAGTGAAAATTGTGTTTATATATTTATATAAATAGCTATATTATATAGAATACGTATCTATTTGCTATGCATACTCAAAAATCACACCTTCAAATATATTTAAAAAGTCTCTCAAAACACAAATGTATTCTTTTCTTTCCTTAAACATAAAGTATCCATATGAACCAAAGGAATCAGGAGGACGGGGTATGTTGGTCAAATCAAAGCATTGGAAAGGCTGTACTTTAGAATCTGAGAGGGTAGAGGACATATTATTTATTGGCATTGGTCTCAAAATCCACCTTAATCTCCGAACAAACTAAAATCACATTGCAAGTGTACAAAACCAGCATTACACATACACATACCCCTTTGATGATCAATGAAATGCAAATAAGTATGACTTCTCAAGCAAACTCTTTTCCGTTATAAAAATAGACTTCTTTTTAAAATAATCTACAGATTTATTTTAAGGTGAGGCATTTCACTATCACTCTAAAACAGCAAGGCTGTTTATTTCAATAGAAAATATGAAGCTTTAGAGACAAATCTGTGAGCTTGTGTGATTGGAGAGGACTAGCACTGCCTCCCAACCGCTCCACCTGGGTCCAATCTGATACACTCGGCCTGCTCCTCCGTCTTTTTGCATATTCTATGATTTTTTTTAAAGAGAGAATTATTTGAAACAACATACACCTTTCATGAGTATTGTCCAGGCAATTCTGAAGGTGTAAAGTTCATGTAAACTACACATTGTAAAAAAGAAAATACCCAAAATACATGTTCATGTGCAACTTAAAAAAAAAGAATGGATAAAAGAAAAGTCTGTAAAAAATATTAACATTTTAGATAACCAAAGTCCTAAAGATCTGAAGGCAACAAATATGATTAACTCAAAAAACATATGAAAGGACAAAATAGGAAAACACTGATGCTACAAATAAATTGAAATATATGTACAGGACCCTGTTTTCCTTTAGTTGGATGTTTGCACGTGGACATGGATCATATTAGTGTGCACAAATGCCATAAAGTCCTTTTTCATTTCCTTACATGTCTGTGATTCACTGTTAATCAATCAGTGTTTCCTGTAATTCCACATAAAAAATTCACCTGCCGCACAGGTGTGGTCCACATAGAAAAGACACGTCCAAAACTGTTGTTTCCCAGTCAGTGCTGCTCGTTTACAGATCGTTTCATAGCGTTAACGCTGTCTGTGACAACTCTCCTTGTCAGACAGTTGACCTTTGAGCTGTTTGAGACAGTTGTTCTACCAGATGACGCTGGAGATGCTGGTTTCGCGTGGCAGCAGAGGGAGCATGGCGTTGTTGGGGTGGGCTTCCTCCAGGCTGTGCTCTCGACTCTTTCCTGGGGGCCTCTGTCCATTGAGCAGTGTGAGCGGGATGTTGCAGTAGGTGTGCTGGTTCCCCAGAGAGGACAGAGGTGGCAGGGTGCCTCCGGGGGGAATGTCAAACTCGTAGCTGCGGTAGTAGTGTTTCTGCCGCATGGTGGTGTGGTAGGTGTTGTGGAAGGACGAGCGCAACTCTGGGTGAGCCGTGGCCATGGCTGTGGAAGTGGCAGCTGCCATGGAGATGGCAGAGACGGTCTGCAGCTCTCCAAAGGGGCCCTGCTCGCTCACATCCAGCGCCGGCTCATGACTCAGCATGGATTCTGTGCGCCTGAAGGGCATCTCGTACTGCAGCTGCTTCCAGAACTTGGAGCTGATCTTGTTGCTCTTGGGGCCGTGCCACTTGATGACAGTGAGGGTTTTGATGGTGTGTTTGAGCGCTTCCACCTCCTGATAGTTCATGATGCCTCTCAGCTCAGCACACTCGATCATTATGACCTTAATCTCTCCGGTCACTAACATGTTTCTAAGCCTGGTCTCCAGCTCGAAGATGCTCCAGCCTCGACGCACCACGTAGTTTGGGGTCATGACTATAATGAGGCGCTTGCTCTGGTCCACGCAGCGGGCCACGTCTTCAATGTACGCTAAAGCAATAAGAGATAAGGGAAAAAACAGCCTATTAGTTAATATGTTGAATAAGACGACATTTTTAAGAGGCAATGTTTCGTTACTGTGAAACTGACAAATCTAACAACATTGTAGCCCACAAAGTAAAAACTGCAGCACTATCCACTGCATTTAGAACTGAACTTTACAACGCATGACAAGAGAATGCAATAACAGGTGCATATAAGTAACATCCAACACTGTGGCATGGATGAGGACATGTACACACAACACAGAACAATGACTGTGACTGCTCTGCTGTCACTTCCAGCGCTATGGACCACCACTAAACAAGTGCTGTAATCCAAGGGAAAAATGTGCGCAGAATGCTGTATGTGTCCTGTGAATGGCTGTTTAACTGTGAAGCTGTTCAAGTGTGTTTTAGAGAAGCAGAAATGACAGCAGCTGATACAAAAGGAAAAAGACTGACGACGAGTACCTCCAAAGAGCCGGGTGTCATCCGGGTAATGCTCATTGGTGAGACCTGAACATAAACATTTAGACAGTGAAGTCACGGGAGGAAGACTGTACGGACAAACAGACACAGTGGTGAAAAGCATCTCCTCTCTGCCCCTGTCTTATCTCAAGTTTGATTAATCAGATACCATGTTCCCCTGATTGGACATTCATCTACAATGATTCTGGCTTGGCACTGACGCTGGCGGCAATTTTCTTTTGATTAAAGGAAGGAGGCAGCTCAGTCAGCGGGGCTCAGAGGCTGCTCACTTTTGGAGCTGATGTTTAATTCTGTCTGGGCCGAAGTCGGATGTGTGTTTGCGTTTTATCTGTTCCTCATGAAGCCCTGAGTACAAACACTGCATCGCTTCTAACTAGAGCAGTGCACCGCTGTGCCACTGATGGACTACTAAACAGAAGAGCGCACATGAGTGTATGTTCAGAAGGAATGTATTAATGCATGGACAAAAGCTTAATACATTTGTTCAATATATCAGTGAACAGTATCCACGATGATGTCTTGGTATTATTAGATAAAGACTGCGTTTATGTGCCTATGACTTGAGTTCACAGCAATTCGCCAGTAAATTAGATCATGATTGGATCTCTAACAGAAAACATGAAACACAAGACAGTGACAATGGATTAAACTTCACAAAACAATAGACAACTGTGCTGCTAATAAGTAAAAACAGGAGTAAATTACACCTGGTTTGACTTACTTCCAGTGGGAATGAGGTCTCGATCGGGGATGAAGAGTTTGTATCCATAATGTTTCTCTAGAACGTCTGGGAGGATCTCCAGGGCAAAGCGTTCCTCCTCTCTGGTCTCCTGGCTCCACTGGTCCGGATCCACTTTGGTGTAGGACAGGTATGCGTCATAGTCTTTGTTATCTGCAAAATAAAGCAAAAATCTAATCTGAAACACGCCTACAGCTAATGAACAAGCGGCCGGCCAATCTTTAAATGTGCACAACGAAACCTTTCTGCTGGGGGTAACTGGGGGTATCCTCTCATGCGGATGATATTGCTTTGACTGGAATGTCCCACTCTATGGTATTAATCTGTATTTTGCGTGTTATTTATTTCATGTTATTATTTCAACCTTGAAAGACAGATCTGACCTGTAATTTTGCTGGGTTACGCCACCTCCTTGTCTCCATGGAGATGGATAACTTTAATGCCATACATTCTAGGAAAAGAAGATGGCAGAACCTCCACGAGAAGAGTTACATTGTGTCCAGATATTGTCAAATACATGCATCTGCTTGATTCTCTCCTTGATAATAATATTTCTCGCCACATTCTGCTAATCTCAAAGACACACAACTACAGCTAAGTAAGTACTAAGTATGTCAAGTTACCAAGGACACACTGCTGAGTTATGAACAGCGAGAATGAAACCGCAGTAACTCTGAGAGGACATGATGGCATTTTATTTGATGTACTTATTACAAATACAAAAAATACAAATCCATTCCCCACTTCTGACTGATTTCCCAGAGGACAATGTGAACAGACAAAGGAGCAGCAGCGGTGACATGAGCAGGTCCTAGTTATTACCCAAAAATGGGCCAGACAAAGGGAAACAGGAGCAAGTTTGAAAAGTGGAGGGGCCACGGCTGTGCTCCAAACACATCAAACATGGCTTTTAAATTGGCAACCAGCTCCTGCAAATTAAGCACCTGGAAGACTGGAATCAAACGCTCCTCTCTGACTCGTCCCAGACTTAATCATGGGGAAGTTTGAGTCAACAAAACAGTGTGTAATAGATAATTCATGCTACTGTAGAAAGAAACAACACTCTGATTAAAGCTGAGTGGGACTACAAAGAACGAGACAGACAGAGACAGGAGGAAAGTTTGACAAATTCTGCGCAGGAAACAAAAAGTTGCTCGTAGAAAATAGGGACAATACATTTTTGCCTCATTTAACTTTGCCTTAAATGCAATCAATGCAATGGTTATCAGTAAAGTTTAATGGCTGTCTCAATACTCGAGAGCCTGAAGAAATCGGTTTTCAATTTGCATAACTACATAGTATTACAGATTTTGCTCATGTTATCAATGAAATGAATCGGAAACCTTCACTTTAATGTGAGTGTGCCGAGCTAAATGTTCCGATCTGCGGGTAAATCTCAAACTTCCTCAAACTTCCTCAAGTTCGCCTTCTGCCTCATCCCGGAAAGCCCCGATACACAAAGTTCAGTACGAACTAATGTATGTACGAACTAATGTTTGTACGAACTAATGTTTGTACGAACTAATGTCCATAATTTTCAGTCTTGAAAAAGACACATGTAATACTTACAATTCAGCTGAATGTTTCAGAAACAGATTGTTATATGCAATTATTGGTCTTGTGCTCATTTGTTATCACATACTGTGGCTGTTTAGCCCCGAGCAAGCTTTCAAACATTCAATTAAGATTCTCCCGCTTTTCCTATGGGGAAAATTAATGGAAAATGTACTTCCGGAACCAAATGGTGGGCAGTCACTGCTGAGCTCCATTAGCATCGCAAGTAGCAAATTGCAAAGGCTGCAATCTTTGAAATATCATCATTTTCTCCACAAACAACATTTCCTGTCTTATTCTGCATATAAAAGCTGCTATCCCTGTAGTTTACATCTGTACAAGCACTCAAATGCATGTGGTGCTGATCTAAGTCAGTTCTGGGGCTTATTTCAGTCATTTGTCAATGACACTTTTCAACTTTGAACAGACTTGTAAAATCTAATTGCAATTGCCAAATTTTGCAATAAGATATTGTTCCCAAATCATGCAGCCCTAGTTTGTGTAAATACCAACAGCAGAGGTGTTATCGCAGCTTTTGGGCCACTCTCTACTCTCCCGTGTGTGTATTCATTTCCAATTACCAGCAAGAAGGTAATTGCACAGTGAAACTGCAAAAGTTCTTGTGCCTCAATAGGGAAGTTGCTTTATGTCTGACTAGTCTCTGTGCACTGATTCTTGGCCCTACACCAGAGAAAGGTGGACACATCATCAGGTGACATATTGAGACTGATCTCTTTTTAAATCGGAAACAAATTGAAAATCTGTCTTGGCTCTTCCCTATGCGCCTGCTGCACCTACACAATCACACACGCCACCGCTGCAACAAACCAGAAGGGGAGAATGAAGAGACAGAAAAATGGTCGGCTGTCACCCGGGCAGCACCACAAGCACAGGGCTGCAGGATTGGGAAGATAAATCAACTCATCCAGTCGTCATGAGCTTCTTGAATAAGGAAACACACAGGTTAAAATGGTAGAAAAAAGCGGGAGAGCGTTCTTTACCTCCATCAATGTCCTCGCTGCCAAAGTGTCTCCTATAGCAAAGCATGAGCTCGATCTTGTAGCACTTGTAGAGGGAGATGAGGAAGATGAGTAAGAGCAGAATCGCTCCCAGGCCTCCTGCCAGCTCCACCGTGTACATCAACTCTGCTGAAACACACAGGCCAAAACAACGGTACGTTTCAAGCGCCCATAAAAAGCATAACACAGCCTAAATAAATAATAACTCCCTGCAAAAGTTTAAACATAAAAATGAATGATGTAATTTTTTGTACACATTTCAGTTTTGTTTGGGTACATTGCCTTGTATAACCCACTGCCAGGCTGATTGTGGATGTAATGATGCGCAATTCTCTCCAAATTTAATGTGATATTTTAAAGAGAACAGTAGATTTATTTTTCTACATATTTTTTTAAAGGCCTTGGCAAGCGTCTGATACAAAAAGTACAGACTTAGAATACAAAAGTGCTAAAAAACAATCAAGTCTTCAGTTTTCTTTTAGCTGTTGCTGGAACCAAACAATGCATTTAAGCAATTTGATATATTGTGACAGCCAACAATTTATCATCACAATAGTTTGGTTATTGTCACTTTCCTAATGATGATACGATTAAGATAAGATTAATGTTTTTGTGCATGATCTCTGGCAAATAAATTACAAATTAAACTATTCATCTTCCAGTCATAGGCGACATATTGAGGACATTTTACCATTCAAAAGATACTCAGTTTTGAATTGTTAGATCATATTGCAACGGCCTACATTTTTTTATCCTTCTGAAACCAATGGATAGGCTGGGTTCATATTAAAAAAAATATCATGCTTCTGTAACTCTATGGGAAACATCCAAACTTATGACCCACAAATGTTGGACTTCTATTAAATATATTAATCTTAAAGTCCTTTCAACTGACAATAATCACGTCTTTGGGTTTGAATAATGTCATCACTTTCTGAAGCTATTTTTTTCCATTTATAGAGTCGTATTTACAGAGATATTAACCATAAACTATAGCACCAAATCTGTGATCTGACATTAAAGTAGTATAGAGTACAAATATATTTTTATACTCAAAAACAGAACAAGACCTGGGGCCACCAATGGACTAGAACTTTTATCAGCTTTACAATAATAGATTAAAGAACAGAAAACACCTCCACAGAAGCAGGGCTGTATTAACTTTGGAGAAGGTCTATACAAGAATATAAGAGATAATGAGAAAAGGGCTTGATTTCTTGTGGAGCGGAGCAGCAGTGACACAAGCGCTGCACTTTGGCTGCCGTCCACACAGGGACACTTTTTGGATTAGATTGTATTTAAAACTGTACTACTTATCTCACTCCCTCTGTGTAAAGTATTAGCTCTGGCTCTCTTCCCCCTCTCGATTCTCCATTCTTCTTCTTCTCTATTATCTCATCGCGTTTACCCCAGAGATACAGCTCAAGGAAGGATGACTTATGTTGTGTATTAAAGCAGCATTTACCTGCCTGGCTCTGCTTGAACAGCTCACCTTATATATCTGTCACTGAGGGCTGCAACACTCACATGTTACCATGACGACGCCTATGCAACCACTGCATTACTAGATTATGTGCATGGCAGTGCTGTATACTTTACATGCTAGATAATAGAAGAATGTGTCTCCATCTCTGAACTGAACACCAGAGGAGTAAAGCTACTGATACACCTGCTCAAATAGTACTCGTATACAAGTAAAAGTAACTCAATCAAATGATTACCTAAGGTAAAGTACTGAAGTATTTGCGGTAGAATCTACTTATGTATCAAAAGTACTTTTTACAAATCAATTTCAGTTGCGGCTTCAAAACTAAAACTTAAATAGTCGGCTCCTTTTAAAAGACAAGAGGTGAATTGTATTTTCATCCACCATCTAAAACTAGCATCATTTATGTAAAAGAAAATATTAGAAAAGAAGGATTCAATTAGCCAATATTTTGTACATTTATTGTTTCCAAAACAAAAACAAGAAAAAGCCGACTTAAAGCTTGTTAGAACTGTCAATATTGTTAAAGACCTTTAAACATTTACAACAGACGGTGTGATCGGTGGCATAGCAGCCACAACATGTGCAGAGGAAACGCTTCAGTGTCTGGAACATCTGCACGAAGCAAGTCTCTGGAGTGAGCGCCATATAAGGCCGAACATAAGACAAACTCCAGCACAGTTTTTCAATGTAGTTGAGTCAGAGTAATAAGTACTAAGCTAAAGTACTAGTAAACTTAAGTACAGTACTTACGGTAAGTAAATATACTTCTTATGGTGGTTTAGTTTAGTTTGCATTTGTAGATTGAAAACTACTTTGAAAAACATCAAGGTCTGGAAGGAATTTAGTTTGAAAATGTAAACATTTTTTCACAACACAATGTCAAAGTACAGATTATAAAGCGCTACAGCTTCTCTGACACCACCGTCCCACTTGATTTCAGAACTGTTTGTATTTGGGCCTCAAAACTCCTGCCACGAACATGACTCAAACATCACCAACTGAACTGGACCTAAATTATAACTGAAATTTGCAACATTGAAAAAATTACATTTGGACTCAATTTGAAAAGTTACTTTTTCGACCGACTCTGGACCAGATCTGCTGTCATTTTAGTTTCATTAATTGGATGTCTTAATTTCGTTTACTTTTTCTCTGTGTCATGTGCTTGTTTTGTGTTTTAAGTGTTAGAATTAAAAAAAAAAGAAAGAAAGAAAATTAGAACCACAAATATTTCAGGTTTCACTGAGGGGTTTACATGTACATCCAGCTTGCTGTAGGTACAAAAATGGTGTGTCAGGGATTGTACAAACAGGGCTAGTAATATTTAGTTGTAGTAGCAATATTGTATCTGCTATGTAGCTATAGAATCTAATAATACGATTAGTACCAGTAATACTAGCAGAGGTGGATGGTCTGATATAGATTTGTTCAGCCAATACCGATATTACTGTATCGATGCTTGATGAGTGTTATTCACAATTGTCTTGCTGCTGTGGCCGATATATTTGGCCACAGATAATTTGCTGATACCGACATATTTTGATATCCATACCCAAAAATCATCATAAATTATCTTTTCAGAACAGAATAAATGTATCTGGGGTATAACATTATTTGCGACATGCTTGTGTAAAAATACAGTCATATTATTGGCGTGATATCTGCTCTATTTCCATTTTTACTCATAAGTTTGATTAAAAAGACACATTGGATGAACTGAGAACAAACAGAGGAGGACACATGGACACACACAGACTGGGGCACCGCAAAAGAATATCAGTAGCTATCGAAATTAGTGAAAATCTTCCGATACCAATACAGGGGCCGATACAGGGGCCAATACTGGGGCCGATACAGGGGCCAATAACTCTCACATCCCAAATTGATAGATGGATGTGTAGCTGCAGAAATGGCACAGATACTTTACATCTACTTTTTTTTTAATTTTAAACTTTTACTCAAGAAACTAAACTATAAGAATATTATATTATGAGTAATATATTGCAATTCTAAATAATTGCTAAGCGAAGCCTCCACTTCCCGTCGTTCCTTGTTAGCATTCCTCTTTTCCATATGAAGAGGGGAGGCCTGCAGAGACCGCCACAGTTCTGCTGCAGGTCATACAACTGTCCACTGAAGCCTTCCGGGAAATAGATACATGAAATAAACATTAGAATATTGTTGGCGAGGAAGATGGCGTTTGTACTTGAAGAATCTTGAAACGTCCCTCTTCAGCTTTTGAAATAGATGGAGAGCTACTCACATGGAAACTGGTCGACAGAAGCGGTTTACTGAGCTGTAGATTAAAGCTCGCTGACAGACGCGTGAGCGCTGGAGAATTGTAATTGTAGTGGGCAAAAAAGGCTGTGCAATCGTGGGACTCAAAAATACCAATTTGCTGTTTAAAGAGCCATCAAATTGTGAGTCTTTAAGGGTGACAGCCAGTGTGTGCAAACAGTTTTAGACAAATAAGAAAGAAAAGAGACGTGGCATTGTGCACGGAGACTGCCAAAGCGAGCTCATAACAAAAGCTGTGAAGATGTCCTATTTACTTTTACAGGTGAGCGCGGCACAATTTGAGAAGTGTCCTTCCAGATGACTAACAAAACATTTTCTCTCACGCAAACACTTCCTTGAAAAGTTGGCGCAAAGTTTTACATTTCTGCCATTTTTGGTTTAAGTGAGCTCAACGTTTTCCATTTTGTCGTCGTCAAGCATTTTTTTTTTAACGTGAATCTAAACTAGTTGTGAATGTATTTTCAAACTAATTCAGAGCTACTGTATTCCTCTGCCTTTTCATCAAATTTGCCTTCTTTACAACAGTTTTTCACAATTGTCTGGCAAAAATAATCTTAACACAATGCCACAACTTGCTTCTGAAGGCGACAGGAAGCAGCCCCAAAGACACTTCTAAAACAAGACTCACTTTTAGGTTTGAAAAAAAAAAAAAAATATGAGCAACGATAATTGGGGTATGATGACAATCCACAATTGGACAAACTGTTGCTGTTGAGATGATTCTCTCTAATACGTTCTATAAAACTGTTTACATGTATTGCTGTTGACAGTTCAAGAAAGCCAAGATCACAAACATGTAAAAGAAACTGTTTGTGAAACTCTAGACATCCACAGAGCAGTATTCCCACTTGAGTGATGGGATGACGGAGCCGCCTTGAATATTTAATCTTTCACATAGTTTTAATGAGGACATACGACTGTGTGAAGTGTGTGAACGTTTGAGCAATGCTTTTGACAGAGCTGTGAGTGGAGAAAGAGGTCTCACTCTGTCTTAGGAGCTGGATGGTGGCGTGGGGGCGGCCGTTGGCATTTTCCACGTAGCAGGTGTAGTTGCCCAAGTCCTCCTCCTCCAGTGAGTCTATCGTCAAGGAGATGACCACTTCTTGTTCACCCAGATGCTCCTTTACCACTCTGGAACACAAACCAAACTTCAGAATCTTCACATAAAACACTGAGTGACAGGGTTCTAGTCAAAAAAAGCTGTTCTGTTTTTTTTCCAACAATATAACATGGAGGTGTTTCATCGACATGAAATATATTTGTACAGAGCTTTGAAATATTATGAACTTTGTTTTCAATAATTCCATTTGTTCTATTTGAGAGAGTAGCGGAGCGTGTCTGCTAAATAAGATTCTAATGAACAAAGTAATGCTTTCAGAAGGGCCCCTCCTCGCTAGTTAAACCCATACTTCGCAACATTCCCCATGGTGACACATATGTTTATGTCATACTGTAGAATATTATAGCTAAGGGAATATTTCCATGGAAACAAGCAGGAGGAGGCTTCTTCGAGCTGAGAGTAAGAATGCTTGTTCTGCAACAAAAACATCAAAAGTGAAAAAAAGAAAAAAAAAGATTTGATTTATTGATTAAAAAGTTTCATACTGGGGCTTTAAACAGCTGATATTAGAGTTGCTTCTGATGCTACTACTCAAACTCACTAAGCGACTAAATGATCAAACTACTTTTTACTCCAAGATTGGTCCGTGTAATAAAACAAGTGTAATATTGCTATCCACCTGCAATAGACAACATCAATCCAATGTCATACAGGGGCCCACAATATGTAATGTAAAGTAAAAGACCCACTGTTAGTGTGCTCATAGTAAAATGGCCCCTCTAAAGTGACCACAGCATGTGCTCCTCTGGTGCTACTGTAAATACTTCACGTTATGTTAATTCCTTCTCTGCACTCAAAACATATGAGAAATGAAAATCAATAAGGGCTCTTCCTCGGCGTGTGCGGGAGGGGAAATCAAATAATGGCCATGAGGAGGAAATCTTTTTATAGCGGCTGCCATGGTAACGGGGAAGGAAGGAGCAAAAGTAATATTCCATAAAGTCAATGAGTGGCCCCCGCTGGGCTGCTTGAGCCTCATACACACTACTTATCCCACTTTGTACGGCGCCCTCCGCTGCACCGGTGATGCATGGCCAACAACAATGTGCAAATGAGAAAGTTGATTGTTAATATTTGTGCCGCCTTATTCTTCCGCCTGCATCATGTGCATCAACATTAAGGTAGAGGAGTAGAAGTAGGAGGATAATGACTTTCAAGCATCTCTCCACTCACTGCTTCATGCTGATAAACTGCACATAAGGACGCCTTGTTGAGGGGATTTAGAATCGGTAATTGAATGTGTATCAGGAGTTTTAACCGTGAGTGGCTGGAAATGCTTATTTGTCATTTTTTCTCCCCTGAAAATTTAGCCTCTCTGGAATGTTGGCGCTGAGATAGAAGGAGCAATGGGAATAATTCATGGATCTCGAGGGAAGGCGGGGAACTTTGAAGCCTGCCTCTTCATATTAGCACACGCTCGAGCAGATGGGGAACAGCCCGACGGATAATGACCGCACCAAAGCTAAATGTGGGGCTCACATGTGAAGCGGGAAGAGACAGGTCTAGGTTAGTTACATGGGCAATTAGCTGCTCATCACTCCATGTTGTTTTATAATTTAGTTAATCCATAATATACACATCAAAAGCACGAGGAATATGACACAGACGCAAGCGCTAAGTAGCAACGACCTCAAAGCAAATACTGTCGCTACCGTGTACTTTTCTGTAACACAAATAAAGCACTTACAGCCACCTGATTGGTTTCATTTGAAATTAAGTTCATCTTTTCACTAACAAATCAACTAATCAAGATGAGTTAACTATACAAAAAAATAGCTGTAGTCATATTTTGAGAATCATCAATATTTGGAATATACATTCTAAAACACATACAAAAACTAACGGCATAATTAGGTCAAAATGCCCAAAAAGATTTGCCTCAAACACTTCAGTTCACTACAAAATGTATTTAAAATGTCTCAATATGCAATGATAATATTGGTTTGACTAGTCGGCAATTATCGCTTACAATTCTACTACTAAAATAATTGCTAGCTACAGCCTATTTTTCATGAGCCTAATAAAAAGCATGAGATTAAGGACATTGACGCATAAACAAATATGCTCTATTTGGGTAATAATATCATGAACACATTTCTGTCTTTTCTCCTGAATCAGAAAAAAAAAACTGTAAAAGTAACGTCTTTGTTTCTCTTTGTTTCTTTTTTTACCACCCTCGCGGTCTTTAGAGCTGCGTATCAGTATTTGTAAAACATAATTGAGGAAGTCTTAATAGCAGTAAATGAATAGAAATCCTACTGTTAAAATAGGCCTTCTTTGTAAAACTCGTATGATCTATTTCTAACATTCCTCCTCCGTTCACCTGCTTCATATTGATCTCGTCCCGCAGGCGTTTCATGTTGACTTGGATCTGTATTGCTCATTTTAATCACAGCACCGGCCTATGCTAATATCCAATCACGCGAGTTATGATACCAACAAAAAGCCTTGTTTCAGCACCTTCTGCAAATGTGAATTTATGGAGCCAGGTTACCATGGAAATGAACTCCTCCAGATCAATATGCTCCAAGTTGGGCAAACACACACGCCTAAGGAAACTCGCACCCGGGCAATGAGGTGCTCCTCCCTCTCAGGTCAACTTTTGGAACTTCACAAAGAAAGCTAAAAGTGTCTGCGTGTGGGCTGAGTAGGAGAGAACAGTATTATGTTTTTATAGTTGTCATATTGTTCCGCTTTGTTTCTTTATTGTAACCGAACAAGAAAGTGCTGCATTGGTTAAAAAAAAAACAACGACATATATAAGTCAATGTTATTTACAGGCAGTGGTTAAAAGTCTGCCCACATTTTTAAATCATTACTACAGGCAGATGATACGTTAAAAACAAAACATATATCAAATATATTTAATGTACAGTGAAAAAACAAGCATTATTTAGCTATTTTCTTTTATAATATCACAGTTTTTGTATTGGAGCTTGGGGTGGAATTTGTTGAATGTGTCTTCAAACGTATTTGTTGAGGTTTAACTACCAGACAAATGTGAAATGTCTGTACAATTATTCACAAAAGCAGAAATATCAAAGTTCACAGGTACCACTTTAAAATAATTACACCTTGATTTGTCTTAAAAAGTTAATTCATAATGAATATATAGTTTTTTGAGCATGATTTAGGCTTAGTAACTACTTACGGTTAGGGTTAGAGTATTTAAGTAGTAGTTAAGTAGATACTAAATCTTTCTTAAAAACTATTTGCTCACTATGAATTAAGTCTTTGTTCATGATTTACTTTAAAACCAGTTTCAAACTTAACTTGACTTCATTTTTAATCCGTTCTCTCTTTAAACCACCGGGCAGCACTTAATCCACTCTTTTTTTCCGCTCTTTTTTACTTTAAACACATTTGGCATATCTTCAAAACAACAATATTATCTACATTTAAATATATTGCCCATCACCTTAGCCCCAGTGGCAAAACCATAACATCACAGATTTTATGTTCCCACATCGGCGTGAAATCAGAACCTCTCATTGTAAATGTGTAAAATTTTAACATCTATAACGTCTATAGTTAAAATGATTCAAAAAAACAAAGACACAAACATCTAGTGTAATCTCCCATACGTAAGGTGATATGTCTGCTTTTCTGTGGTAAATGTTATGGACAGGTTCAGGTTTTGTGCGATACTTGAACCTCAATCAACTCATTTACAGTTACATTTTAGCACATTCTTGATGCATTGTTAAAATCTGAATTATGCAAAAAATGAATAAATGACAGGATTGACAAAAAAGACAGTAAACAGTAAGGATTGCGTGGTCTCAAATCTTTGGATAGAAACAGTTACGAAAGGAGGAAAAGGAGAAGCTGATGGCATACAGCAAATGATTGAGCCACTGCATGAAATGTCTATGAATTATTAAGCACAACTCCCTTTAGCCTGTTGGAAATCCTGAGGCCAACGAGTAATGGCGACTGACACACACACAATCTTAAAAATGTAAAATATTGCAAACTTTCCTCCACCGTGCCCTGTCACCCTCCCCTCGTGGCCCATCTGCATGCCTGTATAGGTGGGTGCAGTGCAGGGAAATAGTGGCAGTGGTGTGAAAAATGGTGGTTGTTAACCATCTGACAGGCCCGTTTCCCCAGAGCTGCAGCCTCTCCTAACAGGCCTAATGGGAAACATGCACACAGACTTGGAAAGCCACTTGTTTAAATGTGTTGTACACCGGGAGAAGGAGAAATGACACGGAGATGGCTTTGTTTGTAGTGTCCAAGGCTCCGAAAGAAAAATGTTACAGCAAATGGTGACAAGGAAAAAGGGTGCTGTATATATATATGTATATGCACGCTTAACTTTCCTATATGCTACAAATGCAGTCGCCCATTTTAAAGCGCATATGACAGGTTAGACTTCACATTTCACTAAAATGGCATGAACATGAATAATCATGTTCATGACATTTTAGTGAAATGTGAAGTCTAATTTAAGATTCTGAAAATAATTTTTCCTTTTTTCACCATGTTTGACACTTCCTGATTGGACATGAATACGTGTTTAGGTTGTCAGAAGAAAATGTCCTTTTTGTGTAAATTGTCCCTGTATTTCCAATGATTGTCGCTTGTTGACTGACAGAAAGATTCCGTTTTAATTCCGTTTGGAATTCTCAATTTTCTACGTATATATTTCTTGACAAACTGTAAAAATGTGAAACTATACTTAATATTTACCCCAAAACAAAAAAATAATAATTCTTAAAACATGAGATCCTGTCATATGCATTTTAGTATTTAAAATATTGTACAAACATACGATGGCGGAGCATGGTAGAAAGGAAAGGTTGTGGAATATTGTGTACTATTGTGTAATAAATTCCATCCCTTTTCT
The DNA here is from genome assembly GCF_026437365.1 of Eucyclogobius newberryi. NCBI lineage: Eukaryota > Metazoa > Chordata > Actinopteri > Gobiiformes > Gobiidae > Eucyclogobius > Eucyclogobius newberryi. The sequence continues at coordinate 19,286,231 of NW_027315768.1, forward strand.
AATCAAGAAAAACTTTTCCTTCCATTAAACACTTTAATGAGTTGACTACTGCTACTACAATTACTGCTTCCAACAATAACTCACTGCTTGCTACAACAACTACCCAAATACAAATCAAAGTTACTTATATACTATTATGCAGTATAAGCAAACCTTTCAACTAGATTTCCCTTTCACAATAGCCTTCACGCCATCAGCATCAAATGAATGAAGATACACATAGTCTTATCCGGCTGTCATTAGCATTAAACTGTATTTCACTGCTTCTCATTGAGCAATGAAAGATAACAATGTTGCACGGAGCCTCCTTGGCAATTGACATGTTTATTGTGCTGAATAAAAATAAAAGTGCCAAAATACATATTCAGTTTAACTAATGATCTGCATGATATAAATCCAGAACAAAATAGAAACTAATGGCTGCTTTTGAAGATGGTGACAAAATCTTTCCATGCATTTATCATTTCAAATATGAAGTTAATGACCTAAAACAGTCAAACCCTCTCTGAACATCTATTTATCTCTTAAATGTCTGGCAGTGATTTGCGCTTGCTCCAAAAAGAAGAGAGATAAATACGTTCACCCTCAAAAACAGACTGTTTCAGGCCCTAGGACAGCTCCAAAAACAGTTAAAGCTTTTCGGTGCTAAGTTGAGATGTCTTACTTGATGTCACTCTCTTGAACTCGCTCTTCATCCAAGTCCTCTACAAACTTCTCTCCTTTCATCCAGTACATGATCGGCGCTGCTTCTCCTTTGTAGCCGAAAAAAGCTCGACACGTCAGGTTCAGGGTGCTACCTGCACAGACAAAACACACAAGAAGAGTAAGTGAGCGGGGCGGGGAGATACTTAGAGAGTTGCAAAACACTTTATCAGACAAAAATGTGCTTAATTCATTGTATATAAAATATTTTTTAATTGAGCGTAGTGACCTTGGGATGTTCATTTAATTTAATTCATGACCATATTCATGTTATGGAGCACAAACATATTGATTACTAACAAGATATAATACACAAGAATTTATTCCCTCTCGGTTAGCCCTTTCAGTTCAACATTATATCCACAGTCAGGCTAGCATGCTCCTCCACCTGAGGTCTGAATCAAGTTGTAATTAAAACATACTTTTCCCCCAGCATAGAGGTCACACAGGGAGCTTAAAGTGCAGTTACTGACCACATGGGGGCACTCAAGAGCTTTACAAAGCGCCCCATGAGACTGGGTAAGAAAATGAGAGGGAAGTTAGGGAGTGAAGGGGAGGCTCACACAATAACATTATTTTATTTACAGCTGCTAGCGGCCATCAGCGAGTGTTAGGAGTCAACAACTGCTGTTTGCCCGCTGTTAATATGTTGAAGAAAAAGTCACTGTCATCAAACTATCATCAGGGCTTTTGTCCAGTGGAGGGCACCGTGACAAAGTAGCTTAAAACAAAGACCACAAAAAAAGAACGAAATGAAAGAATTATGTTGTATGAGCTAATTATATTTCAATGGCCCTGTGTAAGACAAAACTACACTGTTTTTATATTTATACGGTGTGTGTATATATTGCATTCCTCTGCATTGACCCAAGGGAGATCAGCCTGTTGTAGCATATACATCAAAACATGTAAACAATCAAAGAGACGCATAATGCCGCATAAACAGTAAAGAAAATCATCTTGAAAAAGAACGGTTGAGGGACCACAGGAATATGTTGGGATTGACTGAAGTATGTATAAAAAAACTGAATAAAAACAAAATCCATAAATGAGAACTCTTTTTAGATTAGTGACAGGAAGAAAACAAATTGTCCGTCAAAGTTATGAAATTAACAACTGCACCCGTTTTGCATACTATTGAAAAGCATTGTCTCATTAAAGTTAGATTTGCTTTAAGTTACCAGATTCTTAGCCTTACACGTTTGTATGAAGCCATACAATTTCAAAATATTGATACACCTGCAAAAATAGTTAATTTATTACCTATAATGTAAGTGTCTTAAAAAACTAGTGGTTCGGTATACACTGAAACAGCATAACGCATTGTGTTTCAGCACCACGGACAGTTCCACAAGCATATTTCTCCTATACATATTTAACCAAATCACACAGTCTTTTTATTGCTTTGCCTTTGGTCACAGCCCTAACAAGCTCCCGCTTTGTCCTGTCACCATCCGGACACTGGAACTCAACCACCAAGGTTACCATTGAACTACTGTTTGAACTGAGGCTGTCTGTCCTGGTCTCTCCTCAAGCCTAGAGCTCAGCCGCAGCTTCAAAAGGGGACTTCGCTAGGTCACTGCAAACACAATGAAAGTTTGAAGATGCGCATGAACAAGGGGGCAGGCGGACTGGGCTGATAGTACTCTGTGTGAGGGGAGCTGGCTGACATTTTCAAAGTTCAACAGCCTCTCCGCGCCTGGTATTTGTGCACAGTCGGCCACTACAAAGGATACATGCTGTACCTATGAAACAGGAGCGCCGCTCACACACAAGAGGGCTCTTACGATGCATTGCACCACTTTAGATCCACTCCAACATCATTTTCTGGACTGGTTGGATCACAGATGCAGAAAATGTATTATTATTAAAATAATTTCTGATTGTGTTTTTCGCCGCAGTTGTGGAACAGGAATGTCACGCTGCTGGGAGGAAGTCTCCACTGAGCTCCATGTGCCTGACAGGAAACCACAGAGGCCACATGCAGTTCATCAAAATGCAGCCATCTTTGTTTAGGCATCAAGTTGGAAACTGTTCTGATGGATACAAGTTGTAATATTCATACTGATTCCTTTTTCTCAAATGAAGACAATAGATGTGTACTTGATTTGTGCAACATATTGTATAGTATGCACTGTTATTGTTTATTTATGGAAACACTATGACATTGTTTATGCCTTTCATAAATGTCATGATTGTGTTCTGGGGTTTGATACTACAACTCACCAGTCATTTCGGTTCACAGCTTTTCTGATCACACCGATGTAATTCATTCATGTTCATTGTCTGATGTCATTGGTCTATATTAACCATGGATTGCCTCTGCCCCTCTTTGCTCTGCTCTCTTCTAGAAGGACTCTTAGCGACAGGCAATGTGGCCAAAATACTTCAGTTTTCTTTTCTGGATGTTCTTGAAAATATCTTCTTTAGTGCCAATATGTCTTCTGATTTCCTTGTTGGTAACTTTGTATAAGAACTTTGTTCTGAAACGATCTGTCATTTGTTTTTAACTAGTCCATGTTTCTGATCCATACATTAATGTTGACTATACAAAACAGTGTAGCAGTCAATTATGTGGGCACAAAGTGTTCTTGTTTTTGAGGAGGGATGTTCTTGATATATTAGTGATATTGTGGATATTGGTAAAAATTGTTATTTCTACTTATTTATAAATAGAGGAGTAATGAGGTTAAAGGGGGGACTGTATGTTTACTTGATCAATATAAAAAGTACAAGAATAAACATATTGGAGAAAATAAAATAGATTTAATAAGAGGAAATATATTTTATGAACTAAACTATAACTTTTGTTGAATTTGTTGGCCTAGCCTTTACGCAAAATTTATTTTAAGGAGCTTTTAACCATTTTGTATTTTTTTCCCAATAATTGTCCTCATTAAATCACTCAAATGTTTCTTTAGAGTGACTCATGCATGTTTGAGTTATCTTGATTCTCCAATGGACAAGACGCTATTACTGACAGTTTCACTAATCCCCAGATTCACCACTGCTCTTTACTTACTATGTCCTGTCATTTTATTTTCTTCATCAGTGATTCAGCAGCATTGCAAATCCTCTGTTCACTATTGTGAATAGCAGCTCTCCAAAGGGCAACACTGAAAATGGGCAGCCGAAATCCCGGAAGTAAATGGAGTTGTTTTAGATCACATAACAAAGATCCAGGGGTGTTGTTGGCAAATTGGTAAAATAATCTATAGCAACAACATACAGCATGATATCATCACCCTGCACAGCGAAACTACTGCTTAACCTGACACGTATTGTTGCCCAGGCAAGTAAAGTGCTATTGCAGGTATAGACAAGTCTGAGCAGATGGAAACATGACTATTAAACAGCTCTGAAACAATAAGGTGAATGATCCTCACACAATCAGACTACAGAGGAGGAGCAGCAGCACCATTAAGCTACCCATTCTCCCCTGCTGTTGAATTACGCAGGCATTCTATTATCATAATGTGCTGTGATTCTGCAGCTATTTGTCATCACACTCTGACTGAATGGTGATTGGCAATAGTTTCTGTTGAATTATTTGTGATAAAACGTTTGTCAAAGCAATCAAGGCAAAGAAGGATCTGAAATCTTGGTTGGACTCATTTACACTTTGGAAGTTTCCCTTTAACTCCTATTGTGATTTTACAGTCCAATTATTTTAACAGTGAAATCCATCCAGCTTGAGTGTATCTTATTCTTCAAGAACGTAATCCCAGATTCAATGGTGGAAGAACTTCTCCTCAAGTAAAAGTCCAGATACAGGAGCAAAACATAAAAAGGAAAAGTAGCACATACAAAAAATTAAAAAGTAAAAGTTTGAAGTACATGTTTAAATGTTCTTTAAGATTGAAAAACTATTTAGGATAAATGTAGTGTTTTGATAAAGAAATGTGATGTGAACAGTAACAATTTGAATACTGAAGACTTGGATTTGGATTGCACCTTAGGCAGCCGGCCACATGTTTGTGAGTTTGAAACCAGCTAAGACAATTTGCTGATTTCCTTCGATTATCCCAATTTCACGCTAGACTGTCTTGTCCAGTAAAGATTATGGGCAAAAAAGTACAAAACCAACTTGAACTCTAAGTGCCGCCAGAGGTAGCGTTATCGGGGCGCAGCAGAGCTCATTTTGTCACACCTTGCACATAATTGATGACAGCGCAAGGGAGGAATTCTAAGAGGCTTGATTATGCCAAAATATGAGTAAAGCAACTTAAGGCCGTGGTGTGGTACAATCTTTCAATGGTCAGAATCGTAAACTTCAAAACTAGTGGACTGGAGTCATGTTACTATTCCCATATGGATGAGATAGATAAAACACCATTCATGGGCATAAATAACACAAATTACAAGTTATAGAATAATGAATACAGTCAAATTTACTGAAACAGCGCAGTGTCGTTACACACTCAGCTCTTAAAGTTCTTTGCTGAACACCTCCACCTGGTACTGCGGGTCTGGGCCAGACTGAACCGTACAGACTCATGTGCTCAGCTCAGAGAGGAACCTATATTTGCAAAACACATTCACATCACATTCAACCAAAATCCTTGTCCTAGTCTGAGTAAAACGGGTCCACTTTTTCTAATTCGTCAGATGTGCAGGAAGCAGGTAAACCAGCTCACACACACAGAGCGATGGTGGAGAGAGAAGACAGTGGTACACACAATGCACAATGCTTCATGTTTTAGTACAATCAGTCGCATATTCACAGCCAAACAAGCCAAACAAGGAACTGAATTTAGATGCACAAAATGCATTGGTTCGGGCAGAGCACGGACATACGAGAGGGAGGTGGAGAGGGGTTTCTTAAAGAAACAAAGCTCCAAGGCTACATTTCAATATTTTATGTAATTATTTATTATAACGTTTTAAAATTTTGGAAACAGATTGAAAAACGAGAAATCTCATCTCATCTCACTCCAGCCTCCAGCGGCCTAACACCAGTGTTAAGGTCAACAAGGTGGCAAAATAGTGCCCTGGTAAGGCAAGTTTATTTGCCTCTGGGCACCAGCAGGAGGCTGGACCCTGAGGTCCTCAGAGTCCGAGATGGTTCATATGGCACTAACATGTCCAAGATGTACTTTGGTGCTAGGCCATGGAGAGACTTTTATACAAGCAGAGCTGCTTTAAAGTCTATTCTCTGAGCCACAGGAGCCAGTGCAGAGACCTGAGAACAGGACTAATGTGATCGTACATGGATAAGTCCGACTAAAGTCTGGTTTAGACACTACACTTTTGATGTTTTTAAGATGGTAAAAGCTGCTGATGTTATTGATTTGACGTGGCTGTTAAAGTTCAAGTCTGAGTGCATTATTATCCCCAGATTTCTAACTTGATTTGTAGGTTTTAGAGCGAGACTCTGGAGGTGACCACTAACACTTTCTCTTTGTTTTTGTGGGTCAAAGACAATGATTTCAGTCTTGTCTGAGTTCAGATGGAGAAAGTTGTTTTGCATCCACAAACTGATCTGTTGGAGTAAGTATAGATACATAAAATATTTTTGCTTTTGTACTTCAACCACTGCCCAGATTTGAAATTGAAGGTGGATCTTCAAGTTAAGAGGTAAATAAATGTTGTTTCAACTGAACTCCTAAAACCTAATTGGTAAAAACATGTTTTACCAATAACCAGTAAAAACATGTTTTACCAATCCATTACTAACCCCCGAAAAAAATACACCCTGATGCACAAAATCCGGCTATAATCTATAATTTCTTTCAAAGTACCATCGAATAATAACCCACACATTTTTTGCAAAGACATTATTCACATATGTTTATAGTTGCCTTTAATGCATGATTAAACACACAGCATGAATTCACACACAGACGATACACCTCTTCAAATAATAGTGTGAACGTGTCCCGCTGAGTCAGGAGTGGGAACGAGATCTTGGATAAATGCGTGTGTTTGGCGTGTGTGTCGGACCACGAGCCTGCGTGGGCGTGGAGCTCATTTATGTAATCTGGAGTGATTGACACATCTCCACAGCCAGAACGTGGTCACAGATGGATTATGGACTTAATAAGACCCACCCTTTTTCTTCTTGTTCCCATGACACTCGCTGAAGAAAGAAGAAGAAGAAGAAGAAGAAGAAGAAAAAAAAAATCATGATTATTCTGGTCTCCCACTGCAGCATCTCCTGAAGCTAATTATAAGTGGGTGTAAGGAGCAGGTGACAGGTCAGAGAGGACACAGTAACATGGGCTAATCCGCTTTGTTAGATGGGCCCCTTTCTTCAGGAGTGGTAGAAAATGGTCCGATATGCCAAGATCGCCAACTCAATTTGCACACACCACTGTCGGTGCAGCTATTTATGTCTGGAAATATTTAGATAATGAGACCATTTTCAGAGTTTTGTTCCTGTATTCTCCCACAGTAGATTTGGTATTTAATTGACCAAATTAAACAGCTGACCTTTTAGTGAATTTGCACGCACAATGGAATTACTCAATATTCAAGAATAGCTGCACACCGGGAGAGAACATTTTGACCATAAAGGTTGAATAACTGTAAAAGATAACAAATGTACCAAATAAGGTGACACATTTGTGCGTTTCAGACCCAACTGTCATGATACACATGGTTTTAAAGGCGCAATGGATGATTTTTTGGCGATTTGAGATTTTCGGAAGTGCGCATGATACAACACACACGTGCGTTTGTTTATTAGTGCGACGGATCGCATCGCATCTCTCGTCTCCCGTAGATTTCCGTCTTCTTCTGAGTCAGCTCGAACTGTCTTTCTCCGTCTTCATTTTGTCCCGTACACTGAGGGAACTATATTATGATAGATCAATGCGCTTAGACGCGCGGAAATGTGGGACGAGCCACACGCGGCTGCAGGTGAGCGGTAGGTGCGTTTTATGATTGATACGTGGCAGGACTAATCGGCAGTCCACGCCACGAGGAAATAAGACTCAGATTTGGGCCAAAAAAATTGTCCATTCAACCTTTAATAAAAGCTTGTTTTCCCGTGACAACACAACATTCCATTCACAATCCCGATGGAGTAATTACAATTGACAGTTTGGTGATTTTAACTTGCTGTTTGAAAATATAAAACCAGGTCATCTTCGAGAGTCTGGATCATTTGTGGACATAAACTACCAAATAATTTGCACTATTCAAATTTTGGCTTGAAAATAAACGCTAAAAATAAAAATGTGAACCAGTTGTTCAAAACACAAAAATAAAACAGAAAGTGGTGCAATTATTCAACCTCAAAAACATAATTCTTGTTTGACAAAGAATGATACAGTTCAACATATACGGATCATAAGTTTGGATATATTTTCCAAAAAACAATAAATCTGAGTAGTTTAGGCCCCTGCCCTCCAACGTGAACACAAACTACACAATGCAATCGCTAATTTTAAGTGTCTCTGAAATACAAATACAGTTACTAACACAAGGGCCAATCAAAACTGAGTCCAGAGTCATCATGAAAATATGAAAAATCTTGAACAGCACGTCAAAAAGGAAACAGAACAAGATCGTAGGTACATGAAATCTCTTAATAAATGGGGAAATAAAGTACATTTGCGACGGATGGTGCGTGATAGAGAAGTGTGTATGGCAAGCTATAAAAGGAAGTGTGTTAAAGCGGGTCAAGGCTCCGTTTGTCCTCGCTCCTCGCCGTATGTTTAGCTGATTTCACAGTATTTGGGGTAATTGGGCTTCACCGACACTCACTTTAGACAGGAAAAGAAAATTGACTTTGCGAGCTGGAGCAAAGCAAAAACAAATGCTGCTTGGAAAAGAGAGTGCAGATAATGTCCACAATATCCAGAGACGCACGGAGCAGCCGGTAAGACTGATGCTGAGTGACCAGAAGGACAGACAAGGCAAGAATCACCAAAGAAACATGATTTAGCCCGATAGAAAAACATGCCATTCAGTTTAGATGCTTTTCCAAAATCAGGTCACGAGAGCCGCATTGAAGATTGTGTCGGGAACTTTTCTGATGCTGATGATTTTTATCTTAACGTAGCGCTGTCTAAACTAAGTATCATTTCAAACTCTGATACTAAGGAATAGGTGTGATACCCAATTCGATACCAAAATACAAGAAAAGTGCTCTTTTTTAGAATGTATTTTTTACACTTTCTTTATGTTTAATGTGATATTATACCAGTTCTGGGGAGGGCGTATTTTGTCCTGTTTATCGCCTTTTTAATATCTTTGAATACTTTTTAGTTTTAGTATAGATTAATGTCTGATTTTTAATACTTTTGACAACCCTAGCTTAAAGGGGCACACTTTAACTTTACTGGTGGAGGGTCCGCCACCTGCTTGTTTCCATTGATTTCTCATTGCTTTGCCTGGAATGTTCCACAATACAGCATTAAATGTATCAGGGTTTTAGACCAAAAACAAACAAACAAACAAGGGAACATAATACCATCTCCATGGAGACAAGCAGGCAGCAGAAATGTTACCAACAATGATACCATGTCTTTAAAATGTATGCTGATTCTTATCAAAACATCTCTTTGATTCATTAGAGGCAAATTCTGACAGTGAAAACAAACAAAGCGATAAAAAAGCTGTTTGTGTTAAAGACACAAATATGACTAACAAGTCACACTCTGCATGTTTCCAGTCCATTGTGCAGCTGCTCAGCGTGACAGCCACCACTATGTTTTATTTGTAGAAGAAGCCACAACCCAGACTGCATTCTGAATAAATCATATTCACAAAGTCTTTGGTGCTTAATAACACTTTTTGGGTCTTCTGCTGGTGCTGCCTTCTCAAAGTACCACAGTGTCTGGCACAGAGAGAGCAGATCCCAATACTTCAACACTTTAATTTAAGCTAACGTCTTCTGGAGCGCACAGAGGACAGATGAAAAGATTCTAACACAAGTGTGATGAAAGGAAAAAGTGGAGTTGGATTGTACTACATTTAGCACATTTATGAAAGAAAATGATCCCAGTAACCATAGCATCATAACCAGTGACATGTAAAGAGAGTTATGGAGTAAATTTGAGGTTTGATGGTATATAAGTTGCAAAAATACAGGGAAGTTATTAGGGTTGTACACAGTATATCGAAATCGTGATATATGATGATGAGTTCTTGGCAATGTCTGTATCAATACAGAGATGCGTATCGTGATACTTTAAATGACATAAATTAATTATAAATGGCAGAGTTCAACACTTCTGAACTTACAGACTGATGCATCGAGGCTGAAAATTGGACTTAATCAAAGGACAGTTGTATTCGGATTTTAAGGACAGGATTGTGTAATTCTAACATCATTTTACTACTTTTAACACAGGTTAAGGGTTTCAGGATTTGTATGTATCGTGGACCCTGTATTGGGGAAACGTTTTGTATTGCGAGGTGGACTGCAGCTATCAATTATTATTAAAGCATATTAGCATATCAAAGGCCATGTGACAGATTTTTCAGTTTTTCTGATATTTGGTGATCATTTTATCAGTCTTTGCCATTTGGTAATTCCAACCATTCACATTCCAATTTTAATTTGATTGCGATATATCTTGCAGCTCTAGCCAAAAACACGATAATGAAGTAAAAGCTACTGTATTAATGCTCCACATCACCAGTCTTCACTTCCCATCACAACACACACTGTTCGAGTCAAAGCAAAAGTTTACCAGGAGTTCACAAACACTGGGTGCTAGAAAGTAGTGCCTTTCATATGAAAAATAGATTTCTGTAGTGAAGCAGAAGAGATATTTGACACACACTATATTCTCTGCTCGATGTTATAGGCCGTGGGAAGCTGAAAGATATGGCTGGTGTCTGCATGAGTTGTGATGTCACATATGTCCAGTCTCATAGTCACAACCAGCAGATGGATGTGACAGCAGTTTTTACTTGATCAACTCCCAGACTCAGCAGCAATCTGGAGTCTACTTCAAAGTGCAGACAACTGATTTGCAACTTCAGCTTGCCTAGTTTTAGCCAAAACTACAAGTACGAGGCAAATAAGCTTTACCAATCAACAAGTGAAGAAGAAGTCTTTGCTGTAATCAAGTTAGACACGTTTGCAAAAAAAGTAACCCATAGCAAATGTGAATGCAAATATAGCAATATAAAACATAAATATATGTAAAATATAGCTATTGATATATTTTATTATTCAACTAGACAACTGAAAAGTCACATTATACTGTGCCATCTTCATAATTTTCAGTACAATCTAGAATAAACCAATAAACATTTGACGTGCTTTTTACTTTCCTGTTTTCACTAGCAAGGACCACGACCCCAGATACGATGCAAGGTGTTTATTGGCAGGGGAGAAACATGAACACGAATGTACGAAGTTAATGCCGTTTTGGGTCTTCTTGCGATGAGGGCTGAAGGCTCCCGGGCCTCGATACCCCCAAAAGAAGCTTAACGAGGCAGTGCGGATTGGCAGAATGGAGGACGAGGAGGTAATGGTGTGTGTAGACCTGGAAAGTCGTGGAGAACCAGTGCTCCACAATATAATGAGGCGGTCAACGACGCCTTAACTGGAGGCAGATGTGGCAGCGCCAATGTGGGAAAAGTTTGGTAGGAAATGTGGGGACCAGGCGTGGAACGACTTTAAGTAAAGGATGAACCAGATCCTGAGTCCTGCTGGGAAGTGCCACTTGACGACCAGTGCACAAGGTCTGGACGGATTGCAAAGGGGCTCGGAATAGATCATGTTACCACAGTAGTCCTGCCGTTTTAGGGGAAGACTTAAGCGTTGGTTGGAGGTCCTTGATGTCGGGGTGAGGAGAACTATTGTGGACAAGACAGCCTCTGAGCAGGGGAACGCGTCTGAAGAGACGTCGATGCCACTCGGGTAGGCTTGAGTACTTGCAATGTGACTGGTAGTCGAAGGTGAATGGGAAGTAATTAGTTAAGGTTAAACGTGGTGAGGGTAGAACGAAGCCATGATGGAAGGAACGTTAACTGAGCTGGATGGTCTAGGAAGACTGAAGCACCTGAAGCGGAGCCTATTTGTGAAACGTGGTAGCTGAGGTTGGAGGAACTGGGGTCGATGTTCCACCTCGGTAGTAAATGTTCTGAAAGTATTTGTTGATGATACAGGGTCATCGGACTGGACGGCCATGAACATGAATGGCCCGACAGGAAGGCAGCAATCCTTATAGCATCGGTCTTAAAGAACCCCCAAACCGGCTGATAGAACGGTGTATCAAAGTGCAGCAGCAACTTGATGGACTGGATGAGAATGACGACGCTTTGGAGTGATGAACCGAAGACGTTAGGGTCGGGAGGTGGGAGATACAGGGCTTGTCCCAAGGGGATGATCTGCATGGTAAAGTTGGTATAACCAGCTGCTGTTCGGAGGACTCCAAAACATGGCGGACCGGCATCCCGGTGCCCGAAGGGGGAAGAGGCGGCATCCCGGTGCCCGAAGGGGGAAGAGGCGGCATCCCGGTGCCCGAAGGGGGAAGAGGCTGCATGAGGGAAGAGGCTGCAGGCGGGAAGAGGCTGCAGGCGGGAAGAGGCTGCAGGCGGGAAGAGGCTGCAGGCGGGAAGAGGCTGCAGGCGGGAAGAGGCTGCAGGCGGGAAGAGGCTGCAGGCGGGAAGAGGCTGCAGGCGGGAAGAGGCTGCAGGCGGGAAGAGGCTGCAGGCGGGAAGAGGCGGGAAGAGGCGGGAAGAGGCTGCATGAGAGGCGGGAAGAGGCTGCGTGAGGGAAGAGCGAAGAGGCTGCAGGAGGGAAGAGCGAAGAGGCTGCAGGAGGGAAGAGCGAAGAGGCTGCATGAGGGAAGAGTGAAGAGGCTGCATGAGGGAAGAGTGAAGAGGCTGCATGAACCTCACGGAAGGAGGAGACATGGCATCCCGGTGCCGGGGGGGAAGGGGGGGGGGGGGGGGGGGGGGGAGTGGGTTAGAGGTGGGTGGGAAGAAAGTTGACCTGGCATCCCAGTGCCGAGGGGGGAAATAAAGTAGACCTGGCATCCCGGTGCCGAGGGGGGAAATAAAGTAGACCTGGCATCCCGGTGCCGAGGGGGGAAATAAAGTAGACCTGGCATCCCGGTGCCGAGGGGGGGAAATAAAGTAGACCTGGCATCCCGGTGCCGAGGGGGGAAATAAAGTAGACCTGGCATCCCGGTGCCGAGGGGGGAAATAAAGTAGACCTGGCATCCCGGTGCCGAGGGGGGAAATAAAGTAGACCTGGCATCCCGGTGCCGAGGGGGGAAATAAAGTAGACCTGGCATCCCGGTGCCGAGGGGAGAAATAAAGTAGACCTGGCATCCCGGTGCCGAGGGGGGAAAGAAAGTAGACCTGGCATCCCGGTGCCGGGGGGGGAAAGAAAGTAGACCTGGCATCCCGGTGCCGAGGAGGGAAGGGGGAAAAGAAAGTAGACCTGGCATCCCGGTGCCGAAGGGGGAAAGAAAGTAGACCTGGCATCCCGGTGCCGAGGGGGAGGGGTTTGGAAATGGAGGGAATAGAAAGACCTGGCATCCCGGTGTCAGGGGAAGCATAAGAGAGGGCATGAGGTAGAGATGTTTAGTAAAAGGTAGTGTTCATTGTTAGGGGGAAGGGCGAAAAGGAGATCTGGCATCCCGGTGCCTGAGGGGGAGATATTTAGTAAAGGTAGTATTGACGGTTAGGGAGAAGGGCGAAAAGGAGGTCTGGCATCCCGGTGCCTGAGGGAGAAATATTTAGTAAAGGTAGAGTTCATGGTTAGGGGGAGGACGAGGAGGAGATCTGGCATCCCGGTGCCTGGGGGAGAGAGCATGAGGGGGTAGAGAGCGAGCATGAAAGAGGGGGCATGAAGAAGAGACACACTTGTTCGGATTTGGTTTAATTTAGAAATAAATGAGAAAAAGTGAGGCCTAGTGATCCAGGAAGAGAAAATTGCAACCTTTCGCTGGATAAGAGCGGGGCCTGGCATGAACCTGGCGAGAGGGAGGGAGAAGGAGGAAGGGGGAGAAAGAGACCGCGGGTGAGCGAGAGCGAGGGTAAAGGACGGGAGGAAAAGGAATGAGGCTGGAACCTGGCGACGTAAAGCCAGAGGATAAAACGCTAGAACCTGGCGACGTAAAGCCAGAGATGAAACGCTAGAACCTGGCGACGTAGAGCCAGAGATGAAACGCTAGAACCTGGCAACGTAAAGCCAGAGATGAAACGCTGGAACCTGGCAACGTAAAGCCAGAGATGAAACGCTGGAACCTGGCAACGTAAAGCCAGAGATGAAACGCTAGAACCTGGCGACGTAAAGCCAGAGATGAAACGCTGGAACCTGGCGACGTAAAGCCAGAGATGAAACGCTGGAACCTGGCGACGCAGTGCCCGAGGATGAAATGCCGGAACATGGCAACGCGGTGCCAGAGGATGAAATGCCGGAACGTGACAACGCGGTGCCCGAGGATGAAATGCCGGAACGTGGCAACGCGGTGCCAGAGGATGAAATGCCGGAACGCCCGAGGATAAAATGACGGAACGCCCGAGGATAAAATGCGGGAACGTGGCAACGCGGTGCCCGAGGATAAAATGCGGGAACGTGGCAACGCGGTGCCCAAGGATGGAAACGTTAGAACCTGGTAAAGACTGTAACCGAAGCTATAAGCTGGCGACTTTGAGTCAGACCGAAACGCGGTAACGGGATGAAATGCTGGAACCTGGCAACGCAGAGCTTGAGGATAAAAACACTAGAACTTGGCAACGCAGTGCTCGAGGATAAAATGCTGGAACCTGGCACGCCAAGCCAGAGGGTAAACCGCAGGAACCTGGCGACGCAGTGCCAGAGGATAAAACGCAGGAACCTGGCGATGCAGTGCCAGAGGATAAAACGCAGGAACCTGGCGACGCAGTGCCAGAGGATAAAACGCAGGAACCTGGCGACGCAGTGCCAGAGGATAAAACGCAGGAACCTGGCGACGCAGTGCCGGAGGATAAACCGCAGGAACCTGGCAACGCAGTGCTAGAGGATAGAACGCAGAACCTGGCAACGCAGTGCTAGAGGATAAAAATGCAGAACCTGGCAACGCAGTGCCAGAGGATAAAAACGCAGAACCTGGCAACGCAGTGCCAGAGGATAAAAACGCAGAACCTGGCAACGCAGTGCCAGAGGATAAAACGCAGAACCTGGCAACGCAATGCTAGAGGATAAAACGCAGAACCTGGCAACGCAGTGCTAGAGGATAAAACGCAGAACCTGGCAACGCAGTGCCAGAGGATAAACCGCAGGAACCTGGCAACGCAGTGCTAGAGGATAAAACGCAGAACCTGCCGGAACGTGGCAACGCGATAAAACTATTAACTTGGCGACACGGTGCCAGAAGATTAACGATGGGGAAGGAGAGGAGGGGGGAGAGATGGCAGGGTAAGTTTTATTATTATTATTTTTTTTAAATATACGTTTTCATTATTATTTTATAACAAACATACATACGTTGTATGTATTTATTTATTGTTATTTTGAGCGATGCGGGAGGGGTGAGCAAGTAAGGTGAATTAATTACTTGAAAGAGGTGAGAGAGTCTGGCTCCAAGGCTTGAGTGATGGGCAGCTCGGTGCGGAAGGAAGGAGACAACGGAGGAGGAAGGAGACAACGGAGGAGGAAGGAAACGACGGAGGAGGAAGGAGACGAGGGTGAGGATACTTTACCTGGAGGAGCCGCTCCTGCCTGCAAAAGTGGGCGGGGCAAAGCGCGCTCCGCAGTGGAACGAGAGTTAACGGGAATTGTGAGCGCAAAAGAGAAGTTTAAAACATCATGATTTGATGACGGTGCCGTGGTCTGGAGACCTGCCGCCGTCCACGCGGACGGTCAGTGTAGAGAGAAATGACGAGCGCGTGCGGTGGGCGCTTAACGAGCGAGGCCGCGGGATGAGCGCTGGGATGACCCGGGCGCTGGAAAGACCGGAGGGCTGGGAGGAGGGCGCAGGACGCACGGCGATCTCAATACCGGACTAGCAGAAGTGATGCGAGGTGGGACGCCGGTCTGCTGACGGGAGCCTGGCCGTGAGCGAGAGCCGAGCCTGTGAGAACAGCTGATGGGACCGGACCGGTCCTAGTGGGACACCAGTGGAGGATGGCCCGGTGTGGCTCGCCTGTGCTGGGCCGATGCATCGAAAGGAACGAGGTCGAGTTGATCCATAGAAAGGTCGGGAACGAGTGTGTTTTCGAGCGAGGCTCCCGCCGCCGTGGAGAGTGTGCACGAAAATCACGAACACAGGTGTGTGTGATCTGGATGATTAAGTAGTGTAGCCGCAGGAAGGGGCGTGGTCCTGCTCCCGAACTTAAGATAACAAACTTATCTCCATTTCAAAATGTGGATCAAATACATTTGTTGAAACCGACCACAGTCAGGTGAGAGGCAACACAAGATTGTACACCTGTGGTTCATTATGTCAAGAGCAAATAGATAAATAGAAAGATGGAATATAAAAGCCTGACTGCCAAGTCAATGTTTGGCAGTCGCCTCTTGTTTTGTGATGCCTAATATGTTAATATTCTGTCAATCTGTTTCTAACACTCTTTTACTCCCATTGTGAGAATCCATTTACTCCGTTTACCTTTGGCAGCCTGTTATTCAAACACGGCCTCTCTGCAGCTCGTTGGATACTGCAGTGGAGAGCGTTCTGATCTACAGCAGTGATTCCATCCCAAACGATGTCAGAAGAACAACATGTCTTAGACCAAAACTAGGATGTGTTGGTTTTTGTGTAAAGTCAGTCCACATCAGATCAGTCAGAACTGAAGAAGATACTTGTGGCAAAACTTATTCACTCTTGAAAACTTTGTCCAGTTAATTTTGAATGAACGAATGTTTATGTAGAGCATAGGAGCAAAGTATAATTTGTATCTCATATAAACAAATAATCTAATAATTTGCAGAACACACAATAACACAATAATAAACAATGTACCTCTATTAACGTAAGGACTTGATGCTGCTCGCTCAAAAGTAAAAATACTTATCTCTCCCCATTCAATAACTATAACTAATGTGGAAGTCATCCTACAATTTCTTCAGCACATGAATTACCTCAATTTTCTATTTCTTTATTTAAAAAAAACAAAATATTTCTTGAAGACTACATTGTAAGTATTCCATATCTGCTGCTACCTACATACTTTCAATTAACACAATACTATGCGTTGTTCTTCTATCATTTATTTATCCATTCATCTTTTAATAGTCATTGTGGACTGAAAAAAAGAGGTGGCTAATTTAAGCTCGTCACAGCAGCTGTTCCATGATTTAACTCCTTTGCTTGAAAAACAATGTTCTCTAAAAGTGTTTCGTAATGTTGAACATACATGTCTCCCTTAGATTATATTTACTCTTTCTCTAGATGAACATCGCTGCAAAGATTGAGCAATTTTATTTATGCTATTATTATGTTGATATAACCATTCATTATTTTGCTGAAAAGTATATTACTTAACTGAAGTTATCTTTATAACTCATTATAGTAGTAGTAGTAGTAGTAGTAGTAGTAGTAGTAGTAGTAGTAGTAGTAGTAGTAGTAGTAGTAGTAGTAGTAGTAGTAGTAGTAGTAGTAGTAGTAGTAGTAGTAGTAGTAGTAGTAGTATCATCTTTGGTTCAGCTTGTTTTGATCTACAATTTTTATTTACTCTATTGCATTTCCCTTATCTTCTAATCCAAGAAACACAAACAACTCCAAATTAATACTGTTAATTGCTTAAATTTGAGCGCATTTTAGCCTTTATGCAAAATCAGTATTTTTATCAATCACAAATCACTACAGTGCATGTACTTTAATACATATGACAATATCTCAATCTTGATTTCTGCATTTTGACACATTGGTGGTGTTGTGCAATAATTAAAATGGCAGTTCTTGTGTGTGGTGGGGGGAGATGACGCTTGTGAAGCTTTCGTGTGGCGCTCTCGGCAGGAGGATCTGATAGCGCCCCTGTCACTCATGATTCTGCCCCCACAAAGTGTGAAACAAGCATGGAAAAGTGCACAGAGCGGCGGAGAATCCTTTCTCTGCACATCGATCTGCCGGGGGGGAACAAAATAGACAAGCAACAAATAGACAAGCGCCATGCTACCTCGAACCGTTTTTTGAGTTTATTCCTGATTTATTTGACATCACTTTTTATTTAAGAATTACAGTGTAGAAGTTGGTGAGCGTATGAGTTTGTTTATGACAGAGAGTGAAGCTGAAGTCAGATGGATGGGAAGAAGAATGAAGAAAGTCTCAACTGCACGTGACAACATATGCACCACTGTACATTGTATACATTGTTCTATACGGGCTCACACACAGCTGCACTGTCACCGCAGAGGAAGGGACGCGGAAGACATTGCGATTACGAGCGCTCCGTAATCTGATCGTGATTATATGTCTCCCCCAGGGCCTGGAGACTGGTGGTGGTAGATGTGGTGAGAGGGTAGAGAGGATGAGAGGGATGCAGAGGAGGAGGAGGGGAGGCGGTGGATCGCAGTACGGTCTGAAGCGGCCGAGCCAACTGCATGAGGGTTTAAATGAGGCCGGCTGTGCGCTGATTGGGAGCAGAGGCGGTGCCGTGCCACGGGGAGGAGTAACTTGGGTGCTTTGATTGAGGATGGGGAGCAGGTGCGAGGCCCGATGTCCCGGGAGTCCCCTGTTATTAGAACCTCCTTCTCGGCCAGGAAAAACTACAAAAAAACCTCCATGGGAAAAAGTAGAAACCTGGAGGAGTTCCGCGCGAAGGAGGGACCTGACTCTCACAGACGGACAGGCGGACGCCCGGCTTGGGTGCGTTGGTTGAGCTGGAGGGGCAGGCGGCCCTGGCGTAGCAGTGGACGTAGGGAGTTAGGTCTTCCAGGCTGAATTTACGCAGGCTTCATTTGTGTTTATTTAAGTTGAAGGCTTTACTTTGTCTATTTGCAAACCATTTTCTCTGCAGCTTCACAGTTTGTTCTCTATAATTTTGTTTTCAAGGAATGTCTCCGTATTTCACCAAAGCAAAAATAAACAGTTTTACCTATAAATCTTAACACTATTTCAGATTTGAAGATATGTATTTTCTACACATAAAACCACCACTGGCTCACATTGATCTTGAGCCCAAAAATGTGAGATCTATCTTTGCCTTCCCCAGAGGAGCCTAACAAAGCCTTTTACTCTGGCTCTATCACAGCGAGGGGCTCTGTGCTCAGGAAGTCTAAATGTGTCCGTCAACGTTCCTTTTTCCTATAGCCGCCTGTGGGTTGCCATGACAACGCCTACTGTGCTTGATGTAGGAACAGCGCAGCATGCTTTGTCAGGACACAGAAACAGCCCAGGTACTGCACAGCGTTTTGTATTTGACTTTTAGATTTATTCATGCTCAGGACAACATTGTGTTACATTAGAAGTAAAGAGTGAAACGTCGCTCACTGGTGTCAGAGCTTCAAAATAACATAACTCAAGTCAAGTACAAGTTTATGTATGTATGTAACACCTGATTTATAATTATTATATAATTATAATTATTAAAGTTAATGTTATATCACGCATAAAACATTCAATAATGAACTAATTCAAAAGCTCTAAGCCTTCCCCATGCCGCGCTTATGCGCTCGTCACTCCCCACCCCAGGGTCCCCCACCCACTCCCCATAGACTTCCATTCATTTTAGCAGATAGAAGCATGGCGCTTGCCTGCGGCATGGACTCTCGCGTACAGGACGATGCCAGGAATGTTTTTGGAGGAATGCAGGTACTCAAAAGCCATACAAAAAAAAATCATTATATCTGAATGATCACTGCAAAAAATACAAATGTTAAAATAATTTTATATTTTTGACATAAACCTTTTGCCACTGAGGCTTACTGACAGTGGGAAGAGTAACCAAAATGTATAGTCATACAAAAGTACTTTAACACTGTAAAACATATTACTCAGGTAGGAGTAAAAGTATGACAAGAAAATGTTAATGGATAAATAAAAACGAACCACCTCTGGTGAAGAACTACTATAGTATTTTGAATCCATAATGGCAATAAATCCTCAAAATGTTTTTGAATTGTTGAAGTGCAATTAGTGTTTACAAGAGAAAAACTGAAAAATACTAATTCATCACCAAAATACAGGCTGCATAAGAAAACTAAATTCTCACTAAAGTAACATATAAGCATTTCATAACATAGTGAATATTTATAGTAACCTAAGCTCCTTTGAGATGAGAACAAGAAACCACTGGATACAATATGAGGAGACAAAACTCAAAAGTGAATTGGAAAAAAAAATTGAAAAAATATCTGGGCCCACTTCCCTCTCTTACAGCCTCAATATGGCCGCCCCTGGATAGAGGCCCTTAATTATCATCACAAGCCTGGGAAGTGCTTAATCGAGCAGAATTCTGCTCCTTCAAACTGTGCGTTCACAATGGTGCAGTTGGGAAATGCGAGTCTTTAATTATGGCAAAAAACGACCTCTCAGTGAACAGGTACTCATGCCCCGCCTTTGTCTCCTCTTTCATCTCTAATTGTCCCATTTTGATGACATAATAGAGTCTGTGTCCATGGAAACAAAAGACTAAACCCAAGGAGCCAATGTTTTTTTAACCTGAAGAAAAGATAATGAGCTAAATAAACGGTTCTTTCTCTGTTCAGCAATTCTATCCACTAAATCCAAGAAGCGTTCTGTCTATTCATCAGATTCCTTTGACCTTGCTCACTGGTTCATTAGGGGGAATTCCTCAACAGTTCCTGTACTGAACTTTTGCCTCGCTAACCTCTTTGCACTCCAGCAAAGTGTAACTCAGATTTTTAGACCAAAAACAGTCACTCTCACAAAAGTGTCTTTGTTACTCAAGTCTTATCAGCGCTGCAGGCTCCCTTCTCCTTTGCTTTCATTGCTCTTTCATTTTTTTTGCCAGCGGGTTCAGCAACTCGCTTTTTCCCACCACTGTAGACTCGTGTGAAATCTCCTTTTGTGGCCCGAATGAGAGCAAAGGGACTCAAGTTCTGCCTGTGTGACAATGGGTGACATGCCTCTAAACATCCCGCTCTCGGAGACTTGGAGGACGGGAGCACAATTTGGCCGCGGTGACAAAACAGTCCGACAAGGAAATAAGCGCATCCAGCCGGAAAAATGACAAGACAAAAGCAGAGGAGGAAAAAGGGAAAACACAAAAAAGTGAGATTCACAGATTAGTGGGAAATTGGCCAGATGAAGGGAAGAGTACAAGTCAGACCCGATGAACTCTTTCACTCACACGTTCATCTATATGGGTGGACAATGTTGACCCCCAGAATATGTTGGAATAGTGTTGGACTGGGAATAGAACCTTCAACCTTCAGCATTGCAATTGTGTTGTGATAAATATTGTATTGTGATTTTTTTATTGTTCTGAATTGTTTATGCTCAACAAATGATGGATTTTGATTGATTGATAATTTTACACCAATCAAGTTGCAGTGCGTGACAAAAAGTTGAGGGGGAAAAAGTAGTAAAAGAAAAAAATGAAGAAAAAAGTTACAAGAGCTCCGTTAAGTTTTAAAAATGAGTCTCTCAAGCAAAGAACACATTTGTCTCAAATATTAATTTAAGAACAATCAAAGCATTATCATTTGTCAAATCATAACTACCGTAGTTTTCGGGGTATACAGCACTCCTGAATAAAAGCCGTGCACACAATCTATAATTTAGACACACCGTTGTAATGACCACAGGGTTCAAAGCGTGGGGGAAAAGTAGCAGCTTAAAGTCTGAAAAGTACGTTATTATGACAAGCTTTGTGGTCAGTTAGTAACAGTTGTGGAATTTGTCCAACTAAAAAGAACTAGGCAAGATTTTAGCCAAAAAATAAAATCTTGTGTATGTTTACTGCGTCTTGTGTAGTCAAACCTGTCTAATGGAATCACATCACTCCATGTCTCATCTAAATAGTGATGCAGCGGTGCAAATAAAAACAGTAGGATCGTAATCAGATAAGGAGAGTCATGGCGGTGGATCGTAATTTATTGTGTTGCTTGAACCAACAATTGTTCTAGTTGCTAGTGGCAACAATTACTCTCTCAGCTGACACATCACATCAGCAGCTCTGACAGTACATTCACGCTGCTAATAATAATAACACAATGAAAATGCCATGTGTTCCACCTCGTTGTTCTACCTGGTTCAGTCGCTTCCCCATATATATTATCTACAAGGACCACAATAAATTCATTATGGTAATTTATTGTCAGACTAAAATAACCCACTATGTGTTAGGCAAGAGGTGGGCAATGTATCAAAATGTAGATAACATACTAAACTTTCAAATAAGGGTAAAAGGTGATAAATACGGTGTTATTCCTAATTTGTCCAAGGTTTCAAAGAGAGTAATTTTAACTTTGAACTGGTCTGAAACTTGGGAAACTTGACTTTATCCATTATTTTCAAAGCAACTCTTCTTTGAAAGAGGAGTGAAGGAACCAAGTCATATCCTTATCAGGCTCTTTACACTGGGGAAGGAGCTGCAGTCGGATTACAATAGGACTGTAATGGCCCATAAAAGGACTGGCAGGAAACAAAAGATGGGTTAGTTTTAGTTGAAAGGCAGGTGAGTTTCATGAAAACTCTGAAGACAGGCCTTTGTCAACTAAGAGAAAGATAAAGTTTCTCATATGAAAGGTGATATTTCTGCACTTTTGTGATTCATAGACATTATGCCGTACATTTGTCAGATAATTCAACCTCAACCACCATTTTTAAAAACATGTTTCAACACATTTCCGTTGAAATGAGATAATATCTTTTGAATATCATTATCAGAATACTCAAAAACAAAAGAGATATTCATTTTTTACAATTTCTGTTTTGTTTAGAACAGCCTATAACTGCACTGCCTCTTATACATGTTAGAGGGTCGTCTCTGTATTAACTTGAGAATGATGTGCAAATAAAAGTGTGTTATAAATAAAAATGCATTATTATTAATATTATTACCCCAACATTTAGCCACGATCTATATTGAAAATGAAATATGTTGCTGTTGCTTTTTACGTCCAGGGTAATGACAGCTAATTATTTCCATTTCAGCACTTTGAATGAACACAGTGACTCCTTTGAAACTGAGTGGGAATCTATTGTAAATTTAGATACAAATTAATTGAATAATAATTTCCCCTTTTAATGTTGAACATGTATGTATCATTTGAACTAAGTAGAATATGCACACTTCTTTTTTCCCCTTCATGCTCAGCCTCTGGAGTTTTGCACGCATTTGGCACTTTTACGCACATGGTCTGTATCTGGAGAATAACACATCTAAGGAATTCATTTACAAATTCTCTTTTATCTACAACACATTTTTTTTACTTCCCGAGGAGATAGGTTCTTTTGTACTCCATATGTAGCTCGCTGTTTCTTCTTCTCTTGACCGCTAAGAGCAAGTCCAAGCGTCTCTGCTGCACGCTCAAATCAGCCTGTGAACAGCGGGGGTCCGTCGTGTTGATGGATCCAAATAGAAGCTGATAAATGACTTGTGCAGGAGACATGGGGACACGGACACACAGGGGAGGACACAAATGTTTACACACTAACACAGCCTGATGACATCCCCGCGGTACACCAGCCTGCTCTGGGATTGTGGATCAAGTCTCAGCCAATCACAGCCCAGGGAACGGAGAGCGCTAGAATGTTAATTACCACCAATGATTTCCTGGGAGAACGTTGCCGATGCCTTTGATTTGTGTGTGGATTTGCATAGAATGTACAGTACAGGAGCGCATGTCGACAAATCTTCTTAACTAACTCAAATTTCTGTCACTTTGACCTTCAACTCATAATCTAAACATATTTCAGTGTGACAGGTTTGTGTGCATAAATCTTTATGTGTCTGTTTTTATCTAGACTAGTAGACTAAAAACAATCTTGTTCCTAATGGCTTTCTCTTCTGATGTTGCCATATAGCACATTTGACTTCCTGCTTGCTTTAAGCAGCATTTTTGTAAAATTAATCCAGATGCCCTTCCTGATTCAAGCCTCTGACAGAATAATTGCCACAGCCTCCTACAAAAAGGCCACCCATGTCTTGGCTGGTGGTCCCTTTGTTTAAAAAAGGGGGACCGGAGGGTGTCTTCCAACTACAGAGGGATCACACTCCTCAGCCTCCCCGGTAGGGTCTGTCCAGGCTGCTGGATGTGAGATTCTGACCGACAGTCGAACCTCGTATTCAGGAGGAGCAGAGTGGTTTTCGTTCTGGTCGTGGAACACTGGACCAGCTCTATACTCTCATCGGTTGCTCAAAGGTTGCTTTCGACCGTGTCCCTCGGGGCGTCCTTTAGGGGGTCCTCCGGGAGTATGAGCTCAAGGATATCTGGGCCTTGTATAAACGGAGCAGGAGCTGTGTTTGCAGTAAGTCAGACCTGTTCCCAGTGCATGTTGGACTCCGCCAGGGCTGCCCTTTGTCACCGGTTCTGTTCATTGTTTTTTTGGACAGAATTTCTAGGCGCAGTCAGGGGCCTGGATCTGTCTGGTTTGAGGATCACAGGATCTGATCTCTGCCATTTGCAGATAATGTTGTCTTGATGGCTTCAGCAAATCTGTCCCAGTCCGCAGCTGAGTGCACCTCCAAATCTGAGGCCATGGCGGAAAAAGGTGTAAAAGTATTTCACGGTCTAGAGAGGGAAAGATGGAGCATAAGATTGACAGGTGGATCGGTGCAGCGTCTGCCGTGATGAGGTCGCTGTATCGGAATGTCATTGTGAAGACGGAGCTGAGTCGAAAGGCAAAGCTCTCGATTTACCGGACAATCTACGTTTCTACTCTCACCTATGGTCATGAGCTTTGGGTAATGACCGAAAAGACAAAGGATACAAACGATCAAAATGAGTCTCTTCCGCAGGGTGGCTGGACTCTCCCTTAGAGATAGGGTGAGGAGCTCAGTCACAAAAGAGGAGCTCGGAGTAGAGCCGCTGCTCCTCCACATTGAGAGGAGCCAGCTGAGGTGGCTCGGGAAACTCAGAAAAGTATATGCATTGTGGATCTACCGCTATTGTGAGGCTCAATGGATGGAGCATTGAGCTTTGAATTAGTTTAAGTCAGAGTTTCAGCATTTTGTCTTTACTTCCAAGATGATGTCTCACTCCAATTTCCACTTCTTGACTGCTTCATTATCCAATTTAGAAAACGTCTGGCTTTATATCTTTTATAAACCAAACTGAGAAATCCAACAGACCTGTATAAAATCAAACATTACATTCACTTCTGTTTTTGTCCCAGAAGCTTATTTCAATAAAATCATACAATTGGCTCTGGTTTCTATAGAAACTGCAAAGTTCAATTTTAAAGAAGCCACCAGACAGAAACACACATTTAATTTTTGCCCAAAAAAGAAAATGAAAAGTAGATCTGCATGCTTGTGCACTACTACTGTACATTTGTGTGTGTGTGTGTGTGTGTTTAATCCTGAGTGAAAGCCTACATGAATTATACGCATTTACCCATCAGTAAAAAAAAAAAAGTTTTTTGCTGAGCAGGCGTCCAGAGAGCAACATAACATAGAATATCAGCTGAAAAAACAACATCAGCCATATGCACCAACCAAAACACACAGCTATCACAATGGGCAATCTTTAAATGATGAATAAGTAGAGTTTTGTCACTAAAATATACAATAAGCCAGGTTTACCCACGCTCCATTGGGCTCGGGAGAAGCCATTATTCTGTGTGTGACAACAGATGCGGCGCTGCCTGCTGGACTCTAATTGATTGTATAAAGAGGCAGGTAGTACTAGTGAGTCTATGTAATTCATTTCAAAGGCAAGTGGCCCTGAGCTCCACTTGTAAAAACATACACAAGGATCAATCACATGTGCGGCACAGATGACTCTTCTCAGAGCTATTAGTCTTCGAGGAGGTCCTATAGTGCGTAAACCTCTCAAATGTTTTCCACTATCTTTAAATGAAAGTGTCCGCATATCTTCTGCATTAATAAGCAGTGTTACTTAACTTAACATCTGTGACCAGAAGACAAAAAAGAAAGTCAATATTTATGTGTTTACCATTTTCATTAGAACGTAACCCATAAAAATATGCCAGCAAAGCTTTAACTATAATGCAAAAAATGTGTAAATGATTATGATAATTCTAGAATTTTATAAAAAGTTGTCCTATTTTCTTTTGTGTTAATGTTTTTGGGGATATTATTCCTTTGATATGATGCCTGTTTTGACAAAGCTCGAGATTGACCATCTGCGACGAAAGATTTCTGATTGTGGGGCTCAAAACTGTGGGTTTTAGATCAAAATTCCATACTTAAAAGTCCCATGTGACCAAGACAGAAAAAATGCTGACAATTTATTACTAATACACACTACCATAGTTAACTGTAGTAGCTTGCACTAAATCTTACATCCCTGACTATGTGTCAAAATGAATTACATTGACCATGCAAGGAAAGTAAATTAAAGACACTTCCAAAAAATGCACACAATATCTTCCATAGATACAATACGTTCTCTCAGGAGCACGGTGAGAAGGCCAGTGGTTCAGCGCTGTCTATATTTTAACAGCCCATCTGCCGCGCGCTCACACCCACCACAAATGCAAATCAAAGATCCGAACAAGGCCCACTGAAAAGCTGTTTGCTAAACTTTCTAATTACAAGATGTAGTGCTATCAAGTCTTCAATCACACCACTGACAATTCAAAGTGCTGTAGAAATATGCCACTTTCAAATCATACTGATCCATTGGTTTTCTTCATAAGATAGAAAGTGATTTCTGTATTTGAAAGCGCAAGTGTTGGTTAAGTTAAGACCCAAATTAGCTATCTTAAGTGTAATATACCTTGTGAGGAGCAACTGTTATTGAGGCGTATGGAAGCTCTTTAACAGGTTTAATTGTTGCTAATAAATTATCTATGTATTTAAAACAATATATTTTAGTTGAATAACATTTTCTTGATATAACAATACTTTGATAAGCAACATCTCCCTCTTCGGTGCAAAAGAACACCACATCTGACATCAAAACCACCCAGGACTGCATGTATCACAGAAGGGTCAGTAGCAGCTCTGTTTACCTCCAGCACATTTCATTCCCACGTTATTCCTTCTTCTCTTCCATCCTGTGAGCTGCTGGTTTTGGATCCCTGTGTGCCGCCGTTCACTCTCAGAATACTAATATGTTTGGCCGATGTGGGTCATGTCTTAATCCTGTAGAAATGATTATCGCTGCGCGGCCGGAACTTGTGCTATAGGATATCATTACCATTCTGTAATATTCCCACACACACAGACGCACACACGCACGCACACACACACGCAGACGCACGCACAGACGCACACACGCACACACACACAGACGCACACACACACACAGACGCACACACACGCACACACGCATGCACACACGCAGACGCACACACGCAGACGCACACACACAGACGCACACACACACACAGACGCACACACACGCATGAACACACGCAGACGCACACACACAGACGCACACACACACAGACGCACACACACGCACAGACGCATCACTCCAGAGCAACAGAAAGAATCAAACTCAAAATCACAGGACCCAACTGGGAAATTGCTCCACATGTTTATTTGCTGATACATGGATTGAGAATACAGTTGGGTGGGAATTCATCCAAATGGTTCTATATATAACTATACATAATACAATTTTGATACGTGTTTCAAGACTGGCTAAAAAGAAAAGGACCCAAAACATTGTGCTTGTCCACCTTAACATTGTAAGACAAGACAACAGACTTGAAAAAATATGTATTTACCTTTGAAGTCTAAATTCTCAAAGTTGCATGCAATGGGAGCAATGATTGTTAGGTCACCAGGGGAAACAGACCATAGCAAAAACTCTAAAATGAATCAAATTACTAAAATCGCATAGTTTGATATTCAAAACTTGGGTTTTAATCACTGAAAAATGTGTACTCTACTGTCAAAACCAGGGGTGTCTAAACTTTTTTCACAAAGGGCCACATTTTGACAATGAAGTGAATAATTTGAAATGTTGCATTTGATGTGGTTTTGACGAGCCTCGGTAATAAGGCTTAGAACATTGATATTAGTTCTGCAGCACATCAAATTGGTTGTTATTTAGGTCATGATAGCAGAAATAGTCAAATTGTACAGTAAAAACTACTACTTCTGGTTGTTTGGACCATTTTAGCAGGAAACCTGAGGGCCAACAAATATTAGGCCCACACCCCATAGTTTGGACACCCCTGGTCACCCCTTCACATTTTACCTTTATTTACCTATATTTAAAATTCTTTTTTGTAGCGTTTTAAGCCACAGAATAAACATAAAAACTGGACAATGGACAGAATCCTTTACCTTGTTGCCAGTTCATCAAATGGCTAATTGCAGTATGACATGAAGCCCAGAAAGGATTTTCCCAAAAGACCTAGAAATTCAAAATAATTGGAAATGGACAATTTTCTGGCCAAATCACACAGAAGCAACAACAATCACAAGCAAGAAAGCTGTTGTGCGCCTGCTCTATGAATGTGAGAACAGCTCAATATTGAACTGAGAGACATAAACGTGCCGAGTTCAGCAGTAAAAACATGCACATTTTCTCTGCTTTAATGATTTTAACAGCATTGGTTGATGAGGTTGTAAAACATTAAAGATCAGTATAATTACTGTCAAGAATACTATATAAAAAGATAGAGATACTCTAAATATCACTGCGACTTTCCTGGTTATAAATAAACATTAATACATGTGGCACGTGGCATGTATTTGAAATGTATTCGCGACTTAAAATGAAGCATGATCTAAAGTACAAAGCTAAAATAGAGAAAGGCTTGAGCCATTCATCTTCTTGGTGGGCGATAGTTCCAACTACTGCGACACTACTGCACAGTAACTAGTGGTGGATGAAGTACTGTTACTTCAGTAAACGTAGAGAACTTAATTTTTATGGTTGTTTAAATGTATAGCCTATGTATTGATTGTTTTGATTGAAGCTGAAAACTAGAATTCAAATGTAGTTAAGTAAAAGTAAAAAGTATCCACAGTAAACATGATTTAGTAAAGTACAGGGTTAGGGTTAGTACTTCAACATGTTAATTGTGCACTTCATTACTTTCCCGTACACTAACACCCGGAATCATAACAGCGGTTTCCTTGAAGGGCGACAATGAGAAAAGATTAATGTTCATCTGGACTTTTCAATGTCCCAGCATCCCCTGTCCTTAGACAAATGTCCCAGCATCCCCTGTCCTTAGACAAATGTCCCAGCATCCCCTGTCCTTAGACAAATGTCCCAGCATCCCCTGTCCTCAGACAAATGTCCCAGCATCCCCTGTCCTTAAACCCTCCTTCTCGGGAAGGGAAAACTGCCAAACCTCTTTGTGAAAAAGTAGAAACCTGGAGTAGATTGTGAAGGAGAGATCCGACTCCCTCGGACGGAACAGTCGGACGGGAATGGTGTGGTCTATAATTTGTCTGATGAGGTCGACATTGCATCAATTTGCCAACTTAAAAACACTGAGAAAAAGAAGAATAGAAATCAGAGGTATAGATGGGAGTAAAGCACGGATATAGGTGATCAAATCCAAAACCAACGAGCGGCAAAAGAACAGTGATGAGGAGGAACGGCGAGACATAGCGAAAGTGACAGATAACTTGTGAAACACGGCAGAACTGGGAAAATACAAGGCTAGGTCAGGAGAGTCTTTGTGAGCCTGAACACACCGGCGAATATGTAAAGGTGACTAATTTTCTCATTTTCCACATCAGAACAAAGACTGTGAAGGCGCTCCCAGACTAAAGCCTGATCAAGGTGACCACTTTAGCCTCACATTATGCTCCACTCAATTCACAGCTGTTTGCAGTCGGCTTCACTAACAAAGGTCACACGTGGAACTGCCAACACTCCAAAGGTCCTGTTATCTCTAATGGAGGAATGCATGCGATCAGAAAGGCAATGACTCTTAAAGAAAGGGCTGGAATAATACAGTATGGTAACACGTCAGCACTGTGGGGTTGGAGTGGAAAAGGGCACAATATGAGGATGATATTTCAGTCGGTCCATTATCAGGCTGCTGGCGTCTTAAAACAAGAGAAGGGCGCGCATCTTAAAAATGAGGGTGCATTCATTCTTGTCATGATTCGGTCCTGTTTTGAGCCCGGTTAGGCCAAAAATACAGGTTTTGTTCATATTCTAGGCCTGGTTTAGCCTAAGTATAGTGTTTTGTTCTCAGTTTAGTCTTGGTTAAGTCATAGTTTTTTGTTGTGTTTAGGGATGTCAAGAGATAGATAGATAAATAGACAAAGATAGATATAAACGTTATCAATCCTGGAGGAAACGTGAACGCGGCCAGCTGCTTATATACAAACACCTATCATCCTTGAATAAATCACTAAAAACACAATAAATACAGTTCCCTAAGACAGACACATAGTTATCAGTACAGTTTTTCCTGATCAAAAGTACTCTTATGCTAGGTTGTGCTAGGTTAATCAATATTTGTGATTATTCTAAAGAATTTTATTTGTGACAATAGTATATTATTATCCATAGTTAAAATTACTGGCTGTTTTTGTCACGTTAACTTTGTTGTATTCAGTTGGATTTTGTAAATCTGGTCACAAATTTGAGGAATAGTCTGAAGTGTGAATGAACCCTACATTTCCAAAGATTATTGATAATTTCATCACTTTTCTATCACAATTGTGCATCTTTTAAATTATAGTGTGTATCTTTCAAATCAAACCGTTAATAATTGATTCATTTATTTAACTTTCTCTCCTTTTGGTGCATGAACAGAAAACCAGCTTCACAGTGTAACTATAGAAGACAATGTGCGGAGAATGTCTAACACAAGAACATAACACTATGTTGATAATATTGTTTTAGTTGTGTACCAAAGTACTGATTTAAGTGATTTGTTGTAGCTGTTGTCTTCTGAACAAACAATCAGAGTGGTGGAGGTCTGCCGAGCACGTGATCAGCTCTTTGCATATGCATCAGAGGCTTGTCCCTGGTCCCAGCTGCACTGTGCCTTGAAAAGCTGCAGTTCTTTTGTTTCAAAGGAGTAATTATTATCACAGAAGGTAGTGATTAAGGAAAGTAAAGCAGCTAGTTAAAATGCCTGCCATTGTTTAATACTAATAACACACTTCAGGAGGTGGAGGCTGCAGTTACAAGCGGAAGGAAAGAGGGAAGTTAGAGGGAGGCGAAAATAGCCATCAGCCCTTTCACACTGAGTAAATTGTAGAGTGAAAAATGTACCAGATTCATGCAGTATATGTTCAAAGCATTTGAGCTGGCGCACATTAGCGTTGCCCAGTTGTCTTTATGCAGCAAGGTTGGAGTGATGACATCAAAAGTAGAGGTCAAGTAAAGTGTTGAGTTGTTTGTGGAAAAAAGAGTGTAGGAGAGACAGTCGGGGAGAAAGTGAGTCTCAGCTATTTACCCCACGCTAGGCTTCTCAAATTACTGACTATGTTCGGGATGCAGATTGCAGATGGCAATTAAAGATGAGGCATGCGCACTACACCACACACACACACACACACACACGCACACACACGCACGCACGCACACACACACACACACACACACACACACACATACACACGTCCACGCCTCAGCTCTCCCCGCGGCTGCACTTCGGCACACATCCACTCATCTCCATAGCAACATTGGCTGCTGTGGGCAACTGCGGTGACATCATGAAGATTGATTGTCATAAAAAGTAACACAGGAGTGAGCAGAGGCCAGCCGTGTTGAAGGTGTGCTCTGGAGCGCCACACCAGGGGGTGAGGGGTCTGCACAGGCTAATGAACAACAGATGAGCAGTGCACTTCCCCGGTATCGACCAGCACACATTTCCTTAATTTCCTTTTATTTGTCCGACAGCTCTGGACAACTTTTAACCATCGTCTGAATTTTATTTTATGTCCAACAAAAAATATATTATCTGCTTCTACTGACTGTAAATTTGCCTATATTCAAGTTCAAAGTAAAAGTTAAATTTGGCATTTTGTAAATGTCCAAAGTTATATCAGTTCAGTCCTTGATAGTCCTGTCATCCATTTTTAGGCCCGAGCGCCACAAGCTGGCGAGAGGCCTATTAATCTCGTAAGGCCGTGCGAAGCACGGCTGCGAAAGTGCCCACGTAGTGCGCACGAAATGGAGCGCGAAGCGCTCGCCCACTTCCAAACACTCACTAACACACTCCTTCACTCATGCACGCCCCGTGCATACTAATTAGTAGTAGGAAAATGGAACATTACCGTTGTAAACGGGCGAAGCCCGTGCAAAAGTGCGCACTAAACGAGCACTTTACATTGATGGTAAAACAAAGGGGAGAAGATGTGACAGCGTCACAGATTCAGCAGTAGGCGTAATAAAAGGACAATTGGGGCGCGTTAGCGCCCCCTCCTCTTGCGGCGTGGCGGTGGTGTGGCGGCGGCATGGCGAGGGCCGATCATTGCCGCTTGCGGCTATATTCTTGTTATTGTTTTTTTTGTTGGAGCCAAAAGCACTTTCTATTGGAATTCATCAATAATTTCAATTGTTGGAGTTTTACATTGTTTGTTCTTAACACCAACCAGCCCGCACACGGGAGCAAACCAGACTTTAGCTCTACTATTTTTCATTGTCGATACCAGAAAGCTTTACATCATTTTAAAGATTATTTTCTCAACAAAACAAATGTATTTTACAGACTATAAGTTGCCCCTTTTTTCATAGTTTTGGCCGGGGTACGACTTATACTTATATGTGATATTATTTGTTATTTTCACACTTACAACCGCATTTTATTCTCAACTTATATATGTTTTTTTCTTCTCTATAATGCATTTTTTTGCTTTGCGTCTTATACTCCGGTGCGTCTTATACTCCGGAAAATACGGTATGTCATTGATTTGCATTGAATAATATGCCCCAATAAGCAATTACCAATAGTTAGTGATAAAAAATCAACTGTTCATTACACATTTCTTACACTTATTCCGGTTCTGACGGACCCAACAGTAGCTGTACTCATTCTGTTCGTAATAATCCACAGAAAAATAACATTCACTTGTATTACTGTACTTTCCTATTCCTCCAAAATAGTCCAGTAAATAACATTTTCTTCTGTGAAAAAACTCACAAATAAAGCTTGTTCGATTCTCTGTCCCGAAATTTCCCCATTGTGTGGACGAATAAAGGCACATGTTATCATATCCAAACACTGATTCCAGATGCAATATGGCGCTGGGTATGTTTGTTTTCCTCACACTTTCAGCTACAGAATGTGACCATCTATGAGTTTTACCGTTCACAGGTTCGTCTGGCACAGCCCTTTAGATAAACCAAGCAACACCTTTTGTCGTCTGCGTCTTTAGTCTTTTGACTGTGCCAGCGAGCTAAAGAGTATGTCCAACTATTGTGCACGGGGCAAAATAGGCTGTTATCAGGTTAAAGTGAATTTAATTTACTCAGTCCAGTATTAATGAATAAGAGGACAGTCCCAAATTTTCCCCAACAACCATTACTTCCAAATGAATAATGTTAAGTTTGACATGGTGTTATAAAAAACTATGATGCATAATATTTTATGTTTCTTTATTGAGCATAGTTATAACAGTTTCCTTCTATTTCCCATTCATTTTAAATAGACCATGTGATTTACAACTAACACATTTGTGGGGAAAGGCAGACAGGTGGAAAGCTCCAAATCCCATATTTACCAACCCTAATTTTACTTTTTTTTCTTCAATTATGTCATAAGCTCATTGTGGTTGATTAGTGACTTTTTGCCATGACAGCCAGTGAATGCTGGCAGTACAGTCTCAAGTTTGGGAATGTAAGCGCCGCCTGTTTGTTCCTTTTGGCCCTGTCTGGTGTTTGGCACTTGTTTTTCTGCGTTTTTCTCTTACATAAGACAGACAGAAGTAGAGCAGGCTTCAAAGTGAATGGCAAAGCTGTCTTTTCCCTTGTTCGCTTTGCTGTTCATGCATGTCACTCCAGCACCACCGCTCTCTTCACTACTACCTCCACCATCTTCTGACGCATCCTCCGTACAGTCCCTAATGGTTTTCCCACTTTTATGTACATTTTAAACAAACACTTTAACACTTTTATGTTGGACAAAATGCCCCAAATTAACGACGGAACATCATACCACAGTGGGTTATAATTGTGTATCTGAATAGAAAGCGTTTAGTAGATCTATGTGTACATATATTAGGGTAGATTTACTTTGTCTTGAGGCTCATTAATGCTTCATTCTCATATGTAAAAAGCTCCAAGCGTTTGTGGTTACCGAAGCTCATATACTTCCAACAGTTTCTAATGTCAATGCTGTGTTCTGGTAAATAAGCAACAGAGGGCGCTCAAAGTCAATTATAGAATTGACCTAAGGGAAGAAAACGGCAACTAAAAAAACAAACATGGAGGCACCAACTGCAGTTGTTGGAAAAGATCACTAATAACTAATGTCCCCAGGGCTGAGCACATCTGAGTACAGCTACGTTGCTACGCATTCATAAGCAATAAGGAGATGAACCACATATGGCCCAAATGATGGACATTGCAGAGGACGGACAGAAGCCTCTCTGCTTATCCATATGCATCGTATAGCATAAATGAGCCTTAGCTCTGGGTTTGAGCCAAGTGTATTCCTAATAGACCTGGTTGGGTCTGGTTTAAGTCCTAGTTTAGTGCTGGTCAACTCTGTGTGAACACGCCTTAGCCTGTGATTTCCACAATAATTGAATGTCATTTTTCTTGGACATAACTACCCAGTCTTATGTATAAAAGCATATTCATCGCCCCAACTAATTTACTGAACAATACATTTTCCATTCACAGCATTGACAAATTGTTTTGGATCAGAGTCTATTCCTGTTTGAGGTTGTTAACAGCGTGACCAAGCAGAAGTGGCAGTTTCTGGGTGAAGAGCAGTTTGTGAGGCCTTCATCATGTCAGCCTCCTCTTCCTCATGTCTGGCCCACTTGTGTTAAAATCAGAGTGATGCAGGGATGACTGGGGCGCTCCTTCTCTTTGATTACCTGTCAGTGAGCGTGCGCTTCAGACACAAGCAAGTCTAAAGCTGCCATTATCTAAATCATCTCTCTTTAGTGCTAACCCGGGGCTGAAAGTAGTGTGGAAATGTTCGCGTGCTAACAGACAGACCAATGGGGAAGGCCAGTGGACTACAGGCGAGCATGGTAGTCTTTGTGAATATGGCGGGAATATGGTCAATTGTCATGTTTTGAGACAGGTCAATTTCCTGATGACATGACACATCTATAATATAGATCTGTCATGTCATCAGGAAATTGACATTATATATATATATATATATATATATATATATATATATATATATATATATATATATATATATATATATATATATATATATATATATATATATATATATATATATATATATTATAATAACATGCTTTTAAATGGGACATATTGGGCAAAATCAATATTAGTGAGCTTCTAAGCTTTTTACAGTGATGTTCCCTCATCATTAGTGCACTCAATTTTGATTGATCTATGCATGTTTGTGCTTTAGAAATCTCTGTTTTCACCTACCCACCCGCCCACATTATCTGAATTATATTAAATACTGTAAATGACAATCTGCTGGTTGTTGCCACTATGAAGTGGCAGGTGCTAATTATGCAGTTTTGAACAGGAAGTCAAATTTTAGATCAATATTGTGGTTTACAATGAATAAAATGTAAAATATGGATCTACTTATACTCTACTTAAATACTTTTAAGTACCTTTAACACATTCTTCAACCATTTAAATGGACTTTGGCACTGATTCTAAATGGTGTTTGTCATTAAAGAACCTGACAGGTTTCTCCAGTGGGATTGAAGGATGTGTCAAATGCAGAGAGAAAAT
The DNA here is from genome assembly GCF_026437365.1 of Eucyclogobius newberryi. Classification (NCBI taxonomy): domain Eukaryota; kingdom Metazoa; phylum Chordata; class Actinopteri; order Gobiiformes; family Gobiidae; genus Eucyclogobius; species Eucyclogobius newberryi. Next base: position 19,321,710 of record NW_027315768.1, read on the forward strand.
ATACCTTAATAATGGGTATGAGAGTTCTTGTACTCTCTTTATAAGTAGGCTTCACTTCCATGTCTGGTCTGACATTTCTCCATGTTACTTAATTGCAATAGCAACAATAGCTTCATGCAATGACTTGCAGAGTGTCTGCATGTGGAAGGAAATGCACAGATTCCTGTCCCACTTAAGTTTAATGAAGTACAAATGGAGCACATGTCATGTGAAAGTTTGCACTGACACAATGCTGTTTTTGCTTTGCTGTGCACTGCTGTACTGTAGAAGAGAGATACAAAGTAAAAACAATCCACATTTAATAGTTGAACTAACTGATTGGATGTGCAGAGAAGCCAGTCAGACAGTTCTCCCTCTCCCCAACCGCTTCCTGTGCTGAATTGGCTGCAAGGCTGCTGCTGATAAAAAATACCCGCACTAAAACTGCAGAGTCTGACAGAGCGCTTGGGCATCAGCGTCTGTACGGCCTTCGGAAGAGGGGAACAAAATCCATCTTGCATGTATTAAGCATTCACATCTTTCTCTAGAATGACTCCGTTTGGTGACTAATGCTGAGTCAGAAATAAATAGCCTATGTGGCTCTCTCTTTTTCCTTTTATGCTCCTGTACAGTGCTCTTTCCTTATTCGCAGATTCCCTGTTAGACGTGCGCAGAGGCGGCCCCGGTTCATTTATCATAAGGCCAGACTCGCGCTCTCAGCTCCAGACTGTGTGATTAATGACGACCGTTCACACACTTAAACATTTAGCTTTGTTTGGCTGTCGTAGCCCGCTAGCATGGAGCTCGCTGCGAGTTACTTAACGTATGGTCATTGTGCTGCGGAGGCCGGGGCTAAATGCAATGAAAACAAATACGTGATTCGTTATTTATGTTTTATACTTTGGTTGTGTGTACATAGATTACAGTTGAACAGTGTTCTTCGTCATTACTTTACTCTAAGTTGTATTTTGATTACAGTGATCCCTCGCTATACCGCGGTTCACTTTTCGCGGTCTCGCTGCTTCGCGGATTTTCACCATGCATCGTGTTCTGCATTCTGATTGGCTAAACAGTCTCTCCGCGTCTTCTCTACCTGTGTGTCAATAACGTTATGGATTAATATGTACACTTGAGAGTGAGAGCGCGCGTGTGAGCTGCGGGACACGCCAGTGAGAGCAGCGGCGCGCGTGAGAGGCCGGTGAGAGGCGCGCGTGAGCTTCAATGTTTTATGGAGTATTTCATTGTATAATAACTGTAAAAAAATAAAGGTTTCTACTTCGCGGATTTCGCCTATCGCGGGTTCGGTTTGGAACGTAACCCCCGCGATAAACGAGGGTTCACTGTAATTCTATGTGGTCTTGCAACTGAGGCTCGAATGCTCAGAAAATGCTTGTTTTCACCTCCCCCCTATCCCCACCCACATACCTATTGTGATTATTTGAAAAATTAAAACTTAATAAATGACTGCTGCTTTAAACTGCTGCTTTTTACTGTGAAATGTCCATATGAAAATAGGACTACAGATTAAAAATAGCCTTTACAGAAATGTTAATATGCGCTATCTCTGAAATAAATAAATAAGGCTTATCACTTCTGCAGTTTAAAACAGGAAGTGGATAGGCATGATTCTATTATTAAGCCTTTAAATCACATTTGCGGTTTACAATGAACTAAATGTAAAATGGTGACCTACCTATGTTATAGTTCGATACTAGTACCAGGAAAAAAAAGCTTAATATTCTACCTTAAAGCTGCGATATCTGATTTTATCCCATTTTCAAACAGTAAAAGGAAGTTGCTTAGTCATGGCAATAAATTGTTCCTGCCTCTCACAAATCTTTTGAAATGTTTTGTCCACGGCTTTGTCGGATGCCATGGCAAAGCACAACAACAAGCGTTCACCAGAAACTTAACATACAGACTCTTCCTTCCAGATTTGCAGTCAATATTCACGTTATTCCGGAAGTTGTCACAGACGCCGCCGTGAATTGCGTTCCCCCTTCTGCAAGTATTAGTTTAGATAGGACTGTCTATCTCATGAGAATATATGACTCTTGCATGAGAGTCTAACTTAGTCCAGATGACTACAACTGAAGCTTTTTCTACTATGGAACACGCCTGGACGAATGAGGGATTACACCGACTCATGAGAATATGTTCTACACAGACACAAAGCTGTTGCAAGGCCACACAGAGAACCGCTGCATTGTTGACTACTTTATATCATATTTTTGTGGAAAGACTTTTTTGCTCATTCCCCACTTAAATGAACGGAATTCCCGCTCAACTGTGGAAGTGTCAAAACAACACAAGTGCAAATCCGTAAGAAAAAGTGGATTCCGCTTATGCTCTAACACTATACTTAGATTTAGACAGCTTTGATACATTATACTACTTCAGGAAAGCCAAAATATATCTCTTCATCTCAGCCTTAAGTATTAACTATATACTTCTTTCTTATGATTTGTTGACTGTGCGTGCAAATGATAAAAATCAATAGTACTTGTATTATAAGTATCTTAAGAGTTGGTAGCAGTAATGGTTTCTGTATCAAGCACCTTTCAATTAATCAAAAGTACATTTTGTTGAGAAACCTTACATCAACCTTGGTCATATTATTTTGAATAGAGGTACTTTTAAATTGGGAAAAACATGGCTCCAAAATAAGGCTTGGGTCAGCTCTATTTCCCTCAGTCTTTACCCAGATTGAGCCCAACAAATCTCCTGAATGTACCAGGGATCTGCTGACACAAGCAATCCCATGGAAATGAAAACAACTTGTCACAGTTTGGTGTCTGACAGAGAGGCATTACCGGATTGAGTATCAGGGGTAACAAATAAAGAGGTACAAATGTAGTCTTTTCAAGGCAATTTCCACATTGTCAATTTGTCTGAGCTTGTCAAAAAGCATTGCAAAAACAGCAGAGGATTCTGAATCGTCAGCATCTTCTTCAATCATATCGGAGGAAGAGGCTGAGATGGAGGGTCCAGGCTGGAAAATGACTGTCCGGGCTTTGCCATTCAAGTAGATGGTCAACTATACAGTAAACAATATTACATTAATTTCAGGAGTGAATGAATAAACTCACACAGCTGCATTACCTGATTTTCGAACCACAAAAGGAGGAATTAGGCATTTAAACCTAGTTCCTTGCTATCAACATCTTGCTCGTATTAAGAATGTTTGGCCGTGTGCACAGATTTAGAACTGTTTTTTTCAGATGGAATGAAGCTAAGACTCAGTCATTGCTCAATCAATCCTAACAATGCTCTTGACTCTCACTTCCGCTCTTGCAATAGATAACATTTATCTTAACTCAATTTAACCAATATTTAGTTATGAGAGGCACATTTTGTTATGAAGTGCTGCTTATGCAATATACTCGATGCAGAAAAAATACATTTATTAATTTAAGTCGGAATTTACGTCGGAATTACGTCGGCTACACAACCTTTAAGATGTGTCTGGTTTTGAGTATCATGTCTTACCCTGTTAAAACTAGAAGAAACCCTCAAAAAATAATAATAAATAAAAATCATGAAAAATAAATCGTTTTGGAAACGGTTGCAACTCCACAACAAAAACCCAAACTTAAAAAACTTTGTTAAGCCACAGCAAAACAGAAAAGGTCTTCTTAACTTCTATTCGGCAGGACTAGCCGCCTTTAGCATTCAGGCACAATTCTGCGGGGGCCTCCCCATGGGCTCCAGGACTTTGTAAGAGTGCGACAGCAGCAGCAGAAGCACAGAGGCAGTGTAGCAGTTCAGACTGACAACATAGACTCTTTGGTAAAAAGTGACAGGACGACCATAAGACCAGTGTCTCTGATACGACTGTCTCCATTAGACCACCATCTGTCTTTGTCGAATCTTGTCCCATGCAACTTCTTTACCATCTCTCCATTCTTCCTTTTGACACTCTCTTTATACTTATTTTTATAAAAACACAAATCTGAATCAATGGTCATATTTAAAGCTTCTCCAAAGTCACTAGGACCCATGGTACCGTTTACTCCTTCACAGTGGTGGTGCTATATTTTGTTACTTAAGTAAGTACAGATACAAAACATTTACTCACGTAATAGTAATCTAAGTAAAAGTATTGAAGTATGTGTATTAATGTTAATTTTAGAGTAAAATGTAACGGTATCATGCAAAGATTTTTGATAACTTAAGTAAAAATGTGCTGCTCTTGATAAAAAACAGTCCTGTTTGTGTCCATTTTAGTGTAAAATGTATATTTTTGTTTGCTCAGAGCCAAGACTCAAAGATACTTGAACTCCTCCACAACCATGGCCTCAGATTTGGAGGTGCTGATTCTCATCCCAGCTGCGTCACACTTGGCTGCAAACAGTCCCAGTGCATGTTGCAGGTTTGAAGGCTGCTCGTTCCCATTTACCGTACTTTTTGGTCTTTAAGCCGTTTTTTCACCCACGCTTTGAACCCAGCGGTCAATACAACGGTGCGTCTAATTTATAGATTTTACTGGCTAACGGCCCAACAGGGGGCAATCTAGCAGGAAGAGCAAGCGTTTGACCCACTGTGGAAGAAGACGTCAGTGAAAAGTGGTCAGTGTCCAGGGGACACATCGTGTTTTTCTAAAATTTAAGCTTCAAAATGCTGTGTTTTGTTTTATTAAAATCAGACTCATATTCAAGGAGAATGAGGAAGTGAATTTAGGCACGGCTGAACGCAAAGATAGACGCAGAGAGGAAATGCATTATTAGGCGGTCTGAAGTTTAAAACCTGCCGCATTGAAATGAGACTTTCTTGGCCAGACCTGCCCCACAAGTCAAAAGACAACCTGTGCATCACTACCATGGAACATATTTCTGTGTAATAATCTCATGTTAAAACATAACACTCCCTCGATAAGTACGAGCTCAGGAGCAGATGAACCAGATTTGAAGACACAGGTGAATCAGCTCACACAGCGTAATCAAGGACAGAGAGGACAGAGGGGACAGTGGGGACAGCTGTGATGTGCTTTCTGTTTGTTAAACTTCAAAATGCTGTGTGTTTCATTACAATCTAACTCATATTCACTGAGAAATTAGTCGAATTAGTCACGCGGCGCAGCAGACCTCAGGCGAGCCACAAGACCCCCAGTTTAAAAGACGGATCACTACTGTGTAGTATATATGTAAATATCTCATGTTACAACGTGATCAACTATGGTTTATTGACAGGTGCAGCCTGTAAATGTAAGACTTCTAAATTTCATGCACGCGGCTTTTATTCAGGAGCGCTGTACAGCCCGAAAAGTACGATACTTAATGTAAGGAACACTCGAGGCAAGGTCGCTAAATCCTTGCCTAAAAGGTTCTCTACAACAGCCATACTACTGTCATCAGTGAACTGAATTAGCTGCAAAACAGTCAACAGGCCAACATATAAAAATAAAATAATTTCATAATGGTAAAAAATAAACCTCTGGTGTTTTTGTTGTTGTTCAAAAATGAATAAAATATTATATTATGATTTGCAGTATATCTTGTTTCCCTTCGTGCCCCAGAGCTGATCAGAGAGCAGCTTGTAATACAGGTCGGTTGTATTTGCTTGAAATGCAGGTTCTGTGCATCTGCCTTTATATAAGGCTTGTTTTATTTATGCCTGTTGTTGTGTAGCGCTGAGCTGAAGATGGCGGCTGCCTTGAGAAGCTCTGGGTTTAGCAGAGGCTGGGGAGATAAAGTGGGACTATGTTTCCCAGCAGTGTTGCAGATTTATCTTTCTGCTTACAGCTCCCATTTTACTGCCTATTCACCGGCCTCCCCTGGAACCCATCTCTTTCTGTCTCACACTTGCCATGAGGGAGCGACCACTCTTTTCTCCCTGCACGTTCTGACCACCATAAATCTGCCACGGGCCTCCATAAAGCTGCTCAGGGCATGACTCAACAAATATTAAGGAAGAGCAGGATAAATAAATGAAAGTCTAGTACAGAGGGCAACAACTCTGCAACACACCAAATAGAGGGGCTTGTTGTAAAAATGTATTTCTGTCTGAACAGTAAGGCTGAGCGATAAGGCCAAAAAATCTTGATTATTCAGTCATTTTTTTGAATAAAAATCACCATCAATGCTGCTCTTTAGTGAAGCTCATAACATTTTAATATGCCTGATATTTATAAAGCATATAAATGTGCTTATAGTCCATTTTAGTTTATTGTAAATTGGTTAATGGGAATAAGCTTTTTACATTTGCTTGTTTGATTTTTCATCGTTTTTCATCGTTCTGTAAATCCTTTATTGGCCTCACTCTTGTCTTTCTGAATTCACTGCCCTGTCTCCTGTCCTCAGCACAATATTACTGTCAGGCGTAAACTCGTCTCAAATCTCAAAGTTTATGTGCTGCACGTCTCGTGTAGCGTCGTCGTGGAAACTCACACCCAGGAGAAAAGGGGCGGAGCCAGAACAGGGCTTCTGCTTGTTCTTTACTTCAAGAAGACAAGATTCACGCAGTGACTTTAGTGGAGAAAACTTCGCTCACAAAGCCCACGCTGTGACTCTTGTAACACAGTAATGACTCTAGACACTAGATTGTTTGTTGGACTTCCCGAAAATATTTGCGAGGCAGAGTAGATCTGAAAGTGGCTCCAATGCAAAGGAACTTGTAACTTTCACTGATTAAACTACGGCTCCGCAAAGGTGCAACTCGCAACTCAAATTAAGTGATAAACAACAGGATGACTATTTGAAAATAGTCACAAGGCACTTCTTTGTGCCAGTTCCAAGCCTGGTCAAGATCGGAGATCCAACACACAACACCTCGGTAAAAGCAACCACACATATCTAACACCCTTAACCATTGCACCACTGACAAGCACTGTCAGTATAAGTTCATACCCCAATAGCAAATACTTTACCTTAAATAAGAAGTTATGTGTTGAAACAAGTGCAAACCATATTAAAACTGGGGGAAAAAAGTATTTAAATCCATCAAATAAATCAATCTTAACTTATTACAACTACTCAAATTAAGATAGATATCCTGATTTCAAGTCATTTTCCCTCATGTCAATACAATTTTTTTGCAGGACATCCAGTCAAGAAAGTACAACTCACAAATAACTACACTGTGAGAAGCGGAGCTGAGTTTAGACCAACATTTAACGTTCTCCTTCCCATGTCAAGTCAACATGTGCCTCTCAACAGTCCCGGACTTTACAAGACATCCCTTCATCAATAGTGAAGCCTGGAGCCCACTAGAGCTTAAAGCTTCAGCCAGTGACACTTTTTTGGCATAGCTGGCTGCAATTTCCCTAGCGAGCTTTCAGCATATTGTAGTTCAAGTGGCATGAAAGAAAAGCTAGACACCCGGCACTTTTTGCGGCTCTGATTTCAGGATGTAGTAACAGCAGATCCTGGCAGTGGGTCTTTTTAATGGCAAATATACAGAAATGACCAGGCGTCAACTCCGACCAATGTGTCAGAGCTGAAGAAATAAGAAATACTTTTGACCAAGCACTTTAAAATCAAACTGCTTCTTTAAAGAGCTGGGTAAAGATGAAAAGAATTTTGGGATACGGAATGCTTGGTAGTACATTCAAAACCAGCATCAACTTCTTCCATTTGAGTTATCTTTATATTTGCGTATCTGCTGATTCAGATATGGACCAGAGTTTACTCAACCTGTTGCTGGATCTGACGACTACAGACAAGGAAATTAAAATAAAAAGTGTTGTACGTGTGGCCATATCGCATTTTGGGCCGCCCTTAGATCTGAGCCCGCGTTCTCATTGGCCATTCATGCCGGTCGCCATTCATAAAAATGCCCCCCCTGATTGTTACGCTCCCTCTGGCCTCTCGCATTGTGCCCGCCCACCGGCGTCACACTTCCGCATTCCTCCAGCGCCTCACAGCAGGTAAGCGGAGCTCTGTCTCCCTCCTAAATTTTGTGGACTGTCTTCTAATCTTAGACTCCTTTTTGTTAGCACGGACAGTCACCGGTAACCACAGATGCGGGTCACTCACTACCGCAAGCTTAGGTAAGCGCCCCTCATTTTAAGATCCGCGATCGTCTGACGCGCTTAGGCTCTCGTGTTTTATAGGCTTTGACGCAGCTGCTCGCTCTCGCCTCTCCCTCATCGGAGCTCTAAGTCGCGCTCCGAAGTGTAAGTATGCCTGGGTCAGTGGCAAACTAGTGTTAACAACCAAATTCAGTGTTTGATTCCTCCGGTGTATGTAGGAGCTGCCGCTCCGCTTTGCCGCTGCCGCTGCCGCTGTGCTCGGAGTAACCCGCTTTGCGCAGACTAACATCCTCCTGGTCGGACTGACGGCGCAGGCCGGCGCTTGATTGTGCCCCACGCTGCCCGATGGTGCTCTCCCGTGGTCTGTACCAGCTCTGCGCTGGGTGTGTCGCGCTAACGCGCATGGGCGCGATATAGACATTTTTCTGCTGCTCTACCTGCACATCCCTTTGCCGTGCCTACACTGGACTCAAATTATGTACCGCTTTTAATACATTTTTCTGTGTTATAGGGGCTGATGGTCTGACACCGTGGTGGATTCCCCTGGTGGTGGTTCCCGCGTTTTGGTTTGTGGTGCACTGTTTTGTTGTTTTGGCGTTTTCTTATTAGGTTACTGCCCCATTTGTTTACCTCCACGGCTAAACCTCAGCGCCCCCTCCAACGGTCTTATTGAGTTTATTCATGTGTATGTGCGAGTGGGTGTGCGTGGTGTTGAGTGGTAGCATTGTAGCTTTTAGATTAGATTGTTTAAAAATATTATTGTCTTGTTTAAAAATGTGTTTTAGATTGTTAGCATTATCTATTTAAATAATAAACATGTTGTACTTTATGGAACTGTCTCTGTCTCATCAGTAATCCTTATCTGCGTGCCTTACTAATTTTCCCCAGTTTAAATTGGGGTGGCGTTGTTGGACAACTTACCATTTAAACAATATCAAAACACTCGTACTGCCACATACGCATGAACTTAAAACAAAATGCTTGCTTTTGTATATAAAATGTAATCTGTACTTGTCATTTTGCCTGTCAGCTGTCATCATGGAGTTCAACATAAGCTTCAAATGGACAATAGAAACATATTAGGAACTATGAAGTATAAACAATGTAATGTGTGCACAAATAAACACTATTGTGACATGTAGTTTGCTGCTTGACAATGCTGTAACCCTTATTTGCAAAACAGATTCCAATAAAAGTCAACTGCCAAATGGTTCAGGTGTGCTTGTCAGTTTATACACAGCAGTAATTTCTCACTCTTGATCATCCAGCCAGAAGTCAAGTACCTGGATTTAAACAGCCCTGGACAAAAGACAAAAGGTAACCTCAGTGTTTGTCATTAAGGCTTTTGTTCCTCTTCCCAGCTGCCTCTCCTCTGTCCACGCTCTCATTTCTGCAGTTTCGAGTGGTCGCGCCCGATCAGCCTCATCCACGACAGGCACATTAGCCATTCACAAAGCAGCGGGCGCCATGTGGACAAGCAAGTGTGCCCAGAAATCAAGCGGCAATATGCTGTCAGTGGGAGAAAAAACTCTGGCCGAGACACATTGCGGGCTCATGGTGACCCCACGTCAAACAAGACAAACAGCAGCGACTGCTTCTCCATGTGGCACCATATGGGATCACTATTGTTGACAAAACAGCCCAGGGATATTAGCCTTCACCATTAGCATAAGGCTGGAAAACATACTTACAAATATATTTTTTTTGCCATTTCTCATAGCTAATAAAAGTGTCATCATCAATCTACCCAGAAACAGCCAGAGGTGTGCTGGAACAGGTTTGTAAAGTCATCTGTTTCCTGTCGTTTGGAAATGACACAAGCTCCACAGAGTGCAGCTGGAGGAAATCTGCTGAAGCTCTTACCTAGCTGGAGCTCCATGGTGCTAATCTTGTTTTCAGACGGGAACAGGATTTTGGGCGGCTTGTCGGTCAAAGGAGCTGGAAGAGAGAGGAGACACAATGCAGTGAGGATGACATTTATTTGAACAATGTTACTATGACAACTTCAAATTGGTCTTTGATTCGTTTTCTTTCCCAACCCGTGTCCCTCAAACTTTTTCCACACCAAATACTTCTATAATAACTCCATTATATTTAGTTTGAAAGTCTATAATGGTATTAAGTGACCCAAATGCATTATACTGTTGTTGGTCTTTTGAGCAAGACACTTGAGTCTTTTCCCTAGGTTAACTATTGATTCACAATGAGATTAATATTATTATCCAGTTTGAACCAAGCTAAAAAGCAGCATCAATCCTGCTCTAAATCAATACATAAATGTCATTAAACTAGATATAAACCAGGACCAACTTGGAGTCTTTGAGACCATCAAATTATATAACATTACTTTAAAATGTTCCATTGCTATGGTCCTAATTACTCATCTTTCTGAAACGCATGGACAGCATCTTTCAGAAACTCAAAAACATACTCCACACATGCAGAGCGGTCTGTACACCTCGAATCCCATTAATTCACTTCAAATGATAAATTAACCATTGCTTTACCAGGAACAAGCTTCAATTAAATGTTCATGAGTGTGATCTTGTGTGAGAGAAGAGCAGCTGATTCACTAATGGCGCTAATCATCTATACGTAGTGTCAAACATGTCTGAAGCCCCCCTTATGAGACGAGCAAAACATGCTACAGTTTATAGTTGCTAAAAGCTTTTCTATGTTCAAACGATCTGTGCTCCTGAGCATTGAGACATCCTGAGAAGAAAAGAGGGGTCCTGTAGAGTTTGTCTGCATTTTAAATAAATTGTAGGGTTCGATATCTAATCACAGCGACAGAAAAGACATTACCTTTTGCCATAAAAGCACATAAGAACAACAAACCTTTCAAAATAAAATGTCATAAATATGCCTGAACTGCAGAGTTTGATGATATATATTTAATACAATCACTAATACAATGTTTAGCTTCACAGTACTATGTAATAATACTGAAACTTTTACCAGGGCAGCAGTGGCTCAATGGTCGAGAGGTCGTCGGGCAAGACACTTCACCCGCATTGCCCCCAGTGTCAGTTTACACTGGTGTGTGAATGTGTGTGTGACTCCACAAGAACTAAACTTGCACTGATCAGAATGAAAACAAACCAATATCTAAACAAGGGTTGCCCAAAAAACAATACAAACATTTTTAATATACTATTTCCAGACACACCAGACTATTGTCAAAACTAGATAATTATTATTGATTATTATATAACTATCAATACTTAAAAAACAAAATAGTACAAATTCTGACCTTTTCTGAATAGTTGCAAATAAATCGGTGATATCCTAATTACTATAACCCTACATGGTTATATTAAAGTAGTTATTTAAATTCTTGGTCGTCTAAAGACGTTCCTCATGTGTCGATTAATTGTCTAAAATGGGCTTGATGTGTGTGATGTGAAGCTGGCAAAGCTCTCAAAACTATGAAGTTTCTATGATCCGACCATAAGCTCCCAGGATTTCGAATTTTTTTATTGAGAAATATCTAGCTCTCTACATGTAAAATAAGTAAATAAATAAACGCACAATTTACCCCCCAGTCCTTCCCAGTAATATAATTAGTTGACTAATACAAATTTTGACACCATCGGCCGATTAATTGACTAAACGACAAGAAGACCACAGCCCTAAATTAAACTACTAATATTCTGTAATGAAAATTACATTCAATTATATAAAAGGTTTTGTAATAAAAATGCTATCAAGCCTTTTCCTCAGTATCGAATAGAGTTTGAAATGTTACCATCGTAACAACACAAGGAGACTTACGTTTGACCAAAATCAAAAGCAGAACTTAGCACTAGTTTATAGGGAAGTGCCTTCCCTATAAAAAAACTAAATCAGTTTGAGATTAAATTAGACTACAAGATTAATCCTATTGGACACATCAAATTCATGGAGCCACTAATAAATGGATATTAAACAGCTCAATTACAATCAAGTCCCTTCGGACCTACAAAAAACATGCACACATTTAGTCATACTCCAGTCAGTAACTCCTTTAAAGTTAACTGTATAATAATGGCAGAATAATAAAGCTGCATTTCCCCTCCACTAATTTCACCACTTCTCCACATTTTAGTACATTCAGTGATCCATTCAAGCCCAAGGCACAGTCTCTTCTTGCTGCACTGTTACATCATGAGAGAAAATTGGGCCACTTTTAAGCTTGTTATCTCCAATATTGCGCCATTGACATTATCATAGACCTTGGTTTGTCTTTATCAAAATGCACTCCACCTAAATGCATGTATTTAGAGTTGTATAATGCTGAAAAGAAGTTGACCTCTGGCTATTCGGGCAAAGCTAACCAGCATATTTGAGCTTACACAGGTTAATTTGTCTACTCCCACTACAGCAATGAAAGAGACTTTTATGGAATAAGACAAAGCCCAACTTTACAAACAAGGGAATTTGCAAATGCAGCTTATTTGGGTCAGTTTGTTGCCCAGTGCTTTTATTAACACTTTTCCTTCGAGTGTCCTCAGCAGCCTGTCTTTTTAAACCGATTATAAAGGGCCCTCTATCAAGCTGTTTGTAAGCCGTGCTCGTTTACTGTCTGTATCTGGACGGAACAAGGAGGGCAGTGTCCCACTCGGACTCTCTGTGTGGTCCAATCACCAACAGTTCAAAATGAGGACAAAATAGATATGGAAAAATGGATTGAGTTGTTGGGTAATGTTTCTGTTGTGATCGACAAAGAAACACAATTAAATTATTCATGGTGATTATCAACTTGTGTTATTTCACCGGTAGAATTTACCAGCGCAACATAGACAAATGTAAGAAAATAGGGTTTTAAAAGATGTACATTTATATCTAAATGATGAAGAGAGAGAAAGAGGGTAGGAGAGAGAGATAAAGAGAGAGTGAGTGAGAGGGGGAAAAGAGATGGAGAGGAGAGAGAGAGAGAGAGAGGGTAGGGGAGAGAGAGAGAGAAAGAGAGTGAGTGAGAGGGGGAGGGAGAAAGAGAGATGGAGAGGAGAGAGAGAGACAGCAGGGGAGAAAGAGAGAAAGAGAGAGAGAGGAGGAGAGTGAGAGAGAGAGAGAGAGAGAGAGAGAGAGAGGGAGGGAGAAAGAGAGATGGAGAGGAGAGAGGCAGAGGGGGAAACAGAGAGAAAGAGAGGGAGGAGAGAGAGAGAAAGAGACAGAGAGAGAGTGAGTAAGAGAGAGAGTGAGTAAGAGAGAGAGAGAGCGAGAGAGAGAGAGAGAGAGTGAGAGTTCAGTAAATTGTGGTACAAAGTGCTGCTCAGATTTGGCCCGTGTCACAATCAGGCCCAGTGTCATGGAGGAGAGAGGCGGTCACGGGCTTTTAACCACGACTGTTTACACTGTTAATAGGTAATCAGACTGCACAAATTACACTCCATACTGATACCATTTTAATTACATATCAAACAGCTATACATAATTACACAATGGGTGATCATATAGTTAATTATGAACTGGGCAAACAGACTATCGGGCGGCGTGGTGAAGAGGAGAGGAGCAGATGTTGCAGTGTGGAGTCGAGATAAGAAGCTCAGACAGTTACAACATAAAGCACATTCAATACAAAACAAAGCAATTTTTCAATCAGTCTGGATTCTCTCCTGGAAATCTCATCCTCAGATAGACCCTATTAGAGACCCTATCCTGCAATGGCAAAGACACAAGCCTGTAGTAAAAATGTCATATAGTAGTTCACAGGTAAATAAACCCAAAAGAAAATCTAAAAATTACAATTTTAACAATGCAACTGATCATAATTTTTAAATCAAAAAAATGTAATATAGGTACCGTTGTAGAATCTGCTTTTGTAAAATGCATGCTTCAAGAGCCACTATTCAGAATAAATCATTGATGCAAGTTGAATTCATGAAGCTCAGTGCATCTCCAAAGGACTGTTTTCTTCACATTGTATACTGTATGTCAAACGCAGTCCCATATATGGCAGGATCTGTATGTTTGGGCACATAACGTGGTGTGCTCACAGTTTGTGCTTGAATAGTCAGTAGTATATAGAGACATTAAGTCAGATAGTGACCGTGTGTATGGCATTGTGAGCACTCGACCGCGCGGCACGTTTCTGCTTGGTGGCAGAAAAGCTCAGTGGACTTTCCAGATGGATTATTCTGGCTGAGTGACTGAGGGGATACAGCAAATTAATGAATTAAGGATGGAGCTGACACACTTGGATCACTGGGCTGCTCCGGTAACATTTCACACTCTAGTCATATTTAAAAATCATATTGTTGTCAAAGGTGAAGGATGAAATAAATCAAATGAAAAAATAATTGACATTAAGGCCATGAATGTTGAGGCTCTCGTGGATTATGAGCATGTTTGTGCATGAGCTCAGATTGGAAAATGAAGCCTGCGTAAGTTCACCTGGAAGACCTAACCTAAATCTGCGTCGGCCTCCATGGAAGGACCCCTCTCCCCAGCGCCATCATCGCACTCAAGCGGCGCCCGCCTGTCCGTCTGTGAGAGTCAGATCCCTCACTTCACCATGGACTCTTCCAGGTTTCTGCGCTTATCCTAAAGAGGTTATGCAGTTTTTCCCGGCCAAGAAGGATTGGTAAAAGGACGGGGGACGTCTGTGTCATGGCCCCTACACCTGCTCCTCATCCCCAATCAACGCTCAGTCACTCCTCCCCGCTCCAATCAACGCACAGGCGGCAGCATTTAAGCGCTCAGGCTGATGGCTCAGTCGCTTCAAACCGTATCTGCGACCCACCACCTCCCCTGCTCCTCCTCTGCATCTATTATTCTCTCCACATCTACCACCACCAGTCTCCAGGCTCCGGGGGGAAGGTATCTAATTCAATCAAATCATGGAGTGCCCATGATCGCTACGCCTTCCACCGGGGTCTGAGCGCCAAATAAATTTTGCAATAAAGTTCGCTAAAACATCTTTTCTGCTTTTGTGTCTGAGTCTCTCCAGGGTGAAATTATATATGGCGCTACAATATATACGATAATAACACCTTATTGAAAGGTATAACATAGAGATTATTGGGTTGTGCTCCCTTCTGCTAGTGTGGATACAACAGCTCTGTAAAACAGCTTTGGCGGATGTAGTGATATGGAGATGATAATATGTAATAATGATGACAATTAATTAATTCATTCATTATTGGATTTCTATAGTGGCTTTCATGACACTCAAAGAGCTTTACATTGTATTATTCATTCACTCCACACTCGGCGGTGGTAAGGTACTAGTGTAGCCACAGCAGCCCTGGGGCAGACTGACGAGGCTGTGATGCTGCACCATCTGTCCCTCCGACCACCACCAATTACACACTTACTTTCATATTAGGCAATGGGGGTGAAGTGTCCTGCCTAAGGACACAAGAGCAGTTTAGCACTGACCAATCCAAAAGAAACATGCTTAACCTGTTACCATCCACCTATTTTCGCCCTGTGCACAATGGTTGGACATACCCAAATGGCATTGCTTATTAAAAGAGGATCTTATGTTCCACATGCAAGTGTGATGCATCATTAGAAAGCTTAGGCCTTCTAGTTTCTGCAGATGTGCACATGGACACTGTTAGGGCTTCAGAACTTACACTACAGAGGCCCAAACATAAACAAAACATCCTTTTTTAGTCTCGCCTGAATATTGTTAATTTGTAATGGTCCTGAGCATGACATACTTCATTGTGTGCATATGCTGTTCACTGTACATGATGTTTATCTTGTTGACAACAACTGTGTACAGTTTCAGATCTCTAGGAACAGGCATTTTGGTGCTGTTGACCTTTTTGTATCAAAAAGTATATTCGGAACAAGTGATCCAAATATGTGCCAACTGTGCCAAACTGTTTTATTACAATTTTAGCACCTCTATGATCATAAAACATACATTTTGATGTTTTGTAGGCCACTAATAGCAATTATAACTGCTAAAAAAAAAATATGTGAAAATGTGTAAATATGAGTTTACCCATGAATTTCCCATATAGAGGTTAAAAATATATATATATATATATATTATTTTTATTTTATTTTTGTATTGGTATAATAATACATATATCTAACAATATGCACGTCCAAAAGGCTAATAAAATCAGAAAACGTTATGCGCAAAATCCTGCCGAGAAATCTGGCTCTTTACAGCCTTCCCTGAGCCTTACGCACGGGAATACAGAACATTCTGTGTCAATCAGCCCCATTGTCCCGCCTCTCTTTTTAAAGCTATTTTCATTGGCTAGAATAATCTGTCAATCAATCTGAGCTACGTCATTCGCACGCGGCGCTGTTTAGATGTAAACAGACTAATACATGTGCGTCGCAAGCGGCGCATTTTTTTTTGCGGAGGCTGTAGCAAACAAACCCGTGGACAGAAAAATTCGTGGATGGTCTCATTCTGTAGGAAACAGTCTGAAGAAAAGAAGGATACCCAACATTATTTTATAGGTCAAACAAGTCATTTGTTATGGACGGAGAAATGCGCCGAACAAGCGCATTCTCGTCCCGCGAGAAACGAAGAAAAGTTTGTTTACTTGACAATATCTTGAAATCGGATAACTTCAGGAAAAATACAAGTGGATATTGTTTTTCAATGGTTCCTTACGGACAGACTGAGCACATGGATGTACAGAATTAAAGCCGTTTCGTCCGTCATAAACAGCAAACAGGTAGGACATGCGTTTGTAAAAGTTGAGACTTTCTCACAAACTATTGGCAATTGCTTCTTGGGGCATATTATTCAATGTAAATCAATGACATATTCGTTTTGTTGAGAAAATAAGCTTTAAAATGATGTATGGCTTGCTGGTATTGACCACGGAAATAAAAGTGATGATGTAAGAGAATATTTGAGATATAGAAAATGTTCGCCGGCGGACAGGTGGGTGGTAACAGGTTAAACTTAGTTGAGGTTCAAGTTTATATTAAATGACAAAAGTACACACACAAGTACACTTTATACTCTTGCTTGAATGTTTTTTTTTTCATTTACATCAGTTCTGCTATACACAATGTACTCAAATTTAGCATATATTCAAAACAGAGGCAAAATTATAGATTTTTTGATCATGCCAACAGCACTGTTCACTTTCTGCACTGCATATGTAAATTCAACTGTACATTTGTGTACATAGTAAGCCTATTTTTATTTCTGATCCAATAGCAAATTTTACTAGTTTTTCTTTTTAACTTTATACAGGTTGTTTTTATCATTGTTCATTGTTTTATGTTGCACCGAATCACCAAAGCAAGTTCCAATGTTTATGAATTCTGTTCATTGACAATGCTAATAAACCTTTTCTGATTCTGATTCTGATGCTCACCGCTAGTTTGACATGTTCCTGCAGCTGGTGTCGTTTAATCCATGCCTGTTCTTCCGAACCCAAACCCGGTTTAAAGTCTTTTTCTGGCCCGTTGAACATGTCAGGCTCCAGACACCAGAATCTGAATGAAGTATCTCTCCCTCTATCTATAGTTCAAGCATATCCCACACTTCCTCTTACATATTACACAAAGTGATGTCAGCACTAGTGTTACAGAAAAAGAATGGCCTGCTGATGACTCAAGCCTTGGGTAGGAGTCAGTTACTTAAGCCTGACTCCTCTCTCTGGTTGGCAGGCTATAACGGACAGCGGCGGATCACCATGTATTAACAGTGACCTTCTTCTGTTCCGTTGTCCCCCCTGTGCTGCTTTCACTACGCCCTGATGGTGCAATAACCGCCCTCTATGGTTCCCTTATAAAAGCCACCTCTATACGCTGGATTCAATTCTGCCCACCGCTCCCCACACACGAGGAGATGAGCGAAAACTTGTGTGGTGTCATCCGGAGGTGGCTAATAAAAGGAGTCCTATTCAACTTGACTCATAGCACACTTCCTACCGCGCGGCTTTCCAAGAAGTGCCTCTGGCTAAGCGAAAATATCCGGACATCTGAACATTACGAGAGTGGATTTATGTTTCTAAATATGTAGTTCAGTGTTCGTAATGTTATAAAGTCCATGTTCTTTTGGAAGTGATATTTTGTGCCATCCTTTTAATAGATACAGGTCTGCTGTTTTGTGAGAAGAAGACCTTCTGCCTTTCGCTAACCCAGATGAACATGACTCAGAAATACTGTTCAAATATTTCTTTAAAAGCCAAATATCTATCAGTCAATGTTCAGCAGTTTTAAACACTCTGTCGAATCAAATGCGCTTTGACTTCATATTAATAATTTTAGTTCAAGGAAATACTTAACCAATGATACGAGGCATAGATGCTACAAATATACAACTATATTTACTTCTGCTGCTGATTTAATGTTTTCAATAAATGTACAATCGTTTGCAAAGAACTGTGACTAATGTTCCCATTGAACAAACTTTTAACAAGCACTTCATGTAAAAAATAATCATTAAATAGATAAAGAATTTTCACAGGTTCGGCTGAGAAAAACAAATACCTGGGCCTCTTGTTTTACAAAGCATTATTATCTAATTAAATGGAACCTTGCTAAAACTCTACCTTAATTTGTTTTCTCTGGCTCTCCACAAGGATTATATTTTTTGCAAAGGTTGATAAAATAACTCACATTGTGTTTGCAGTAAGAGGCTCAATTAAGTAGTCATGAGAGCGTTTGAAATGAATGAGAAGCTTTTGTTCAGCAAGTACAGAAAGAGAAGGAGAGGAGGCGGGAGGTGTCCTTATAGAGCACGCTTTGTGGGCCTGAAGAGGAGGGAGATGTAATTATGCATGTTCACAGGTATGCAAATGTAATTGGGAATATTAAGAGAAACAGTGGACATGTTATTACAGACATTAGGCAGGTTCAATGTTTAAATGACTTCACATTCAGATGTAATGAGAGCATGAGGCGCAGTGTCATTTAGCAATATTGCTTTCTTATTTAATTCATCTTCTACTGCCCGTCTCTTTGTCAGAGTGTAAAGTGCATTTAGCAGCTTTTCACATTTTTATAACCATTACTTAGTTTGGTAAGATAGTACCTGATGATGATAATAGAACCTTTATTTTCCTACAAGAAGGAATTTCCAGCAAAGAACAGTTCAAGGACAACAGGCGAAAAGAGACTTACAATCAAAAATCAAGATGAAAATCAGCACTGAAAGTAGAGCAAAATACAAGGCTGCAACACTATTATGTACAATAAGTGGCATCACTATGCACGCTGCTCAACAGTGATGGTTCTTGGTTGAATTACCCCCCCCCCCCATCAGCCCTGGACCTCCCAGCCTAGATCCAGTGGACTCAGTGCACTGTAGAGGCTCTCAAACACCACTGTATGTTTCAAGACAGAAATAATCACAGATCTGCGAATATGAGGTCTATATTCATGAAACTTGGGAAAAGCTTGTAAGCAGTCGAGTGTGCTTCAAAACACCCCTAAGGTTGAGGATTTTTATGTTATGTAAGAAGGTAAGGCTGAAGGCTGCATGATGGGGCAGATGCGTCGTGTTGCCCAAGTGCATCTGACGTCTCCTCTTGCTGCCCACCTCGATCACCCCAAAAACCACCACTGTCTGGGCACAAAGAAAGACACTTTTTCCCACTCACATTGGTCAACCTCAGCAATGCTCTGAGTGAGTGACGGGAGGATTTTTAACCACTACCTCAAACACTACTACTGGCCAAGGTTCAATAACAAAAATGTGCAGAATTATTTATGAAAAGGGGGGAAAGTTTATGCCCAGTACTTTCCTTAGCTCTCTTTCCTCTCCAACGCGCCAAAATCTCAAGCATCTACAAAACATGTGGCTGAAAGTATTTGACCACATACAAGACTCAAGGAAATATACAAGTACCAAAAACACCCAAAGTTTATATTAGCGTTTGCCTCCATCTTCCAAACCAGTGCTTCTCTGTGCAGCCAGACGTGCCTTCCAGGAGAAGTGTGCATGGCAGAAGTAAAGAGGTTTGTGAGGCTTTAGAGCAGATTCCAGGGAGCAGGTGCTGTCTGCATTTAGGAGCTCGAGTTGGATCTGAAGTGGAAGGAATACAGTGGTTATGGATGAACAAGGAACGAGGTAACAAGGCTAATTGAAGTCCAAAGCAAAACAAAACATGTGCTTATGTAAGGGGAGAGGTGGGATTTAAACATTATATTTATTTCATTCTATTGAGGTCTGGATGTCAATCAGTGCCATAGCTGCGTCCAAGTGCAGTATAAAGCCATGTTATATCAAAGCGTGTTCTCCTTGCTGTTATATTCTATGAACAACAATGAATAAATGTGATATTTGAGCTGACCATCAGATGCACAATTATAGACCGGTCTACTTATTTTCCCATTCGTCTCAAAATGGATGGGACTTGGAAACAATATTGTGACAACTGGACTAAAATATGCAGGACCTTGACTCAAAGCAAGAGCAGCTCTCAAAACATTGTAATTCATCATTATTACACAAACTAGTGTTAAGTATGAAAAGTCGATACTCAGATGTGTAGTAAAAGGTTCAGTTGTAGTCTGAATCTGATCTGGACACTGTTTTTGTTGAAATAAACGGAATATTTGTCTAAAAATGGAAGACTCTTGGAATAATGAGGATCACACCACTCATTTGAACAAGTATCGTTACAAACGGGTCAAAATTCAACCTTTCTTGAACAATTTTAGAATTATCTTGAGCTTTATTAGAACTAGCAAAATACCACATAGTAACATAGAGAAAAAAAAACAAAAGTTACAATACAAATAAAGATACATATAACGTATTTAACAGCTAAGTTAAAACATTTTATTAGTATACTATGTAGAAAATACAATGCACCACTTTCTAACTCTTGGGTTAGGGTCTTTTGTCCAGACACCGTATTTTCCTTTCTTTCCGTGAAGCGTACCAGTTCATAGCTCTGCAGTTTGTGTGTACATGTGTGTATCTTGTGTGGGATAACATCACAGTGAACTTTAAAGCTCCCCTGTGGCCTCAGTGTAAACTATAGTGTTCTTCCATTAGGGCCCTTCTCTCAGACGGCGTGCGCGCTCAAAAATGCAGGTCCATGCTTAACTTCTGGAGCCACACAAACGCAAGCCGCCTTTGGACACATTGCGCCCTGCAGCCACGGGAGAAAATAACCTGTGCGCATTCGATAACAAAACCCAGGCGTTCACCTCAATAGGTCGTTCCTGCATATGTTTGTGAAGCTTTTACAGGAAATAATCACAAGGGGAGAACATGTCACTGAGCAATGGGGCAGTCAGGAAACATGGAGAGCGACCGGCCGCCGCTTGGTAATGACGGAGGATTAGTCATTGAATCGGTGTCCATCTCCACAGGTAATTCAAAGGGAAGCCCTCTCTGTCCCCTATGCTCCATGGTCAGAGCAGGCTAACATGTTATCTGTGGGGGGAAAAGGGGGTGGCAGGTGGGTGAAACAGCTGAGGGGCAGGATTAACACAGTCCTGGCGCACTGTCTGTGGCGGAGTACAGTGTGCAGGAGTCCCAGGGCTGCCCAGGTGTGCCGTGCCAACACACACTACCTGAAGTGACACATCCAGAGCTGCGAGAAGGAGATAGCAGCCTGCGGGGTCGCCACACCGGCCATCTGCTCCTAGGGCTCCCATTGACCTGTCGCCACGGCAACCTGAGCACTACCAACGCACCTGTTCATTGTGTGTTAGAAATGATACTTCAGTGCAATATACTTTTTGTGTAGAATAGCTCAGAATATAAAAGGTATTCATGGGTTTCAGGCAAATGTTTCCTTCCTGATTTGAGGGATTTCGTGAGGACATTTCCCCATTCAAAAGAATTTAATGTGGAAAGAATTGGGATATTGCCATAACAATGTAGGACCATAGCCAAGCCAAATCCGTGTCTGAAACCCATACCTACGTTATTTCATGGGGAAATCTGGCTCTTGCCCCCATCTGAGAGAACAACATAATTTATGGTTAATATTTCTGTGATGACTGGACCTACTTACAATGTAAACTGTTCTTTTACAATCAGGTTCTTAGTCCAGGGAAATGTAACATCCTTTTTAGTGTGTATGTCTTGTCTTTTTACACACATCTAGTGCATCAATGACAATGACCTGATATTTCAAAATAGATGTATCTACTAAAAGTACATTATTTGAATTAATTTATTATCCCTTGTAGCTGGAGTTAATTGATTGAAATCAATTTATCAAAAACATAAAGGTTTTCTTTTGAGATACACCCAATTTACTAACTCATCATAAAAAGGGACACAAGCTCACAGTAACTGAGGTGCAAACTATTCTCTACTTTGTTTGTCCTGCTAAAAACTAAAGTAACTAAAAAGATGACAGTTCCGAAGTCAAAGTTTAAACGGCGGAGTGCGGGGAACAGCTGGTGAACATGACAGCATCTGTGACCTTCCTGGGAAATAAAAGGAAAGAAAAAAAGATTGAGAGTCGGGTTTGTTGTGTTGGTTGAATGGGAGAGATAGACGGGAGCGAGAGAAATAACAGAGTAGGTGAAGAATGAGCAGTGGATACCAGGGCACTTTATCACAGCCGTACACTACACTCCATTTATATTGTTGATGTCTTTTCAAGGGTCACTGACTTCTACTTCTGTTACCTGATGGCAATACTGATAAAAATAATCATATATTTTTTGCATCGCTGGTGAGAACTATGCGAGTAAAGCGTTTGAAATGGCCACACAATTTCTAGTACCAACAGCCGGCTGCACAATGGGGGAAACTATTGACTTGTTGACCTTTAACTTTCCCGCTGATAGCAATTCCACCTTAAAAATTCATGAGCCAAAACCCGTCCCTTGTGAGTAGAAAAGCTTTACATGGAGAAAGCATTGTAACACTTTTCCCTTCTGTATTTATTTTGCTGTATACATTTTATTATTATTAGCTAATGTAATGGTTATGTTTGTGAGTAATTGTGTTATGTTATGTGAGGTTGCTGTCTTTGCTAAGTTTTTAGACTCGTTGCGTTAATCAATAGGAAGTTAGCGTTCCTCAACCTGTGAGAATTGATTGTCACCAGGGGCAATTTCCTCAGCGCGAATGATTTTTACATCGCACTTAGAGTAATCTAACTGTTAATTTATACACCATGAAATAACAAAACACATTATAATAGCCATGTAGGAATCGATTTGCTGAAAATAACAACATGCATTTCTCTATATGTTTGCAGCAGTACAGTAGGTCAACCGACAAACCCTGTTACACAGATATTTGCTCGGAGGGTGTGTCTTAGCAAATACATATTAACGTTTATATAAATATACATTAAATGAGTGTTAAATGAGTCGTAGCTGCAAGTTCTTGAATTTGGTGTTAAAAAGAAGCCTGTTATTGAGTCCGAACAGCTGAAGAGACAATCAGCCGGGCCCGTCTTCCAAGAGATCTCTCATGTGAGCTGGTAAGCACATGGACTAACACGCTAACATATTTCCCGATTGTGGACTCTGGCACACAGTAAGTATCCGCTGAACAAACTCGAGGCCTCTCACTGAAGAGCAGCGATCATTAGTGCGAGACAAGCCTCTCTCCACACCAAAACCATTCATTCAACCATCCACCCAAGCCATGGAGCACACCACGCCAGGGCCAGATCAGCAAATCCCTGTTTTTGTTTTATTCCAATAAGCCCAAAGTTGCTCTCCCGGCTGAAGACAGATGGCCGTCATTAACTTCCCTCACCCTCCTCCTGTCGCTTACTCCGAGACGCTCTTTCACTCAACTGTCTTTTCTCGAGCCCTTGTTCGTGCGCCACCACTCAGAGTCATATCGAAAGGTTTCAACTGCAATCTTACAACTTGAACAAGTGCTTCATCACTCTTGTCAAAAGTAGTTACAGGAGTCGTGACACCTACTTCCCCGGACAGCAAGAATTGATGAGTGCCCATTAGACTGTGCTGATCCTACACAGAAGAAGAGGGCCTCCATCACTGCCACCCTGTAATCCCAACAACAGACAGGTCACATGAGGACACACTCACACTACCAGGGCCACGGCAACAAGCGCCGATCAAATCCACGGCTGCCAAAATGTTGCCATGTGCAAATTCAGAGTGAATCACACGTCAAATGTACAATGATTAGCAAGTCGCTGTCATTAGCCAAATAGCGTGGAGCACTACGTTTCTGTAGTTAGCAGTGTATCTCTGCTGACATGCTAACAGAGCTCCTACTGGCCGTCCTGTGCAAGTGACCATCTGGACAAAATCCATCACTTTCAGATGTATTTCCTAAGCGCTGCGGAGTCCTTGTGCCTCATTATGACACTGTGAGAACTGGCAGTCACGCTGAGCCTGCGTCACGGTAAAAATTAGATTTCACAAAACCTCTTTACCACCATCAAGTGTAAAATAACAGTTTATATTGTTTAACAAAGCTGACCAGTCAACATGATAATGCAATCATATACATCCGACTGTAAAGGTTAGGATGCCCTTCATCAATGATTTAAATAAATAAAATGTTTTAACAAAATGTGATTAGGAGGGCGTTTCAGTTCATTAAACTGTACTGATAAGACGGTGCACATAAAGCACATCATTTTGTACATCTTTCTTCCATTGATTTAGAATTGTCTAGCCACGTAAGACCTGTGCTTCAAACTCGAGCTGATCAAAAGAAAAAGTTGAGTGGTCTGACCTCTCTTTTCGGTGTTAAATGGGGTGCAGATTCAGACTCTTGCCGTGTGCTTTGTAAGTACTCATCTTGTTGCCAGTAGTCACAAAACTCCTTTGATTGCAGATTGTCGTCAATGGCAGACTGGACATGTAGTGACAAAAAGAGTGGGGCGGCTGGTGAGTGGCAGCAGAGTTTTGCTGCTCAATTCTCTGCTTGTGCTTTCATTGTGGTCTCATAAATAAGGGAAGTCCCTGAGCGGTGCAAAGCCTTCCTAAGCCACCTCTTTGTTTCAGAACAAAGCCCCTTTTTATTCCAGTTGGAATAACTTGTCACAGTGCAGAAACATACCCATGGTGTCACCCTATCAATTTCCATGGCAACCTGATGGCTTTGGTGTGGATGTGGGAAGTATTTAGTGAATGAACTGGGAAATAAGATGTAAGTAAGGTGGAGACAACAGATCGACTTAAAGATTGTATGTATTTGGCTGACAGTCTGATGCACCGGCTGCAAATCCCATGTGAAACCTGTGTCACATGTAACACATTTCCCAGCTCTAATGAAAGCAAGTGACCGATCGCCACTGAGCGCAGTGCCCCTGAATACCACATTCTTGACTATGCACTAGAAAAATGCATGATATCAGCGTAGTGAATTTTCATTTGAGCTACAAGCACCTGTTGGCTTCAAAGCTGGAGAAATGGAAGGGAAACACTGTGGCTATGACAGTAATGACTAATCACGGCCCAGCAATACAAAGCGGCCCACTTCACAGGAGTCCTTTGATGCAGGTGAATCATGTCCTAAACATACTTATTAGCAGAAGAGAGAGAAAAAGAGGAGGAGGAGAGGCGGGGGGGGAAAGGCTATACCAGACGAAGGGTAGGAATTTGTTCCACGCGTTAGCTTGGCATGCTTGGTTGCGCTAGAACAGAAGGTTGGCATAATGAATTTTGGCATGCGAGCGGCTGATAATGAAATAAAGCACTCCGCCCTATCCAAGATGTGGAGGTGTCTGTACACAGCTGGACACGTGAAGTCTGGAACAGCATAAACAACAATCATTCGCAAGGAATTACTCCAGGAAGTTTAGTCAATTCTTCAATATCTTTTCTCTGCAGCAGCAATAGTACAATCTATACATCACCGTGGTCCTTTTCTAGGCCGTGTATCTGGCAACTCAGAACCCCTATATTTTTTTCATCTATATTTCACTAGTATAATTATCTTACCTGACTTTTCCTATAATTTTAAAATAATACTTCTTTGCTGTTAGTCTGTAGAGAGGCAGAAGTAATGACTCTCGAGATATGAAGTGGAGTCTTTTATCATCAGAAATGGTAAGATGTTAAAAGCTTCAAAAATACAAAAAGTGCTTTGCAAAGAAAGTTTTAATGTCATAATATGTCCTCAATGTTAATTTGTAAAAAACTCCAAAATTGGACTAAAACTCATTGTTTTAATAAGCAACTGGTGCACCCACATTTTTTCAAACATTATATAAGTGTTTCTTTATTCTGACTTTTCCAACACAAAGTTTTTGGAAAGCAGTTTTACATAATCAAAATAATCACTTATTTTTAAAGATTGAAAATGCTAATTGTTAGTGTAACCATTTACCCAGAGTATAAAACAAGATCATTTTGTGCCAACATGGGCATCATTACTGCAGATATTTAACACTGCGGTCAATCAAATTAGTCACTAGTCACTCAAATTAGTCTTTAGTTATCACTTAAACTAAATTAGTGTGACATGTGACAGGATTAAGATGTTGAAGTGACGATTTAGAATGGGAACAGGCTGTACTATCTGCACAGATTTTGCTGCTCAACTTTAGAAAAAAACAAAACTTTGCTCTCTTAAGCTGCTGTGTTAGTCTTATCTCGTGGCAGCATAATAAAGGAATAATCAGTGCAGCTGGGACTGCCGCACCATGATTGGATGTTAATTGTGTCTCTTCATGAGGGACGCACAGTGAAAATATACAGCTCCTACAACAGAGACGGCACGCCACAAACACTATTTATTCACACACACAAAACAAATCTACTAAGCTCAATAAGTTTGAAAAGTCTAA
Organism: Eucyclogobius newberryi; assembly: GCF_026437365.1. Classification (NCBI taxonomy): domain Eukaryota; kingdom Metazoa; phylum Chordata; class Actinopteri; order Gobiiformes; family Gobiidae; genus Eucyclogobius; species Eucyclogobius newberryi. Next base: position 19,348,278 of record NW_027315768.1, read on the forward strand.
CTCTTGGACTTCTTCTCATACAAGTTCCTACGCTGGATATTAGGCAAATCTGCAGCTCTACATGGTTGTCATGGCTGTTCCCTGTCCACGAACCATGGAAAGATGATGCACATAACGATATATGTGTGTCTATATACAAAAAAATCAAGGAGTTTGGACCTGTACAATTTTACTACAGCTTCCGATGCTAAAACTACTGGCAACAACCCTCAACTACAGAGGGATTTGTTCTTTAGTTAACATCTTCAGTCCATATCTCAGAAGGGCACCGAATCCATTAAAACACTCGTGAATCTAAACCGTAATCTGTCTTTTACGCAGGTGGAGTTAGCAGCCCCAATGCGAGATATAAATTCTCTGACAGCCTGTCCCCACCCTCTCTACACGGCCCGCTTAAATGAGTGTTAATTTGGTGCTAATTATGTAACATGTTATCCTAGTAAGACACCCCAGATGTCAGGAGACACGCTTGTGAGAAAAGGAGTCTTCATTTGTGGAGTGCTGCGGTCTCACGTCTGCCTTTAGCATTCTGCATCACAACGGCAGAGAAACACAGTGGAGCAGTCAGGCCGGAAAACGCAAAAATTGCACCCCTATTTTAGAAGTAGGACCATCCTTGCATGAACTTGAGCTCATTAGTAAACAAATATTCCTTTATGAAAGTAAGGCGCATTGAATTAATCATTCAGCAGATGCTTCCCGGTGGATATTCAAAATGGACAATTTTCTTTGGCAAAAAAGACCATGATGTGACTTAAGCAAAGGGAACGCTTTCCCCCCATGTTTAAATAAATAAAACATTGTATAAAAGCTCTTTTATTCATCACTGGGCATTACACTAACTAATGACTAAGAAGCAATGGAAGGTATTGGGGATGAGATTGACTGTGACATGACAGTCAGTGAAGGGATTTATAGTGCACAACAAAGGCTCACGCTGGCTTGGTTCTGTCTGATGGATGAATTAGAAACAAACGCTGCTTGAGTGTGGCCTAATATATTTGCATCAGCTGTGGCTCTGAGCCTCGGCCCACCATTAGAACAGATGAAGAGATCACAAATTGACCACAGAGTACAGATGTCGCACACAAACACAGTGCATGTTGTTGTATACATGTCATTATTATGAAATAGAACTCCTCTGACCAGGATCTTGTAGGTTGAACAAGATCCTTTTCTGTTGTTGCCTGCTCCACCTATATATATTAATATAATAATTAAAGATAATTATTTAATATTTTGTTAAATGTGAACCACAAAATGTACCTAAAATGGCTTAATAATATAAAAAAAATGCATCTGAATTGATAAACCCTGCCTCTTTATCGTTGCATTTCAACATGCAGAAAATTATCCTATGGGTGTTATTTTTTGGAAGAATTTTGTATGTGATATTTTCTAATGAATGTGTAGGGGAATGGAGATGGACATTCCACGGCCAGATAACAGAAAATCTCTCTTTGAACATTGGGGGTTTTTCGTTCTCCCTCTGTCCCTCACCGCAGGGGAGCCGCTGTGACTTGTGTGATAAATGATCTTTTCCCCCACAGTCTTACAGGAGGACGCCCCGATAAACTATGTTCTATGTGATTATGCCATGAATGTTTGTGCGAATCAACTCCCTACCGTCCTCCTAAATCCGTCCGTCACGTGGTCGACAAGGCCATGCCAGCCCAGGACTTTGAAACCACCTGAAACCACCTGGAACTACCTGGAACTACCTGGAACTACGCTTAAGCGCTCAACCGGACAGAGACTTTCTTTGCTACTTCGTTTCTTTTCTTTTTGAAGTAATCTACGCCGTTCACGTGGATCAGCGCTACGTCCTCATCTGAGTAAAGGCCGCGTGAGGAGCTAACACGCCGCTAAAGCGTTCTACCGCTCAGGAACTCTCGGATATCGACTCCGTTGCCGCCGCCGCTTCAAGGAGGTCGCAGCACACAGCTCCACGCGACCCCTCGCTCCCCGGACCGCACACCGCTCCCCGGCGCCAAGGACCTTACAGCACGTCGCAGCCTCCTCCGCTCCACGCGACGCCTCGCTACCCGACCGCCGCCAGCTCCACGGCCGCCGCCCGCTTCACGAACCTTCGCCGCCACACCGCTCCACGCGACGCCTCGTCACGGACCTCGTCCGCGGACAAGGACCGGTCGGACCGAGCCTCTACAGAACCGTAAGCCGAGTCCATTGCGAGGTTCTCTTGTGGCGTGATTTGGGTAGAGCTCAGCTGTTCCTCCTCCCTTTAGCTTCTCACTTTCCCTCTTTTTGATATAGATTGGCATAGACACGTTTGGTTATCAAAGGCAAAACCCTGGTTTAACATTATCTGCATGAAATCTGCTGTTAAATCTGATATAACGTCACCTGTGATTTACCTGTGCGCATTTCTGCTCCGGTGTTTTGATTACCCTTTTGATAAATAAACTACACGAAAGAGTTATTGACTATTGTTTGTTTGATTAGACTATGTGTAAGTCCCTGAATCGTGAAACACCCTTCAGACCTTTTTAACGAGCGCGATTAAGGACCGTATCTTAGCTCTTTGGGTTTAACCCTGGTGCCCCGTCTTGTCTCGTTTCTGCTAAGAAATCTTCCTTAATCATAAACTGAATACATGTAGTTTGAGACCCTACAAATGCGAGTTAGTATAGGGAAGTGAGCGGGTATTTTGCCTGACCAGCCAAGACCACAGGCTTTTACAATACTTCACAAAGACGTTTTGGTCAAGAATCATAAGTCTCATGATTTAAAAGAAAATTCGTTCATCAGAGAAACACAAGGTTTGTTCGTGTCTAAACAAACATGGTGTTTTACAAGGAAAGGGAAAGAAAAATAACAAAGAACTGAGAAACTGCTTGTTGCAGAGTCAACACCGGATGCACTAAACACTGGTGAAACACGTTTTATAATTTTTTGTGAATATTACGAGGCTATTCAGAGGAGAATTCTTCCACATTTGAGAAACATATACAAATTGGCGACTGTGGTTGGACTGAATTGAATGTAGGAGTGACTGGTCTGTCAGGCAAGGAAGACACAGTACAGGGAGAAGGTGAAGGCTGATTCTGAGTACTTAAGCCCCAGCTGCAGGACAATACAATATTTTTAAAATATGCATGACAGCCTGTCCCCGCCCTCTTTATTCAGTTTACTTGAGTAACCTGTAGTTTTCTAACACCATAGTTGTCCTCCTACTTGAGTGATATTAATTTGCAGTAACAGTACTCTTACTTAATAGCTTTGGTTACTCTTCCCAGTGTGAGTAATTCTATATTGAATATTTATGAACAAAATTAAACACCTGCAACTCTTACATCTTACCTCAGATTGTTTTTTTGTGCATATTCTTTGGAAATACCAGAATCTGACATGAACCTAAATCGTACATTTGAACTACAGAAGTATTTGTTTCACCTAATACTTTTTGAGTAATTATTTGGGCCAACATTTTTTGCTTCTACTTGAGTATTAATACTTTAAAGTAACATTACCCTTACTTAATAACATATTATTGCTACTCTACCGGCCTCTGCAAGACAGTAAAAGCAGTATTAATTGTTAGTGATGAAATAGATTTAGCAGTACAAGCACTGTTCCCTCTAAGCTGAAAATTGTATTCACCATAAACCTATTAATTAATATCTAATATTAGACCTAATCTAATCTAATTACCAAACGGCCACCGGGAGCAATCTAGAATGAAGCGCACGTGTTTGACACTGTAGAAGACTCTACTGGACTGTAGAAGACTCTAGTGGACTGTAGAAGACTCTAGTGGACTGTAGAAGACTCTAGTGGACAGTAGAAGACTCTAGTGGACTGTAGAAGACTCTACTGGACTGTAGAAGACTCTAGTGGACTGTAGAAGACTCTAGTGGACTGTAGAAGACTCTAGTGGACAGTAGAAGACTCTAGAGGACAGTAGAAGACTCTAGTGGACAGTAGAAGACTCTAGTGGACAGTAGAAGACTCTAGCGGACTGTAGAAGACTCTAGTGGACAGTAGAAGACTCTAGTGGACAGTAGAAGACTCTAGTGGACAGTAGAAGACTCTAGTGGACAGTAGAATACTCTAGTGGACTGTAGAAGACTCTAGTGGACTGTAGAAGACTCTAGTGAACTGTAGAAGACTCTAGTGGACAGTAAAATACTCTAGTGGACTGTAGAAGACTCTAGTGGACTGTAGAAGACTCTAGAGGACAGTAGAAGACTCTAGTGGACTGTAGAAGACTCTAGTGGACTGTAGAAGACTCTAGTGCACAGTAGAAGACTCTAGTGGACAGTAGAAGACTCTAGCGGACAGTAGAAGACTCTAGTGGACAGTAGAAGACTCTAGCGGACAGTAGAAGACTCTAGTGCACAGTAGAAGACTCTAGTGGACAGTAGAAGACTCTAGTGGACAGTAGAAGACTCTAGTGGACAGTAGAATACTCTAGTGGACTGTAGAAGACTCTAGTGGACTGTAGAAGACTCTAGTGGACTGTAGAAGACTCTAGTGGACAGTAGAATACTCTAGTGGACTGTAGAAGACTCTAGTGGACTGTAGAAGACTCTAGAGGACAGTAGAAGACTCTAGTGGACAGTAGAAGACTCTAGTGGACTGTAGAAGACTCTAGAGGACAGTAGAAGACTCTAGTGGACTGTAGAAGACTCTAGTGCACAGTAGAAGACTCTAGCGGACAGTAGAAGACTCTAGCGGACTGTAGAAGACTCTAGTGGACAGTAGAAGACTCTAGTGGACAGTAGAAGACTCTAGTGGACAGTAGAAGACTCTAGTGGACAGTAGAAGACTCTAGTGGACAGTAGAATACTCTAGTGGACTGTAGAAGACTCTAGTGGACTGTAGAAGACTCTAGTGAACTGTAGAAGACTCTAGTGGACAGTAAAATACTCTAGTGGACTGTAGAAGACTCTAGTGGACTGTAGAAGACTCTAGAGGACAGTAGAAGACTCTAGTGGACTGTAGAAGACTCTAGTGGACTGTAGAAGACTCTAGTGCACAGTAGAAGACTCTAGCGGACAGTAGAAGACTCTAGCGGACAGTAGAAGACTCTAGTGGACAGTAGAAGACTCTAGCAGACAGTAGAAGACTCTAGTGCACAGTAGAAGACTCTAGTGGACAGTAGAAGACTCTAGTGGACAGTAGAATACTCTAGTGGACTGTAGAAGACTCTAGTGGACTGTAGAAGACTCTAGTGGACTGTAGAAGACTCTAGTGGACAGTAGAATACTCTAGTGGACTGTAGAAGACTCTAGTGGACTGTAGAAGACTCTAGAGGACAGTAGAAGACTCTAGTGGACAGTAGAAGACTCTAGTGGACTGTAGAAGACTCTAGAGGACAGTAGAAGACTCTAGTGGACTGTAGAAGACTCTAGTGCACAGTAGAAGACTCTAGTGGACAGTAGAAGACTCTAGTGGACAGTAGAAGACTCTACTGGACTGTAGAAGACTCTAGAGGACAGTAGAAGACTCTAGTGGACTGTAGAAGACTCTAGTGCACAGTAGAAGACTCTAGTGGACTGTAGAAGACTCTAGTGGACTGTAGAAGACTCTAGTGGACTGTAGAACACTCTAGTGGACAGTAGAAGACTCTAGTGGACAGTAGAAGCACTGTCCAGGGGACACGTCGTGTAACTCGTGTTCTATATATTTTTAGTTTCAAAACGCTGTGTGTTTTATTACAATCAGGCTCATATCCACTGAGATATTAGTCTAATTAGTCCCGCAGCGCAGTGGACGGCGGGTGCGCCCGGTTCAAAAGACGCATCACTACCACGTTTATTTATGGGTAAATATCATGTTACATATCTCATGTTACAACGTGGGCACTTGCGGTTTATTGACAGTTGCGGCCCGTATATTTTCTTCGTAAATATTGTGTGCGCGACTTTTATTCAGGAGCGCTGTATGTATCATTGGCTGGACACCTGTCAGTGACACCTGTCAGTGACACCTGTCCAGCCAATGATACAATACGGTTTACATTCGCTACACAGCCAATCAGAGCATTGATAGTGCATAAGTGCCCTGCCCACACACACCTTGCAGGTTCTAGCTAACAATAATGCGAGGGAATTAAAAGACGCAACGCCTTATCATGGCGAAACGAACGGGCAGCGCCAGGGACACCAAGCCAAAGTAAAAAAGAAATGCGGTTCTTTTAGGATGGAATGGCTTGTGCCACTGGACCACAGCCAGGCCAAAGCAGGACTCTCACAAATAACTACTATACATCTCATGAACAACAGGATTTTTGTATTTTTCATTTTAAAGGCGGTATGGACGATTTTTCGGCGATTTGAGAACGCAGCCCGTGCGGACTGATACAACACACGTCAGCTCGAACTGTCTATCTCCGTCTTCATTTTGCCCCGTACACTGAGGGAACTATATTATGATAGATCCATGCGCTTAGGCACGCGGAAACGTGGGGACGAGCCTGACGAGGCTGCAGGTGAGCCATAGGTGCGTTTTATGATTGATACGTGGCAGGACAAATGATTTATCCACGCCATGAGGAAATATGATACAAAATTTGCTGAAAAAAAACGTCCATACCACCTTTAAGTGGGCCTAATTTCTTGTAATAAAAGTGAACTAATCAAAATTGCTGCTGTACTTTGATTCTTTTAATGTAACTTGCTATGATGCAAGGTTTTGAACAGCGTGCACATCTGATGTTGCTCAGTGTGGTCCTCGGTGTGCACAGGCAGCTAGTGTGTAGTAGTATTTGTAATAACTGTTATAAAGTAATAGTATACTTTTATTTCTGGAGTACATGTGGCGTTTTAGCTTTAACATTCATTCTTCCATGACAATTCAGTGACTATGAACACAGTAGCAAGAGGCATTCTCATTTAGAGCGCAGCCCATTCTGAATGCACTAATAGATTTCCAATTTCTGCCTAATTAAAAAGAGATGCCTCGAACTCCTTTGAGAGGTCAAAGGTCATGTAGAATCCATCTAATGTGTGCAGTTAATTAGCATAAAGTCTACTTCAATGAACTATCCTAAATAACTGCAAAAAAGACTCTTTTCACGGTGCTATGCATGTATTATTTTTTGAATGGACTGTAGTTAAAACTGATAATCATTATACTAAGAACACATTTTGTCTGAGATTTTTTGTCAATGCAATGTGTTAAAGTTTAAAGTTAACTTAACTAGTGAAAGCGTCTGAAAAACAGAATAGTAACAGCTTCAGAGAGAATATAAATATTCTGTACAAACAAAAATAAAACTGTTTGCTGTAATTACTTGTCTACCTCCCGCAGTATGAGGACTTACTATAGGGATGTCATTTCACATCATTCTGAAGAAAAATGCCAAGTCAGGATTTAACAATCGCTCTGACCTACTTTTGAGTAAAACTATCCAAACTAGAAGTACCGTATTTTCCGGACTATAAGTCGCACCTTTTTTCATAATTTTGGCCGGGGTGCGACTTATACTTATATTTATACTTATATACTTATACTTATACTTTGGAGCGACTTATATGTGATATTATTTGTTATTTTCACACCGCATGTCATACTCCAGTGCAACTTTTGTTGTTTTTTTCAACTTTCTATTATGCATTTTTTGGCTGGTGCGACTTATACTCCGCTGCAACTTATAGTCGAGAAAAAAAAAAATCTATATATATATAAAATAGGTATCTAGTATTCAGTAGTTCTGGGGAAAATACTTATCTTAAAGGTGGTATGGACGATCATTTTCAGAATTTTTTTTTATCATATTTCCTCGTGGCGTGTATAAATAATTTGTCCTGCCACGTATCAATCATAAAACGCACCTATCGCTCACCTGCAGCCGCGTGCGGTTCGTCCCCACGTTTCCGCGTGCCTAAGCGCATGGATCTATCATAATATAGTTCCCTCAGTGTACGGGGCAAAATGAAGACGGAGAAAGACAGTTCGAGCTGACGCAGAAGTGGACAGAAATCTACTGGAGACGAGAGAAGCGATGCGCTCCGTCGCGCTAATAAACAAACACACGTGTGTGTTGTATCGGTCCACACGGGGGAGTGCGCATGCGCATTTCCGCCTGCGTTCTCAAAACGCCGAAAAATCGTCCATTGCACCTTTAACAATGGCCCGTACGAACAGTCTACGAGTGATTTTTTTGTTCCTACAGTGTTGCATGCAATTATCAATATATTGCTCATGATGATTTATGATATATTCCTATTTTTTTTAAAGAACCCAATACATAATGACAAAGTTTTTCTTTGTTAAAACACAACTTGCACAACTTTTAAATGTAATAATTAAAAGTGTGACCATGTCAAATGTTTTGCATAAACAAGTTTCCTTTCTCTAATCAAGCAACAAAAATGTGGCGCCGTCAAAAAATAATGTATTTATTTTAAAGGAGGAGAGCGAGAGCGCCACAGTTATCCGTCCAAACGAGATGCCAAAAAAGAGCAAGAGAGGAAACAAGGGCTTCTGACACAGGAGATACGCAGGTAAAACATTAACACATTTAACCACATGAAGCCCTAAAGTGCGCTTATTCTGCCATTAATAGCCACCGCAAGAATGTCAACTTATAAAGGTCTTTATAAGCACGACTTGACAGCGCCTCGAGTTGCACAAAGACAAGACTTACAGCGGCTGTGTTGTCAGTAGGACTGATGTAAACGTGCGTTCGAAATGTTCCACAGTGCATTAGAGAACAATGAGCTCTACGAACATCATACGGCTTTGATTTCTCAAGAACACATTGAGTTGCTATTGAGAATTGAAAGGAAGACGTATAAACGCTTTACAAGGCTGTAAGAAACTGTGCACCACTCCACGAATGTCTATGAGCTCCTGGTTTAGTACGACTTGTGAGTTTTGTACAAGCAAATTGTTAATATGGGTCACTGTGACACTGTGCATACATATTATGCCTTTGTCTGCTATATTTAGACACCTGTGAAAAAAAAATGACATTTTAAATCAATAAAGAAACATGTCTGCTGCTTCTGGTCACAACAAAGCGTCACGCTATGCTCCCCATTTGTCCCAAAATGGTAACATGAAGCTTAAAAGTCTATTTTAAAGTATTTTAAAGTTTTTTTAAACCCCTATGGCTCAAGTTTGGTCTGTTCTGTGAATTAAAAAAAATCTAGATACATGATTTCTGAAATTAGGAAAAATAATGTTGCTCTGATAAGACATTAATCAACAACAGCCACACTTCAGCCCACATACCTGCTGGCACCATGTCACTTAAACCAGTCATCGCCCTATCACTGCCTCTGTAATTAAAAATATTATTAATAGGGCTGCTGTCGGCAACTCTAAGGGCTGTATTTTGCCCCCCCGAGCCTTTTACTGGGGGTTGTTCCAGGGCGCTGTTTTGCTACCTTCCCAACCTCAACGTTGATGTGGAGAGGCTGGAGTGGGATAGTGCCTGTCCATTATGGTGATTGTGATAACTGTGGCATTCAAAAGCACCTGTGTGGGAGATGTTTGCAGTCATGCCTCATATACAGGCAATGACAGAAGTGAGCAATAACCGGGGTTGCCCGGACTAAACCCGGAGTAAACTAAGACTAAACCAGGTCCAAAACCCGGAGGCACTGAGCATCGAGATGTGTGTGCAGTCCGCACACACATCTCTGCTTAAACAAGGGCAGGCAGCAGCAGAGTCACGGAGGCGGATGATCCTGAAGCGCACACCCCTGGGCGGCTGCAATGACCCGCATTAGTCCCGGTGCCAGCCCTCTGAGCCCCCGGTGATGGTTGTCACCCAGCATGGAGAGTTTACAGGCAGATATGTACTGCACAAACTTCTTCTGCGTAACAGTGCTGCGCTGTTTACATGAGTGGGAGAAAAAATATATAAATCTCCTAAAATTGGACTGTATTCATTCATTATTAATTATAATATTAATTATTCTATAACTTATAATGTGTGTTATTTATGCACATAAAGGGTTTTATTATGATAATTATATTATGGGTGTTTTATTATGATTATCCCCTGCACCAAGCGCGAACATGCAGGAGGCACAGCGTGCTGGCAGACCTTCCCGGACTGCTTGTTTATTATCCTGGGTGATTTCAACAAGGGAAATCTCAGCCTCGAACTATCAAGCTACAGACAGTTTATTTAAGTCCCGACCAGAGAGCAGAACACTCTAGATCACTATTACACAATGCTCAATAACGCCTTTCGCGCCGTGGCCCGAGCTGCGCTGGGCTCATCAGACCACGTCATGGTTCACCTGATCCCCACGTACAGACAGAGGCTGAAGCTCTCCAAACCTGTTGTGACCTCTAAGAAGTGGACCAATGAGGCAGTGGAGGAGCTACTTGTGTGTGTGGACATTACAGACTGGGAGGTTTTCAGAGCTGCCACAGATAGTTTGGATGAGAACACGGACACTGTGACGTCATACATTCTATTCTGTGAGGACAGCATTATACATCACACACCAAAGTCACTCTCAATAATGACAAACCCTGGTTCACACCAAAACTGAGGCAGTAAAGGCAGCAGAAGGAGGCAGCGCACAGGGCCGGTGACAGAGAGCGCTACAAATTCATTTATAACTATACATTGCACTGTAGAAAAAGCTTCAGTTGTAGTCATCTGGACTCAGTTAGAATAATAGATGTTTCGACTCTCATCCAAGAGTCATTGTCAATAACAGAATTTTACAATAGAACACGCCTGGACGAATGAGGGATTACACCGACATATACATTGCACTGTTCACTTTTGCACCATTTCTGCCAAATACATTTTGTGAACATATTGAGACCAAGTATGTTTTCATTTCATTAGTAAATTCTTAATTTATGCATGCTCTATTTGATCTGATTTTATATTCTTTGCTATTATTTTAATTGTTTTATGTTGCACCTTAATGTGGAACAAGTTCCTATGTTTGTGAATTTTGTGCACTGACAATTGGCAATAAACCTTTTTCTGATTATGATATGGGGATAGTAACATGACTCAAGTGCACTAGTTTTGAATTGTATTGGTTTCGATTCTGGCCATTCACAGAACGCACCACACCACGCCCTCAATTTGCTTCACTCCAGTTCATATTTTGGCATGATCCCACCTCTGGTTTAGATGTCCACGCCCTGCGCTGGCATCAATTGACAACGCTGAGGCAATATGTGACGGTACGTACACACCGCAGACGCCTAAATGCTATATTATTTGTTAAATCATTGTTTTGTGGAATTACCTCGACCTATGTCATATTTGCTGCCCATTTCCAACCAGCAAATACAATTATAAACATCACCAAAATGATCAAACTAAGGCAACATTTTAAATCTAAAATATGTTCACTATGTTTTAGTGAAATGTGTATCTGCTACTTATCAGTTTTATGCCATGTTTGAATTGGTTGTGCACAAAGGTCTATAAATGAAAAGTGTGTATTCTGGTTACAAGTGCGAAATGAAATGTCTAACAACCTTTCTATGTCCTGTCACCTTCCCCAGTGGTGCTTAATGGTCATATTCTTATCTTTTAATTGGTAGGAGGGTTTCTCAAGTGTTCTTCTCTTAAGGACACTGCATAATGAGTGGGTTATTTAGAGCCGCAGCAGTGACCTTCAGCCTCTTCATATTTTGTCATGGGAACCGTAGCCAAAACTGTTCTGATCGACTTCACGTCCTTCTGTTCACATAGAGTTCAGGTCCAAAGTTCCAACCAGAAGACAGGCCCGCATTCTCTCTCAGAACCTTAATACATGGAACGTTTGCAAATGACAGCCAGAATTGAATAATACATTTTAAAAAGTGTTATTTCTTACATATCTTTATGTAAGCCTTGCAGTATCTATAGTTAAATGAGACGTATTATGCTTTTTTGAAGTATTATTGAACTATAAAATAATCAAATCATCATTTTACGCTTTGTTCATTGTAAACTGTCAAATTGATCCAAATGACCTAATAATACAATAGAAATTGACCACAAAACTGATAAGCATCACCTCTTTAATGTGGCATTTCACCGTACCGTCATTTACGTGCTTTTATTGTTTAAATGGTTACTTGACATTTTAGAACCCCAAATGATTCAGAGGCCCTGTCCCACCACACACTTGACTAAAGTGTGCATGTTCTGAAAGTGTACAAAGTCGTTATGTGCACAAATGCTCAGGGGAGGTTTACAGTCCGCACGATTGTTGTGGATGCAGTAAAGAAAAAAAGCAACGTAAATAGATGTCGTGGTGTTGTTAAACTGCATTTGAATTCATCACAAAGCCACAGCTCAGTTTAGACATGATCATTTGCTAAATTGGCCACAAACAATTTTTTTACAGTGTTGTTGGCTGGAGAGTCACTTTTATTTAACTTATTTAACAGTTAAGACAGTCCTTTCCATTGTTTCCTGTTAGCGTGCACTGCTAAGTTGCTAAGGCAGAAGCGCTGCGCCGATTGAAACAATTACAGTGAAATGCATTGTGGGGAATGTACTGGCCTGAAGATCATATCGCTCCACACCTCCTGGAAGTGCAGAGATACGCCTGTGGTCAATTGCAGATCAAGAATTCTAAAGAAACTGCACACACTGCGGCTCGTCTTGAAGTGCACATGTGCAAGTATTGGGACAAGAACTCAAACCACAAATATAGAACACTTCAGGATTTTTCAGTCATCATGTATCAAACAAAATACAACTTTGTTACAACATGGTTAAAAGGTGATTTTACATGACAGTTTCCTTTAAAAACTGTCTGCTGTTGTTTTTTTTTTTTTTTTACTCTACTTTTTAAGATGCATTGTGGGAAATTTTGAGTGCACTACTCTTTCACTTGCTGGACATTCGGACGCCACAAAAAATGGCATGACCCCTAAATAGTGCCTAGGAGTGTGGACATCCGAACACAGCCTAAGTCAGGGCTGGTACTGAAATCATTGAATACAAAGACATCAGTCTGAGTCTGTTAAGTTAAATTATACTGTGAAGTCATAATGAGTTCATTCTTGCCACTTCCATTTAAATATAAACTATTTTGTGAGCCGTTGCATTAAGAAAAGTATTGAAAAGAATTGTGATTAGCTCCAAGTGGCAGCAGAGTTTACAGTGAAAATTGAGGTTTGTTTGAAAAGACGTAATTCTTGTCTCATAAAATTGCAGCAGCAGATGTACGGAGCTACTCTGGTACAATACTGTTTAATTATTGACCTATACTAACGGCTTCAGAACACAGAATTATGGTTTTAATTTTACTTGTGCCGTAGTGCCAGCTCATAACGATAATACGCAGAGATTGAGGGTCTGTGTGGGTGGAGTGGTGGAGGTCAGAATATATTAATTGTGCGGGATGTAAATTTAATTCGTCACATACAGATTGATGTCGATTTTAATTGAATTAAAACAATGTGAACCCTGGCCTGCCTGGAGTCGAGGAGGACAGCTGGTGAATAGTGATGAAGGGAGCTGAAGAGGGGAGGTAGAGAGAGGTGAGGGTGACTAACGGAGACACACAGAGAGAGATTAGTTAATGAAAGCAAGTTATGGCTGACCTTAAGCTAATGAGCCATTCTGCCCTACCCTTTACTGCTATACTACTGTTTTATGAGCAACTGTGACGATTAATAAATGAACAGAAAGTGCTTTTCAAACTGTGACATCTTTATCCTTATTATTTCTGATTCAAAATTCATGCTGATGTAAACATTTCATTAATAAATAAAGGTTACAATTTGAAATAATTCCAACAATCTGATCATCATTTTACAATAAAAAATGTTATTCAACCATTGGGGATGGATGGGGATGTTAAGATTATTTGTGATTATTTAGTTTGCGATATGATCAAATAATCGTGACTTAAATCATTTTGTTCAATCCGTACAAAGAAAGTACACCTACATTTGTAGTATGTATTACAATATCTTCACTTTTGCCTTCAGAATGTTACTATACTATAGGGATGCATACTAAAATTAAGGGCATCACTTTTGTTTTGTTATTTGTCAATAGTTGGGAATAATCGCTATATCTAGATGTTTCTCACTAAAATTCAATATTGGGACATTCCTAAGTGAGGACGGCTCATGTCCAGCTGCAAGGACCTCAGATAAAGTAATCCCAGGAGACTGATAACCAATTTCTCACAGGAAGCATCTTTACTGTATTTTCCAAGTAATAAACTGTGTTTGTTACATTACTTTTCTCCAATACAAATGGTAGATTGAAGATTCCTTCTCAGTCCATCTTTTCTAAATGCGTTGCTGAAAGGAAGATAGCGGAGCTCTCTTTGCTCAGGTCTTTAGGGTGTCTGCCATGGTGTGAGTGATGTGTGTGTGTCAGGGCTGGATGTGCAGGAGGACACATCCAGACTCTGGAGTAACACTTATCACAGGTGTGATTTCATCATGTGATCCCCAAGGACAAGTGCTGTACGTACCCAGGCCGCACGGTGTTTAGCATGACCGTGACACATAGAGAGCACGGTAAATGGCAGCGGCTCAGACATGCACTGTAAAAAACATCACCATAATGATTCAGCTCCAATGCAGGCTGTTCACTTATGTATACATTTACATTTTACATTTACATTTTATAAGTCAAACATTCAGTAACAAAAATTTAAATAGAAGTAAATAAATGTTCAAAAGAGAAGGGAAAGGGTCATTCTATTGCCGAAAACGGCTTTGTTTTTACTCATCACTATTGATTCAAATTCAAACTCAATCTGCTGCTTGCTACAATGAATTTTCCATCTGAACTGCAATTTTCATCAGGAATTCAATAAACCCATTTCTGTTATTAAGCCATGCTAGATCAATGATGCGGTTTCCAAGAACAAAATATGAAATAATGATGTATGTTAATATTAAATCCCCAAAAATATGCACAAAACGTCATCTTTACAAGTACAAATGACATGCAAGTTATCAATGTAAGCCTGATTTCTTTCTGTATGCTTTGATCTTTACTTTTCTTCCGACAAGCCTAGAAGTGCGATGAAGATCTCTCGAACTGTACATTGTCAATCTGTAACTATCTCCCATAACCCAATGAACCTACTCATTTTAGTATGCTTGTTTTTACAGTGTGTAGGCTTGAGAGATTCCTTCAGTCAGGAGTAAAACTATTCATTCATTTTGTGTTATCTAGCCTCACTTGCTCCTCACTCCGGTCTCTGGGATAATATCTGCACTGATCGCAGCCTTTTTCTGCCTCTCTCTGGCGCTGGTGTGATGAACGGCACGGGGGAACACACGGGGGAGGTGTGGATGCCGCTGCTCTCTTTCCTGGTGTTGCATCCCTCCAGTTATTGCACCAGCTGGTCAGGTAGAGCTCCAGCCTAAAGCCTGAGCCAGATAAATACACAGCACACGCAGATATGTATGCTGCTCTGTAAGCCAGGCAGTAATGTTTTACAAGGCTGTCAAGTCTTCATGCTGCTGAAGGTGACCCTACACATGGAGCCTTTTACTGCAATGAGACCATGTCCTAGATCCCCTCACAGCCACAAGTTCCATAACACATACTGATTACAAATACTGTATGCAAGCAGGAGTCCTATCATGAGACAGAAACAAGTGACTCTGGAGACACGATCATATTAAGGACAAATGATAACAGTCTGGTACATTCTGCAGTTCATGAGTCCCTAAGTTTCAGTGTTTAGACAGTCAAACAAAATAGATGAACTGGAAATCTAATGATATATTAAACTAAAGCAGATTTAAAAAAAGGTTTTAGCAAAAGCAAAGAAATCTAATAGAAATACTTCTCTTCTGTAATAGACAATAAGTTCACTTGAGAAGGTGACATTGTCCATGTGTATATTTTATTTGTTAACATTGCATCAATAATTTAATCTAGATATACAATTTTATAAAAAAATATAAAAATAAACACTAGAGAAATGATAAGAGTGAGGTGTAATGTGCTCTCTAATTGTGTTGTTTTAAAGATAGGTTCCTGTATAAGTCCCTGCACTCACATAAACATAAAAAGTAGACTATCCCTTCTCTTCCCCTCCATTTCCTCTTGCCCTCTGCACCTCCAATTCTCTGTGCCAAATGGTACATTTTCATTGTCCGTAACCTCAATCACCAGCTCAGGGCTCTGGTGAATGTGCACACAGACATTTAAAGAGGAAGCCGGTGAGCGAGTGTAGGCCGAGGTATAATACGAGCGATAGATAGAACGCCACGCCTGAGGCATCCATCAAACCAAACGACTCCATTACAGTAAGTCGGACAGAGGCAAACGGTAATGTGCACTGTGATAAACACCAGGATAATAGTGTGTTTATGGTCCCAGACACACTGTTTGTGCTGGGGAACACTGGAGACGAATACAGATAAGATACAGGAGAAGTCACTTCTTTGTCTTATTCATTCTTTCAGTCACGTCTCTCTCCACCTCCCCATTATCAGTCTCTTTCACTCCCTTGTTCCATTCGTCCTTTTCTGGTCCGTTTTTATAGAATGCAAAGGGGGCACTATACTGTACATAAGCTGAATAAAGGTGCCTTTCTGACATTCAAATATTGCAGCATACAGATCATAACACAAGAATGAGGCCTGGGAGGAACATCAAGGCTGAAGTGAGAATGTTTACTTTCAAAGCAGACAGAAAGTTAGAAAGATGTGTTACAAAGGCACTGTACCAGGTATTTACGGTCTCAATAACCTGAAAAACAAGTTCATTTTAAACAATTTGCAACAATTCAAACATATTGCTCACTTTTGTAACGTATTCCTATCCTTGTTATTCAGCATGATAAATGTATTCAAGTGCTTTCCAATAGTTTCAGAAGCCAGAGCAGAGAAACAGAAACCAACAGCCAACCCCATGACCAAACCGGCGCCAAAGGTTTGTAGCCCCGAGCGTACCACATTAGCGTTGCGGGGCAATGACAGTGAGAGCACAGCTATCCCTACAACAGCTGAGATCACACACTGAACCTCACGTCAGGATCCAAACTACATTATTAAACTTAACTAAAGAAGACAACGATAACTACCTGGAGAGCGGAGGACATGGAGCGACACAGAGGGACTGAGGAAGAGCGCAAGACAAAGAACGAATGACACAAAGGAAGTGCTTTTTATTGATTGACAGCTATCGCGAGTAGCCAATAAGAACAGTTTACGTTAAAGTCTGCTTGCCGACCATACTGTAGACCTAATAGTGCAATGATAAAACCCTTTATAATAAGATGCACACGACGGCCTCATTTTGTCCATAAGAGCTGCTTTTGCAAAACAATTTACATGATGTTTTTAAGTGAAAAAAAATAAAAAATCATGTGCAAATCGAGAAAATGCAGCAAAAAGTTGATTAAAATCATACATATAGTGTTGATTTAGCACTAAAATATCAAAACAAACAAAAAGTGTGACATTCATTTTGTCAATATCACACGGCTGCACATTCATTTATCTTCCGCGCTCGTCCCTGTTAGGGGCCACGAGCGACCTCACACTGGACAGGGGCCAGCTCGTCACAGCGTTAACATGGAGACATAGACACACTGACAACCATTCCCTCTCACATTTATTCACTAGGGGCAATTTTTAGCGTTGCCAATTTGCCTAAAACATGCATGTCTTTGGGCAGAGGAAAGACACGGGTAACGCAGGAAGAACACGCAGACTCCACACAGAGAGATCATGTGATGTTGGTCTGGCTCGGGAATAGAACACATGATGTCCTTATTGGGAGGCGAGAGCTCTCACCCCTCTGCCACCAGGCACCCTATTTATTTATTCATTTATTATTAGTTTGAACTGGGACGATGCACATTACTCAACATTTCTGTAAATGTGCTCGTATTAGCTGTAGTTTAGCTAGTTTAAAACTGTAGTCCCAGGCAAGGTGGACCTCTTTTGGACATTTCTTTAAAATTGTCAAATATAAGTGCTATTATGAATCATTTCCCCCTTCACTAGAAGATATTTGAGGTCAAATAGAGGTCTCCAAGTTATCAGGAAGCATGTACTTTAGATAAAGAAATCTATCAATTTATTTCCGCTACATCATATTGTACAAATTTAGCTTCCAGGTAATAAAGTGAGAGTACATGAAATGAGGGGAGAGAGGTCAGTGTTTCTTCTACATTTCTATTAAGTCGCCAAGTATCAACTCTTGATTAAGCTGCTTGCAGAAGTGCGCTCTGTTTATGCCCATAGTTAACCTCTATTACACTGCTGACCCGGGCCCATAGCGCCGCACCCGTCCTCTCCATCCTCCCTAATGGGGGCTGTTACATAGTGTGGCCTGATCAGAGCTGAAGATGCAAGTGCAATATGCAGCACAGTGCGGGTCACGCTAAAGGCCAGTGTCTATTGCCTTATATTTAAGATCAGTTGAACTTAACAACCCCATTCATCCTCTTTGCCCTATCAAACAAAACTACACTTTTTTCAGTTTTATGCTTTAGGCAGAGGCAGTGTCAGTTTTTACAGGCCGTTATAAAAAGTGGGTAATCTCACGCCCACTTGAGGGGATGATGATGTGTAGGTTTATTAAAGTAAATGAGCCTGAAGCCAGAACGGGCCTAAAACGGTTCAAGTGAGAAACTCCAGCTTTAAAGAATATCTGCTATCGTAATCAGGTAGAATGCTCTAGTGATAAAGCATGGGTACATTCTTATTGCGACTGCTGCAGAATTATTGAAGCAAAATTGGCGTATTTTCCTCAACACAATTGCTTTTTTAATTACGGGTAACAAGTTATCAAACCAATGTGGAAGAAAAAGGGTCAATAGTCGATAAGAATATTTGTTGGAGAGAGCAGTATTAACTTCATATTTGAGATGATGTTCTTTATGTAAACAGTTCAATCTGGATCACACTGCGCAACATACACGGCCAACGCGGAGGATTTCTCTGCAGGATTCGAGCAGCCGAGCATAGCAATGTGGCTGTCAAGTAAAATTACTTTTTGTAGTTTGATGACTTATTGATGTTTCATTATGGAGAACATGCGTCTATCTCGGGACTGCAGGTGTGTATGTGGGAACCAAAACAAGCTGTAATATGCACGCAATAAGGCTGTACAAGGGGGTTGTGTTGGATGCAGGCTGTAGAGTTTACTCAAATACATACATAGGTTATTGAGAATCAATCTAATCTAATGTAAGGGTGAATAAAGGCCTGTGTGTCTATTTATAAGTTTGTTTGTTTGTTTGTTTGTTTGTTTGTTTGTAGTAAATAATGCACACCAAAAATACCAATTTGTCTGATGATTAAACCTTAAACTAATACATTTAAAGACATGTTTTCTCTTGGACTGATCATTTATTACTATTTCTGGGACTTTTTGTGTGGAGTTTGCATGTTCTCAACTGGGTACTCCAGTTTAGGTCAAGCCGCCAGCAAGGACAATAAAAACTACAAATAAATGTATTTACTACCCTTCATTGCTAATTTGTATTCATAATAAAGCAATACTAGTATACAAAGTACTCTTCACCTCTGCCCATGTCCGCCTCCATATTGTGCATTTGGAACATGAGCTATACAATAAATTTATCACCCGATAAAGTTTTATGGTCAGTGTCATTACAGAACATTGGGGTCATAGAGACAGTGGAATGGATTTACAAACATGCTCAGAGCACCACACAAATCAACCTAGTACAGCCGGGCAATTCAACTTAATTTCAAGAGGGACACATTTTTTGGAGGGCCAAGGCCTCTGGGCAAGTACACAACACACCAAAACTGTAACAACATTTTGGGTCGCACACAATGCCCCCAACAACATCTGATAGATTAGATTTGTGTGAGAAATAACATACAAAATGAGCCAGGACTAGCCCAGAATCAAAACAGGTCTAAAGCAGAATAAAATAAAGACTAAACCAAGACCAAACCAGGTCTAAACTAGCGCTATCCCAGAATTAATGAATGAACAAGTTTTTTTGTTTTTAAATACCTAGACGATGGGTCCTGGACTGGATTAATTTGCTTGGAGAGCCCGATTTGGCCCCCGGGCCTTATGTTGAATAGCCCTGCAGTACAAAGATAGACGCTGAGGTTCTAAACTGCAGACCGCCATACTTGCGATATATGGCGGTCTGCAGTTTAGAACCTGCTGTAGTGAAATGAGACTTTCTTGGCCTGTGCATCACTGCTGTGGCCCATATTTCTGTGTAAATATCTCATGTTACAACACAACACTCCCTCGATAAGTACGAGCAGATGAACCAGATGTGAAAACACAAACACAGGTAAATACGGATCACACAGAGTAATCAAGGACAGAGGGGACATTAGGGACAGATGTGATTTGTTCTTTGTTTGTTAAACTTCAAACTGCTGTGTGTTTTATTACAATCCAACTTATATTCACTGAGAATATAATCTAATTAGTCCTGCAGCACAGCGGACTGCAGGTGCACCGCAAGAACCTTGGTTCAAAAGACGCATCACCACCGCATTTATTTTTGTGTAAATATCTCATGTTACAATGTTACCTGCGGTTTATTGACAGGTGCGTATATGTACAAGTTCTATTTTCCTCGTAAATTTCGTCTGCTCAGCTTTTATTCAGGAGCGCTGTATAGCCCAAAAAGTGCAGTAATTGCAGTTTGTGTCAGTCACAGGAATGCTACGCGGCAAATAGCCAAGTACTAGTTGTGGTTGTATAGTTTTAGAATTTTTAGTGTTTAACTCTAACTTTTGTCCAGATCTAGTTACTTGCAACTCTGATGATAATCTTGTATTAGTGCTGGCATTTTAGCTTGGTCTGTGAACCCTGCACAAGAACCTTTATCTTCATGTTGGATCTTAGGGAGATAACACATTATCGACCTCACACGTTGTCTAGTTTCACATCAGAGAAAAGCAATGGGAAATTAAAGCCGCAAGCGGCATCCAACGGCCCTCGCGGGCCGCCGGCCTTCCAGCTCTGCGCTTTCGACTTGATAAAGATGGCGCCCTTATTGTGTGTTGAATTAAAAAAGAACTTGACAGACGGCGACACATTGGACATGGCCAATCCAGTGCAAATGAACACAAGTGTCAGTCAAATTTGCTGCGCCGCCGCACAGAGACCGTAGCACTTAGAATCAAAATATGGATAAGTTTTGATGCCCCGCTTGTGTAGATAATATTCCCCAAATATGAACTTGATCGGGCTATCGGCCTAGGAGGAGTTTGTTAAAGTGTGAAGCGTAAAAATGTGGTGATTTGAGCGATTCTACGATTTTCCCATAAGGATAACATGGGATGTTTCTGTCATCGCTACTGTTACGCCGTACAAAATATGACTTTGGCTCTCATACTTTTATGATCAGGATGGCAAATTAGAATTTTGTTCAAAATATCATGTCATTTGGAAAAACTATTGTTTATAGGCCACTCTGAAGGCCAAATAGTCACAATTCTGGGAAACGTTTGCGGCTCCGTCGCACAGAGACCGTAAAAGTTATCCTTAAAATTTGGATAACTTTAGATGCACCAATTGTCTAGAGGACGTACACCAATTTTGAGGTTGGTGGGCAAAACGCACTAGGAGGAGTTTGTTAAAGTGTGAAACATAAAAATGTGGATATTTGAGAGATTTTGCGGTTTTCCCATAGGGATAACATGGGAGGTTTCTGTCATCGCTACGACTACGCCGTAAAAATTAAGGCATTTGTCTGATAGGCTTTTTTGATCGGGACGGCAAAATAGAATTTTGGGTAAAGTTTAGAACATTTTGGTAAAACTAATATTTTTTACCTTCAATGTTAATTTAAAGGTCACTCTGTAGGGGGCGCTATCGCGTCCATTTCAATTTTGTCATCATAAACTGGTCCAAACTAGAAAGTTTAACAACTGATTCAAATTTGGTCCTAATCGGACTCGTTTTGATCAAATGGGAGCAATTTTTAGATGAGCAATATCCCAAAATAAGTGGTCCAACTTTGAGGCTGCGCCGCACACAGACCGTAAAAGGTATACCAAAAATTTGGATAACTTTAGATGCCCCACTTGTCCAGAGGACGTACGCCGATTTTGAAGTTGGTGGGCAAAACGCCCTAGGAGGAGTTCGTCAAAGTTTGACGTGAACAAAACTCAGCTTGTATTTTCATTTTCAAAGGAAGATGGCGGGCATAGGGTCCGTCTGGGGGCGTGGCCACAATAAAAAAAAAAAAAATTGTCCTCAAGAGAGGAATGCGTGTCCCGAATTTCGTAGCTCTACGGCAAAGTTGACCCCCATAGGCGCAATGTATTTTGACTTTTGTCGGTGGCGCTGTCGCGCCATTTTTCAACGAAAAAAAAAATGGACCAGAAAAAAATCACATTTTTCGCCGATTCTGAATTTTGGGCAAAGTTTGGTGAGTTTTTGAGCATGTTCAGGGGGTCAAATTAGAGCTCAAAGCGCTGAAGAAGAACAATAAAAATTAAAGCCGCAAGCGGCATCCAACGGCCCTCGCCGGCCGCCGGCCTTCCGACTCTGCGCTTTCGACTTGATAAAGATGGCGCCCTTATTGTGTTGAATTAAAAAAGAACTTGACAGACGGCGACACATTGGACATGGCCAATCCAGTGCAAATGAACACAAGTGTCAGTCAAATTTGCTGCTCCGCCGCACAGAGACCGTAGCACTTGGAATAAAAATATGGATAACTTTTGATGCCGCGCTTGTGTAGATGATATTTCCCAAAGTAAAGCTTGATCGGGCTATTGCCCACGGAGGAGTTTGTTAAAGTGTGAAGCGTAAATGTGAACATTTCAAGGATTTGGCGTTTTCCCATTTGTGACAGTATATTTGCAGCTCCACGGCAAAGAGACCGTACCACTTAAAATCAAAATATGACTAACTTTTGATGCCCCGTTTGTGTAGATGATTCTCCCCAAATATGAGCTTGATCGGGCAATCGCCCTAGGAGGAGTTCGTTAAAGTGTGAAGCGTAAAAATGTGGTCATTTTAGAGATTTCGCTGTTTTCCCATTTCTGACATATATTTGCGGGTCCGCCACACAGAGACCGTAGCACTTAGAATCAAAATATGGGTAAGTTTTGATGCCCCGCTTGTGTAGATGATATTCTCCAAATATGAACTTGATCGGGCAATCGCCCTAGGAGGAGTTTGTTAAAGTGTGAAGCGTAAAAATGTGGTGATTTGAGCGATTCTACGATTTTCCCATAAGGATAACATGGGATGTTTCTGTCAACGCTACGGTTACGCCGTACAAAATATGACTTTGGCTCTCATACTTTTATGATCAGGATGGCAAATTAGAATTTTGTTCAAAATATCATGTAATTTGGAAAAACTCTATTGTTTATAGGCCACTCTGAAGGCCAAATAGTCAGAATTCTGGGAAACGTTTGCGGCTCCGTCGCACAGAGACCGTAAAAGCTATCCTTAAAATTTTGATAACTTTAGACGTCTAGAGGACGTACACCGATTTTGAGGTCGGTGGGCAAAACGCACTAGGAGGAGTTCATTAAAGTGTGAAACATAAAAATGTGGATATTTGAGAGATTTTGCGGTTTTCCCATAGGGATAACATGGGAGGTTTCTGTCATCGCTACGACTACGCCGCAAAAATTAAGGCATTTGTCTGATTGGCTTTTTTGATCGGGACGGCAAAATAGAATTTTGGGTAAAGTTTAGAACATTGACCTTCAATGTTAATTTAAAGGTCACTCTGTAGGGGGCGCTATCGCGCCCATTTCAATTTTGTCATCATAAACTGGTCCAAACTAGAAAGTTTAACAACTGATTCAAATTTGGTCCTAATCGGACTTGTTTTGATCAAATGGGAGCAATTTTTAGATCTGCAATATCCCAAAATAAGTTGTCCAACTTTGCGGCTGCGCCGCACACAGACCGTAAAAGGTATCTCAAAAAATTGGATAACTTTAGATGCCCCACTTGTCCAGAGGACGTCCGCCGATTTTGAAGTTGGTGGGCAAAACGCCCTAGGAGGAGTTCGTCAAAGTTTGACGTGAACAAAATGGCTAACACAGCGTGTTTTCATTTTCAAAGGAAGATGGCGGCCATAGGGTAAGTCTGGGGGCGTGGCCACAATGATTTATTTTTTTTGTCCTCACGAGAGGAATGCGTGTCCCGAATTTCGTAGCTTTACGCCAAAGTTGACCTCGGGGCGTCTCCCATAGGCGCAATGTATTTTGACTTTTGTCGGTGGCGCTGTTGCGCCATTTTTTTAGGGAAAAAAAAATGGCCCAGAAAAAACAAAATTTTTCGCCGATTCTGAATTTTGGGCAAAGTTTGAGTTGAGCATGTTCAGGGGGTCAAATTAGAGATCAAAAAGCAGAAGAACAAGAAAAATAAAAATAATAATATTTTTAGCAAAAACAATATAGCCGTTTCCACTATAACAACAAATGATACATCGTTTGAAAGCTCTAAGCCTTCCCGATGCCGCCATGGGGTGGAATCATCATTACTCGTCACTCCCTATTCCGTCAGGATGCCCCGCCCACTCCCCATAGACTTCCATTGATTTGAGCAGATACAAGCATGATCCATGCCTGCGGCATGGATTCTCGCGTACGGGACGATGCCAGGAGGGTTTTTGGAGGAATGCAGCGCTTCGCGCTGCTGTTGTCAACAATTTGTGAATGGGCGTAGCCCTCCTGCTATTTCTGTCATAGCAGGAGTAAGTATGCATGACCCATGCCTTCGGCATAGGCTAGTTCACTGTACTTGCCTGTACTTGCCAGGGGCGGAGGGCCTATTGCTCCCGCAACGCTGCCTTAGGCCCTCCGCCCTGCTGGGGCTCAGGCCTAAAAAGAAAGAAAGAATAATATTCCGATGCGAAAACAATGTTTCCCATTTTTCAAATATCATAAACTATACATTTTCGGAAAGCGCTCGCGCTTTCCTACCTCATGGTGTGGGTCCCTGGTCACTGACGGGTACTTTCGTTAATTTTGAGTGGGCTCCGCCCACTTTGTGTTTTTGGCCCTCTATACAGTAATAATGTTCAATTTTTGCATTACATGCTTATATGCACGGAACATGCAAGAGATGGGGAACGTATTCGTGAGCTACTTAGCGCAAATGAGTGCTTTATATGGGGATGACGACCGCTTCGCGGTCGTCATCCCAATTTAAAGTGCTCGTTTAGTGCGTACTTTTGCACGGGCTTCGCCCGTTTACAACGGTAAAGTTCCATTTTCCTACTACTAATTAGTATGCACGGGGCGTGCGTGAGTGAAGGAGTGCGTTAGTGAGTGTTTGGAAGTGGGCGAGCGCTTCGCGCTCGATTTCGTGCGCACTACGTGCGCACTTTCGCAGCCGTGCTTCGCACGGCCTTACGAGATTAATAGGCCTCTCGCCAGCTTGTGGCGCTCGGGCCTAATAATAATATTTTTAGCAAAAACAATATAGCCGTTTCCACTATAACAACAAATTATACATCGTTTGAAAGCTCTAAGCCTTCCCCATGCCGCCATGGGGTGGAATCATCATTACGAGCGCTTACGCGCTCGTCACTCCCTATTCCGTCGGGATGCCCCGCCCACTCCCCATAGACTTCCATTGATTTGAGCAGATACAAGCATGGCCCATGCCTGCGGCATGGATTCTCGCGTGCGGGACGATGCCAGGAGGGTTTTTGGAGGAATGCAGCGCTTTGCGCTGCTGTTGTCAACAATGAGTGAATGGGCTACGCCCATTCACTCATTGTTGACTATTTCTGTCATAGCAGGAGTAAGTATGCATGATCCATGCCTTCGGCATGGGCTAGTTCACTGTACTTGCCAGGGGCGACGGGGTACCAAACATGTTTGGTCAGACAGTTGCAACGCTGCCTGCAGCGTTGCGGGAGCAATAGGCCCTCCGCCCTGCTGGGGCTCGGGCCTAATAAACACCAGCCCAAATACTCATCACACAAAAGCACTTGGGCTGAACACATCATAAATATCAGAAAACTTTGGTTAGGCTAAAAACATAGGCATGCAATATTTTTCTTCTTTAAATTAAATGCCAGATTTCATTTCTAGAAGTGTGTTTTCTCTATGAATAAGTACATAAGAACTACTGCTACTACCACAACTACTTAACCTGATGCCTACTGTTATAGCTGCAGTGCTTTCAAGAATATTATTTGTTTTCTTTCATTTTTTACCCTGCTACAAAATACCCACGGCCACTGTTAAGTAGAGTAGATATCTTATTCATAACAGTTGACCATCTGGACCACCAGGGCTAAAAGCACTGGTCCGAGCCCCAGCTCTGGAGGCCACTCATGCTGAAAAACACAAACAAGTGCATTTACGGCCGCTCTGCTCACCTTCCCGCTGTGTGAGAGAGAGATGGATAGAAACCACACACAAGCCAGAGTACTGTAAATCTTTTGACCTTGGTCCTGACTCTTTAGCTTTATGTGTTAGGGGGTTTAGCTTATAGCCTTAAATATTTCACAGTAGCTCGCCTGGCTGCAAAGTGCTGAGCTGGGGAGAAGTGATAGAAGCCAGACCACAGCGTTCAACTTCCCCCAGCAATTAACAGAGCTGCGGGATGTCACTGCGGTGTCCTCCACTGAGTGCGTTGCGGCAATGGATAGCCCCATTATCACATGCAAGCTTTTATTTAAGCATCACAAACTGTAAAACTTTGACAGTGTAGTCCAACTATTTTGTCCAAAGTCTTAATCTTGAAATCTTGAAATTTATGAAGCCATTTTAAAGAAATGTGTGGATTGTCTTCCATTAGCATCCAGTAACTCTTGGGACTTACCAGTAACTATGAGCTCTGTTGTTCTTCTGACACAAAAGCCTCCAAACTGCACCTCACAAGTGTAATTTCCAATGTCGTCCTCCGTGACCTCTTCAAAAGTCAGATTGCTTCCTTTATAGCTGATGCTGGCACGCCACTGCTTCGGACGGCATTCCTGTACATCACACAAACACACACAGGTAAACCATAGTTAGCAATTGAACAATCCATCAAATTGTCATCCAAACAGAACGGCAGCTGATCCACACTTGGCCACCATTGACTTTTTGCCCATGAGCATTTCCCAAAGCATATAAAATGTCACAAACCATTTGGAGTAAGGATACTATTATGTAAAATCCTATATTTTAAAACGATAACGCTTAGGCGACTATCCGGTTTATCTGATTAAGATGTATTGCACTGAACAGAATATTCTCCTTTCAATAATCCGGTAAAGCCACCCAGGACGTGCAATGTTATTTACCAAGGTCTCCATCGGCAAAATAGATGCGCCACCGTTGCATTGATATGTGTGTGTTTTCCGGAGTGTGGGCTGAAGTATGATCCTCTTTCCAGCCCCAAGACGATGGCTCAGTGTATCCTATTCCACCACCGCTTCAGGCAATCCTTTAAATTCAATCATTCTGGTTTGACGCTGGTTCCGAATAACTGTATGTTCCAATGCTCCCAGTCATTACCCAGGACCTAATTGAATTGTGGGGAAAATCTAGAGGTCAGGCTAATCAAGTGGTAATCTACCTGTGATTAGTTCGGCCTGACTCGAGAATACTCGGTGTTGACCGCCGGCTATATCTGACCCAGGGAGAATGAGCCAGGTGACATGAGGGAGGTGTAGGCTGAATAGATATAAGGGACAATAAGGGACAAGGAGCTTTTAGAGGGCACTCGTTTCAGGGCGGATGATGACAACAGGTTTCCACAGCATTTCATTACTTAAAGACTGAAAATATTAATATGGTAATAAACATACCACTATAAAGTCAAAGTCTGATTACATACAATCCATCCTACTCCTTTGTCTAGAAAATGTGAAATCGACCGATATGTTTTTTTTCCTGGTCAAAAGTACGGTAAATATTGGCCTATGTTGGAGATTTACGGTCGATAGCCGATATTAGTGAAGTGAATGGCAATATGACAAAGGTCCATACATGCTGGGGTAGGCTCTAATTAATTTAGACTGGAAAACTAGAGGAAGGACAATGATTAAAAATAGTAATAATTTTTCTAATAATAATGATTTAGTTGCAAGTACTCTACAATGGATTTTGGAAAAGGAAAAAAGTACACAAAACTAGCACCAGTACGTAGATTAAAGTATTTACCAGGGATTATTAAATAATCAGTGTACTTTTTATTTTATTTTAACATAACTAGTTCAACAGCTTTACCACTACAGCTACAACTATGCAACTACAAGTATGAATACCAATGAATGCTGCATAAAGTAAAAACCAGTGGGATTTTAAATGGATTCAAATAGACACCTAACCTTACCATAGCCGTTCTAGTTCCCCACAGAAGCGATGTTTGAAGAAAAAGATAATTAATGAGGCTAAAAATGTGCTTAAAATAATAGTCTTTACTAAAAAGCTAAAGGGCACACTATATTTAATGTTTGCCCACCTTGTACCATGTGATCTCCAGCTCCTTGCCCAGCTCCACGTAGTCCTCGATGTTGGGACAGGTGATGTTTTTGGTCTTGTTCAGCTCAGCCTTTTCAATGCGCCTCATGTTGGAGTTGTAGCACAGGTTTGTGTCATTCTCCGCCACAGTGAGAGACATGGAGACCTTCATGCAGTAAGTAGAGTTCCTAAGGATAGAAACAAATCATCAGTTCTATATTCGTTCACTATAAACTTTACGTCTGATTAAAATATTATCAAAGAGATGAAACAGTGTGAAAAATGAATCCAGGAGTGATTTGAACAGAATTCTTGTTTTTGACGTTTTTGGAAAATGTAAAGGGCAATGGAACAATGCATTTGTTTTGGAGTTTAGATTATTTGATGTTTGGCAAAAGTAGGGCTAATGCCAGTAGATTATTTTTAATCTTGACACATTTAACCATAAATAATGCATCTGTGTTTGAGTCCATTGATATCTGGATGTTGATAATATCTAAGATTTGTTTGCTGTTTGTACAAACTGCATATTGAATTTTCTTTTGCCTTATCCTTTCATGTTTGCTCCTGCATTTGCCTTGAACATTAAGGTTTGCTTTGCTGGGTTAGCAATAATGACACGTTCAGCAGCTTAACTGAGTCAATGCCTCGTGCTCAGGGCAGCCTCTATTGGATTTATGGGGGGAGTTATCTGGGCCGGTGGTTGCTAATCACAGAAACACTAGATGGCCTCATCCAAGACGAGAAAAGCAGCTTGATCATCACACCACCCCCCCCCACTCCATGCATCATCTCTGGGCAACTGTCTCACGCAGGCAGAGGTACAGCCGCCCCCTCCTTTGTGATGCTCTTATAAATGCGGCTGCAATCATTATCATTTGAGAGCTCATCAGTGCTGACATAACGCTGTCCCAGTGCTGCCAGGACATGGCATTCCCCATGGGACATTATTATATTTGTGACACACTTAAGAGTCAATGGGAAAGGTGATAAACCGGCTTCAGGTGCCGTGATGGAGAAGCGGTGAATGCTCCTTTTTCAACATGGCGGATCCGTGTCATGGCGGAAGTGACAAAAAGACCAAATAAATCACTTGTCATGACTCATTCGTTGAAGCAGCACTATGTAACTTGCTCTGTCCGTGGCCCCTCTCTGGTTGACGTTTGAGGACAGATTACAGTATTTTTACAATGACTCGCAATAAAAGGTAATCTTGTTTGAAGAGTGTTTTTTGATGTTTAAGGTATATTTTATTGTCCCCGGAAATTTGTCCTCGAACCAACCTTCAATGCCGCTGGACCAACCTGTACATGTAACATTTTTGGTGTAACATTACCTAAATATAATGTATTGTCCGCATTGATTTATAATTTGACATTAATGCAATTGGAAGGACAAAGCCATTGAGTAGGAATAAAGTTAATCAAAGCTGAAGGAGGTGTAAAAAAAAATTCTAAAAAGAAAAAGAAAAATAGTCAACATACAGTAAAGGTTTTGTCCATTGTAGACTTACTCAAAGTAGGAGGAGTAACCAAAACATTTAGTCAAGTAAGAGTACTAATAGACTGTCAAATATATTGTTCAAGTAGAATTAAAAGAGAAGTGCAAATAGTAAAGAAAACGTGACTAAGCACTACTCACCACTAAGTCCATGGAGCTGTCTTTTTTAATGCCTTGTCAGCTCAGCCCTTCTTACGTACTAGCCAATAGCCTGCTTTGCACAGTGAATTACATAATGATAAAGAATGACAGTTGAGTGCATTGAGGTTCTTCACAATCCAGAAAATACATAGCGGTACTGCTTTAAGAACAGTAAGAGGTCACGATCACACCAACAAGTCAAAATATAACCCTGATCCCGCACTAAACAGATGGAATGTGGTGTGTGGTCTTTGGATGTGTCAAGACTTGGTCAGCGTGTACAAGCAACCTGTGTGCTCCGGCCATAAGGGCTTTAGTTTCATTACATTACATTTGCAGTGTGCCAGATGCTTCCATTGAGTGTAAATGACAGGGTTTCATATGATCTACTCAGGTTATGGAAGCAATAAGGGAGTCACCCCAGTCGTATAAGCACCTCTGACCCCAGCGGCCATAAACCACAGACACACACACACACAC
This sequence comes from Eucyclogobius newberryi, assembly GCF_026437365.1. Classification (NCBI taxonomy): domain Eukaryota; kingdom Metazoa; phylum Chordata; class Actinopteri; order Gobiiformes; family Gobiidae; genus Eucyclogobius; species Eucyclogobius newberryi. The sequence goes on from NW_027315768.1 coordinate 19,378,677, forward strand.
ACACAAACAAACACACACACACACACACACTCACACACACTCACACCTTACACCTTCACTGACTAATGTTACGGCTGTCTGCAGAGCTGCTGGAGACGAGCTAGCATCGAGCACACGGGGAGGATAATATAGGGAACGGAAAGAAGTAAGTGTATGCGTCTACTACAGAGAAGATGCCTCAAAGGACATCTTGAAAATGCTGTGGGAAGCAAAAGTGAGATGCAGGTATTTCAACAGAGCACGGCCCTCCTGGAGCTGGTATCTAACGGTATCGACTCCAATGCTATCTGAAGCGAACAGAGTGGGAAGATTCCCAGTGGAAGGATAGCGAAGTTGAGTATATTTTTAACTAAGAAAGTGTGGTATTGCATTGACCACATTTGGACATACTTAAAGAATAGGACAGCAAAAGTATCGATATTGCAATAGGCTGACAAAAAAATAAAGCGCAACAAACTAAATACATCAAAATGACATGAATGTATCTGGGAGGAATGTACTGTTTTTAAAAGGAAATATTTGACAAAGGCAGATTTTTTCCCATGATTTTTCTTATTCAGTCTAAGTTGATTAGGCGACATTCACACTGCTACTATTCTGGTCCGGGTTTGAGCCCAGTTCAATTCTGATATAAATTGGATTTGGTCTCATTTTAGTCCTGAACCAGCAATGACCACAATGAAGACCTTAGCTTTTGTCTCCATTACATTTTAATTTTGATAGCGGTTGATGCAATGAATACATTAAGAGATTGTTTTACTGTAACTGGAATTTTTGTGTCATAAGGTAAAATCAAATATCACAATAAACTTCATGTCACAGCCCCTAACAGACATATCACATATTGCGATAATCTTCAATTTTGTGCAGCGCTAATGCAGAAGCAAATCCACCAGAATCAATCTTTGACGCTCAGGACTGACCTCTCACAGTCGCACACCTGAGCTGTCCAAATCCTACCGGGAGTCAACGGTGAAACGGCGTTTGAATGTTAAATATTCACAACAGGCGCCCCCCGTGGCATTGTGGGAAACATGTCAGAGGTGGTGTTTGATTGATGGACAGCCAGGGGGTGGACGCGCGCTTCTGTGGAAGTCTTTCACGTCTGTCACATTCTATTTCCGTGGAGTTATTAGCTGTAATCCTCCACGCATTATGCCGCCTATTGCATGATCACAGGAAGCAAATACAAGTGGTTCAACTGTGTCTTATTACCAGAATTGTTAGAACATTATTTATCCTGTGAAAAATGGAAGTACCATGGCATATGAATTACAGAAGAAGTAAGATTGATGGATCTGGAGGTGCGGTACACACCCTTGGTCCTCACTCGAGAGCTGACATGTGGGAGGAAGGAGTAGAGAGAGGCTGGGCAAAAGAAAAGCCCAGAGATTGCTATGTAAATGAAGTCACCTTCACACGAAAGCAGCGATTAGAGTGAAATTTGAAGACAGAGAAGGACAAAGATAAGTGTGACCGTGCACATACAGTCGGCAGAATATACACTTCACAGATTCTATGCACCCCTATATCTCTTAACCAGGGAAACATCTGGAAGGTTTCACATGGTTTGACATGAAGAGATTCGATTACATATGGTACACAAGTTGAAAGAAGGTACTACAAGGTGAAAATGCAGCCCATACAGTATCTTGTACAAACTGTACTGTGTGTGCATCCGTCTCTATGTTATATCGACCTTTCAGGGTATTTAATATTAAAAGGATGCAAAAAACAGCTGTTTACCATTCAGAAAACTGAAAGCTAAACCAAGATATGCACATTATAAAGCAATTCCTACTACATGGAGGGAAAGCTTGAATACGTAAAATACAGCCTGCATTTTAAATAAACCTGACTGATTTGTTGGTATAGCCTGAAACCTTACTTTTAGCTAAATAGAGAGCTAGAGGCACTTTTTCATTTTTAAACATTGGGGACCATGACAAAATAATGCAGTGCGCTGCAACATTGTGTCACTGTTTGTCGGAATAATGTTCTGGCATTGGACAAGTGTGGACAATATTAAAGAAACCCAGAGCAAGCATTTATTTTGTAATAAGGAAATCTGGACTGAATTTGACAAATGTGGTCGTATCTAGTATTAATTTAAAAAAAATTGAGACGGGTTGTTTCTTTACATTTCAGATGACAATGTTCAGTGTAAGTTCAACAATTCTATCCAGCATTTAATTTCTTCTTTCTTTAAACTCCTCCTCTTCTCTTTGTGCCATTTTGAATGTAAAACGCATGAATAGAGAAAGGCTTACTATGGGGATGGTACAATGTTTGTGAAGGGCCTTTATTCCAACACAGAGCTGTAATGAAACACAGTATATGCTGGAGTTTCATTGTACACAAACACCCGGCTCCAGTCACACTCCATGTACTCTCTAAGCATCTCCAGCTCTTTAAGGGGCCTTTAATGGCATTATTAAAAACTCTGCGAGATGAGGCGCCGCAATGAGCCGTTTACAGAGGGATGTTCTCCACTGTAAAGGTTAATAAGTTACTGCCACATAATTATGCATCCTGTATTAGAAGACTCGCAGTGCAACGGCTTACTAATATACAGTATTGTGTGTGTTTGAATTGTGCTCACGTGGCATTTATATGGAAAGTACCTCAGGACACTTAAACACAGAGAACAGGGATATTACATTGGAATATTGTTAAATTTAAGTGTTTTTAATGGTTCTCAAGGTCAAATCAAATCAAATCAAATCAAATCAAATCAATTTATTTTTGTAAGGCCCAAAATCACAACAACAGTTGCCTCTGAGGGCCACAGGGAGAAATTAATCAACAATGTCTGTGGTGGCGATGAAGTCAGACAATGTCTGTGGTGGCGATGAAGTCAGACAATGTCTGTGGAGTCAGACAATGTCTGTGGAAGGTAGATGCTAGATACCCATTTTACCCTAACCCTACTTTAGCTTGTAAACCATCCAGCTGGGCTCAAAAGTAAAAGCCATATCCTAAGCAGAACTCAATTCAAACCGATCAAAACAAAAGTTAATTGTGCTTGAATCCATTCAATGCCTTATCCCTTACCGCAGCACACAGGAGTAGAGCCCCACGTCCTGGAAGTCAGCCGGTCTGAACCAGATGGAGTCCTCCTCTTTGCTCATCCTCACGCCGTCGAAGGAGATGGGCTCCTCAAAGTCACTGTGCCCCAGTCCAGAGCTGCGGTACCACATGAGGCTGAGCCCCACGCCCTGCGCCTGGCTGTAGTTAGCCCTGATGTAGCCATAGAACAGAGCACACTTCAGTCTGACAGGCTCTCCCACCAGCACCTGGTACTTCAGGTAGTCGATGGACCAGTCTGTACAGCCGTCAACTGGAAAACAAACAGGGAAGAAAGTATTTTAATTCAACTGTGGGTCTTTAGTGGTATGAAATCAATGGCTTGTATAACTTTTCAGAATAAAAATTATAGAAAAAAGTATTTAAAACCTTCAGATATGAATAATTGTAGTATCATATAATAAAATCCATGACATTTATTGTCATCAATATGGGAAAATACATCCTTGGCATGAAAAGATAGTTATGCTAAAAGGCATTTTAAACAAATTATGAATAAAAGAAGCAAATATGTGACAATGGAATGGGCAGCTGTGCTTTATAAAACAAGCTTTAACTGACACTGACTTTGACATCCCATTCAAGTAAGAAAAACTTGGTCTCAAAGAACTGTTCGACGCTCACTGCCAATTATATGCAACCAAATTATTAACAAATACTGAAAACACAAACAAATTCATGCTCCTCATCTATTCTTTTCATGCTCCTCATCTATTCTTTTCATGCTCCTCATCTATTCTTTTCAGCTCTTTCACATCTCTCAGAGTCCCAGGCCACCGGAAGTTAACCTATGGCCAGCGATCAGTCTGTGACTAATTAGCCGCCATTTGTTTCACCAGCAGGAGAGTATTTGAGAGTACATGTGTGCAAGTGCCGACACCAGGAGAGACGTGATGGTGAGCACAGATAAGGCAATAAGAGCCCTGCTGTGTGCAAGGCAGAGAGTGATACGGAGCCTCACAGGGACAGCTACGCCGGTAATTAATACTCTTAATTACCAGGGAGGTAATGCGTGTGTGTGTGTGTGTGTGTGCCTATCCAAATGGTTGTCTGCCTAATTATGTCAGTTAATTACCAGTAGGCATTGCCACAAGTGTGTGTGCCTACATATGAAAGTGAGAGAAGCAGAGCTGTGCTGTGTGTGCGATGGAGTAATGTGTGAAATTCTCATTATCCCAACGAATAATTAGAGAGGAGGCCCTATAGATACAAACCACCTCATGTGTTGATGTGTTGCGACTTTAAATCTGATTGGGAAAAGGCTGCATCATAATGGTAGAATGATGAAGTGAAGAAGATAATCTTTAGTTCATCTCTGTCAATGAGGCTAAAAGTCCCTTGATGCGAGTCATTTCTGTAGAAAGTAAAAATGAGGTTCCAGAGGACAAATCTAACAATACACCATAACCAGAATCATAATAAGAATCAGAAAACGTTTATTGGCATTGTCAGTGAACAAAATTCACAGGCTAAAAACTTGCTTTGGTGATTCGGTGGGAGGTAACAATGAATAACACCATTGTTTATTCAAAATATCTGAATAATATATATATATATATATATATATATATATATATATATATATATATATATATATATATATATATATAGAATATATTATAACTTAAATAATGTGAAATACTTGCAACTAACCATAATTATGTGCAAACATTTTTATATAGATATATTTGTCACCCTCCGAGACAACCGCTGTTGTGAGTTGGGGTGTCACAAAAATAAGTTCAATTGAATTGAATTGAATTTACAACTTTTTGTAGCTGTATCTGTCACAACATGAGATGTTTCCACTAAAGTAGTAAACAATGCAATATTTATATTCACTGTAGTATTATATCTATACTCCCTTGTGTGATAATAGGATAGAAGCATAGATAGCATAGATTTTCTTGACAAAGCTAATGAGAATCTGAATACATTTGTACAACTCGCAGCAGTGTATATGTTATTTCACAAGGATGAAGACAGCACTATTTACTTATCATTTGCAATAACGATCATGTCAGATGATTTAAAGCTTAAATAGAGAGCACCTCTGACCCACTTTGAGCTGATATTAGGAGGAGATTTCTATTGACGGCAGTAGGTAAGTTATGTGCTCTCTATGCATAGCAATCTGCTAATCAGCTCTGGCAGCGCGGCCCCATTCAGCCAATTCTTTATTCACTCACTGCACTTCTAATGGAAATGACCTCTGCCGCTCTCTCTCTGCCTGTCCATTTCTGCCCACAACAAAACCATTCAATCTGATGAGCTTGTGTCCGGATTCACAATGAAAGTGCTGTCAATGCGGAGCAACCCTCGTGTCCTGTTTATAATATAATCTGGTGCAATATAAACAGTGCGTGCTAAGTGTATGCACATGTTAACACAACAGAGCCACAAGGGGCTCTTTCACTCATCCTCAGCCCACCCAAGGGACTTGTCCGCGCCAAAGCTTTTCGGTGGGAGAGCCATATTTACGTCTGAAACTCAAAACGGTTTTATCAACTCAATTAGAGGCTGACATTTCCCACATCCCTACACTGGGCCCAGGAAAATCGATGCATCCCACTGGAGGAATACTGCAGTCCCCTCCTCTGACTCAATACACACAAGCAACACCAGCACAACTGCAGAGGGACGATGTAACAAGATACTGCTTTAATACTCAAGTCATTTATGAACTACATGATGGACTTACTGTATAAATTCAAAAGAGCACATTTAACCTGGAATGAAAATTTTACTTTAATTTGAAAACAATTAGACATCAATGGGGAAGTAGTTAAAGCAATTGAAAATGAATTAGTAGTATGATTAGTAGCTAAAATAATACTTAAGAGTGTGCTGTGAGGACTCATATTGGCAGAAACAGTTTTGTTCAGTGCTTAGACAAAGTGTTTTGGTGAAATATTCATGAAAGTCAACAATCTTTTTGCTGAGCACAGTTTGTGGGCTGATTTGCTTTGTAAAATGGTGCTCGGTACACTACATGATGTCCCAGTTTGAACAAATATAACTTGTTTTTATCTGTAATTATTAGTATTTAGTGCTGACAGCTCTTCCTCAGCCAGCATTATGGCTGCTCAGGTATTAGCATGAGCCACAATTGGGGTAGCCGGTATGACAATAAATGAATATCAACATTCAACAATTTTATGTATTTCATTCATGTACTTACTATAGTTGTATTGCTTTGGGTGTGTGGAAAAGAGATTTTCTTTAGCATCGAGCTGCATTACACTGAAAATTTGTGAATCAAAATAAGGCGATTTCACAAAAAAAGCAGATTGTCACAGGATCAGATCATGATTCCATAACCGTAAGCCACAACATGCTCAGTGTTTTGATTTGATTCTACATCACTGACAAGGATTTTCTACTTATGGTACATATTGAACTCTTTCCAGCCCCTTTTCCATCTTCTCTGCGCTTTTCCGACACATGATGTGGTTTAGACAGTTGAGTAGAACAGCAATGGCCACATGTCAAGCCAATGGATGTGTGCCTGTTAGGGCTTATTACATGTTTCAGACCAGGCCTGCCACTCTCTGTGTGACACTAAACCTCGACAATAAATACAGCGCTGTGAGGTAGAATACATTTCCTTGTATTAATGCATGAAGCACACAAATGTCCACCCACACCCTTGGATCAGCAAGACTCCCCCTCTGGTCAAATTCTTACCATCCCGGCCCTGTAGCCTGCCTGGTCTGTATGTTTACGTGCCTTTTTCCGTGTCTCCCAGCAGCCGCGGTGCTCATCCACACTTCCCTCATGGCTACCTGCTCTCTTAATGAAGTGTAATGATCAGATGGTGGGTGGGCGGCTGGGTTCTTGCAGGCCACGGAGATATTCAATGAACTATATGTGGATAAGCACTGTTAATAACTTTCCATCTCGCTCTCCTTCAGTTTACACCCACTATCGGCGATCAACATCTCTCCCCAGCTCCCTAATCAGCTTCATTTCAGATCATGTTTATGCGGTGATTCATTCCAATGTTGCAAAGATTACAAGCAGAAAGCAGGAAGTCACTGGCGGTCACACAATTGGACATAGGATTTAAAAAAGCCCATGGAAAGAACAAAGCCACAAGAAATAGTTCTAGCATAAACATTTGGACACATAGTTCCTCATCACTTCTCACTATGAGGCTCGTGATTGGCTATTTCACTCACAAGGGGAAATGTTAAGAGAAATAAATTGTTAGAGAGCCCCAACAATATATAATTATGTATACTTTTACTGACCTAAACTTTTATTGTGTGAACTTACTTGCAAGTCATTTTTTTTGTGTTAAATGGCATTCTAGACATACAAAGAGATCTCATTGCAGACAATTATTCCTTTTATGTTTTGAGGATTCTTTGGTTGTATTTAACAGGGAAATGAGGGTGGGACTGAGGAATGAAAGGACGTGCAGTCAATTATCAATTGTCGTAAAGAGCCAAATCCAAATACTTCTGTGCCCTTCACGCTGTGGCCTGCCCCACATGGTTCGGCATGTGTGCTATCCACAGGACCACGAACGGAACAGACAATTCTTCCTTATCTTGCTATGACACTAACAAACCAGACAAGTAACACACCCTTATAAAGAAACATCAGGAGCTAATAGGAAGCATATCTAAAAGGATCAGCAAAATTATTAGACACTTCAAGGATAGCTACACATGAAATGGCCAAGACTAAACGCTAGAATCTGGGCTGTCTTTCTAAATCACCATCTTTGTCTGGAGCGCACACTTCCACGATGCGTCCCTGTTCTGTGCCTGGACTTTGAATTCACACAGCCTTTCATCTGACACTTTCAAATGGAGCTGTTTCGGAAACACAGACATGGGCCCAGTCGGCTCCAGTATTTTACTTATAACTGTGTCCCAATTTGTCACAATATATTTACATCCCTGTATTAGAATGGTGTTTAATGCAGCCCTTAAACGTGACCTGTGCTGTTGCCAGTGAAAGTGAAAGTGAGGAGAGGAATCTCACAGAGTGGATATTGTTGGATATGTGTGAATGAGTCACAGTTGTAAAGTGCATCAATGGACTAATGCAGAAGTGGTCTTCATTATCTTCTATTACCTCACGTTTTGTTGCAAACGCTGTAGGAAAAGTTAACAAGCTAACTAATATAGCACTGGAAAGAACATTTGCTAAACTATAATGCATTTTGAGTATTACAGTAGAATTACAAAGTGTCCAACATTATCCCTCAACTTTTAGAAACTACTACCAGCAGCAAAAAACACCGTGATGCTGTCTAATATAGCCTTCATAATGTCCTTCTCTTCTTAATGTACTTTGACTTTCTATCAGCTTTTTGAATCTTTTCTTCTGGGTCTGCCACTCCACATTCCTCTAAACCCAAATCATTGTCTCCGTCCTACAATTCACCATAGTTCATTTATATGCAAATGCACACCATTATTGATAATTTCTCTCTAAAGAAGGTGATGAAGCACCTTGGCTGTCTCGCCAAAAACTTTCTCGGCCCGACAGGGAACGTCACTCTGCTTGGTATAAATCTGCCAGTTTTTTTCTAATTCATTCATTACGTTGTGGGAAATTTGTGAAGACGACTTGTGTGCAAATTATTCCATGTGTCAGTCATGGCATAAGATAAGGCCGCTGTCATTATTATAGCTGCAACTATCAAGTGAATGTGCACAAGCTGGTGTAAGATTGGTAGTTGCATTAAAATTGTGTGTGTCCATGTGTATGGACACACACACCCATCCCCCCTCGTCTCTCACCTGGTATCTCCCATAGCTAGGATGCACTGGGTCTCAGCGTTGCCGGGACTTATTGTCACATTAAAAATCAAACCAACCCGGGGCCCTATGTAAAAAGAGCCCCCCCTAGTGCTATTTCTGTAGTCACATCATCACAGAGATGGAAAAACAAAATGCGAGTCAGGCCCAATCTGAGAAATGTGATTCATATTCCCTGTGAAAAGATAAAGCCCAGTCTCACTGAAACTAGTCTGAAACTTGCTGTGCTAAATGTCAGATCCTTATGTAACAAATCTCTCTTAATTAATAATTTTATTTCTTCTTATAATCTTGATTTTATGTTTTTAACTGAAACATGGCTCGACAAAAACACAGGAAATGTAGTTCTGATAGAATCTGCTCCACCCAACTTTAAGTTTGAATCTGAAACACGAGAAAACAAAAAAGGGGGTGGAGTCTGTGCTGTCTTTAGAGATGAAATAATTACCCGCAGGTTGTCTTTTGGGGTGTTTTCATCATTTGAGTATGTATCCTTTAAAATGGAGCTAAAACGGTCTCCATCCGTTCTCTTCATTGTTTTATACAAGCCTCCCCAGCACTGCCAAAGTTTTATTGATGATTTTACTGAGATGCTTTCAGTCATATGCACAGACTTTGATGGTTTGGTCATTACAGGTGATTTCAATGTGCATGTTGATAATATTTGTGACAGAAACGCTAAAGAGCTTGATGCTGTCCTTGAAACCTTCAGTCTTACTCAGCATGTGAGAGGCCCCACCCACAGCAAAGGACACACTCTAGATCTCATAATTACAAAGGGGGTAAATATTTCAAATGTTAATGTGATCGATGTTGCTCTGTCTGATCATTTCTGTGTCTTCTTTGACCTGTCTGTTTCTCCCAAACCTCCGGTTGGTCCTGCAGTTGTTCAGAGGAGACACATAAGTGATGGCACAGGTGCACTGTTTATGGAAATGATAAACTTCGAAAATGTCTCATGTTCTAATGTAAATGATTTGTTGAACTCTGTTACATCTAGTGTTTTGAATGTTCTGGACACCATCGCCCCTATAAAGGCTAAAATGGTTAAAAATAAGCAGAAGGCGCCGTGGAGAAATGATGATTCGGTCAGGGCACAGAAAAGGGAGTGCCGCAGGGCCGAACGGAAATGGCGCAAGTCAAAGCTCCAGGTTCAAAAAGAGATTTACAAAGAAAAGCTGAATATGTACAACCTAATCTTATGTAGAACTAGGGAAAGATATTTTTCTGAAATAATTGGAAGCTGCAGTAACAACTCGCGTGTCCTGTTTGCCACAGTAAACAGATTAACAAACCCTCCAGCTCAGCTGCCGTTAGAACTCATTTCCACATCCAAGTGTAATGAGTTTGCATTATTCTTTAATGACAAAGTTCAGGGCATTAAAAATGCTATAAATCCCACAATGCAAAAAATTACCCTAAAACCACCAAGACACTTAGAGCTGACTCACTTTGCACCAGTAACTGACAAAACTGTCCATGAGATCATCACCAGTCTGAGTTCATCTACATGCTGCCTTGATGTGTTACCCACCAAATTTCTAAAGTCTGTGCTGAACAGTTTGTTAGCACCACTCACTCACATAGTTAACATGTCGCTTCAATCTGGAACATTCCCAATGTCTTTGAAAACTGCGGTCATAAAGCCTCTCCTAAAGAAGAGCAGTCTTGATGCCGCAGTACTGAGTCATTATCGGCCCATCTCTAATCTGCCATTTTGGGGCAAAGTCCTTGAAAAGGTTGTTTACCAACAGCTCACAGATTTCCTCTTAATAAACAACTCATTTGATGTTTTTCAGTCAGGTTTTAGACCTCATCACAGCACTGAGACTGCTCTTGTCAAGGTGACAAATGACATCCGCCTGAACACTGACACGGGCAAAGCCTCAGTCTTAATTCTGTTAGATCTGAGTGCTGCTTTTGACACTGTCGATCATGGGATCCTCTTACAGAGACTAGAGGACTGGGTGGGCATCACTGGCACTGCCCTAAACTGGTTAAGGTCCTATCTGGAAGACAGGAAGTACTTTGTTGAAATTGGTAGCTGTGTCTCAGACCACATGACCCTGACCTGTGGAGTGCCCCAAGGGTCAGTCCTGGGTCCCCTTCTGTTCAACCTCTACATGCTGCCGTTGGGTCAGTTGATACGCAGTGAAAATGTGTCCTATCACAATTATGCAGACGACACTCAGATCTATGTTTCACTATCGGCAGGTGACTATGGACCAGTAGATTCACTCTGTCACTGCATCCAACAGATCAGTTTGTGGATGCAAAACAACTTTCTCCAGCTGAACTCAGACAAGACTGAAATAATCGTTTTTGGCCCACAGAAACAAAGAGAAAGTGTTAGCGGTCACCTCCAGAGTCTCGCTCTAAACCTACAAACCAAATTAGAAATCTGGGGGTAATAATGGACTCAGACTTGAACTTTAATAGCCACGTCAAATCAATAACATCAGCAGCTTTTTACCATCTAAAAAACATTGCCAAAATCAAAAATATAGTGTCAAAACCAGATTTAGAGAGACTTATCCACGCGTTTGTCTCCAGTAGATTAGACTACTGTAACGGCCTGCTCACTGGTCTCTCCAAACGAGCTGTAAAACAGCTGCAGTACATCCAGAACGCTGCTGCTCGGGTCCTGACTAGAACCAGGAAGTATGATCACATTAGTCCTGTTCTCAGGTCTCTGCACTGGCTCCCTGTGGCTCAGAGAATAGACTTTAAAGCAGCTCTGCTTGTGTACAAGTCTCTCCATGGCCTAGCACCAAAGTACATCTTGGATATGTTAGTGCCATATGAACCATCTCGGACTCTGAGGACCTCAGGGACCGGCCTCCTGCTGGTGCCCAGAGTCAGGACAAAACATGGGGAATCTGCGTTTCAGTTTTATGCAGCTAAAATCTGGAACAGTCTTCCTGAAGATGTGAGACAGGCTTCTACTCTGACAATGTTCAAATCTAAGCTAAAAACTGTTTTGTTTAGCTGCGCATATGACTAAAAGGATTTTTTCTTTGCACTCTTCTCTTTTGTTTGTGATTTTATTAGTTTAGAAAATCAGTTGGATTGATAATTTTTAATTTAGTTAATTTTATTGTATTTCTGTAATTTCTTTGTGATTTGAATGCATTTTTCCTGCTGTGAAGCACTTTGAATTGCCTTGTGTATGAAATGTGCTCTACAAATAAACTTGCCTTGCCTTGCCTATATTGTGAGTTTGTGAGTATTTACCACTCACATGAAATAACACTGAGTTGTTAAATGCACCATTATTTTACCATCAGGATATTAACCCTGGAGAGGTCAGGGTAGATCTAATCTTACTATACATTTGTGTTGAAATGAATTATAGGAGGCAACATTAATCTCTAATCTTTTTATTCAGCACTGAAGGTAAAAGTAAATGAGTGCGTTTCCATGTTATCCCAGTTATGAGAAGTATCCCAGTTATGAGAAGTATCCCAGTTATGAGAAGTATCCCAGTTATGAGAAGTATCCCAGTTATGAGAAGTATCCCAGTTATGAGAAGTATCCCAGTTATGAGAAGTATCCCAGTTATGAGTTAGGGTTAGGGTTACAGTATTCTGGATATGACATTTACATTGCTCAGAGAAACAAGGGTACTCATATCCCTGTGTATATTATGCAGATGCAGTTGTCTCCTGGTTATTTAGAGTCGTAACTATGGAAACTATAGTACAGATATGACATGAAGCTGAACATCAAACTAACTTTAATAATTCAAACATGTTTCCAGCAGCAAAAGTACGAGATACATTCAAGGAACAGAATAATACTGAAGAGCACAATAAAAGGTGTTTTTAACAGTGTAAAAATGTGGCACAGTCCCGGACCGTCAGTTCAACAGTGTTTTAAAAGTAAACTGTACTGTACAGTAGACTTATTTAATGCTTTAAGATGATAAAAAAAAAATACAAATGAATAATGTTCTGGTATAAGTTTAAATAACTTTGGGAAATTCTGCTTCTGCAAAATGTGTTTCTTTTGTTCTCACAGGCTCAGCAGTAGGAATCAGGATACTGCGTTCACATACAGTACTCTGGATACTATCGGACTATCCCAGTAACCAGGATATTATATATTATATATATTATAGGATATGATATTTGGGACATTTGTGAGCATGTAAACGCACTCAGTGAACCACAAAACTCAGATATATTATAATAGAAATAGTTTTTTTGAGCCTTCTACTACCCCATGATAATCAAGATCTTATGTTTGATATGTAGCTATGGTTATGAGGTATTGAACGATACATGGCAGCGATGCGCTCTCATCATAACATGGACTCCATGTCGCAGTTTACAAATTTGTATTGTACCATTTCATGATACCAGACAATTTCTAAAACACATCAGCTTGTTCTTTGATCTAGCAGGTGGGTTCTTTTAGTGCCTGTGTTTTGCTGCAGTCTCAACTATAATTCCCCCCCCATTCTCCACTTATTTGTTGTGCACACACAGCAAATTGTCCCATAACGCATCAGCGCAACATTAAACCTGCATGTGTACGGCCGACACCACTGCAAAAACAATAGGGAAATGCACTAAATCTAATTTGTGGATTGCCGAGGCTGACATTTGCATACATATTGGCCCAGCGAATTCAAAAGCATCTTAAAGCTACAAGAGATAAAATAGAAGCTATACCTACAACTGTAGCAAATCCGTCAAAGCCAGATTTACAAGGAACGATCAAAATGGGAGTTTAGATGGGAACAGCAGAGGAGACCAAGTTACAGGCATATAAGGCTTGTTAATGCCCAGTTCATCTGATTTATGTAATAGACAGGATTATTGTCACACACTGCAGTACATTTATGTGAAAATAAACCAGTTCATTTTCACCATGTTAAAGAAAACTGCATGTGTTATGTATGACCTTCAACAGATATAAGGGATTGAACTATTGATATTTAAAACATGGATATTATTATTGGCAAAGAAATGTATCGATGCTTCTTTTGTTATAGGCACGACACGGAAGCAAAGCGATCCAAACAGGCGGCGTTAGAAAATACAATCTTGTGAAATAACAAGCATCGTTTTATAGCAACAGACAACTACGGCTAGTTCTACTCCTTGTGCTGCAATTGCAATGATAAAGAATTCAAATACAAACAAAATGAAGTGGGTAGGTATACTTTTAAGCGATACTCATATCACCTTGAAGGTTTGTTTTCACGCGTTCCACTCTAAAATTAAAGCTTTGTTGACCTTGACCAAGTTTAGCTCGACTCACTTCCTTTTAATAACTCCCACGCAAATGACTTCAAATTAAGCAGGACCCGTAATAGAACAGAAATTTCCCTGTTGTGTGTGAAAGGGTGTCACACAGACATTAGCTTTTGACTTTGCTCTCCTCTTCCTCCACTCCTCCGTCTCTCTTATCCTTTCTTCTTTTCTCTTGACAATAAAGGGCTCTTTTTTAAGGAGAACAGAAAGCTTGTCAGGATTTGGCCAGCTGGATAAAGCCATTTGAGGCCCTAAATTGATGTGCTGTTCGACTCTCAATACTATCTCACCAATGGCAAAAGTGGGCAGAATGGGATAGAGGGAAGAAGTGGCAACCAACCGGGACTTTATTCCTTGTAAATGGTGCTTTATTTCATAGTCCGAAGCTAAAGGGAATGAGCTTGAGCATTTGTGACTTTGCGGCACAGTCGAGCGTAAAATAGAAAGCTAAGAAACATAGGCTTCTTAATGTTAACAAGTAGAATCCAGTTACATGCATATTTACTGGAAATGGAAACACATGCAGATCCAGATGCCCATAAGTTATAAAATCAGGAATGCATGAGCACAACATCCATCAAGTCGACAAGCTCTGTGAACATTTCATGGGACCCTGAGAATGAATGGAGAAAAAGTAAGCGGTAGAGGTCATTTGGATTGAATTGAGTTTGTCCAAGGTCCATATACCATTGTGAGATATAGTGGCTTTATGGGTAAAATATTAGAGTAGGGTTAGTGTAAAGTAAGCAAGAAGCTTTTCAGAATTCCCCAAAATGTGCTAGTTACACTGAATTTGCTCCCAAGGAAATTATTTGTGAGAATTGGACCTAAAAACAAAATATTATTGAGTAACTCATTATTTTAGTCTTTTTCCTGATAAGCGTAGCAATTACGAGTCAATATTGACTTATGTTTTAATCGTATACTTCTGCTGAGAGTTCATATTTTATGTGAGTAGCAGTAACATCTGTATTTGCGAAAAGACTGAAAGCTGAAATGCTTAACTATTCAAGCATTTCAGACATTTAAAATACAGGATATGTCACTTTTATACAGAATAAAACTGGATATGTTTGCAGAGGAAACTGATTTACTTGAATAATACAGTCTTTGTGATTTGCTAATTGTATTAATGTTGATTATAAAGGGTCATTTTGATTAAAACGTGGTAAATTTAGCAGCTCTAAGCACCATACCTTCATTTTTTGTGTGTGTGTGGCGTGAATGTTTAGAAAGAAAATGTAAAATCCGTCCACTGATGGGATTATTGCATTTGTCCAATATAGTAATCCCAACAAGATGGATTTTTCTGAGTTGGTGAAGTCAAATCTCACGACACTCCTGCAGCTTTCCCCACATGGCAAAATAGTCCCTGCACTGTAACAATAATCTATGGGGAGAAAGGCTTGGGTAATTCTGTATATTTTTATTGCAAGTCAGTACAGCATGAGCATCCATCACGTAGAAGCAAGTCGAGAAAAGAGTATAAAGTAGACGCTTTTTAAATCCCTTAAGTGTTTTCAAGCACATTTGACTTTGGGGAAATCTCATTGTTTGTTGTTGCAGGTGTCCGTCCTCAGTGAGTGAAAATGCCAGACTTTATTTTCTTCTAGCTCTGACTGGGTGTGTGCGGTTGCATTGTGCAGCTGTGATCTATGAGATTCAGGCTGAGCTGTCACTCGGCTAATCTCCCCCAGTAGAAATACAGCGCGGAAAATGTCATCCCAACATTCGGAATCGTGTTTACACTCGCTGCAGGTTCCATCGCTCCTAATTTGACAAGTCATTATCACTGGCGCTCCTCAGTCTCTTGCCTCTTGGCGGGACCCAGACGTAAAAATAAAGAAGGGGAGATGGAATGGAAGAGACAAAACATTGCGCTTATTGGTTCTGGATAATCACGTAATACAAGAATCTCTAACAGCAAGTTGATTTTCTTCACAATGACAGGCTTAAGTACAATGGCTGCTTTGTAAGGTAAATCCTGTAGGCAGAGTCTGCAAATGGAAAATGTACCCTCAAGATGTGCGTTGTAGCCCACTTTGCCATGAATTAAGGACAAACCGTGTATTTTAAATCGAACATTTAATTTCTACTAATACCACCAATGGCATAAACATATGTAATGTTCATACTTCCTGATAACGATAGTCAGACGATGTTATGTCGATGTTATGTCCGAAATGGGTTTGAACATTTCTTTAAGTATCAGACAAATTTGAAATGTCACAATGTTGAAATGAAATCACAAAATAGCAGACATTTAACCTCATACACATTTTTGAAAGTGTACAACTTAACTTTTTATTTTTCAATCGGCTCTTTTTTGAAGCACTTTTTACTATAAACTATTTCTTGATCTTCAACTTTTCTTCAAAACATAACCAAATATTGACGTACTGCCCACCTCTATTTTCTAGTACTTCTTTCCATCATTCTTTGTGCTGAAATTAATTGTACCTAGATCATGATCATGGCAAAAATCTTGTGATCTGCCAAATGGGCCAATCAGACGCAACGATCACGCTGTATAATTTCATTACATTTGTCTTGAGTTAGATGATCTGTAAGTTATTGCGGTGTCATTTACCCACCTTATGAAAGCCTCTTTGTTAAAACGCTCTGCTGTGGTCGCACCTCGCCTGCTCCCGGAGCGGACCACACGGAGCGGACCACACGGAGCGGACCACACGGAGCGGACCACACGGAGCGGACCACACGGAGCGGACCACACGGAGCGGACCACACGGAGCGGACCACACGGAGCAGCCACGCCCGGCACTACAAACTCTCCCTCTGGTCTTTGAGTGAAAACAATAAGCTGTTGGGTTCAGAGCTGAATGTGTCGTCTATCAGCCGTATGTGGGGACGTTTCGCACACGCTGGTGATTTACTCAATAAAAGCCATGATTTAATGCACGCCTTAAATGTAACAAGAGCCATGGGACTGTGAAAGTGGTCGTATCTAATTTTGCTGAGAAAATGTGCTTTTAGAAGTTGCACAGTTGCCAAATGGCTGCGTATAGAAAGTGAAAGCGCAAAGCACATCATGGTTTTGTCAAAGTTGCGATTAAAAGTGGCACCTTACAAACACTAGTCGTCCTCAATGCTCTCTTCTGTTCGTTATCCTTCCTCCAACTGTCCAAACTCCTCAGAGGATGAAAGCCTGATCCAATCTCCACTTTGTTTGGCCTCGTGCAGCGCCAGATGCAAGTATTCATTTAGCCCACGCGCTTCATTGATGAGCAGAAGCACATTAGTGCCTAAAATGATCCTAAAAACTAGATAGATTTGGTGGAACTTTATATTATCAAAGGCTTTTAAAATAAATAAATAATGAACTACGTTACGTCTATTTAATATTTTAAAAAAAGGACACAAAGTCAATGTGATCGGTGTCAGCAGATATGTGATCGACCCAAATATCAGATTGGAGCAACTCTATTTGTAACCTTTATGTAACGTTTGAGAAAAAGAAAGTAGATGTAAGGAGAGGCCAAAACTTGGGCAATCGAGAATGTAGCACACAACTCCAAACTTATACAAACTGCGTCTCCTCTTGAGAAGTTTAGTGGGCCACTGAGATTTATATCCTTGGGGCTTTAGACTGCTTCCCTTGGCCTCTATTACTTACAGTGGAAAACCGCAATACACTTGTTAGCAGTCAGGATATCTGCGGCGCGTACCGGCCCTCAGTGCACGGGAGCACAGTGAGTGTGTCGGACCCTCAGGGGTGTAATGGGTTGTATACAGGCCAAACACATGTAATATTCATTGATGTGTGTGCGGCTTCGCTGAGCTGCCATCCAGTGGTTACTTTAGTGATCACGGTGCATTATTTACCATGTTTCATAATACACTATGATAATTTATTCATGTAAGAAATCAAGCGTCTTACTGATACGACATGTATGGACTCACTCAACTCTAAAGAGGGATTCTGCATGTCCCCATTTTGTCCACTTCTTTAGACTACTTACAGATTTGTATTCTGATGCGCGAGTGATTTCATGTTTAAATCATGCCATTGAATGTTTTTTTTTCAACGGCAGGAGAAGGGATTGCTTGTTTATTTTGATCCAAGATAAGAGGAGAAGAGGCAAAGCAGGAAATGTGGGCAAAAAGAACTCAAATGTGTGCGCGCCTGAACGATGGCTTTTTATGTTGAGTGAAGATGATGGAGAAGACTTGGAATACAGGAGCAGGGAGGGACAGAGGGAGGGACAGAGGGAGGGACAGAGGCAACAGATTCAGTTCATCTCCAGAAAACATGGTCGAACAATTCAGTAGAGGGAAAATAAAATGGCATAAAGCAGAGTTATAGGTGCAATATCTAACTTGACTGGGAGAGTGCTTGTTTCCATGGAGATGTTATTGATCACATGACATAAAGACATTCTAGAATCCCTACTGACATTATTCTGCCCCGCCCACTTTTGCCTCTTTTCGCCAGGGATCAGAACTTCCATTGTAACGGCACTTCCGGTCGAGCGGGAACTCCAGCCACTTGAACGAGGCCACGAAAATATGCAATAAATTCGATTGATTTGTGTAAAATGTCCGATGTTCATGTGAGTGAAACAGGTCAGGTTTAATGGGGGAATTCACTGCTTAACTGTTAAGATTGCAGGTTTGCTGATCATTTTTGTGGTTGATTTCTCTGTAGTTACTGGGCCGATCAATGTGAAACAAAAACTAGCACAGTACAAAGTCTTTTCTGTGTAAATAAATATAAGTGAATCTTTTTTCACATTAGCCCCAGAATGTGGTGCCTTTATTCAACTGTGATTGTTGTGTGATTGTTGACAGTGGAAGGGACATTAAACCATGAGATTGTTTGGACAAGTTTGTGGCGTCAATCCCATAAAAATAATGATAAGTGTAGGTCACTACCACCAAATATGAAGTGAATGGATAATGTACTATAAAGAGCTTTGAGAGTCATTAAAGGCAGAATATAAATCCAAAGATTCATTTAAAATGTATTATTAAAAAAATATGATATTCAAAATGTATGGATTTCTATTTCTCTCAAAAACAGTAAATTCGCCGTAGAGTTACACTGGCCCTCGCTCACCGTTTGAGATCTCCATGAAAATCACAAGTATTGGATATTAGATCTATTTTTTTAAATGTATCCTTAATATGTGTATGGTTATTTGGGAATCAACTCAACAGTTAACAAAAAGTAGGGATGTCATCATATAGAATGTTAGTGTTTATGATTTAACATTGTTTATGATTACTGAAACCAAAACCAAATAGTTTTATTCCTCAAGTTTGTGACCAGCTTTATGAAAATTGAACTTTCTGAATGACAAAATGAAGCTTTTTTTTACTTTACTTTACATTTAGGAGTATTTCTTTTGACCAGTTTATGAGCGCTCTATTTTTAACAACTCAAATTCAGTTTTTCTCAACATATCATTTTATTGACTCCTTTATCTACCTTTGGATGGAACTGACCTCTGCCAATCCGTTCCCATACGTTTTGCGGAACACCGTGCACATACAGTTTACCGATGTGCCCTTTATCAAAACCAAAGTACCATGAAGGACTGAGCTGCAGTCAAGGGAGGAAAACCACAAACATCCAGCCTGACATCACCTGACGTGCTGCTCATTGACTGATAACAAGTGGAAGAGGTCAATACTGGCCTGTCATTCTCACATTCCCTCTGCCTCCGCGTACTCCGTATTATGACGGGCCCCGAACAACGTTTCACTTCAATTTGAACAGCAGGTGGGCCGCTGCTATCAAGCGCCATTGTAATCTGCTGTGCCACTGATTTCTTCAAGGTCACATTAACAAAGAAAAGAATCTGAGCATTCAAACAAACAGTACAATATAACAACAGTAGAATTGATGCAGACAATTCCAAGATGTATGTCATCAAACAGATTATCAAACTAGTTTCTTTTCCAAGCACATAACATTGTGAGGTTTTGTTAAGAGCATGTGATAACATCAAACTGTCGCACATTGGGAAGCAGATGAATTCTTGTGACATCGGAATTAGAAGTAAAATGCTTTGGAGTAACCTGGAATTTTGAGTCTCTTGATAACGACAGTCAGACGATTATTATGTCAATCCAACAGACGTGTGAAAAGTCTGTCAAATGAATCACAGAAGTGCAGAAATATAATCATGTTTGCAACATTCACATTATTAAATAAAATGTGATATAATTGTCCACCTCGATGGGATTGTATGTTCTTTTCCACAAGGAAAAAGCATTATGTATTTTTCATGTTATGAATAATGTGGTCAGGTTAATATCACTGAATATTGCTAAGTATTACAATACATGCATAAAGGGAAAAAGATAAATGAGCAAAGATGAAAGATTTCATGGGTACGAAGGCTGCTCTATTATTAATGCAGAAAACATTAGACCTATTACGGGACTGACCCAATTGAAATACATGCCATGCATTTGCTTGCAACATCCCGGGTTTCTTGTCATCTTGTAAAGGAAATTATTAACTACCAGTTTAATCGCCTTTCTATTATCCAAAGTAGATGTCCGCCTGAATGTTGTATGCTCGCATATGCAGCAGCTGCATGTGTTTGTGAATGTGCATCCATGGAAGTTAAAAGGATACGCAGTAAGCAAGCGAAGAGAAGGAAAACACGGAAAAGCAGATAGGCAGCCTTGTCTGATGTGCTCCTCTAAAATATTTATGTAGCTCAAGATTGCCGTCTCTAATTCAGGGCCCAATTAAAGCTCTTCTCTAAATGAATGTGCATTTGCTGCTGGTGTGCAGACGCCAGAAAAGGGAAGCTGCCACTGTCGGCAAATGTAGCAAACACAGCACTGCACTTTGCTCTGCAGTTTTAATGTCGACTTTCCCTAAATGACATTGGGGTCCACCTTGTGCCCATAAACGACACCAATACAAATGCACAGAAATATCCCTCCTGTGTGTTTATTTACAGCCCCTTCTATGTGCCGACATGGTAAATGACTGCCAGCGGTTAATGCAGTGACTGAGTCCACACATTAACCTGCCCGCCTTGAATTAAAGCAATCTCCTTTACATGACAAAGTGCTGAATTATTCAATGCTTTGCCAACAAGATGCAGCGCCAGAGAGAAGAGCAGAGCGCCTTTGGGTGAGCACTTTGGAGAAGGATGACACTAACATGCGCAGCGCTTGACCGGGACAGAAATTACTGTGAGGAAGTTAACTCGTAAAAGAAATGCAGACAATGGAGATTAGGATGTGAATAGGACGAATGGGACAGTGCAGATGGAGTTATCATATAGATTGGCTCGGCGGTGGTCGGTGGAAGCGGGGCGGTCAGAGCCTGTGTGGCAGCTTTAAAGAGGAATTAGCAGTGTTTCATTGTTGCTGTGATTGAGAGAGGGTCCTCAGCGTGGGACAGCTCATTGTTACTGTGGCCATGTAAATCTATAGTAATCCTCCCTGTACACGTCAACACATAAGTACTATGTCTATTGTCCATGTATTTTGCAAGTACACCAAACTGAAAAAGGTAATAGAAATGTACTGAATGCACATTATATATATATATATATATATATATGTGTGTGTGTGTGTGTGTGTGCAGTGCTAGGAACAGCAAAGATACTGCGCAGAACCCTCAAGCTCCCAGGCCTCAAGGGTCCACCCGCGGAGAGTGAGGTGATAAGGTGATATATATATATATATATATATATATATATATATATATATATATATATATATATATATATATATATATAATGTATTATTATATTAGAATTATGTACCACTATCTTAAAATTAAAGTCTCAAAGAAATGCATCAGTGACTAGATTTAAAAAAAATATTTATCTAAAATGAAAATCCTCTATGCTATGCTAATTTCTGTTTATGTAAAGCTGTTTCAGTATAAACTTTTAGAATGTAGAATAGGCATTAAATAAGCTGTTTCAGCCTATTAATAACAATTACCAATTGTTTGTGATAAAAATCTACTTTTCCGGTTCTGACGGACACAACGGGTTGCTATCCATCAGTAGCTGTACTCATTCTGTCCGTAATAATCCACAGAAAAACAGTATTAATTTGCATTTTCATGAAGTAATCCCATTTGGCGGAATTGTCCAGTAAACAGCGCTTTCTTCGGTGAAAAAACTCACAAATATGTCCGATACTTCTCTCCTTCTTTCACAAACGCGTGTCACACATGTTTGTTTCCTCACACTTTTAGCTACAGAATGAGACCATCCATGAGTTTTTCCATTCACAGGTTTGTCTGGCACAGCCCTTTAGATAAACCAAGCGCCTGAGGGCCACTTGGGTATGTCCAACTATTGTGCACAGGGCAAATTAGTCTGGTGTTAAAGGGCTGGACTTCTGCTGATGAATATTCTCTTCATGAGTCACACAAGACTAGAACGTTACCACCACAATACTTCTGATCAATCTGATAAAAGACGGTTAACATATACTTACACAAAAAAAGTGTCATCACCACTGCACAATGCAACGTTACACAGGCTATTTCTGGTTTATAAGAGCCATCCATAAGCAACAGCACTATAGATCATGGGCACTGTAATAGCTCTATAGCCACCTGTGATTACAGTAACTATGGCATCCAGAGTGTGGTTTCTGTATGAACTGTTCCCTCCTTTTCTCCTCAGCCGCCCACACAGGCACATGGTGCTGTGGCTCTGAGCAGCAGCAGCTCTCAGCTATAAAGGACTCGGTGTATTTTACCAACTCTCAGCTTGAAGAACAGTATATATTTCAGCAATCTGTGATTGTTCATTGAAGTTCATCAACTTTTAGATATTATTTTCACATAACCTGGTATGTCAGCAACAATTTGAAAAGTGACATAATTGATATAATTAATATAATTGATATAATATAAGTGACACATGACATAATTCTGGGGAAGAAAGCTTGACTATTTACTATTTGGATTCATTGACAACATTAACAACCTGTGTTATGAAACTATAGCATGTCATGTCAAAAAGCATAAACATACAAATATAATCGTATTCACAATTTTGTGTGAAAAATAACTGCATGATGAAGAGGACTTGCAGAGGGAAGTGTCAAAAAAAAACATTGTATGCAAAGCTGAAGAAATGTGTATTTACAGATTTAAATGTGATCTGTATAATCAACCAGATCTTATACAATATTCGAACCACTATAGTACACAACGCATTGTTGAGGCAAAAGTGCATTCCAATCCTTCAGATGCAAATACAGATGAAAACTCTCACCCTGGAGTCACATATTACCATGCCCTTAATATTGTGCGGCACACAAAAGCCGGCGCACAGGCTCTTTGTTCGAACGAGCCGTATCCTCGTCCCCCAGGTCTGTTCTGTATGCGGTACTTGCATTTTCATATTTAAGTGCACAGCGGGAAAAGACTTCTCTTCAGTGCGCTGTAGGTGTTGAGGAAAAAAATATTTTATAGAAGGATCTAATTGTATTTTGTGACCTCAAGCAGCCTATGATACAATGCCACTCTAATGGCTGTGTTTCTAACTATATGTCAGTGAATAATACAGTAAGTTAGCAGTTTATAGACCTAACAATGTGATGGTTGCTTGCTTTTGCAGTCAAGTGATGCAACGAAGCTCACATATGTGGGTCTACAGGTCACAGCAGAGACTATTCATGTATGTATGTATGTATGTAGGACTGCTCCATTCAGTGCAGGCGTATGCTGAATCTTTTACACAGCCTGCTAGCATGCCGCTACAGCACAGAGGACAACACTCTTGGCTGCTGCTTAGTGACCCGAATGGCACACAGTGCATCCCATATGAGAGGTTAAGAATAGAACATATGCACTCAGCTAGAATGCATACAGAAAACAGTCAATTATAGGAGCAGCATGGAAGATGGCATATAATGTTACAATATGTACTACTTAACAAGTGAAATTTATAAAAGGCTACTTGATCACAATAACTGTATTGTAACATTTCATATGTTCTCAAAATGAGAAAAAACCTCCCTGGGAAAGAGGAACAAACAAATTGTGACTTTAAACATATTTACACTGAAAACAAATAATAAAATAAACCATTTTGGAGCTGTACTTTTATTTATGGACAATGGTCTATATTAGAATGAGGCGCCTTAATGACCAGTTTGTCAACATCGTTTATATCATCCCCTAACCAGCACAAAGGGATACAAATTACAAATTCATGTTGGAGCTGCAGGTCACACAGATCGTGTATTGTCCTCTAATGATGGTCTTATTGACAAGATGACAGAGCCAGGCTTGTATAATCCGAGAAAAAGGCCAAATCAATATCCACTACACAAGCCAGCACCTTGCACTCAGGAGAAGGTTTACCGACTCAAAAATCTCCTGGAGGCCAACAAGACAAATCCCTCACACATGGATTGATAGAGACTAACGACTCAAGGTAAGTTTGAAAATTGATGAAGCAAGAACCATATTGTTTGGAAATCAATGAAGATTTTAAGAAAAAAATAAAAATAAAAATGAATAAATCTAAATTCAATCTCATTCAGTCATTGAGGAGTGGCCTGTAGTTTGGGTGTGGCGTAGTTTGGCTGTGTGCTGCGTGAGTATCACTGATGCACAGTCACAGGGAGGGCTCAGCACTGCCTCGCTCCAATATGGCTCCTCCACTGGAACACTGCCAACATTTACATATGAATAAATATGAGGCAAAATCAAATAAATAAGGGGGCAAATAAGGACAGCAGGGGAAAGTAATCCTGTTAAAGATCAAACAGCAGGCTCTTCCTGCTGCAATATTTCCACTTTTTAGAGCTGCAGTCTGCATTACAAGCTTTATCTCAGCAGTTTTGTTATCACTTTTGGACCAATATGTTACTGTGGCCCCTTTCAAATGTCTGCCATCTTTCTTGAAGAGTAATTACCAGAATTCAAGAAAAAAAATAAAGCAGTGCAACTACAAAATAATTGCTGAGGCACTTTTGCAAGAACGCGGACAACTGACGTAACAACATAAATGACACAATAAATGACACAACTCATCTTCATAATTTTACTTTTGCCACGATGTCACAATACATTTGCACTTTTATCTAACATCAGGGCCCTCACACCTCACACTGGATCCATTGATATACATGTGGAATTGATTGTTAGAAGACTGATTTACTTTCCCCATCGCAATCTCTCTTATTGACTTGACATCTCCGAGTTTCCTTCAATATCCTATTCACCTCTCTGTAGTCGCCTTTTTAATCCTGGCCCTTCCTTCCTGCCCTGTCCGCCATCTCCTCTCTGATTTCATGGCTAGACATATCTATAATCTCCCGCTTCCCCATCTCTCCCCCTCTGCCCTCTCTCCGCTCCTCGTCTCCTCTCCAGAGCAGAACTAAACGGAGATTAATGAAGGGGGTAGATGTGTCTGTCATTCAGCCACCACCACCAGCATCACCACCACCACAGCTAACCGCTAAAGTCTTGGATCTATTCAAAACACTTGGGGGGAAAAGCTAACGCGCTAATACCTCGCCACAGATTAGCCTACCGCTTCTGTGCGAATGATGTGAACATGCTAACAGTTATAGCTCGCTCTTGTATAAAACGTATGGCTTTTATCTGCCTTGTTCAGACATTTTTAGCCTATCATCGGAGCGAATTCTGAGCACACCCTAGTCGCTCATTTCCTCTCTAAGTTTAAATCCTGACAAGTGACGCCTGCTCGCAGCTCCCCCGCCAGTCAAACGATTCCGATAAGCCCCCAAAGGAAATTGACTCATATTTTAGCACCTCATCTTCCCACATCCCGCCATCCAGCCAGCCAGCCACCCATCACGCCCTTGGTTTAGAGGTCAAGCAGCTTTAACTAATCTCCTATGTAAATTTGTGAGTGTGCACCAGACACTGTGAACACTGTCGATGATGTATGAAGCGTGTCCATAATTCATGAGCCATTTCGTTTGACAAGTTGCACTAACATCGACGATCGAGTTTGTGCTGATACTTGCAGAAAGGAGGGACATTTTGGGTCAGCAGACTCGGGAAAGTGGAACAACAAGAGCATCGTAAGTGCAGTCTTAAATATTAAATAAGGGTGACGCGCTCGGCTGGATGTCCTTTCAATGTATCCATGCTGGTTTGTATGAAGAGGAGATGGTGTAGTAGAATTGTACATGTTCAGACGCCGTACTTTTACTGCTTAACAGTACTATTAACTTGTGTCAAAGTTTTGGTTATTCTTCACATTGTGAGTCAAGTTTTATCTTGATATCTTGAACAGCAGATGTAATTTATGTCAGATTTGTATTATTATTATATTATTGTTTCATTATTTGACAATACCAGATTTTGCAGAATCCTAAATATCTTTTTTTTTTATTAACTTCAAATTAGAAATTAAATGTTACAATGTCCCTTACTTGAGTAGTTTTCCCAATTTTTTTTTTTTTTTTGTTTAAGCATTTTTTCTACTCAACACATTTTTTGGCTACTGTCATGAACGCATCAGGAATGTCCTTAAATGTGCTTGTGAACCTATAGATTAATTATCGACAATATACTTAATGTATAATTTTGCATATATCCAACAACTTCATTTTTGGATATATTTCCCACCTCTACTCTCTCTATCTCCGTCGACTTGGTTACTTGATCTCCCAAACAAAAAGAGCATTGTGACATCATCTATACCATTAGGGAAAGATTCAACCTAAAGCGATGTGCCCATCCCAGAGACGCCTGTCACGCTGGCAATGCCCCATGAATATGTTAAAGACTGCTTGGAGTGTGCCAGTGTGGTCCAATAGATTTGGTTTTCATCTGGCGGATAACCACGGACAAAATGTATGATTCATGCCAGCAAAATTGTTAAATTAAATGAATAGAAATGACGGTCTTAAGATTTCTGTCATGTCGTTGTGATTTTAATGCTTTTTTCCTGTTGTGTGAAGTGCTTTGAATTGCCCTGTGCTCTACAAATAAACTTGCCTTGCCGTTATGATCACCTGGACATTATCTTTGGTTAGTGTCCAATTTGGAACTCAATTTGGTGCAGTCAAAACCAGGATCAGTTTCTTTAGCAATTTACTGTAGAATGGACCACAATTGCTAGTTCTACACTATAAATTAAGAGCTGCTGTTTTGGAGATGTTCGAATCCAGTCACCTTTAAGATTAAATCGTGCAACACATTAAAATAACTACACTTTAATTAGCCTTGAACAAACATGAACAAATTAAACAAACAAAATTAATACTTAATTCATAATTAACAAATAGTTTATTAAGAATGATTCAGGCTTAGTAATTAAGGGGTTAGGGGTTGGTAAATTAATTAAGTAGTTACTAAGCCTCAAACTGTTGTTGTTAACGCTTTATTAGAGCTATTAAATATTTAAAATGTTTATATTTACCATAACATTTTTCCAGTATGCTTGATCAATTGACAAATAGATGACATTTTGAAGTACTGATCGTCAGTTACAGTGGACTTAACTTTGAGCCTGATTGGTGCAAGAGCAGGGCTGGATGCAGAGGACTGTGAGGACGATCTGATGAAAACGATCTGATGTAACTACACGAGTTAGTGAAATCCATCCATAAACAAGAACCCATTTAGCATTACCCGCTTATCCTCGTCGTCACTCACTCGTGAAGGCTTACATAACCTGTTTGGATTAGCCGCTGTTTATGTGGTATGTGGTGTATTTATCTATCTCATTGTGCTAACTCTCTCAGACTGGCTGGATGGCGCTTTGAAGGAGCAGAGGTCTCTACTGGAGGTTTTTGTGTTGGTGTGTGAAGAGCATCCAGGGGAACGCAGCGGGGGGAACATGAGACACTACTACTACTGGAAAAAAAAAAGGGGGGGGGGGACTCCTGACAGGCAGCGATGAACAACAGGGGAGCCCAGTTAAGTCGACAGGAAGACTCCGGTGAGTCTAATGCAGATCTGCTGAGGAGGAACAGAAGCCTTACACATGAAAGCAGCAGCTCAAGGCTCAAATGGCTTCTTCCAGTCTGTGCATCTGTTTCCGAATTCAAGATAAAACCACAGCTTTAGCGGATGGACAGAAAGACAACATCACTAAACGCTGCAACTGTGCTTGGGTAGATAAGATATGGAGGAAGAATATTACTAGACTTTTTCAATATAAAGCAATGCAGTGGAACAAGTGGCCAGTTTGCAGTTTAGACCTGTAAGATTTAGAGACAATTCGTGACTCTGTATGTGGAGATATTATCATTCAATCTGTCTTGTTATTTCATGTTAATAGAATGAAGTAGATTTGTTTCTGCTAATTATTTAATCATCCAAGAGATTATGAAAACTACATTTTCTGTTTTCTGTGGCGGGTCACAACTACTAACTTCTCATAACTAAAGGTGACATTTAATGCTAAATCTTTCTTCTGTCTTTCTTTGGTTTGTGCATGATGCTATTAAGGAATAGCACAACACAGAGTCTCATTGCTCAACAAATATATGAGCCTCTCTGAGTGCTCTCCCCTCCCTCTGTATCTGCTCTGTTGCGCAGACAAGGCAGGTCAGTCACCTGGCTGCAGTGGGACGGTGCAGAATTGGCTCTTCACTGCGATTGATGATGCGTTTCAAGGAGAAGACGCACCTGCGTTACTTCTCTTCGCTGTAGATCACACACAGATTGCTATTTGCACTGTGCTGACTCATACCACTGTGTTAATATTACACATTTAACATGAAAACCGCATGGGAGCAAAGCAGAAAGGAAGCAAGCAAATGCACAGACATTCTTTTTTATATTCTTCAGATATGCTTTTTTGCCAAATGAGCGGTGAGTAACAGAGCAAGTTTAAAAGTTAAATTCGAAAAGGGGAGGGAGGAGACGGGCATGAAAGAAACCACGACAGAAGCATGGCCAGAGGGACAGAGGTGCACAGAGAGACAGAGTGCATATTGCTTATATAGAAGCCAAAGCCATGACTCGTTCTAAACTCGCGGCAGACGTGTGTGAGGGGCACAGAGGCAGGCTGACCCACTGCTCTCTCTTATTTAGAGATTAACCCCATGTTGGTACTGGCCATTTTTCTGTTGCTCAAAACACATCTGCCACACATAATGTGCACACATTTTCCCAAAGGCAGTGGCTGCAGAGCCGCGGGGCAGTCAAATGGCCCAGCAGTTTCAGGAACCGCGGCACTGCCATATAGCCTCATGGCTAACCCTAACCCTAACTCTGACCCTGACCCTGACCCTGACCCTAACCCTAACCCTAACCTTAACCCTAACCCAACCCTAACTCTGACCCTGACCCTGACCCTAACCCTAACCTTAACCCTAACCCTAACCTTAACCTTAACCCTAAACCTAACCTTAACCCTAACCCTAACTCTGACCCTGACCCTGACCCTAACCCTAACCCTAACCTTAACCCTAACCTTAACCTTAACCCTAAACCTAACCTTAACCCTAACCCTAACTCTGACCCTGACCCTGACCCTAACCCTAACCCTAACCTTAACCCTAACCCTAACCTTAACCTTAACCCTAAACCTAACCTTAACCCTAACTCTGACCCTGACCCTGACCCTAACCCTAACCCTAACCTTAACCCTAACCCTAACCTTAACCCTAACCCTAACCTTAACCCTAACCTTAACCCTAACCTTAACCCTAACCCTAACTCTGACCCTGACCCTGACCCTGACCCTAACCCTAACCCTAACCTTAACCCTAACCCTAACCTTAACCTTAACCCTAAACCTAACCTTAACCCTAACTCTGACCCTGACCCTGACCCTAACCCTAACCCTAACCTTAACCCTAACCCTAACCTTAACCCTAACTCTGACCCTGACCCTGACCCTAACCTTAACCCTAACCCTAACCTTAACCCTAACCCTAACCTTAACCCTAACCCTAACCTTAACCTTAACCCTAACCTTAACCTTAACCCTAACCTTAACCCTAACCCTAGGGGAGAATGGGTAAAACATTCACCAAGGCTTTATCTCTAAGGAAAAATACCAACTGTCATAAAATACCAAGTGCCTTGATGTGAAGCTGACCAATGAGAAATGTGACCCACCTATTCCAGAATATCTAATAAAACCAACCAGCATGGGAAAAAAAGGTGTGAGACGCAGGAGGCAGCTTACAACAGCCTTGTTGACCCGGCGCGGCGGTTTCTCCCATGCATGCTACACAAACGTCTGATATTTCTGTGTCGTTTCCTATTCTAAGTTGAATTGTGTTCTCTGTGTGTTAAGGAATGGCATTGGTGTATGTCTCCATCCCAGGACAGTAACTACTTATTTGTAAATACACATGGACCGGCCTCCTGCTGGTGCCAGAGTCAGGACTAAACATGGACCGGCCTCCTGCTGGTGCCAGAGTCAGGACTAAACATGGACCGGCCTCCTGCTGGTGCCAGAGTCAGGACTAAACATGGGCCGGCCTCCTGCTGGTGCCAGAGTCAGGACTAAACATGGACCGGCCTCCTGCTGGTGCCAGAGTCAGGATTAAACATGGACCGGCCTCCTGCTGGTGCCAGAGTCAGGACTAAACATGGGCCGGCCTCCTGCTGGTGCCAGAGTCAGGACTAAACATGGACCGGCCTCCTGCTGGTGCCAGAGTCAGGACTAAACATGGACCGGCCTCCTGCTGGTGCCAGAGTCAGGACTAAACATGGACCGGCCTCCTGCTGGTGCCAGAGTCAGGACTAAACATGGACCGGCCTCCTGCTGGTGCCAGAGTCAGGACTAAACATGGACCGGCCTCCCGCTGGTGCCAGAGTCAGGACTAAACATGGGGAATCTGTGTTTCAGTTTTATGCAGCTGAAATCTGGAACAGTCTTTCTGAACATGTGAGACAGGTTCTACTCTGACAATGTTCAAATCTAAGCTAAAAATAGTTTTGTTTATCCGTGCATGTGACTGAAAGGATTTTCTTTGCTCTTTTCTCTTTTATGTTTTGCAGCAGCAGTGAGGTGCGTCTGCTCACAGCGCGGTTCCACCCCACAAGTCCGAAGGTTCACAAGTCCGAACCCTAACACTAACCCTACCCCCTAACCTTCGGACTAGAGAACCTTAGGACTTGTGAACCTTCGGACTTGTGAACCTTCAGACTTGTGGGCTGTCACCCAAAGCGCCACCATAACCTGAAGTCTCACAATGGATCGTTTCTATTACTAAACTATTTTGAATACATTTTATGGTTACAGTACTGATCTACTTGTGTTATAGTTCAATACAAAGTACCTCAAAAGAACAATATATCTGATTGAACTACCGCAATCATAAGGCTTTCATTGCATATAATTGGTGTTTGCAGGAAATGTGATCAATGGGCCAAGAATGAAATGTGTTTTAGCTGAAGATAATGGAGCATATGCCTATGGAGAGAACACCACTTGCTTAACTAGAAGATTTCCTGTTTGACTTCTGATCTTGCAAGGACTTTTACTGTCCATCAAGGCCTTTAATGTTATAGTGAAACATTCAGTTCATATCCAGCTCCAAATGTGTCTTTTATATAATGTAATATGTGAATACAACTGAAGTCCTATCCTGTTCTACATCTTTTACCTGCCTGCCGCTGCTCCATTATCTTCCCCTGCCCAATCGAGCTCTTCTGCTTAATCATTTCTCTGTCAGTCTGTTGTATCCTGCCCCACTTTGATTCACCTATTTCTACACTTTCATTCATATGCTAATCACCTGCTTTAATTCCTCTTGGCCCTCCTCTATACTTGCAGTGCTAATATTGGCATCCCCCTCCCCCCATTGCTCTTTTTTCTCTCCCTCTTTTGATCTGTGAGCCGAATTATTCCATCTTACCCGGGCTTTTAATTCTCTTGATTGAGTCAATTACCTTCTGCCTGGATCAATGTGGGAAAGGTAATGATTTAAATGGCTGACGCATGACGCCATATTACCACCACCAGCTGGAAGGAAGCAAGGGACGGGCACTTTAGCTAAAAAATGAAAGTCTTCAATTTAACCAAGTGATTTAGCATTAGGAGCCCCATTTTTGCACTTGTCAGAGATGGAAAGCGCAATAAAATTATATGACAAAATGTGGTTACATCCCTCAATACTCAATTGAAGGTGAATGTACAGCTTAAATTAAAAATAGTCAAGTAATTGCTCATGACATATTACTTTTAATGGATAACGTACTGTCCAAAATCATCCAATTTGAAGGAGAGATCCAATCCTGTCCAGGAATCCAGTCATTTTTAGTTCCACAGCTGCCACTAGCCTTTATGCACGCTAACAAAAAGAAACCAAGTCAAGGCCAGGCCGACTGTGCAAACTACATTTTCCTCAGGGATTATCTCAAATGTATGGGCTCTCCCGGAAGTGGGTCAGACTGATCCTAAATGTTGCCGTCATTGTAGAAACCCAGTACAGTCAATATTTTTCTGCGTTCTAGTTCTTGTCATCTTGTGCACTTACATCGGCTCCTTGTCCGTAGACCGGAGCGCGCACACGAGCACTACTCATCTTCGCTTGTCATCTACTCTTGAGTGAGCTGTCCCATCCCATTTGGTCTTGCTCCTTCATCCCCAGATTCATAATTGATGTAATGGAGCATTGTATCTAAATGCAGCTCGTGCCTGGGACAAGCGCTGGAGTCCGCGGGGATGTGGGGAAACGGGCCAGCAGCCACGAGAGCCACTACTAGGTCGGGACTGACAACTGGTCACAAAGAGGAGATGAATGAACGGATCGGGATCGGTCAGGTACAAGCGCCAAGGAACTGTATCTAAGAATGCACTCATCCTTGTAATTTAATAGCATTGACATTGTAAGGTTATTGCCACATTCCAACTGAAAAGATAATGAATGGGAGAAGTTCAAACTGCGTGCAGGAAAAGATTACGTATCATTGCTTTGACTTTTACATGAAAGTGACTTTGGACATTATTCACATACAGGATCAAGATGTTAACAGTAACTTCCCAAGACGAAAATCGGTCACACACGACTGGAAGACATGAGATTTAGAAAAGGGCAGGGAGAAGTAGTTTAACATGTAACTGATGTTTGCCCCCTAGAAACACTGAAGTAATTGCTGCCAGTCTCTGTATTAAGTATTTCTGTTTTTAATTTATCTTAGTATGCTAATCCGGTGAATGAGAAGTAATAAGAATCTTATTACTTCATATTATTCTTATTCATTTGCCATTGGTAAAATGTTTACTACTGCTATATTGCTGTACTTGTACTGCACTGCATGTATCAACTCTATAATGTAGAATACTCAAATGAAACTTTTAATGCAGTCAAAATAACTCTCAAAACTAGTCATTTGTTAGTGGATAAGGCAGACCTATCAATGAAACAAATGCCCTTTTATTGAGCTTTTTAAAAAAAAAAAAAAGTGTTATCTCATGTAGATTTAATACATTTGCAAATCTATGATTAAAAAAAAAAACTGCAGCTTCCTCAACATTTTCAGTGTCACAAATAAAATAAAACGCAATACTGTACATTGTTTACTGGTGGCAGAGCTTAAGTGGTTTGATTTTCAGTGTCATGGCAGATACAGTTGGAAGTCAGTCTGTGTTTAGCAATCACACACTGGCCAGTGCAGCACTCGTGGGGCATCTGCAGTCCAAAGTTCACCTGACCCACTTCTGCAGAGGACAAGGAGGCCAAAAGGAGAACTGGTCTCCACAGCAACTACTGAGCACTTCAACGGGAAAGGTCACTACTCAAGTATTCAGAAGCAAGATTATGTGGCTTTGTATTCTCTCTCAAGTTCCACTTCAAACATCCACACAGTTCTGATTTTGTAAAAGACATTTGTATATAGCGAGTTATACAGAATAATCATGGTTCGTGTTATTTTTAACCTTTTTACTATCCCTTTTTGTTGGTCTAATAGGAGTGCACAGACCTATCAACATGGATAAGATGTTGTAATGAGTCAAACATAAAGGAGAAAACCAAAATATCACCATCACCCAAAGGCCTGAGAACAAATACATGTTCTATTGGTGTTAAGATCATTGACCCATTTCAAGAAAGTGGATGAAGCTTGGATTATAGTTGCAGCATGTAAATTCCGCATAGTAATGATGTTGGCAGTATTTATAGTCTGTGCATAGTTCATATGATGTCGACAGTAGAAATCTGAGCTCGCTGCTGGGGAAATTCTGCACATTTCCACACGGAACCGTCCGCATAGTTTCACATTTTGCTCTGACGCCAACGACATTTCACATCGCGGACCCTTGTGACCTCGTGGACACATCAAGATTTATTATAAACCTACATTTGAACAGGTGTTATTTGCCCTCCCATTAGAAAAATAAAGTACATCGAAATGTAACAGGACATTTATGAGGGCTTTTAATATTCTCTTATTTTCATGTTTGTCGTCTGTTTAAGTAAATTAATATATTTGGGAAAAAATATTGCAAATTACATCACAACGTCCTCATGTTTCCTGACCTTTTGTGCCCTCTTTTAGAGATCCAGGCTCTTTCATTTTACAATTTGATTTGATTTCCCTGTGTGAACACTTCTACCTAACACTTCTAACAAGTACCTGCCTCCCAGTTCAGCCCCATTCTGCTGTTCCTGCCACTCACCCTCAAATGGCATAATCCCTGTCATATTGTCACATTACAGGAGTTCAAATGCTAATGCCTGCGACGCTAATCCAGTTGCTAGCACGGCTGGACTCGTGCCTGCTCTGTTCCACTGCAGCTGCACCTCGCTCGCTCCAACATGCAACAACGCAACTGGGATTCAGCAGCATCATAGACACTACACCGCAATGTAAACATAAAGCTTTCATTTAATGCATTGCAGCGAGAGGAAAAGTACTTTTACAGGCCCAGGATAAATATAAAAGAGATCAGCACAGAGGAGCAAATACAAACTGCAGGATATTGAGCTGTGGATGTGAATGAGTCTTGGCAGGCAATTATGGTCATTACTGTCTCTTACAATCTTTCAAAAACAGAAATTTTCCACTCTATGGGCGGCAGTGAAAGTGCTTCAGCCCCAGAGCATTCAGTGTTTGTTGTTAAGTTGATACAACAGTTTCCCCATCTATTCAACAAGGAAAATGTGTTTGCATATAATCTAAAAGTAACACCACTTATCAAACATTTAAAGTGAATTAAAAACTCTGCTTCTCAATAAAACATCTGCCCAAAAGCACCAGGCCCATTAGTAAAAGAGTCAGCATCGAGCGACTTCAGTTAATTTGGATGAAATCTGTGGGTTCAATAATAGATGAATGGAGGAAGAGTTGAGGTGACACAGACAGACTCAGTTCAGCACGAGCGCTCAGCTGTAGAGCGCAAGATCTAAGGATTTTAGCCACATTTAATACACATCATTTTCTGACCGAGTTCATCAGTCAGTTAATTCACTGAAAGACGTTTCCGGGAAATCTTTACCTCAGTCAAAAGGTTAGGTTCAGATTTACTTTCAGTTACCAGTATTGGATTAGGATTAAGAATGAAAAGGATAAGTGAGTCCATGCATTTTCTCCATCCACTACGTTGATAACTGTGAATCGTGTATATATTCAGATCTATTTTATTTTATTTGTAAATTCGAAATGTTATGCATGCCCTTTTTGATTAATTTTGCTACTATAAGTAACGTATTCATTGTTGTATGTTGTACTTTAATGCTAAAGCAAGTTCCTGATTTGTGAGTCATGTTCACTGACGATGGTAATAAACCCTCTTCTGATTCTGAGTTTGATGGAGAGTTGGATTTCTGGCCTAGTCCAATTTCAACAAGAATTACAAACTTCAATTGGGTCTGGGGGTGTAGAAATTAGAATGTCTGTTATTAAAGAAGCACAACATCGACTGTACTCAGGAAAATGATGCGTAAATAAATGTGTTTAGAGTTCTGGTCCACTACGTTACAAGGTCGAAATGAAACCTACCGGAGCTTCGATTGCACAGTGGTAGATGCAGAATTGTTTTTTAAATGCATTTCCTAGCTTAGGAATTCCTAGCTTTGTAAAGATTAGATTTAAAAAATAAACGGTTCAGCTTCATCAGATTGAGTAAATCTACCTTAAACTAGAAGATCTCTTGATTTTCCAACGTTGACCATTACATTGTGATTGTGATACATTGTGATTCAATTCCTGTTATGGGCAAAATATGTTACAAATAAATGCTTTATTAACTGAATTTGACTGCGTTTTCTAGATCAAAATGTTGATAGGATGATATTTCAATATGTCCCTCAAATATTTCCCTCCACATTGTTCATACAGAAATGGCATGAATAAAACACCCATTGTCAGACTTATTTCAAAGTAAATACTGATAATTTGTTCACCACGAGTCCTAGAGGCGCCCGCCACACGGACACACAGACTCTCATCTCAATCTTCCAGTGCGCGAAAAGGAGCGACCTTCGACCCCAAACTCAAATACTAGAGGGTTTGTAGAGCGGCGCAACCTTGTGTACATAGCCCTTGAGCACACAACACATGCCTCCCGACTGTGTGTTCATGTTGTTTACCTTTCATTAAAACAGGAGATGTGTCTATAAAACCCACAGCAGCCATAGTTATAATGTTCACTTTCCATTATAATCTACTCTGCTCACTCATCATAATCAAACAATATGGAGAAAATCCAGTGAAATGAAATAAAATGTAATTACCTTCACCAATAATGTTCTCAATAGCTTTTAAGACAATTTTCTTTGAGAGAATAATTATATTGCTAGTATACTTATATACTTCATGAAAACCAACTGCACTCAGCTTGAACAAGGATTTTGTACCGTTGTGATGCTAGCACAAGCTAAAAAGTGTACGAATGGTATGTTTTTTCAATAAAGGATTTTAAATTTAGACTCAAAATGAATTGCCTTCACCCGTTCAGTAAACTGTCTTCTGTGGTTGATCCAGATCTGAGCTCTGCTTAGGCCGTCGGGAGACAGGCTAGTTTTATCCGTCTGATGATGTGTTGATGCAATAGTAATTCTCTGTAAGATAACGCCAAGTCCAAGAGGGGTTTGTATGGTGTAATGTTAGTAGATAACATTTTAATCACATTTGAGTTCTTGAATAGGTTAAGAATGCTCCTACTGATGTCCTTATACATAGAACATATAAAACCAAGAATACCATAAATAAAATAAGAAGACTGGAAAATTATTCAAAAAAGGTGTTAACTAAAAGTGTTTGTTTCCTTATTGTTTGTTCTTTATTCATGCTTTTAAGATGAGGTCTTGGGGTCACCGCTCAGAGGAATCTGAAGTGAAAAGAGAAAACAGGAAAGAGGAAATGCTTGCATCTGATTGGCTGAAATTCTGCTTGAAGGAAAGAGACTTAAGCTCAAGGAAGAAACCTCCAAGGCGAAGTCTGTCATTAGCATTCTAAAGAAGTGAAGGCTGAAAAAAAACACAGAATTGCTCACACGTTGCTGTGAGTCTGATTGGCAACTCAAGCAGTACACAATAACATAAATACATTTACTGTAAACCTTTGGTAAATGCACTTGATCAATATTTTCAGATCATATCATATAGAAATATTAGCTTGAACTTAATATAAATATTAACTTCAACTGGTAAAAAGGTTGATGAATATATTAAAAAAAGAAATAAAAAGTAGAACATATTGTTGAGGCATTATTAGATCATTATTCATCAATGAAAGGTTCTTTGGCCTGGTCACAAATCATAACTCTTATAATAATTTAGCGGTAAATGTTACGTATGTTTTATGACAAAGGCATTCAATCTCAAAATGGCAAAGAATGTATGGACTCACTTTGCTGGTTTTAGTACACATCTGTCTTTAACATGGGTGTTTGAGCCACTGCAAAATCCTTGGAGTTGCTCGAATACAAACAAGCCCAAGAAACAAAAACAATTACAAAAACTTGCTTGATAAAAACTTTTAATATGTATGCTTTTACTAATACTTCATTATTTCACTGTCCAGTCCGACTATAAAACTCATATTCACTGCTGGACCACATCCACGGGCAAATAAAATGGAACGAGGGAACAGAGGGAGAACTTAAGTGCCTTATTATGCCTGAGTGCACACAAAGCCGCGTACGCACACGAAGCGCTGGTGATCCCCCTAGTCCATTGTATGGTAAACACGGCGAGGTCTGCTCCAGTAATGAGCCAATGCAGAGCCGTATTGATCACACGCAGTGGATCAGAAGACCTCTGCCAGTCCCTCAGCGCCCACTTTACAGCGCTACAACAACCCCACTCATTTAGCACTTTTACATCTCCCTTTGCCCATTTTGTAGAGCGGCTTGAGCCATTTTAAAAAGCATTCCTCTCCCCTTCACTCCCATGTATCAAGCCCCTTATTTATGTAAATCCATTTGCAGTGAGAATGAGGCTTGTCTAATGTCCTCAACACTGCTGGATTTCATGCCATTTCTTCCCGGCAACGCAGCAATAATGAAAATGTAAATAGCGTTAAGCTGTGTGGCTTAAGACAACCTCTTAATGAGTGAGAGGAATGAAAAAAGCGAGCGCGGGTGCATTTTTAGAAGCAAAGAGCCCTTCCATCACGACGAACACATCACTCAACATCATAGCACTGGAGCGTGTGTGGAGATGTATGGGAAACGGAGATAGAAAGGACATTGCAGGAAATCAAGGCTACAGCGTGACAAACCTTTGTTGGGATATCAGAGCGAGGATAAAAAAAACATTTCAATGTGGCTCACTTGCTTGTCCGTTAAAATTAAAGTGCAGTGTTTGTGTGACGGCTGAAAGAGACTTCAAATGTTTCTAGTAATGAATCCTCTGACTGGTTCAAGGGCAATATTTTAAAACACTTAGCCTTGAATTGTGAGAGAGTCCTACTGCGATAGATTATAACGATTAGAAAGATGAAAATTATTTTACAGTTTTAAACCTTGTATTCCTTGCGCTGCACTACTGGAAGAAGGTTAATAGGGTTCAAGATTTTCAGGTCTGACAGTTAGACCTGTTAGTTTTGGGTTAACCCTTACTCTGTCTGTTGTTAGCTTTTTACCATGACAAGATATAGATTCAAATTGTAACTATAGCCACACGGTGTCAGCAAGAAGAATAAATAAAATATTTCTTGGACATTTTGCCTAATTTTCCTCAGTTTGACAATTTTGGTGAAGTATATAATGTTACTTCCTGGTTGGACATGAGCAGCAGATGTGACATAAGTAGAGGTATTTCCACAACTGTTACTACATGCAACCATATTGGGTTAGATTATGTTAAGTTAGGATTTGACAAATAATGATACACGATAACACCTTTATTCGGTGAAATGATTGTTCAACTGTCTCTGTAACATGTAAATTGTCCCGGCATTTTGGACGAAATGTTGCTTTTTGATAACAGATAGAGGGATTGTGTTTTAAAACTCAACACCACTTCTTGTAATATTCAACTAAATCTTCTCTTCACAAACCACTTCACTGTAAAGCTGTGACAAGTATTTACCAGATGTACTATCCCACCTTACAAAGTCATAACTAGGAAAACATAAAAACCTGCTATAATATGCACTTAAAGGAGAAGTGTTTACACTGGAACTGTAGAATCTTCACTTGAATTATGGACTCTGCGGGATAGGTGTCCATTTCTGTGACTATGTAAAACTAATCCACCTCCTACACATTCATAAGCAGTGATATCAATATTCTCACAACCTCTTAAGGCTTGCAGTGCTTGAACATGCACTTATCAGGAGAGTAGGTGAGGGGTGGGCGGTTGTAACCTGCAATACAGGAGGGCTTCCCTTGAGCGTTCCATGAAAAATAAATAAATAATCAAATCCAATCAGACGATGGTGGGAAAACATGAAATAGGTTGAGAGGTGTTGCAGGGTCGGATGTTTGGTGCGGCTGATTAGAAGATCGGAAGAAGAGGAGATTTCAAAATGGGATCAATTTGAATGTTGTTTTGCCCCAGTGTGATAATGGAGTTTGTCACCTAATGTTTCCATGCCTATTCCTGAGTTTTTGTGTGTCCTTGCAATCGTGCTCCACCTTGGGATAACTCTGCATTAGCACATCAGGCTGTTAAGTCAATCCCACCGCTACTCAGCCAACCTGCGTGGCGTTGGCTTGATCTTTGATTGTAAAAAGCCTGCCAGCCGGAGCTGTTAATCCGGGTGCGTAGTAGGCCAATCAAGTTGTCAAGCCGGGCTCACTGTCAATAACACATTTAGGTCAACCACAAAGGCATGTACCAATCCTGATCCTCCCGAGACGCACCTCGATGCACATCAAATACCAACAATCACACCAGCACAGGCACTTTCCCCAATGCAGAGACAAAAGAAAATCTATTTAGCGAAGAGGATAAAATCAAGCCTTTCCAAGTTTGCTTGTTGCAGCTTCTTTTTATTGATCGCTATCAGAGTTCCTGCACTTGACAATGTGAGGCAGGGGAGGCAGGGGAAAGGTTACTGTGCAGTCACCAGAACCACCCACATCTGCAGTGGCACAGAAAAAATGAACCCAAAAGCAGTAGCAATAAATAGGAACACGGGTAGAGCGCACAGGGGGAGCAGGGTGGTGCCATGGTCCAAACAAGCTGACAAGAACTGGTGGAGTGAAGCATAAAGGCAGACGAGGAGACAGCACTATTTACAGCAGATTAGTTGTTATGGTGATAAGCAGAAGGGAAACAGAAGGGATGTAGTTGTCAGGGTGATGGGGCTGCACTAGGCTACTTACTAATGACATATAAAAATAACGGTTTAGAATTTGCCCTACCTTTGCGAGCAGAAAAAAAACAAAACAATACTGACATACGAGGATGAATAGAGCCAAAGACAAAGCAGTCTCTTGAAGAGCCTTCTCTCATTAGCATTTGGAGACATACTCAGATTCCTCCCCCACATTCTCAGCATGAAGCAGGTTTTTTTCGAAGTTTCTGCCTAATGAGCGAAAGCAGCACCAGAACACAGAGCAAAGCGTTTACTCCGATGTGTGCGGCTTGTGCCTGTGATGGTCTAACAACAGTGCGCGAGGGTGGATCACTTTGACACCAGGAGATGACACAGGACTGCGGGTAATTGTAGTTTAAATGGCCTGAAGGGCTTTCTAGAACGCTGGTCTTTGTAGTTTTTAGCGCCTGCAGTCTAACCTCTGGGTTTTCCAAAGGCATCTGATGTAATAAGCCACATTTAAAATCACTGTCAAAGCACAATCAAGCACACCTCCATATGTCAGGTAGAGCTGCCGCTCCGGCTGGCTCGCATTAATTATTCAAGTGCCTATAATTAATTGATCATTTTTGTAACCCCCTGTAATTTGAAAAATGTCACTGTGGTGGCTCTCAATCATTAACCTCAAAAGAAAAAATATGGTGTCATTAAAAAGTTAATCAATCCTATTTATAATTTCGTATAATATTATAATACCATAAAATACAATTTGGCCTGGAACTGCCTAATAGTGACATTGCAGCCGGGATAAATGTTCAAGAGTCCTCCCAAAATAACTGGGCACCACTACACACCACAAAAACTGAATATTGAAATCAATAGGAAGGAATTTGAAATGAGATTGGCATCATGTTTGCACCGTCTGCAGCTTCTTTCATAACATACTTGTGGTGGGATGGAGGAACACACGTGCCTGTATATCACATTTTGATGACTAAATTACCTTAATCTTCATAAAGGCATTGCCCTGCACTTCTCCTCATTTACAATCATTTAATTACCTGGAACACTATTTCTGGATTAACCCCCTCACTTTATAGATCGACATATTTACGCTGCGGTGGATAACATAAATATAATTACTCCATTATCAGCCGAGAGCAGCACAGGAATTTTAAGCCTCTTCCTCCTCATATGTTGGCTATTAAAATATGCAGTTAGTCCATACCCATCGTAATAGAGTCATACACACACACATCATGATACACACTGCATATTATTGCTTTGATGAGAAAGCGCTAGTTACCGCACCATCTAATACAATACAATGTAAACATACATATTTTTAATTTGGAGGCAATTTGAGTCAGATTTTTTTCACAGTTTTTAAATTGGATTTGAACCGGTATCATTGCTATTGCTGACTCCAAGCAATCATTCAAATGAAGGCAAAAGTATGTCTATTTTCATAATTCAGATGTGAAAATATGTAGCTACAAAAATTACAGGGTTAATCAAAAATACAAATTGTTTCCAGTGATCACATCAGCCAAGCAAATCAGCAAAACTGCACCGACGATAACATTACCCCAGACTACTTTACATAATATATTCCAGCATTTCCTAAAGCCCACACATACTGAGCGATTCAATAAACTTATATAGTATGTTTTTTTGGTGCTTGATTTCCTGCATAGCTGCTCTGTCCCAAGGCTGTGCAGCTGTGGCGAGTAGAGCAGAAAAGGCAAAAAGGCTTCCTACCTCCTCACTGCACCATCCAGGGGCAGTCCGGCTCTCCACAAGAAGCCATTTAATCTTCAGTAGTCTGCATGTGATCAATCTCCGGCCCCAGCGTTACTGCAGCGCGCCCCATTCCTCATCATTTAGAGAGAGAGCTATTGACTGGTCCAAGACAGCCTCTGTAGTGGATTTTGTAAACCCACAGTAAAAGTTGAGGCATGTGTACAGTAAATTCAGGGCATTGGGAATTTAAGTGTGTGTGTGTGTGTGTGTGTGTGTGCGTGTGCGTGTGCATGTGCGTGTGTGCGTGTGTGCGTGTGTGCGTGTGTGCGTGTGCGTGTGTGCGTGTGCGCGTGCGCGTGTGCGTGTGCGTGTGCATGTGCGTGTGTGTGTGTGCGTGTGCGTGTGTGAGAGAGAGAGAGAGAGATACATAAACATACATGTAAATACATTTTGGCCTTGCCTGGAGTAAGCTTGGTTTCAATGGATTTACTTATTTTAGAGTTCTTTTCCTTCCAGCAAAGGCCAAACCAATAACACAGAGAAACCACACAGTATAAAATATGCTGTGCCTAGTTTCAATTTCAACTTACTACTTACTAGTCAAGGCAAATGTATATTATTTTTTACAAAAAAGCACCTTCTTGTTGTCAAGGAGATGTTATTGCTTTGTCCAGAATAGTCCAGAGCAGTCCATCTTGTATTTTTTAAATTCCAGGTGTTTTTATTGATTTAAAAAATAGTTGAATTAGTGAGTGGGCTTGCCTCTCCTCAGAACCTGTCTATGTCCATGGAGATCGACAAGTGAATTGCCATACGGTAGAACATTCTGTAACATCAGAAGAAACAAGGAGGCAGCGGACTTGTCACCAGAAAAGTTACATAGTGCATCTTTAAAAGAGAAGAATAAACATAAAACATTCAGTGGTCAGGTGCTATTAAAACTGAACTTTGTCCTAGTCTCCTATTGCACGATTACATCACAGATCAAAACTACTGTTAACATTACTTGAAAAAGCGTTCATTATTTTACAGTACTTCAGAAAAACTGTCCATTAAGAGAAAGTACTTACAAAGACCATTGACTAAGACAAACACAGATGACCTCAAAGTAAATAGAGTTACTCTTGACTATAGTTTCCGACTGCGTGTTCTATGGAGATGTCGGAGCGTAAACACATAGATGAAGAGAATGACAGTAGACTCGCCACATTAA
This sequence comes from Eucyclogobius newberryi, assembly GCF_026437365.1. Taxonomy (NCBI): domain Eukaryota; kingdom Metazoa; phylum Chordata; class Actinopteri; order Gobiiformes; family Gobiidae; genus Eucyclogobius; species Eucyclogobius newberryi. The sequence continues at coordinate 19,422,327 of NW_027315768.1, forward strand.
CGGTTCTGGGTGATCAATCATGTAACCTGAGACAGACTGTGACCATAGAACCATGGACAAATGTCAATGTGGATACTTGATCTGTCAATAAACTATTACTGTGTTTTCCTTCACCAGAAATTGGAGGATTTAACCTCCAATAGAGCCATTTGTAGGACTAGGGCGACGAGACAGGCATGACAACTAAGAGCCTCTACATCTTATTTGTGTGTGTCATTTTGTACATCTGCCTGACAGAACAGACCTATTCACAGACACATTTGGTTTTTAAAAGTGTCAGAGAAACCGTGCCAAAATGATTTGTGAAATGAGAAGAGAGTGCCTTGACAAATAAATTAAGTGAATGACTGACTCGCTGCACTTATTGCGGGGTTATCCAAGCGTCAGCGCTACCGAACTTCATCCCCCACAATGCCGCGGGGCCATGTCAGATTTACAGTTATCCCTGACAGCCCCTTATCAGAGATTTGGTGCACGATTTTGCCGCGTCGTCGCAATATCAGAGAAACAGTCAGGGGGTCATTGTTGCCAGATCACACATACGGAAATCTTCAATATAACACACACTTCCATGACGTGTGCTGTGGGGATCGTTGGGCACGTAGTGAGTTGACAGCACCACGGCTTATGGGACACTATGCTACATTACACCAACATCACAGCTGGTTTCACTCTTTAAGTCCATTCTATTTTTAACAGGCTCTGCTCAGGTTGTGCAGCCCTTGTTTCTTTTGCAGAACATTGAACAGGTTTGTCACAAACTGGACTGAAATATTTATCTTTATCTATATTTATTTTACTGCTACTTCCACCAGCATTGCCAACTACATTTTACGAACAACAACATTACTTAACAGGTTTATACAACCTTGAATAAACTACAATTAAATAAACTACAATTAAAGACCGCTTCAAACTCTATTTTACTCTTACAAACAGCCCTATTTATTCTATTTCAAACCAACCATATGTTCCCTGGGTATGAACTTTCTCTGTATGTTGATGTTATGAACATTATTTTCAATTCTGTTGTGTACTTTGAACATGAGCTGCAGCATAAGTTGTACAAGCCCAGCTCTGTTTACAAGATAACAATAGTTTGAAGTATAGAAAGCATGACTAAAACAAGATAGTGTTAGTGTTTACAAGTCATATTTACAAAAGCAGCACGGAACACTTAAAGGTTGGAGGGAGAAAATTCAAATTCAGTAGTTTTCGCTGTTGAACGAGCCTATTATTTACATTGTACCTGTAATGTGGGTTTGATTAAAGAATAAAAAAAATAAAAAAATGTAGGAGCAATTGAATAAACTCTCCAGCCCTCGACAAATTAAGTGAGAAGGTTTCTGTTGTTGAACTTAAATGCCTTGGTTCTCCACTGCACTCATCCCTGCAGGCAGAGTTTAAAAGCCATTACTCCAGCTAACAGGCCAGCCAGCAGGCCATAGATGTGTTTAGTAATGTACTCGGCTTGGCGCACTACGCACAGTCAGAAAGTAACCAAATGTGCACACGGCATCTTGAAGTGGTGCAAAGACGATGTATGGTGAGTAGTGAGTCGCATATTTATCAGACGGTTCTTATTTGAACAGTGAAACTACTATCACTACTGCAAAATCTACTATGTGCCATTTTATTATAATTCTTGCTACAGCTACATTGATTTCCATGCCTTATTACCAAAGCTGTCACTAATACTATCATTACACCGCTGTCTGCAACTATTACAACATAATAATTGTAGTTCCAAACATTTACCCTTGAGTAATAACAAAAAACATTAAAGATGAAAGACTATATGAATAAAATAAATTATACCTTCAAAAACAACCAACAGTGTTCAATACATCAGAATCAGATGGACTCAGATGTTTTCGCTCGAGTGTGAAAGGGGACGTTTGTTGGTGGTAGACAAACAAGCAGCACCCATGGGGCAAACCCACAATGATACACTACATGTGACCTTTGACCCCGGGGAGAGCCAGTGCTAGTGTCCCAGAGCTGGAGTGATTAATGGGGAAACCCTCAGGTAGAAGTGGAGCATGAAAGTGTGTTTTTAAGGGCGCTGCAGCTGCTAACAGAGGCAATGTAAAAGGCGCTGGTCCTAAATTATCCAATTAGCCCTGGATTTATGGTTTCCCAACAAGATTAGAGAAGCAATGATCATTTTTGTCCAAAGGCAAAATGTTTAGTGTAACCACTGTTCCCATTTTAGCAATGGCAGCCTTGGGAAAAACACTGTCCCACATTATTTAAGGCAAAACTAATAAACTAAGGTAAAATATACTGGGTACCATTGGTATTATATCCATCTAGAACTAGTATATATATATATATATATATATATATATATATATATATATATATATATATATATATATATATATATATATATATATATATATATATATATATATATATATATATATATATATATATATATATATATATATATATATATATATATATATATATATATACTAGTTCTAGAATGTGGCTCTTCCAGGACGAATGTGGCTCTTCCAGGACAATTAACTTTTATCACCAATTATCAAAGATCCACCACAGTCTCCATGGCAACTTGCTATAATAATGTGCTAATGGCATGAAAACCTGAGGCAAACAAACATATTTATTTGCCAAATTAATCTTGGTATTAATAGCATCAACTATGTAGCCTCAAACGGCTGAAGGTTAATTCACTAAATTTTTAACAGTGTCCCCTGATTTCTTTGTTATATTTTTTGTATTAAATTACATTTAAAACTTGCCTGAAACAAAATATGTCAAATTAAATCTGCAAAAGTTAATGAAAAACAATTTATCCTCAAAAGTGTAATCATTATTTTTAAGCCTTATCAGATTTTTTTCAGAAGTCCCTTTTTGTAACTATCACATTTAAAAGTTGATATTGAGAAGTTCCAAAAGGTTCCTACACATAGTTGGGCGTCAAGCTTTCTGCAAATTGGTAATTGTGTTTGTGCACTAAAGAGAGCCTGTCCTGTTTCATTACACTTCCTCTGACTACAGGTCTTATCAGTGGGACCGAGGAGGCTGGAACTGGCCCTCTCAGGTCTGACTGGGCCAAGCTGGTTCAGAGATAGACACTATTGGAGGCTGATGGATGGGGCCTGACAGCTTGTCTCTGTCAGAGCTGTCCTCAAAGTCCCCTGGAGTAAATCTCACACAGTCAGTGAGGCCTTGGTCACTGCACTGCGAAAATACAACCGCCTTAAAGCATTCATTTCACAGCAGTACCGAGCAAACATTTCAGCTACTTAGGCAGCATATGGGCAGTATGTAGTATATGGGCTTACACAGAATAAGCTGGCCAGGCGTAAAATTTGGACCACTGACAGAGAAGTGAGTGAAGCACTAGAACGCTAATTGTGTATGTATTGTTTGCAGAGTGCTCATATTTTTTATTTTATTTTTAAATTTTATTTTATCTTTTTTAGAGAAACGAGGAATGTCACACGTTAGTTTTGTGCACCCACATAATCTAGTACTCCCCATCTTACTTTTTCAAATAAAGTAACACGTTAGTTTTGGTCAGGTCATCATCTCTGTGCCGGTCTCATCTCCCAGAGCCAGGTTTGTTTCCCAGCTGCAGTCGAGTGAGAGCCGCAGCAGCAAACACTCGGCATGTTGTGAGCATGCGCATCGTGATTCATGCCAAAGAGAAATAAACTTTCAGATGCACGTTTGAGAAACTCCTTATCCGTCGTTATAACCGCTATTTTGTATCTGAGGAGTACATGTAGTGAGTTTGATTAAAATGAGCTATAGGCCTAAAATATGTGCGTTCTATTGTTGTGCGTCTCTGCTCTTGCTAATCCATTAATTTTGTCAGACCTACACTCGCTTATTGTACGGCAGTGTACTGTGGTAATCAATATAAAAGATAAATAAAGCTCTGTCAAACACATTTACTTTGCTTGTTTATTTGCTATGTTAATGTTAATTATTATATCGGAAAGCCAAGCCGCCAGGCCCGCCCCCTTGTGTGTGGTTTCGTTTAGCATCAGGATTTACCTTTTTTGCTGTGTGTGAAGGAGCAACGCAAAGGGATTGTAGTCAAATATATTTTTAAAACCCAAATAAAAATAATTAGACCACTAAACTACTAATGGACTGCAGCCCTATTCCATTGACGTAAATTCTATGTCATTATATCAACGACATGATTTAAATTTAAGATACAATATCAAATAGGTTAAGGTTAGGGTTTAGATTTTAAGGTAGGTAGTCTACAAAAATCATTAACATAACTAGTATTTTTTTTTTTTGTATTATTATTTTTTTATTGAAAGAATAAACACAGACCAATCAATACTTGTGTGTAAATAAAGATACAGTCCAGTAACATTGTCAAAAATGAAAAAGAAAGAGAAAGAAGGAGAGAAAAAAAAAAAAGAAAAAAAAAGAAATTAAAAAAAAAAATAATACAAATAAATAAACATAACTGGTCATTTCAATTCCATATTTAGGACTAGTTTGGTTTCAGTCTTTTGATTCAGTTTAGTCGTGATCGCTGTTTAAAAAACAACTTCCATTCTTAACAATATCCAGATATAAAGACAATAACAGTATAGCTGTTATTGTTGCTCAGTAGTTTTGCCTCGATTGTGCAGCTCTACATTCTAGTCCCATTGCTATCCCACAGTGGCTGAGTGGTCATTAAAAACATGAGCGGTGCAAAGGTGTGGCACAAACAATGAGGGAATAAGAGGCACATGCAGTGCCTCTTAGTACCTTTGGGAAACTCATTAATTCAGGTAATACAGGCCCGGGCTGACTCCACATTGAATAATTACAGGATTTCAAAAAGCTACAACTCTAGGAATCCGCCGTGGACACTTGTGGGGAGAAAATCAATTGAAGTGCAGCTTTATCCAGTGCCTCGCTAATCAAGTCCTTATAGCTGATCCGTTATCCATACCTCCTCAAGGTTGAGAGATGAAACTCCCGTGTATTTACCCAAACCTGCAAGAAATCACAAACTAGTCCCACGTGAGGCACAAAATATATAAGAATCTTTTTGGCTCTTTCAACAAGACGGCTGGGTGCTCCAAAAGACGGTCATCGGAAGTTAATATAATGGCAGCCATGAGAGACCAACTGCTTCATCTCCTTCACCCCGAACACATGAAGAGTAATGTCCCAAACCTTTGACCCAGAAACAATCACCCACCCGAGGCCCTATCCCGCAATTAATCATCTTTACCGCTGCATTTTGTGCCCGGCACTGACACTTCATATATATCCACTTCAATTTGTCAAAAGCTAATACTGCAGCAACAGAACAAGGCAGTATAGAACAATGAGGAAAAGCTCCACAACCTGTTTAGACACAACGCACAATATAAATGTTATCCATTTGTCTTTCTTGGGGCCTTAAGGGTGAACTATGTAACTTTTCTAGAGGAGGGTCCGTCACTTAAATTGCCTGTTACGTTCCACTGGATGGCATTAAACTTACTTATCTTTATGGAGACAAGCAGGCCAAGTTACAGGTCAGATCTTTGATGCGGAGAGCCTGCTCATAGTGAGAATGCATGTTTTTCAGCATATTTTCAAGCGACAAAAACATACACCAGAAATGTTACATAGTACACTTTAACGAAGCATTAACGATAATAACTTAAAAATAAGTAATAATTTTGAACATAGCATTAGCTTTCCTTTTTTTTGCTAAATTGCTAAATTTAGAATTATTTGTCTCAGGCAAGCAATTAGCAACCACAATCTTTGTCATTGAAGGCTTTGATTTAAAAAGGATTCTGTCTGTGTTGTTATGAGCACAACTGGATGATTTTCAGTAGATTGTACAACTTTTGCATTTTGTTTGACCAATGACACACAAGTCTAACCCTAACCTAAAATACATGTAGACTATCACGTGAGCCTGTTGTACCCATCACACGCCTCTTTTACGATTTCTCAGACTGACGCTGAAGCCTCTCAAACAGCCATTAAATAGCTAAACTGCCTGCTGACACTCCATCACCTTTGACCTCTTGGCCGGGCCGTAATATTGACTGCGCTGCTATCAATATTTGAGTGAAGCACCCAGTGGACCCACTTGATTGATCCCGTGTGCTGTCCGGAGATCCAATCTATATGGAAATCCTCAAAAGACCGAAAACAACGGCCACATAGGTGCGATACAAGCAAACAACAACAACAACAAGGAGCCAATTCATAAGGATAAACAATGGGCCCAACACAAAGGCACTCAATCAATAGAACGAGTGATGGAGCTGCAGCAGATAATGTTACACAACTCTGCCACGCTGTCTTTTAGCGAGTACTTGTAAAGACCGCCAGCCTGTTTATACAATTAATATCCCGTTTGCAATGAACGTACTGAATACATTGTATTTATTATGCTATTGATTTTCTAACCTTGCAGAATCAATGTTATTTGAGTGGCATTTATCTAACGCTACACAGTGTGCTCTTTCTATAAGACAAGCTGAACAAATTGCACATAGTTTTCCATGTCTTGGCCTCACTGCATTCTCGTTCATAAGTTTGCCATCAGTTTTCTTCGTGTCAGTGTTGTTCCTTCAATAACAACCCCAGCTAAAGGTCTTTAGTCTTTAGATATCCTCACTCATCTCAGCTCCACTGCCACGTCTGAGGGAGTGAGGCCCAAATACCACATGGTGACGAGGGCCGAGGCGACACAAGCCAATGGTGGAATGATGGACAAATTAATATTGGCCTTTGCTTTTAGTGTGCGACGTATTGATTTGTAATTACATGGATTTTGTATTGAACCACAATTAGGAAATATGTAATCATAATGTAATCTGTTGCATTATGCGTGAAGTGTCATGTCAAGATTATTAATTGATAATTGTGAACATTTCAGAAACAAAAATATTTGTCTCAGTTCTTTTGTAACTTCTAATTAACTTAAATGTATCATTCAGAACATTTGATTTAATAAAACTGGTCATTTAGAGGAGTTGTGATACAAATTGAATGAGAGAAAATTAAATATTTCAAGGTTGTCTTCGTGCCAATAATCATAACAGTAAAAAGAACAGTGCAAAACGTGCAATTGAATCAAATAGCAATCACAACTTAAATGGTTGCACAGCAAATCTTAAAGACTGCATTTATTTAACTTAATGATGACTTTATAATATCTTTATGATGACATTATGTATCGAACCTGCTAATCCTGCAGTTTAAACCTCTGCAAATGTATTCTTGAATGCATGGAATTCATAGTTAAAAGCCTGATTTTTTAATTTAATTTCATAAATTGCAAATCTAATCTAATCCGTCAAAAAAAGTCAAAGTTTTCCTTACACGAGTTGCTGCCGGCTGAATACTATGCAAGTTACAAAATAGCAGTAAGTGCGGGCGTGTGCGTTTCCATACCTGAGCCCCTCTTGGAGACTACCTTGACGCTCTTGGACAGCGTGACGTAGAAGAGGATCAGCAGAGGGCTAGGAGGTCTCATCTTCCTCCCGCTCCTCAAACCTACACCACACACACAACCACAGGAAAAGAAGAAACAGAGGAACAGTCAGTGAGAGGATCGTACACACACGCGCCACAAAGCCACTATTCACATTAGGATACAAGCTCACATCAAAACAGCCGCCTCCATTCCCCCTGGGGGGCCGTCCTTCTAATGATTTTTCTCTCATCATTGCAACTGAGACAGGTTATCGCAGCATGGATATATTTTATGAAAACCGTTCCCCGGGAAGTTGACAAATCAATAAAGAAATAATTACATGTGTAAGAAACATCAGCTTCATTAAAAATCGGACAGTTTTTTAAGAGATTTGAGATGAGCACCTGGTGAATGGCACATCCCTGCCCCTTATTCACTTGTACATACAGTATATCCATGTAATTGATGAAGGTGACTCATTCTGCAGCACCCGGATCCTGCAAGATTGAAGGCAGCATCCAACACGGCGCAATTGTCTCTTAACAGCCAGTCCATATTATAAAGTAGGATGCAGTTAACACAGCTCTTTGTGAAGGGTGAGACCGATAGCATTAGCAAGAAACAGTCAGAGCACTTTTGGGTGTTTTATCAATTATAAAGAATTATCGATCTGGTATCTATCACAGCAGTATATTTGCAACTCTAACCTGAACACAAACCCTCAAATTTGGTTCAGAGTACAGCAACATTCTTTATACAAAACAATAAGGATGTGGTTGACTAAAGACAACAGATATTTATACAGAAAAGTACTCGTACACAGTGTGGGTATATATGCTAGAGAAGTGTAAAATAGATTAAACTCATGATTCACTCCAAAATCTTCAGCTCACTGCTATTAGATTAGCCCATAGATTTTTTTTAATAATCAAATTGATCGACGAATATGAATGTTCGACACCGTTGATCAATTAATCGACTTGGCGACTGAAGGATTACGGCCCTAGAAAACAGCAACACTGGCCTGGATCCCATTATCTACAACCTTTAGTGGAAATGTCAACAAATACATATCACCCATACAACACATATGACATTTAAGAAGAAATATAAAGACATTATATTTATGAATTATGAAAACGATGAAACGTTTTTGTAATTTATTGAATACATCCATAACATGTAACAGGAAGCTGAATATTTGAAGGGAAAGAAAAATGAAAGGAAAGGAAAGGGGGTTAGATTAAATAAGTTATACTTCTTCCCACTCCTTTTTGAACATGTGAACTTAAAGCTCTGTAGCCTGCAGCTTTTATTTTGACTTGAGCTCTTGTGATGTCAATATTTGTGACACGACTCGAGATTTACGCTTGCATGTTTGAAATAAATTAATTCATAAAAGCTGTGAGGGCAGGACTTTTACAATCACTGTTCTTTTTTTTACATCCATAATTGTGTGCGTGACAAAATTAATAACACTTTCAGTAATTTAAATTCTGAACACTGAACTATAATAAATATCTGTTGTTTTTTTTAACATAAAAATATTTAATATAGTATATGGACCCCGGGGAGACGAGAAACCATTTGTAATAAAAATAAATTGAGAGGTAATGATAAAATTATAAGCAACATTATTTCAACTAACTAAATTGAAACATACCTCAAGGCTTTTTTGTATCACCATTAAACTCTGAAAACTTGTAAAGCAAGAGCAAACCTACATTGCACATGCCAAATCAATTACTGCTCACTTGAAGCTAGACAATTGACTGTAGCAACCCCAGAAGAGACCGGCCGAAAGCAACGTATCATTTATTTATAACCAGACGAAAAGAGTGAATGAAAGCAGTGAAGTAGAAAGCAGAGCACCTTGTCCTATCTCACACGAGGCAGAGGCAGGCTGCGGTCAGTCACGAGCGGCTGCAGATTAGCATAGTTCATGAAAGGGGCCTCTCTTCCAGACCTGTTTACACCGCACTCACAAGGGCCTCCATTCTCTCCTCCTCCATCACTTCCCTGTGTTTTGGAAACAAACAGCGGCACTGCCAATAACACTCTGGCAAACCTGAACGCACGTCTTTCAGCCAATTAATTTTGTCAAAAGTGCCGTTCAATACACTGGAAGGATTTAAAACTACAGTAGCAAAATGGGACACAGTAACTGAAATTCTAAATGCAACTGTTTGCAACTAAAATAATAATTTGGGCTGTAACTAATGATTATTTTTCTAATCAATTAATCTAATAAATCTAACAAATATTCTCTCAATTAAAAAAATTGTCCTTTGGATTGCAAAAAGACCTGCAAATATGAGTTGTTTTTTTTACTAAGATTGACCCAGAAGTGATGTCACTTGAGGACATCCTGATGGAGTATATGAACAGACAAAGGTTTTTGTTTTTTGGATGTAAATCTTGCTTTGTCTGAGTCATAAAACCTCTTCTCTCAGCACATGACGTGTTTTGGAGTCAGTGAATAGTCCAAATAACAGTTATACAATTGCTAAAGTAGCAATTATTCTATTAACATGTTCCAGTCCTAATAAAGACCACCTTTTCAGTGTAGAAACTGACAACCATTTTAAAAGTACAGTTGGGATATGGAAATTGGAAAGCGAAGAAAACCTCTCTAATAGATGAGTATGAGTTTGTCTGTGTTTTTGTTTTTTTCTTGCGTTTCTGTTTGTTACAATGAAATGCCAATTTGGTTTGATGTTTTGTCCAGATGAAAAATAAATTAACCATGAATGAAATTGAATGGATAGGGCAGAAACACAGGACATTATTAGTCAAATAAAAATAAGGATAGAATTCAAACCACTTTCAAGCAGCATTTCTTACAGTACATAAATGTGAGCAGGTGCTGTTAGTTGTAGCTGGAACTTTTCCATCGACTTTAAGCAGCCTCAGAAGTCCAAACATCGTAGAGGTTTTCTTTCCTAATGACTGTATCCCTCATTACACACAAACATTTTCCCCTGTCTCTGCAGAACCATTTCTAAGCGCTTTAGCATAATTGTGGAAATTGCAAGAAAGGGACTGGCGTTTTTCATACTGACGTGCCAGTGGGCCTTTCCTGGGCAGAGACAGAGGACATGCAGTAAAGGACAATTGTAAAGAAACTACGTTCTCATTCTCGTGTTGTTCTCCACAAACTTGCACCTGTGTAAAAACCCTCAATCATTTAGCCCTCCAACACCGACTGCTGCTTCATTATCCACCAACTCTGTGTCATACTCGCGCTGCAAGAGAAATGGGCTTGTTGACTCCGTTGCATAGTAGAGGCGTTTATCATAACATGTCACCATTCTACTTTAAGCTTCTGACAATTTGCAATGAAACTTTTTTTGTGTGAGAAATTCTTTTTAAGTTATTCCACAGTGCCCAAGCTCTGTAATCGTCTTGGCTAGTCGTAATGATTGACAGGTTTTAGAAGAGAGTGTTTCTGCTTCGGTCACACTCTAATTAAACCGAACAAAGTCAGTCCTCCTTCCAGTGTGTCGCCGCCATGTTGTGCCTTCAAGAGCTCAGAGCCTTTGGGTGCTGCCAGCCATGACATCACCAACCTGCCACCCTCAGACAGTGGAGCATTGTTGTCATACAAAATCAAACTGGGTCTTCCGTGACTTTCTCCAAATCCGGTCAAACACCATGAGCTATAATGAGGCTAATTGAAGAGCTCTGCAAGCATGGAGGTCTCTGATGGATGTTTTTTGAGTCATTGCGTTTACTGCTTCAACAAGCGACACCCAACCTCATCTGACATGTTCAGATGTGAATTATTTAATACAACATTTGACTATTCAACAATCTTTAGAGATATTTTTAGTTTAATGCACATAAGCGTGTCAGTGTGAAAAAGCAGATTAGGCCCAGTTTGACAGCAGTTCTTTGCAAGTTCGATAAATTAGTAATAATCCGTCATAAATATACTCTAAAGTGAACTTATCATACTCAAAATATTGTATATATGAGTCAAATAGTACAATACTAAGCTGAAGCAGCTGAACAATAGTGATGAATATGAAAATCAAATCCTCCAGTGAAAGCGTCCTGTCCTCAGTGTGTTTAGATTGGGTGCTCCTCCGAAGCCACAGCCATTACTTGTGTCATTAACTGCAGCCATATTTTTTCTCGAAGGCCTCGGGAACAGGTGTGTTTGAAGAGGCGCATGCAGAGCTTGGCTTGAGTTGGAAACTTCAGCCATGCATGAAGTTACACATCATCAGCCGCTGTAGCACTCACCGTCTGCCCACCCTCCACCCTCCGCCCTCCACCCTCCGCCCTCCGCCCTCCGCCCTCCACCCTCCGCCCTCCACCCTCAGAGTGAGAGTGAGGTCCTGCTCTGCCTGCTGCTGACTCACCTCACACACACAGCACAGGAATTTACTGTCTGTCAGCAGCAGCGGCCCCTGGTCCAGCACCACAGCTCCAGGGATGGGAATGTGTCGGACTTCTACTAATGTTTCTCCAAGACAATTACAACTTTGCTCACTTCAGGTGACAAGACCTGACAAAATGTTTAGTTTAAAATTGGACAAACTGAAACATCAATCTTTGTGAAATAAGTAAAGTATATTGATGTAGTCTATATAAGCTAATACTAAATCACACATTAAGCAGTCCCAAACATCTGGTTTCTAACAGTAATTGTTTTGTTTGGACTTGCCTATGTTGCACAAGGCACATTTCAGCAACAGCACAAGATTATTCTGTGTCTAGAAGGCTCTGAAGACCAAAGCTCTGGAGCAGTTGTACCATTTTGAGGCAGGGGAATGCAGTGCCGTATTGGCCAAGTGAGCTGTAGATGATTGATCATGTGATTTAGCGATTTAATCCAATTTGAGTGCAGCAGTCTATGAAAAAGTATATCTTTATAGCATTTATTACATTAGATGTAGCTCAGTCCCCAGGAAGGAGCAAATATGCAAATGTAATGGAACAGATGTTATGTGTTTTTGCCCTGTTATTAGAATGAAGTACACAATGAACTAGTGGTAGACAGGGAGTAGTCATTGTGGATTCTGGTCCATTTCTTATAATATAATAAATGATGAACATACTGTACAGGGGTCTCACTGACAATGTGGTGAATTCCTCATGAAAAGCTGAAGGAAAGAATAATGTTTCTGTGTCAGACAGTTGATTGCCGCATTGTTCGGAGTTGTGAAAACCTAATGCTAATGACGTAATATGATTTTGATACATTTTAGATGAGTAATTAGCCATAGATCGATTAAATACATAATTCATATGGTATCACAACAGTGAGGGTCTATGAAGCTCTGACTGCGATGGCCAACTCAGTAAGTTATTCAGGTTCAAGAATGAATTCAAATTCCGATTGCAGAAATAAAACGGAAAGTGTTACTGTTTTTTTTTTTTTTATCTCCGATGCCCTCCTTCTGTTTTATTTGTGTTTGCCGTAATCTGTGAAATGTCTTTTAGTGTCATGTATTATAAGGGTAGAAAAAACAAGTAAGTAAAAAACAATTACAACCGAATTATCAAATTTAACCATGAAAATTAGAAATAGCATAGACCTCTGTGTAAATTATATGATTTGAAATTGAATTCTCTCAAGTGATAGCTTGACTTGCCACTAAAGTATATTCTCACCCCCCTTAGCTGAGGGCAGCACAGCAAAAGTGTCAGTGTCAAAAGCTGCTGGGGCCTGTACTCGCTTACTCACATTAGTATGGTAACCTGTTCCTGCCCCTGCACCAGTGTGTGTGTGTGTGTGTGTGTGTGTGTGCATGCATGTGTGTGTGTGTGTGTGTGTGTGTGTGTGTGTGCATGCATGTGTGTGTGTGTGTGTGTGTGCATGACTGTGTGAGTGCATTTGTTTTGTGTTTTTTGTTTGTGATTTGCCAGATGTGTCACTGTGTGAGTCAAGCCCCCAGAGGACTACTTTGTGGCAGTATAATGTGAGTGGCTGCCGCCTGCCACAGAATAAAAATGCACTTGGTGGTGTAGGCTGTGCATTTGTTAAATGTTCCTGACTGCCTTTGACCATAGGCCCCTCCAGTTAATCTCAGGAGGCTGGTCAGAGGTGGGAGAGCTAACGAGCCTTAGTCCCAACATGCACCTCTTCACCAGGAGAGATTAATTGTCGTACATTTCTGAGCCAACCCACTCCCTGCTGTTATAACATGGTTGGGATAAATACTTTTGAATAACATGTCAGTGTTGGCCCCTTAAAGTGAACTATTATCAAAACAGTATTGTTCAATAATCCTAATCTAACCTAATTCTAAATGTCAGTGGCACTTATTATTTATCTGGTATGACTACTGTTAATGAAATAATGGATTAGTTTAGCATTGAGCCTACAGCTTTCCAGAGTGCTTTTACTCACTCTCTCTGAAGTGAAACGCTGGTTTACAGGCAAAAGTATTCACACCCCTGGAACTTTTACACATTTTGTCATGATCACAAACTAAATTGTACTGTTTTTTTTTGTGAAAGAGCAACACAAAGTGGCACATAATTGTAAGGTAAGGTATGGTGCATTTTATTGTCCCAGTAGGGAAATTTGTCCTCTTTCTTCAAAGCCGCTGGGGCCTCTCCTCAGGAGCAGCGCTCAGGGACCACCACAACCATAACTGGAGGATTTAAGGTTGTATCAGTATAAATGCAGCTGTTCTGTGAAGACCACAGAAGTTTGTTAAGAAAATGTTGGTGAGCAAACATCATGAAGTCCAAGGAACACACCAGAAAGGTCAGGAATAATGTGGAGGGCCGGGTTAGTTTATGCAAAGATTTCACACACTTTGGACATCTCACAGAGCACTGTTCAATCCATTATCCAGAAATGGAAAGATTATGGCACAACTACAAACCACACAATCTCACAGGCCAAACAGAGAGAGCACTGATCAAAGATGAAGCCAAAAGGCCCATGATAACTCTGGAGGAGCAGCAGAGATCCACAGCTCAAATGAACAGGGAATTGTACACAAATCTTTATAGAAGAGTGGCAAGAAGAAGCAATTGTGGAAAAAGAACCATGAGAAGCCATGTTAGCAATTTGCCAGAAGTAATGTGGGGGACACAGCAAACATGTGGAAGAAGGTGCTCTGGTCCTTTTTGGCCTAAAAGGAAAGCACTATCTAACTCACTGAACACACCATCCCCACTGTCAAACATGGTGCAGGATCATGCTGTGGGACTGCTTTTCTTCAGCGTGGACAGGGAAGCAGCTCAGAGCTTATGGGAAGATGGATGGAGCCAAATACAGGACAATCTTGGAAAATAACATGTTGGTGTCTGGAAAATAATTGAGACTGGGTCAGTGGTTTACCTTCAGCAGGACAATGATCCTAAAAATAAAACCAGATCTAAATTGGAACGGTCAAAGTCCAGACCTAAATACAATTGAGAATCAGTGGCAAGATCGTAAAACTCGTGTTCACAGACGCTCTCCATGAAATCTGACTGAGCTTGAGCTTTTATTTAAAGAATAATTGGCCATTTTTTTAGTCTGTAGGTGTGTAAAGCTGTTAGAGACAAACCAAGAGACTCTGGGGCCCTGACTACTTTTGCACTCTGCAGTATTCCGTTTTTTATTAAACTTTTTTTTTTAATAAAACAAATCTGGTCTAATCAAATTTTTCTTCCACTTCACAATTGTGTGCCAGTTTGTGTTGGTGTTGGTCACAAATAATGGTGATACAGTTTATTTACGTTTGCGGTCGTGACGTGACAAAATGTGGAAATGTTTGCCACTGTACGCACCTTCTGTAGCCACAGCTGCCCAAGGACATACAAATGCAGGTTTGGCCACCATAACACACCAAAAGGCTTTTTAAAACAAAGCATGGTCAAAACCTCCAGCATTCCCCTTGACTCAGCTACTGACTTCTTGTATTTCTATGTTAGTAGTTAAAGTTCTCACAACAGGACGATTTGTGTTGTTCACCCAGAAGCACAGTTACTGAGCATGTAAATACTTGAGATCAGTGAGGAGACTTAGTGGCTTGTTGAGTTCAGAGTGGCCTGCCTCTGTTCAATGCCTGTGTTGATGGAGAGCAGAGGCCAGTGAAGCATTTGCCCACTTAGTGTACACACCCCACTGGGACAGAGGACCACTGCTGACAAACACATCACACGCGGCGCCAGAGAGTGCCAACAGCACACATTATTTAACACCAACCCTGTTTAGGTGGTGCCTTCTCAAACGATCAGATACTCAGTTTAAATATGTATTCAAAAACAAATCACTGCTCCTGCTTTTCCATTTAGGTTGTCCCAGTTCCACCATAGGACACAGGAGAAGCATGTCGCAGTCTGACTCCAGCCGACACTGCTCATGTTCCAGAGGTTGGGCCCAGACTCAGTGGCACCTTTTCCCTGCCATTTTCACATCCTGTCACACTTCACATGCCATTGTTAAAGGCCTTGTATAAAATAGACATAGAGAATTAAACCAACAAAACACATTTATATGTGCAGATTTGACCCGTATCTCTTAACTCTGTCAATCAAAGTGCAGGCCTGCTCCACTGTCCTCGGTCTGTGAAAGCGGTTCTGCCCGCTCCAGTGCAGACTGGTGTGAGGGTAAATAAGGCTATAAACTTTCACAAACAGCAGGATTATTTTGGCATTTCATGAAATTTAATGGAATTGATGACAAAGAGGGACCGACAAGGATATGAGGAAATCTCACATTGCAGCTATAGACCTTCAAACAGACGGTGATCCAGGTATAAAGTCACACATTTGGCTTGCACTGCTGCTATAGGCGCTGATGCACTGGTGCGGAGAAAGAGCATCCTGTTGTGAATGGGCTTCAGAAGAAGGCAAGTGCTTCTGTGACTTCCGTGTCACAGAATCACTGAAAATGCTGGGGCAACACATGCATTAAAGCGTGTATGACAAATAAAATACACCTTACATTGTTAAATATTTTGTAAGAATGGAAGTTACATTGTATTTCAGCTTTTCTGAGTACCAACTGCTCACTTTTTATCTGGGTTCTGTCCAAGGCAACCTATTATGCAAAATCAACTTTTAGGAGCTTTTAGCCATATTAAGATTCCCCGTCTAATTTAACCACTCAACATTGTATTTGGAGTGATTCATGAATATTTCAGTAATTTTCCTACTCTTCAGCGGACAAGACGCCAATGCGCCGACAGTCCTCATGTTCACCGCTCCCCGTGTCACGGTCACTGCTCTTTACTTCCTTCTGCAATTTGATTTCCTTAAACAATGACACACGTGGGATTTACCAGCGTCGTGCAGCCGGTGTGGCACAAATCGAAAAAAAAAAAATGTCTGCTCATGAACGCCAGCTCTCAATAGGGCGACGTAGAGTGACGTACTGTAAAGGGGCCGGCAAAAAACAGCTCAGAGATTTTCAAGCTGGAAGTGGAAGTTATTTTAAGTCATTTTAAATCAATATTGCAGTTTGAGGTGTCCAAAATATAATGTCATAGATAAGAACTGTAGAGCAGACAAAAGTATAATAGGTCTTCTTTAATATTTTGATCTTATTTTGACCCTGGTCCCAAAGCTACTTCCTGTTCTGGCAATATATAATTTATAAATTAAGCATGAATTACAGGGTTGGAATAACAAATTTACCGGCAATTTATTTTGTAATGAAGTCTTTTTTGGCCCATAGGCTTCACCAGACAGGACAGCCCCAATGCGAAATTAGGGCAAGGGAAGATGCAGCAAAACGTCACAGCCGGGACCCGAACCCACAATGCCACAGCCAGTGCCATCGCCCCAACCACTCGACCAATGGGCAACACTATTTTAAAAATGATTTCAAACGGACTTTTTCATCCAGAAACATTGTTCAATTCTAAGACATCTGCTCAAAATTAGATTTGTCAAGTGAACTATGGTTCGAAAAAAATACTGTACTGTACAATATTTGGTTTAATATTGATCTACGTTCTGAATGTCCCAAATACAACAGAACAGAAGCTTAACAGAAACCAGAGAGATCACAAATGTGCATCTTTAAACGCTTAGTGACTCTTCATGCATGCACTGAAATCAATGGGTGAGATGAGTCCAGAAGGAGATCTTCAATTTGAACTAGTTGTCCAAAGCTCACTGTAGCCGCTGAAGGTCCTAGTGTGAAACATTTCCCTCCTGGAGAACGGTCTCAGAGCACACTCACAGCCTGACAGCTGCCTGAGATGGGCACAGCTGCCGATGAAGAATCAGAAGTCATCAGCTGCACTGGAAACAGATTGCCATATGTTGCTGTCTTTGCAGAAAGTAGTAGTGTTAAAATGTAAAGGTGGCTTGTCATGAGGAGCTTGGAGAAAAGGCCATACATTTCTATAGTCTGCTCTTGCCTCTGGCTGTGAAATGTGCCTACATTAGCAGGGTGGTCCGTGATTTCAAACCAACAGCCTTTTTCCCTTTCTTTCCTTTTGTTTGCTTTTTTCAAGTTCACAGTAGATAGGAAATGTCTGCCTGAGCGCTTTTCAGCTGGAATGTGCATTTACGCTTTGGTATCCGTGACACAGTCTATTCTATTGTGTAGAGAAGCCATCGTGGTGGCAATGGAGCCTAAATGAGGCCAATAATGGTCCTGTGCTCGGTCCCCAGAGTCTTGCCTGTTTAAAAATCGATTCTCTGCTTGACTGGGGACAAGCTGGGAATAGAGAGCAATGGGAGAAATAGAGAGGAAAGGAGGGTTACCAAAGGTTACAAGACATGCAAGAGATACAGATACATAACAACAACCAGCTACACGTTTGGGCCAGGTACAAGGCAGTGCGTGATGTTATGAGCTGCAGCCTGTGGATATGTTAAAATTATTGCATTTACTACAATGAGTTTTAACAAGGCCAATTCACAATTTGGCCTTGTTCCTTAAATTACACTTATGCTTATGACTGCACAGACTTTGAGTTAAATATTAGATGGTTCAGGCGTCTTTTTATCTTTTATAGTTCATATTTGTATCGCTCAAAGAAAGAAATGATTTAATCCTTCTCTGAAAGCTGATGTATACTATTTACCAAAGTATCATGCTGTACATTGTCTCACCATCACAACAAAAGGCTCACATCATTTGTATATAAGACAATGAGTTTCCCAATCTTATCTTTCCTTACTGCCTCTACTTACTCTTATGCTGTAGTATTTTGAGTGAACCAGATGTTATTTAAATATCATATAGAATAATGGAGAGTTAGATTCATTTACCAGCAATATGGTTGTACAACGCCGTCACAACAGAACTTAATGCAAGTATAAGTACATAGCTGCACTATATGCGAAAAGCCATTATTGTATTTTTTTATTGGGCTGTTGATGAACCATAGACAATGAAATCAATTAAGCAAAAAGCAAACGTTAAGTTGGTCTGCGCCTTCTCTCATTGTTCCTTCTGCATGAGCCTTATTAAGAAACTTTTTCTGGAATAAAACAGTACATCCAAGAACTTTATAGCCGTTCTGACAATGCAGCCCGCAGTGATGGATTAGACCCTAACTGTAAAAAGTGCTCTGAGTGATTTGGAGAAAATGAAGTGAGCCAAGCATTCAAGTCATGCGCTGCAAAACTGTGGCAATAAAATTACTCATTAAGATCTCAACTGACTAAACAGGCCCCTATTTACAAAGCAAGGAAACAACAGAAAACAATGGCAACTTACCAAAGCGATGCTATAACTGCATATCAGAGAAACAGAGCTGCAGGACGAGGTGGAACATTCGTCTCTTCGCGAAAGAGAAGGAGCCAGAAACGCCTGTCACTTTTGGCTGCTAAAGATATATACGGCATTGTTTCTAACCCAGGACCAGTCAGAGCGACTTGTGGGAGGAACAATAGTGGCAGCCAATCAAAAGTTTCAAGCTCAAGTGATTTGGGATTAAATAAATATTTCATTTTGAGCGTTTGTTTACACAGTGTTGTGGTAGTCTATACGGCATGTTTGCAGGACCTTGAGCCATCTATGACTCCACAGAGAAAAGGGAGCCCCAAAAATAAGGGCCAATTAGGACAAAACATACAAACAGAAGTAAAAGCAGATGTACTAGAATGACGTCTCTAGAGATAAAATATGGGGGTGTTGTTGGGGGTTTGTTTGGTTGATCAATACTTCACTGTATATTGAGTTTGGTAAATTGTAATTTGAGCAATGTAGACTTTTTGTGTTGAGTCTATTGAGTCGCCATGTTTAAAAATAAAAGCTAAATATAGCCGCAAGTGGCAATGATCGGCCCTCGCCACGCCGCCGCCACACCGCCGCCACGCCGCAAGAGGAGGGGGCGCTAACGTGCCCCAATTGTCCTTTTATTACGCCTACTGCTGAATCTGTGACGCTGTCACATCTTCTCCCCTTTGTTTTACCATCAAAAAGCTATTTTATTTTGAATTCTTGGCAAAATGTGCGGCTTCGCCGCACAGACACCGTGACTCTTTGAATGAAAATGTGGATAACTTTTGATGGTCCTGAAGATGAGTCTCACCAAATTTCAGGTTAATATGTCTAACGCCCTGGGAGGAGTTTGTGAAAGTCTAAAGTGTAAACATGTTCTGGCGATTTCCCCATTGGAATAACATGAAAGGCTTCGATCATCGTTACGGCAACGCCATAACAATTATGACATGGGTCTCATTGAATTTTTTGATGGGGATGCCAAAATTGAGTTGTGTGTCAAATTTCATATAATTTCGCAAAACTAAACATTTAACCTCCATATAAAAGCTGTAGGGGGCGCTGTGGCGCCAAATGAATTTATTTCACTTCAAGTAGGTTTAGGGCAAAGAGTTTAACAACTGATTCTAATTTGACGCAATTTGGACTTTATCTGCGCAAACGGCAGAAATTTTAAATATGGGAGATTTCTGAAATTCTAGCTACAGTTTGCGGCTTCGCCGCACCGAGACCGTGAGAGGTATCAATGTAATTTGGATAACTTTTGATGTCCCACTCCTCAGTAGCATTTTCACCAAATTTCAGCTTTTTAGGGCCAACGCCCTGGGAGGAGTTCGTAAAAGTACGACGTTTGGAAAAACTCCGAAGTCATGTTTAGCCATTTTTGAAGCAATATGGCCGACATTTGGTTCGGGGGACGGCGTTGCCGTAATAATATTTTTTACTTCTCTTGTCACCATCTACCTCTGCGCCAAATTTCATGATTCTACGATCAGATGTTTTTTGGGTCATTTCCCATCTCTCAATGCATTTTTGGTACATTTGGTGGCGCTGACGCGCCAATTTTTTTTATTTTAGAAAAGGGAAATAGCCAGAATGTAGAGAGGCACGATTTTTAGAGGTGTGCAAATTTTTGTGACTTTTCGTCAATGTTCACTGGGTGAAAAATAGGGGGGTTGGTCCCGAGAAGAAGAAGAAGAAAGAAAGAAAGAAAGAAAGAAAGAATAATATTCCGATGCGAAAACAATGTTTCCCATTTTTCAAATATCATAAACTATACATTTTCGGAAAGCGCTCGCGCTTTCCTACCTCATGGTGTGGGTCCCTGGTCACTGACGGGTACTTTCGATAATTTTGAGTGGGCTCCGCCCACTTTGTGTTTTTGGCCCTCTATACAGTAATAATGTTCAATTTTTGCATTACATGCTTATATGCACGGAACATGCAAGAGATGGGGAACGTATTCGTGAGCTACTTAGCGCAAATGAGTGCTTTATATGGGGATGACGACCGCTTCGCGGTCGTCATCCCAATGTAAAGTGCTCGTTTAGTGCGAACTTTTGCACGGGCTTCGCCCGTTTACAACGGTAATGTTCCATTTTCCTACAACTAATTAGTATGCACGGGGCGTGCATGAGTGGAGGAGTGCGTTAGTGAGTGTTTGGAAGTGGGCGAGCGCTTCGCGCTCGATTTCGTGCGCACTACGTGCGCACTTTCGCAGCCGTGCTTCGCACGGCCTTACGAGATTAATAGGCCTCTCGCCAGCTTGTGGCGCTCGGGCCTAATAAAAGCTAACCCAGACAACAATCAATATTTCATCAGTGTAATGCTATATTTTTATTTATTGCGATATTTTTGTTGCTTGAAACCTGTGCTGAAACCACAGAGGGACAGTGCGTGTATTGAATGTAAGATGTTGAATTATATTGGGAAAACACAATGAAGACTAAGATAAATATAAGATATAATAAGAACAACATTTGGATGCTTTCCAAATGATCTAGTATTCATTAACTGCCTGTTCAAATGTTACTATAAATTATTTTGAATCAAGTGATGCTACAAATTTCAGCTATTTGCCAACTTTGTTAAGCCCTTCCAGTGGCAACCGGAGCGAAGAATTTTGCACCTTGTCAAACCAGCTATACTTTGGCTTTTCCAAATCTAACAGACTAAACTAACTGAGATGGATTCTGTGTCCAACTTTTAACTGTTGATAGATTTTCCTGAAAACATTACACCTACATTTTAGTTCAAAATAATAATAATAAAAAAACAGAATGTCCAAAGCAGGGCACAATCGCACACACAATCTAACACACCCACACACACAAAGAGCCTCATTGATTGCTCTTCCACCAGCTCTGCCTCAGTTGTACAGTCCGGAGGGCCTCAGAGATGGGAGAGGGCCCTAAAGGGAGCAGTACAGTTACCTCAGATGAAATCTCATTATGACCTATTCAGTGAGCAGAAACTATTGTGGGACAGTAAGTTGGAGAGACTGCGATCGTTACAGAGGCAGCGGTCTGAAAGTTTTCACCATTAGCCCAAGGACCAGGGCCATAAATTGACGGATGTTGCACTTGCACATTGTGTCTTTAGGGGGATATTGATGTTCTTGAGACTTATAAATTGAGCATATTTTTGGGTTGTACTGCAGATTGACTCTCTAGATTGTTCAATTTGCAACGCTGACAAGTATTTGTTTTAATTATGTAGTGGTGTATGACTCTTTGACAGTCTGAAATGTTTCTAAGAATAAAGAATAATCAATAAAGTATCTTTCTTTTCCTTTTCAAAGGCTGCCACAGCAAAAGCACCTGCCTACACCTTCTTGTATATATTTTCTCAAACAAACCTAACTGTTGTCTTTCAAAACATCCAAATCTCCATTTTGGTCTTAAACCGCCTGGTAGTGATGGGCAATACCACTGATTGTTCATTCCATTCCGATACCAATTAAAACTATGGCAAATATCACAATATTAATCTGATTTTGATACCAATGAATTTTGTGCAAAAATACATTGGAATTTTACATAATGTATCGTATGAAAATTTAAATATCATCATTTTCATTAAAGTATGGATACTTTTTGGTAGCTCTGTCCGTATTGATAGATCTGTATTTATTATGGGTCCTCCCCTCACTACAGCCTGGCAAACAGCATCCGTTTTACGATTAACTCACTACTATCTCTCGGACTTTAAAATCCAACATAGATCATTCTCCTGATGTACCGTATTCAAATGTAGTCATGCCCTTTCATTCCAAAAGAGACCTTAAACATTTAGAAAATTCATTACAGTTCTACAAGAAGCAATAATAAAAAAATATTTATAATTATGATAGGAACTGGGACAAAACCTGGACAAAATGGTCTTATAGTTAGTGTAAATGTGCTTTCCACTGAGTTTTTTCTGCATAAAATGTGCTAAAATAAATGTTATTTTCCCTGTATACAAAATCAGTTAAAATAAGGACATAATTAATCTGTAATTTATAAATGCAAGTTTAACAAATGAACTCACAATGTAGTTGAAACCAGCCTACTTGGAGAGGCTAAGGAGGTTTAGATTATTGTGATAAAATGTGAATATATGATTATATTTCTGTGATGTATTTTATCTGCATAATAGTGATATTTTATCTGCATCATTAGTCTAAGAGAAAAACGGGTGTGTGACAAACTGCATTTGTTTGTGAAGGTATCATAAAGATGGGCCAAAGAATGCACCCCACCTTGCAGGCTTTATCTCTACGGAAAAATACCAAGTGCCTTGATGTGAGGCTGACCAATGAGAAATGTGACCCGCCTATTCCAGAATATTTAATGAAAATCAACCAGCATGGGAAAAAACGGGGTGAGACGCAGGAGGATCACGCAGGCTGCTTACAACAGCTTGCGTGATCAGTCCCCGCGTTTTCTCCCAAGCTTGCCATACAAATGTCTGATATTTCTGTGTCGTTTCATATTCTAAGTTGAATTGTGTTCTCAATGTGTTACGGAATAGCATCGGTGTATGTCTCCTCCCAAGGACATGTCTCAATTCCATGACATTTTCTGGTCCTATCGAGCCGGACGACCAGCTGCCCTTCGCGGAGATTGACGGGTGAATCGGTGAAGTCTGTGCACAGCTGAAAGAAGTCCACTTTTCCCCGTGGCCGCCCATCGCACCTCATTCTCCGCGAGGAGAGCGCGTCGTTTCGAAGCAGCAGGAGAACACAGGCGACAAAGAAGGTCAGACAAAACATTGTGTGTGAAAAAGAGTTAGCCATAAAACGTTTTATGCATTAGTTTGATATTTACTGGAAAAAATATCGTAGGCTTTTATGCCCAGTTAGGTGTTACTGAGGAAATGCCCAGTTTGATATTACTGAGGAAATATCGTAGGCTTTTATGCCCAGTTAGGTATTACTGAGGAAATGCCCAGTTTGATATTACTGAGGAAATATCGTAGGCTTTTATGCCCAGTTAGGTATTACTGAGGAAATGCCCAGTTAGGTATTACTGAGGAAATGCCCAGTTTGATATTACTGAGGAAATATGTGTGAATGTAAGCGCTGTGCACGAGCGAAGTAAGTAAGAGAGAAGTGTGAATGTGTGAATGAGGATTAATAAGTGATTAACTAACAAGTGTGAATCACAATTAATCATACAAGGGTCACAAGGCGTTATTCTGAGAGATCTAAAATTTGCAGTCACGGGTGAATCTTTAAACACCACGTTTATGTCCGGAGGAATCTAATATGGAATTTTCTCTAGAAGCTTGACATTGACCGTGACTGTAAAGCAAGTAGCATTTCTCTCAGACGATCGAGACCACATAATGCCAAAATTATCACCCCAAACTGTAAAAAGACAAAGGAAAAGTCATAAGAGGATTTTGGAGGGAGACTTCCAGTGTGCTCAGATGACGTGGCAGAGAGGGGGAGATAAGGGGGGTCAACAACACAGGAGAAGGGAAAGCAGTTCAGAGGACGCTCTGAATGAAGGAATAAATTAGGAACTAAACCCAGATGGTTTTAAATTTTAGTATTAGAACAAATTTTAAGGGTTTTGTTTTGATTGACAACAATAAATTATAAAGATTGTATTAAACTTGATAAGAGATGAAGATGAATTCAGATTTTCATAGATGGCCAATTTTTTGGGGGGAATGTAATCACAGACAGGACACTTCCTGTCCCCGACATCGAATACAAAAGTTGTGTTTTTACGGTATCGTGTTTTTTGAGTGCACAGAACAAACCTACGTTTTGTTTTGTTTTGTTTTGTTTAATTTTGGACTTGACAAAAAATATCTTTTTGGACTTAATGCATGACTAGATGAAAGTACAGGACGAAAAGACAGAAGTGTTTTTAAATTTAGAATCAAATACGGGCACAGGCCTGGGGAGTGATAATATGGGTAAATTAGTGACTACTGAAGTTTTTGGACATAGAACGGGCAGTAAGTAAAGTGATAGTAAAAGTATATCAGTAACTTATTTATTTGTATTATCATGAGGAAACCTCGTATTGCATGTAGACGTAAGTGAGGGAATAAGTTAAATAGTGACGTCCAATGCCCACCCAGGAAAGACATGACTGTGTCATTAACTAGGGCAATTGACGCAGAAGTGGGGGGACATGGGACATACATGTGTTTATTAACTAACAGGGTGACAACAGGACATCAAGTCATAAAAGATAGTCAGAGATAAGGGGCTATTGACTGGCAAAGAATCTGGAGAGGACTCAGGATGGAGCAGATGTTGTTATCTTTACGCATCACAGGGACACCAAGAGGTTACACCTTAGGGGGGGTTGACTGATGAGTAATGGGAAAAGTTAACATTAACAGGGAAAGAATTTGACATTCTAAAGTAAATGCCTGAAGGATTGTGGAGATTCAATCAAGAATTGAATAGATTTAAATTAGACAATATCATCTAAATTTAGACGCTATAGAAGTTATGAAACCAGTGATAACAGGACTTAAACATTATAGGACTCAGGACGGAGGCAAGAGATGGTTAGACTACAAGAAAGAGAGAAAGTAAAAGCAGGTTACAAGTGAGGGTAAAGAGTAAGTGAAAAGAGAGAAAGAAAAAGCAGGTTTAGAAATTTGGAAATGGGTGTTTCCTCCGTTAAGAGAGGAATACAGAGGGGAAGACAGAGAGGAAGACAGAGAGGAAGACAGAGAGGAAGACAGAGAGGAAGATGATGCGTTACAAAGAAAAGACAAGAAAGCAGGCAACAAGGGGAAAACAGGTTGATACAATAGATGTGCCTTATGGACAAGGGGAAGGTTTAGAATCATTTTGATTTTTAATACACATATAGACTTGCTAGAACAAACTAATACACAATGTTTGTAAAGCATCACATGAGCAGGTGTGAGAGATTGACTTTGAAACTCACCTGAAGCACATATAGAAGATTAGAACATATTACATTAGATGTGTGACCTTATTCAGGCCACACCCACAGAGGAGATGTTATGTTAAGTATGTGAAGGTCTAAGTTGTGAACTGACCCTTATGGCCAGCTCAACGGGGGAATTATTGAGATAATTATTATAGTTTGATGTATTTTGAATTGCACACACACACACACACATACATACATACATACATACACACATACGCGCGCACACGTGGATTGAAACATTTAGAGTTTGAGACTTTTAGAGTTTGAAACATTTAGAGTTTGAAACAAATGGTGGTAAAACAGATAGGTTTGGCAGGGTCGGATTACAGACACAGACAGGGGGGGCTCAGCCAGGGATGTGACCACTGAACTGTGAAAGGTCAAGAGGTGACATTGCGGAGTTGGAGTGACAGACGCAATTCCATCTCTTCCTTGATTACATCCTGGATTAGTGAACGTTGTAAACTATCTGGATTATTGAATTAATTTTAATTTTAATTAAATTTTGTTTAAATGTAGAATTGTGTAGTAGTTTGAGAAATGGGCAAAGCCATATCTCAAAAAGGAGGGATATGTACTAGTAAACAAATATTCCGAATCAATAATTACTAAAAAAAAAAAAAAATTGTAAACAAGAAAACTGTTTGAAATACACTGAATTGTCGAAAAGACTTTGTTTATCACCGCAGCAAAACGTGTTGGAGATGTGGTGTTTACAGAGACGAGCCAAGTGGACAAGCCAAGTGGACGGAGCCACACCGTGTCGTCCTCACACCGACCATTGGAGGGACGAGAACATGGGTGCTCTCATGGGAAAGTGAGAGAAATGTCTGGACAACACAGCACCAGATCCATAGCATCGCAGACGCAGGACTTCGTTTGTATGCGTTTTGTCCAGAGTCTACGGTAGAGTACGATACTCTGCTACAATGGATGTGAACACAGATTCTACAGTGCGCAAAGTACTATACTCTGCTACGATGAACGAGAGCCAGAGGCTACGGTGCGCAGAGTACCATACTCTACTAAAAGAATCAACGAGTTATCATCATCACGGCGATGACGGTAATATGGGTGCTGAACACCTGCATTATGCAATCGGGACAATCGATCAACATACACAGAAATGGAAAACAGAGGGAAGAAAATAAGTGATCAACTTGAAGAAAGGTAATGTGAAATGTATAATGTACAATGTATAATTGACATGACAGTAGCTGAAGAAACACAATGGCATATTACACCACAGCCACTGTTGTTTGCACTAACTAAGAGAGTTTTTTATCTGCTACAACATAACTACATGCAATGTTAATGAGATTATGAATTGAGATGGGAAATGTATCAGTTCATATGTCGGTGTAATCCCTCATTCGTCCAGGCGTGTTCCATAGTAGAAAAAGCTTCAGTTGTAGTCATCTGGACTCAGTTTGAAAAAATAGACGTTTCGACTCTCATCCAAGAGTCATTGTCAATAACAGAATTTAGGTCGAGAACTCCGATATTAATACTGTTCAGTGGTAAGACCCGCCCATTGGGAGGAGCCTTCCTGAAGTAGAAAGAGTTGTTTGTTTCAACAGAAACTCCCCCTTGTATCTACCGAGCCTATTCAGAATCTTAATGGGCTATTAGAAACCTCTTTGTCTTTGTGAGACCCTGGCTCAACCACCCTGAGTACCTGATTAGCATCTGAATGTCCTTTACCTTTCCAGGGGTTCAGAATCCCATTATAAATAACAGGAAGATGAAACCTAAGCCCTCCATTTCTGTTTAAAGAAGGTCTTTCTTTTTTAACAAAAATAGCTTCCTTGACTCCTCTTTCAAACCATCTTTTCTCCCTGCTTAAAACCTTCACCTCACCGTCTTCAAACGAGTGATTAGAGGCTTCAAGATGGAGATGCACGGCGCTCTGAGGTCCTGAACTAGTATTTCTTCTGTGCTGATAAAGCCTCTTGTGTAGAGGCTGTTTCGTCTCACCTATGTAACGTTCTTTACAACTTTCTTCACTGCATTGGATCGAATAAACTACATTGCTCTGTTTTTGAGTCGGCAACTTGTCCTTTGGGTGAACCAGTTTTTGTCTTAAAGTGTTTCCTGGTTTAAAATAAACAGGGACTTCGTGTTGTCTAAAAATTCTCTGCAGTTTTTCCGACAGGCCAGACACATAAGGGATAGAAACACCCTTCCTTCTCTGTTCAGTTTCCCTTTTGTCCTGCTTCTTGGTTCTCTTCACTCTGTTGAGAGCCCAAGCGGGGTAACCACAGGCTGAGAGGGCATTTCGGACATGTTTTTCCTCTTTCTTCTTGCCCTCTGAGCTGGTGGGCACACCTTGAGCTCTGTGTTGTAAGGTTCTGATCACCCCCAGCTTATGCTGTAGTGGGTGGTTGGAACCAAAGAGCAAATACTGGTCCGTGTGTGTAGGTTTCCTATATACTTCTATTTGGAGTTTCCCGTCCTCTCCTCTGATCGTGGAACAATCAAGAAAGGCCAAGCGATTCTCCTTAGCGTCTTCTCTTGTAAACCTAATATGTGGGTCCACCGCATTGATGTGATCAACAAACATGTCCGAAAATGCCCTCTCAGCCTGTGGTTACCCCGCTTGGGCTCTCAACAGAGTGAAGAGAACCAAGAAGCAGGACAAAAGGGAAACTGAACAGAGAAGGAAGGGTGTTTCTATCCCTTATGTGTCTGGCCTGTCGGAAAAACTGCAGAGAATTTTTAGACAACACGAAGTCCCTGTTTATTTTAAACCAGGAAACACTTTAAGACAAA
This sequence comes from Eucyclogobius newberryi, assembly GCF_026437365.1. NCBI lineage: Eukaryota > Metazoa > Chordata > Actinopteri > Gobiiformes > Gobiidae > Eucyclogobius > Eucyclogobius newberryi. The sequence continues at coordinate 19,451,074 of NW_027315768.1, forward strand.
AACTGGTTCACCCAAAGGACAAGTTGCCGACTCAAAAACAGAGCAATGTAGTTTATTCGATCCAATGCAGTGAAGAAAGTTGTAAAGAACGTTACATAGGTGAGACGAAACAGCCTCTACACAAGAGGCTTTATCAGCACAGAAGAAATACTAGTTCAGGACCTCAGAGCGCCGTGCATCTCCATCTTGAAGCCTCTAATCACTCGTTTGAAGACGGTGAGGTGAAGGTTTTAAGCAGGGAGAAAAGATGGTTTGAAAGAGGAGTCAAGGAAGCTATTTTTGTTAAAAAAGAAAGACCTTCTTTAAACAGAAATGGAGGGCTTAGGTTTCATCTTCCTGTTATTTATAATGGGATTCTGAACCCCTGGAAAGGTAAAGGACATTCAGATGCTAATCAGGTACTCAGGGTGGTTGAGCCAGGGTCTCACAAAGACAAAGAGGTTTCTAATAGCCCATTAAGATTCTGAATAGGCTCGGTAGATACAAGGGGGAGTTTCTGTTGAAACAAACAACTCTTTCTACTTCAGGAAGGCTCCTCCCAATGGGCGGGTCTTACCACTGAACAGTATTAATATCGGAGTTCTCGACCTAAATTCTGTTATTGACAATGACTCTTGGATGAGAGTCGAAACGTCTATTTTTTCAAACTGAGTCCAGATGACTACAACTGAAGCTTTTTCTACTATCAGTTCATATGTGTCTTAGGTGTGACCGAAGCGAGCAGCGGAAGAAAGTCTCTTAAGAAACCAAGCGAGGACGTATGGTGATGTGGGGACACTTGTGGGACGTTGTGCCTATGTATCCCTTTTGTGGCCAGCCATGGTCATAACAAAGACCAGCATCACCCAGAACCATACCGCAGGGTCAAGGTTGAGAGGTTAGTGGACAATCTGGTCCCAGTAGCACCTGATACTACGTATTTGATTCTATTGGGGTGTCCAGAGAGGTCCCTGACGAGTCAAAGTGACTGACCAGAGAGCAGCGGGTTTAAGGGCTTTCCGCTTGTACTTCTATATTTCCCATCACACCGCACAAATTATAGACAAGATAAATTGTCTGTCTGTCAAATTACAGAGATTGACCAATCTGACTCAAAATTTAGGACAGTAATATAGACATGTAGAAATGTTGTGGGCCGAGAGAAAAGGAGTGTGTTCAATGTTGAGAAATGTACATTAACTTTTTGTGTGTAAAAGTGTCATTTTAACAACAATATGAAAGACATGTTGAAAACTGAAAAGAGTAATGTGATTGGCATATGAGACAGTAGAATAATGCTTTGATAAACAGGAGGGAAATGTGATAAAATGTGAATATATGATTATATTTCTGTGATGTATTTTATCTGCATAACAAGTGATATTTTATCTGCATCATTAGTCTAAGAGAAGAACGGGTGTGTGACGGGGTCGTAAAGATGGGCCAAAGAATGTTGCCCCAGGGGGGGAGTTGCACCCCCCCTTGCAGGCTTTATCTCAACGGAAAAATACCAAGTGCCTTGATGTGAGGCTGACCAATGAGAAATGTGACCCGCCTATTCCAGAATATCTAATAAAACCAACCAGCATGGGAAAAAACGGGGTGAGACGCAGGAGGATCACGCAGACTGCGTACAACAGCTTGCGTGATCAGTCCCCGCGTTTTCTCCCAAGCTTGCCATACAAATGTCTGATATTTCTGTGTCGTTTCATATTCTAAGTTGAATTGTGTTCTCAATGTGTTGCGGAATAGCATCGGTGTATGTCTCCTCCCAAGGACATTTTCTAATTCCATGACAATTATTCAGTTAATTAAATCAAGTTCAATAATAGTATTATTATTATAATATATATTTTATAATGTGGGCAATATGGACAAAAATGAATATATAATCTTTTATTTGAATCCTGTTAACAATAGTCTGATTATGTCAATCCAATAAAAATGTGTTAAACATGTCTATGCATTAATTGAGGTTTAATAACTAGACAACAGTGAAATGTCTCTGTTTGTAGTATTTTCTTTGCTATGAACGATGTACTTGATTTTTTCCACCGTTCAATCTTTACAAGAAAGTAAAAGTAGCCAATATGTGATGTACTTTTTTATCTGTGCTTTTGTCACATTCACTTAACTTTATCATTCAAAGTTTGATTTCAGAAACCTCGGGAATGGTAATGAGAATGAAAGAATAAGAATTTCATTGCTATTTGGTCATGGTGTAAATCAGTGTGAATAATCGTCAAACTGTGATCTTTCTTTTCACAATGACTGTAAAACTGAAATGTATGACTGTGACCCTCGCTGTGTGAAGAGGATAAACTGGTGTATCAAGAGTCCAAGTTCATGAAATGCAGACCCGACATATGTAGGTCTTGTAATATGCCAATGGGAGTTCTCACTAGGTCGCTTTGGCATGGACACTGGTGTGATGTGAACATGTCAGGATCAGAGCAGACATGCGGAGCCGTGCTGAGAAGTCCAGTCTAATGAAGGAGATGATGTAGGGGGGGGGAGGAGGGGGGAGGAGGGGGTGCACGGTACGAGACCGCAGAAACAGGACCAGAGCCAGGTCACGGCATGGAGCCAGGACTCACTGGGTCTGTGTGTTGGATCAGACATTTGCAAATCAAGGCGCATCTTATGTATGCCTGGAAACGAGCTTAAGAGTGATGAAAAACAATGTCATTAAGAAAAGGGTGAGTATAAGCTAAACAATATGGACAATGTCATTGTTTTTTTTTTAGTTTGTAATCATAGTCTTGGAAAAAAGCGTAAGAAAAGCATCAAACCAAATACTGGACTCAAACTTGACTTACTTGTACCAGGGTAAATTCTCACGCCATTGAATTACAATGACTTTGTGACATACAAATACAGTATAACGTAGGTAGTGTACTCGAGAAATAACTTGCAAAATGCTGGCTGTTAAACATCCTCTAGAAAAGGCAAATAAACACAGCCTAAAAGCTCTCCTAAACAGCCTCTAATAATTGAGCTAATCTTTCAGGCCACGGCTGAGCTCAAGCGTTTAGGACTTGTTGCTCACTTATTACTGACCAGTGGTGCTAATAGCCCACATTCTGAACAAAACGATCTGGCTACGGCAGCTGTGCAGGGCTTCTCCACAGGGACTCATTGCCCCAGAACCAGAAACATAATAAAGGAGGAGCCTGAGGTTCAAGAAACACTTGAAATATCTCATCATCTCATCCACACAAATGTACTCAGTATCAGTACATTCTCAGTATCAGTCTCACTGTACAGTTTGACAGGGGCTGTTTTTATTTTGCTTTTTTTTTGTGAAAATAAAATGCTAGGCCAATTCCTTCAAACACCACTGAAGTCTTGTATGCTATTTTCAGCGCTAATCGCTACATAAATAAAAAAAAACGATAAGAGCTGAAATACGTGGTAATGTTTTCAAACATGGCCCTGTTGTTACTCGTGTGTGGTCTAGAGTTCATAGTTTAACTCCTCGATTGAAAGTGTAGCATGGGTTTCATATGACATCTTATAGGGCCATCTGTATAAGGTCATAATATGAATATTGGCCTATAGTATATGCCAATACAGTTTTATACAGATGGGGGGGCAGCTGAAATGAATAGTGTTAAAATGTAAGCTTTTGTTGTGATATAGGAAGTTATGAGATCTAGTTTCTAATAGAAATTTGCAAATTCAACATTTTTTTAATCTAAATTTTGCATTTATTTTTTTTTTAATTAAAGTACAATGTAATTAATAGCAAAAACTTGCTCTTGCTCCCCATCTGAGAATTTGACATAGGTGCATTCTCGTATCTGTAAAACCACCAATAGATTGCTCAGGTAATAGATTTTGATTGAGGCCAGGGCCCTGTAAAACGTAATGCAAGAGTTTTTTTTTTAAACTGTAAAGAAGTTAGATCAAATTACAAATCACAAGTGAGTAATTTCTAAGCTCATCAGGGGAATTTGTTTCTTTTTTGGCCCATAAGCTTTATTTACAGGGCAGTGCAGCATGAAATGGGGATGAGACTGGGGAAGGATATGCTGAAAATCACCACCAAGCGGCACAGCGATTGTATTTTTACTTCAAACAGATATAAGTTTCATATGTTTTTGAGTCTGTAGGATTGTTTTAAGCCTCTTGCCTTTTTGGACTGCATGTTGCTGAGTGTGCGTGTCATCTTCTCCTTATGGCCCATGGTTAGAGAGACGACTGGGACTGAACTATTCGAAATGACAGCTCAGAGAATGATTCCATTGCAGCTGTTGGGGGCCACTCTGAGTCTCTTTAAAAGATACAAGGAGACAGAAATACTGAATTATAAAATGACCTGGCCATGTTTATTATCATCAGCACCAGTGGAAACTCATTGAATCATCCACACGGTTCTACTCTCCTGGTATTTTTTTTTCCGTGGTGACCAACGTTGTACAAATCACATTTCTATCTGTGCATTGTCCATTTATGGAGTACATTGCAAGTAAAGGTGGAGAATTCAACATAAAGTTTAACCTACAAATAATCTGTATCATGGTTTATTGTACATGCACTGAATATTAGTTAACACCTTGAAATGTCGGAGTTTTCAGGTCAGCATCTAAATACCATTGTCCTCATTTGTGAAATGGAAAGCTGATTTATTGCACTTGTTAGATGCTTTTGAAGGGCACTTAATCAAGTACTGTTCTTCATGTGCTGCTTATTCTTATTTTATTGTCAATCAATGTGATGAGGAGGGGATGGTCTTTCTCAAACATGCCCATCGTCCAAATATCAATTTCTAGAAGCATGATTGGAGCCTTGTGCTTATGAGAGCAGGTCGGTTGCTGAGAAATGAATTATGTTCTGAACTTGCCTAAAGCACCCTGCACCCCACACACATATCACTGGCCCCCCTCTGCTCTCAGCATTGACAGACAAGCTAAAAGCCCTCCCTCAGAGCACTGCACTCTTCTCATCCACATTACTATTGTAATTGTATATGCATCTTTGTATAATTGAACATTCTGAACCCTTAAGCCAATATGCCTCCAATGAATCTCAGCTCCCACATCAAAATGTTTATTTCTAAACAAACCATGTTTAATCGACTGCATGCCTCTTCGGGTCTTTCCATCTGGAGGATGCTGTGTGACAGCTTCTCTTAAATTACAAATATCAATCTGCCACAGTAGGAGCTCAGCTGCCACTGGCCTCATGGGGTCTGCGTCAGCGCGCAGCCTTCAAAACAAAGCCATCAAAAGGCCGGCCATGTCGGTCAGCAGCAGATAGAGCCACTGATGCACAGATCCAGGTTGATCTGACAAGCCTCTCATAATACAAGTCTGAGCTGGCCTTAGTGGCACAATGAAGCTGGAGTTTACCCAGTGTTGTGGGTCAGCAGAGACTCTCTCCCCCACGGCACAGACTGACAGACGCTCACACTGAGGGCTCCAATCTGCTGTGTGATCAGCGGGCTCTCCCTGAGCATGTCCCCCGCCTCACACCGGCTGTCCCTGCACCACCATCACTTACACTTCATCCACCCGTTTATTGATACACTGTGCTGCAGAAGTGCCCTGGAGTGCTGCTTGGGAAAGTGAGGGGTCTCTGGGTTGGACTAATTCAATCAGCAGTAGGAGAAAACACACTTATCATTCATCACCAACACAAGATACAAGCAGACACAGTCCAGCAGCAATCCCTTTCAGACGACTGTAACACACAAAGCACATGATCTATGGCGCTACGCTGGACGATACTGTGGCTCAATGGCCACAGGGAGGTCTGCAGACTGTGGCCTATGACTCCCACAGGGTTAATCTGCCTTTACATAGCTGTATATTGTCTGCTAGTGCTTAATCAAAAAAAAGTGCTGTGTGTCATGTAACTGTGGCTCCAATCATGAGGTCAACTAAATAAAAAGGCACTGTACTGCAAAGAGCAACAATGCCATGTATGTCGAGTAGTTCAGCACCACAGACAGTTCCCTTCATCCCTTCCCGATGATCGGCTGCAGCTGCTGTTCGGACCTGTGGCCTCTAGGCCTGGACTTCATTGTGGCTGGATAACAACGTGAACTGGGAAGTGGCTCACCTCCAGCTGGCCTCGGGTATGTCACCCCTGCCAGCACCGAGGGATATAGGTCACCTGACAGAGTAGGGGAAACTGCTTTCACGAGCAGTGCACACCAAATAACGACTAGGCTGGAGACTGTAGTTAACAGTAGGCTATAAAAGAGTCGCACACGTTGAAGTCCATAAAAGATCTCATGCCCCTTCCTAAACTCTACCATTGGTAAATAACTAAATGATTTTAGTTAGACATATCCCAACAGTTTAAACGTTTTATTTTAGGAGGAGGTTCTTTTTTTCAAATCTCATCAATCATCATCCAGTCAAATTCCTGCGTCATGCGTCGGCATTTAGCACCGTTCCGCCCCGCAGAACGCGCAGCGCGCTCTGAGAAACTACAGTACAGTATCCACATACATGACGTGCACATGTGTCACTGTCTGGACTTAAACACGACAGGGTAATGATGATAACGTGACAGCCACATCAAACAGACAGAATGTTGCTTCACGTGAACGCTCAGAGAAATTGATAAGTTATTGTGGTGCATCCATGAACAGGAGTGCATTGTAGCCGGTGCTAAATCGTCACCTCGGCACAAGCAGTAGCCTATATTTGGAGTATAAAGGCGGGATCGTGCGCATAATAAGGCTTATACTGGCAGACTGCCTTCAGGGAGAGCTGCCGCTTGGTTTGCACCTTTATCTAAATCCTCTCCTTAGTGAGCTCCAGTGAGCCCGGCGGCTGGTGCGTGTGTGTGTGTGTGTGTGTTTGTGTGTGTGTGTGTGTGTGTGTGTGAGAGAGAGAGAGAGAGACTGCACTGCAGAGGGCTTCTCCAGCTCCTCTCGCAATGATTGAGCTCATGAACAAATAGTCTAATAAAGCACACATGTCCAGTCCACCGACATTATTCCACCGGCTATTTGCGGGTCTTTGAAGACCGTTTTCTCTGACATCTCACCATAAGCATCGTTTAACTCGTGTCTAAACATCTAGATTCTGACTTTTTAACTGTGCGGTCTACACGTAAGTAGTTACTTCAATTGAAAGGGCCGAACTTTGACGAGCCCCGCGTAGAACATCTGACAGAAACCGGCTTACCTTCAACTCGATTCCAAAAAATGTCTCTTGTTAGTCAACGAGGGGGGCTTTGGACATCACAGCTCCAGGTCAACAATGAGCAGAACACCTTGCGATAAAGCGAGCCACTAATAGACAGCAACTCGGCAGCATCACCCATTCAGCCAAACGGTCCGGTTTAAAATCCCAATTGGAACGGAACAGTCCCTTTTGAAGAAGTGCGCCAACCTCTCTCCTACACGCAGATGTCACTTGCGCGCTCGGAAACCAGAATGATGGATAGAAAGATTGAAAAACATAAGTTGCCGAATCAAAAAAGGCATGTGCTTGACAACACTATAGCTGTCAATTGAGGGACCAACATTAGTGACAGCAGACTTTTACAATCGAATCCTAATCCGGGCCGGTGCTGCTGGACCTCCCCAGCCGCTCCTGTTGGTGCGCATCCAACTCGCCGCTGTAGAGATGGCGAAAAGAAATATATGGATATAAGGGCCAAATCCAATGGGGGTTTCCTCCACTGCTCCGCTCTGTAGTTGCAAATGCACACGACGCGCAGTACCTCTCTCTCTCTCTCTCCTCTCTGTGTTTGCTCTGTCTCTCCTCTTCTCCCCGGTCCTAGTGCACCACACACCGTCCTCTGCGGGGCCCAACACGCGCTGTATCTGCACTCATCGATTTGACGCTGAAATGGTGGCGGAGCGGAGAGAATTCCTGCAGACGCGTGCGACTCAAGTGGAGGCTGAGAGAAGGTGGAGCGGACAACTATGGATTCTACTCACAGAATCACGAAATGCTGCTCTATGGCACGAGGATGATGCTGAACAAGTGGCTGTGCTGGATTCCACAAGCAGATGTAAAATGTTAGAAATTCCTGTTGAACTTAAACATTGTTCCGCTTTGGTTTGATGCAACATGAAGTAGCTCATGTTTGAACGTATCCCGTTATAAAGAAACACCCTCAACCTACCATAACACTGCACAATGAAATATAAAACGATTCACCCTGTGGCAGGAATTCAGAATTTGTGGGTTGGATTTCAATTATTTCTTTAGAGTAAGTTTTTTTTAAAATATATAAATATATATGATAAAAGTAGTAGTGTATTATAGAAAATATACAGACTGTTTGTTGTTGTTTAATTTAGAAACACATGCAACAACATGCACTGCACCGTTACCCCAGCGACATGTTTGAATGGCCATCAACATTTCTTTGAGGAGAACAGTGGAAGAAAAAATCTGTACGTTTTACTGCCAATGAAAGGCACAAAAAAAGATGTCCAATGTTTCTCCTGCAAGTGAAACTACATTTTGTTTTATTGGCACATTTTGAAGCATCTTCCGGCGTTGTAAAGAATGCATGAATGCACACATGGGTAAAAGTATAACAACACCATACATTTGGATTAATTTACCACACAGCAGCCTGGTGCCCTGAAGTTCATTGTGTGTTGCTTAATGAAATCACTGCATCACTTCATTGTATTAAACATGTCGTGAATGAAGACCTGATAACTGTTGGATAAATACACAGGCTCCAACTGTGACAAAGCTCTGATCCTCGTCTTTAAAAAGTCTCACCTGGTCAATCAGTTGAACAGACAGTTGATATCTTACATCACATATATTAGTGAGCAATAGAAACTGCTGCCAGATCATAGGATCCATCGCCTCTCCCTCCTACTCATGATGTTTTTACTGCTGCTGCGGTGCTGTCCATCCAGACGCCTTCTGTTCAGTAAACGACACATCAGCCTCTCTGATAGTCTTGACAAAACTTGAGTCATTAAAACATGGTGGGAAACCTTCATAAGACTTACATTTAAAATAAGCAATCATTTGAATGGTAAAATTCTGTGCCACTTCGTTGTCAAACTCAAACCAATATTAAAATATATAATTTTTTGAAAAAAAACATTTTCTTAATATTTTTGTGAGTTGAAATTTATTGTTTTTTTTATTAATTCAAGTGTTTTCAGTCGACATGTCAATAATTTTATACAATGAAAAAAACAGACCAAAAGACAGGAGACCACACATTTTAAATTTAATCAAACCATTTGTGGTTTCATGCAGTTGATTTTGCGTGACTTTAAATCACTCTAAGTTAAATTATTTTGTGAAGAAAGGTAAACGTATATAAAGAACGGTGTATAGTGTTGATTGAAAACCAAAGCACACATACCTTTCTCAGCAAGATGAATTTGAGATATTTGGGAGTTCCCAACTCATTAGAATTAATCTTGTCCCATACTTTTGTTTGCATTTGAGCCCAGACCCACAAATGGGGCAGATATTGGACCAATCACAGAGCAGCATTGTAGATTGGGCAGAAGCCAGGACAAAGATGGCAACACCAATAGACATACTTCATCTATTGTTGCAGAAATATAGCAGGGCTTTGAGCATTTGTGAATGGGGCATATGTCTGGACTTTTCTCTCAACTGTTCCAGTGAAAGTTTGATTTGCTCTGCTTTTATAACATAATACCCTTTTCTGATCACTTTCAGCCAGAAGCAATCCCAGATTGATGAAGTGTAGAACTCAAATCAACTACTACAGCTACACATGTCAGCTTGGTTACTGCAAAGTTAAGATCTACCTGATACTAACCATAGTAAAACATGATGGCTGTGGCTACAGCTACTCCTGATGCCTGCTCAGAGCATGTTCAAATACAGGGATACATCCAGGTAACAGAAGCAGCCCAACAGAAAATAGGACTCTGGCTCCTCTCTCTGGCACATGCAGCGCCAGCTGGTGACAACACGTTTGGATGAATCACTACTCATCAAAAACATCTAATTCCAACACATCCTGGTTTACTTGGCTCTGGTTTTGGTGTAGTTTCATTTCTGGATAGAAAGGGGAATTATTGTCCTGTATGTATAAAAAGCTATAGCGAATCACAAGCTGTACTTTCTGTTAGCAAAGAAACAGCATAGATAGAATGGGGGAGGTTACAGCAAAAAGAAAAAAATGTGTCCCATTGTGTTGGAAAAAAACACAACAAAGCAATGCATACAACTAAGGACTGCAGTCTGGAGACCAAGCCTACACACTACCTTTTAGAATTGGTAGGAGATAGAAATCAAGAATGCACAAGTGATAGCATGATTCCAACATGTCAAACAAAGGGAAATCTTTACTAAATGTTGATGTTGTTGTTTATATCCGCACTTGGGGCAATATGCTTAAGATACCTAATACTTGACTACAACACAAGCGCTACACTCTTAGTTCGATCCGACTTTTTTATTGTTTCCTCATTACCACTCCTTGAAGTCACATGTCCAGACCTCACCCTTTTTCTTTCAAAACATTGCCTAAGGATATCTTTGCTCATATTGATCTTGATTGAGAGTTGAAGTTTAAGAATCAGATCAATAATTTATCCTGATATCTCACAGCTCCTTTCTCTTCTTTTTTCTGCTTAACAATATCAATCTTGTCTTCTTTCTTTATCCTTGTCATTTGTCCGACTTTGCTCGTGATCCATCTTTGTGTTGCACACATACAAACATGCACTCGTTTTCACACCCTCCTGTGATGGTAAGCAGATGTTTCCCAGAGCGTGCTGAATGATACATGCCCATTGCTTTATTGCAAGTCTATGAAATCCGCAGGTTATGGGTGCCAAGCCGTTTCCATAGTGGATGCCAAGTGGTTGCTGTGACGGCAGGTTCTGACCTTCCCATAATTGCAGAGATGATGCTATTTATCCTCTTCATGGTGTACACATCTGTGCCTATGCGACAGTACCAGCAGCACAAGCTCCAAGCCCACATCTTAACAAAGGACCCTAGTATCTTAGCTCTGCAAGGTAACAGTGCTTGATATGCCATATATCCAACAATTCAGAAGTTGACAAAACACACATAGATAATCAATCCAGGATGCTTGGATAAATTGCAATTTAATTACAAGGATATAAGGTTATTCTTTATTGTGCAGCATATAACCAAGCCAATTAGCATCCAAATACCATGCTTGTCTTGGTGGGATAAAGCAAGTTGCAAACTGTACTGCTAAATTTCATATTTTTCTGCCAGTGCATTTCCCCGACTTGCTAATGTGCTTAGTACTGGAAGCAACATTTATCGAATTGTGCAGTTGGAATTTTAAGCATGCGGAGTAGTACTAAATATTTCAACAGGGAACTAGATTACTCCCTCTGCAGTGCCTCAACAAATCATCTCGAAATGATCACAGATTTAAGTGTCCAGACGGTGTTCTTAAACAATTAAAAAGGCAAAATATGGTCTTGTAGGATTTTTTGTAAAATAAATGGACAATCTTAATTTAAAAAAAGAACATCTACAGTATATTGAAAATGTAATATATTGGTTTGCAAATCAGTAGAACATAAATTGAGGGGGCCTTTGTCCGAACCGTTTGGCAGAAAAGGTAATGATAATGGCTTGCCTTGATTCGACAACTCTGGGGTTTGGCAAGGCTAAATCGCCTTGAGCTACGCATGTATTTTGACACTGTTTGGTCAATTCTAATAATAATAGTGTTTTCAAAACAACCTTGTCAGTGTAGCAGTAAAGGTATTGTCACAAATGCAGTATAAAAAGCACTGTTTCAACACTTGATGATACATTTGAACTAGGGGTCGGACAAAAAATTAAATCCACGAGACAATACTATTTCACCCTGGAGAGACACAGAGACCACGAGAAAGGACTGTTTAGCAAGCTTTATTCGTGGGTTATTTGGCGCTCAGACCCCGGCGGAAGACGTTGCGATCATGGGCACTCCATGATCTATTTGAATTAGATGTCTCCCCCCGGAGCCTGGAGACTGGTGGTGGTAGATGTGAAGAGAAGGTAGAGGATGAGGGGAATGCAGAGGAGGAGCTGGGGAGGTAGTGGGTCGCAGTACAGTTTGAAGCGGCCGAGCCATCTGCCTCAGGGCTTTAATGTGACCGCCTGGTACTGATTGGGAGCGGGGAGGAGTGACTTGGGAGCGTTGATTGGGGATGAGGAGCAGGTAGGAGGGCCATGGTGCAGACGCCCCCTGACCTTTCACCCTACTTCTTTGGCCGGGAAAAACTGCATAACCTCTTTGGGATTAGCGCAGAAACCTGGAAGAGTCCATGGTGAAGTGAGGGATCTGACTCTCACAGACGGACAGGCGGGCGCCGCTTGAGTGCGATGATGGGGCTGGGGAGAGGGGTCCTTCCATGGTGGCCTTGACGTAGATGGGTGGAGTCAGGTCTTCCAGGCTGAATTTACGCAGGCTTCATGTGTGATATTGTGTGTTCAATTTATTGCACTTTTCATAGCATAACATATTTTGTATGGATTATGATTAGTAAAAGCACTGGCTTCACGGCAAATTATCATATTTATTGCATATTCTGGTATCTCATGTGACCTAACCTACATGGGGTCAAATTAATAAAGACAATCATCACAAGATCATTCTCCAGACAGACGATAATCTCCTGCTATTTTGATTTGATCCTATTCCTGCTATTAACTGCTTTGACTAGGTATATATTATACTTTTATGTTTTTATGACTTCTTCTTAGTTTTCAAATGGATCTTCAGAAATTCTTCTTCTCCTGTACTTCAATATCTGATCAGCCTCCTTCCCTAAAGGACCCTTATGAAGCAATAACATTTGTGTTTTCTCCTGAAAAAACTGTTTTCATTTGAACATTAATATGATAATAATAATGTCTTAATATACTATCTATAATACGCTTTAAAGGCTTATCACATCCCTCCAAGCGCTACTCTGTTGTCATTATTTTTCATCCCATACACAGTGGTGATAAGCAACTATTGTAGCCACAGCTACCCTGGGGCAGAGATTTTGCTAAATAACAATATAATGTTAGTTATATGATTGAAAAAAGTTTATTAAAATACAATAAATAACAAAAGAGGGGGGAAAATCTGGATTTAAAAGTGATATTTTGGAAAGACATAACCGATTATCAGTGTTGACACATGTGATCTTTGTTTTAATTGCCTTTATACTAGGGCCCCATAAATGGACGTCATTGCTAACGTAAATGAAGGTACAATATTACAAAACCCACTGTCAAATCAAGTCAAAGCAGTGAACATCATTAAGTTATCACTCACTCATCAACATCATTAGACTGTCTCATTACAGCTCTCACGTCCAACCTTGAATTATAGATCAAGCAGCCAATCAGAGCCGTCGTCATCAGGGGACATTTCCTATTATTCCCAACTGAGTTTTTTCTTTTTAATCAAAAGACTGGAGCTGGATCAGCATTTTACAAAGAGAAAGCTAAGGTGGTATAGAGAAATCTCCCTTCATCTCACGTGAAGTGTGAACAGTGCACAGTTGGATTGTTGAAAAATACATAGTATCAAGGGGTGATTTGAAAAGTTAAGTAAGACAGGAAAATGGACCCTCGAAAGATTTAAATGGTGGATTGGACATAAGCAGTCAAGTTAAATGGAATGTCTAAAAAGCATTTTTAGAATAGAAGGTTACTTTCCAAGTATATAATGACAAATTGTGCATAAACAAAAGCCTCCTGTCCGTCCCTCCCTATCGCCCCTAGTATTCATTAACATAGAAATTGACGAGCAGCAATTGAAGCTCTAAAGCAAAGTTCGGAACACAAGGTCGGCCAAGAGTCAGTCATTAAGCCAGTCCTTAAATTCACTGCCAATCTACTCATACATAGATTGGTCAGACTCATCCTAAGTGAAGGAAAACAGATGAAAGACTAAATCTATGGTGGCTTTGTACACAATGTCACAATACACAGCGTGTTAAAGATGCACTGGTGAGGGGTACACCACCTTCTGTCTCCATAGAGATATAATGTGCTTTGCCTGGAATATCCCACTGTATGACATTAAACATATCCATCTCATGGAGACAAGCAGGTGACATCACCAGACCACAAGTCAGATCTGTGGAGAGGCAGCCCTCTTTCCATTAACTACAAACCATTCTACTCTCCATGTGAGTTCACCTCATTCATTTTGGCTGCTGTTTACGTTCCACCAAGCACAAACGTGCAGGAGGCACAGCACACGCTCACGGACCAGATTTTGAGTGTGAAGCGGACCTTCCCAAACTCTTTGTGTATTATTTTGGGCTATTTTAACAAGGGGAATCTTAGCCACGATCTACCAAAGCACAGACAGTTTATTAGAGTCCCGACTGAAGAGCAGAACACGCTGGATCACTGTCACATAACAGTAAGTAATGCATTTCGTGCTGTGGCCGGCGCTGCTTTGGGCTTTTCAGATCAAGTCATGATTCCTCTGATCCCCACGTAGAGACAGAGGCTGAAGCTCTCCAAACCTGTAGTGAGGACATCTAAGAAGTGGACAAATGAGGCAGACTGGGAGGTTTTCAGAGCTGCCACAGATAGTTTGGATGAGAACACGGACACTGTGACGTCATACATTCTATTCTGTGAGGACAGCATTATACCAACACACACCAAAGTCACTTTCAATAAAGACAAACCCTCGTTCCTACAGAAACTGAGGCAGTTAAAGGCGTGAGGGACAATTTTTCGCCGATTTGAGAATTCAAGCAGAAGTGCGCATGCGCACTCCCCCCAGTGCGGAAGCAGAGAAAAGCCTCGTTGCCACACATGCGTTTGTTTATTAGCACGACGGATCGTATCGCATCTCTCGTCTCCCGTAGATTTCAGTCTCTTCTGAGCCAGCTCGAACTGTCTTTCTCTGTTTTAATTTTGTCCCGTACACTGAAATAACTATATTATGATAGATCCATGCGCTTAGACACAGGGAAACATGCTGCTCACCTGGGGACGAGCCAACAGTAGGTGCATCCTATGATTGATATGTGGCAGGACTAATCGGCAGTCCACGCAACCAGGAAATGAGACTCAGATTTGGGCCAAAAAATCGTCCATTCCATCTTTAAGGCAGCAGAAGGAGGCAGCGCACAGGGCCGGTGACAGAGAGCGCTCTAATGATGCGAAGTATGGATTCAGCAGAGAGGTGTCACTGCTAGATCACAGTACAATACGCGTCTGAAGCAGCAGTTCTCCAACAACAACTCTGTGTGGAGAGGGCTCCGGCTTCTCATCAAATACAAGCCCAGAGTCCCCCATGCTGCAAATGACCGGAAACTAGCTGAGCAACTCAACATCTTCTATTCTAGGTTTGAGACTCAAAATCACATCAGCAAGTGTTCAACCTCTTCCATTTAACCCAACCCCTTCCCTGTAACATGTGAGTTCACCATCTGCTGATGACTAACCCCCAACCACAAGTTTGCTCGAATTAAAATGTTTAAAAATTACCTTTAATACAGTTACTGGTCTGTCTTTTCAGATAATGATTTATTTAATGTGCAATCTCCATCTAATGGTTTTAAATCCTTACAATTTCAATAGGCCTTTTTTCAGATAAGATTTAAACTGCAAATCACAACAACATACATTTATATTCAGGAGAGGAGTTGCCAAAAGGAAGATTAATTAGGTATGCTAAAATCGTAATAAGTTCTAATGTATATACTGCACACGACTAACCCTTCGAAAGCTGCCAGAACAGATAAGGACGTGGAAGTGTGAGAGGTACTCTTGAGCAAAAGACTGCAGAAGTGACACCCTTCTTGTGCTGTTTAGGTTACAAGCATTAGGCAAGGCAAGTTTATTTGTAGAGCACAATTCGTACACAAGGTAATTCACAATGCTTTATACAACACCAGTGAGCAGACCGTTACAGTAGTCTAACCTACCGGAGACAAATGCACGGACTCTCCAAGTCTGGTTTAGAAACTATAGGCCATGTTTTTGCCCCCGGTCTCAGCGTTAACTTGGCCGCTGCGGAGCTCATTTCCTGACATATTGCGTTGGTGCAATTGATGACAGCACAGGGCATGGAATTCTAAAAAAGAGGTGTGTTCATGACAAAATATGAGATGGAATGAAGCAAATTGAGGGCGTGGAGGGGGGAATCTGTGAATGGCCAGAATCGTAACTAATTAACTTTAAAACGAGTGCACTGGAGTCATGTCAATATCCCCTTATGGATGAGATAATCATAATATAACAACCTTCATGTGTAAAATTCCTCAACCTCAATGTGCAAATTCAAAATTTACGTGGTTATTTTTTTTTCTGCCAATCACGTAAACATTGCGGCTCTTAAAGCTCGTTGCTGGACACTACCACCTCCGGCGTTGGGCACATGGTACTGCGTGGTCCGGGCCAGACATTGCACTCTTGCATGTGCTCAACTTAGAGAGGACCGTCTATTTGGGAAACCGGATAAATCCCCACCGTCCCATTTACCCAAAATCCTTGTCCCAGTCTGCGTAAAACTAGGACAGTCTGACAACACGAGATCCGCATGTACGATCAGACAAAGCTGACCACAGTGTGCGCTCCGTTCTCGCTCCGTTCTGTGCGTACTGGTGCAGTGCCGAAATGCACGAGTCATGCAGACCTTGTTGTCCTGGGTTGTTAGTCCGGTTAAATTGGCACAAGCCCATCTTGAGGACATACGCTCCGATCACGGGGGAAACTGGGACTAAGCTCGCAGCAGGGCAAGTGCCACATGGTTACGCACAAGAAGTCCGTGCACACATCTCTGTCTGTAAACTCTCCACGCTGGGGGACAACCATCACTGGAGGCTCAGAGGCCTGGCACTGGGACTAATGCGGGTCATTGCAGCAGTCTGGGGGTGTGCGCTTCTGGATCATCTGCTCCTGTGGCTCTGCTGCTGCCTGCCCTTGTTTATGGAGCACAATTCAAGTTTATAAGCAGATATGTGCGCGTGGACTGAGGAGCATTCTGCACCTTTAGGTTCTGGGTTTAGTCTGTGCACAAGAATTAAGTAAAGAAACAAAGCTCCGCTACGCTTGTTTTATTTTTTCAATTTTGAGAACAAATTGAAAAATGGAAAATCAAACAATGTTACTGCGAACTTCTTTCATTGCCTGTTTATGACTACAAACATCTCCTACACAGATAGTGCTTTTGAATGCCACAGTTATCAGTCATTGGATAAAACACTATCACTATATGGACAGGCACTATCCCACTCCAGCCTCCAGTAAACAAGTACAGCCTCTTTACACCAGTGTTAAGATTGGGAAGGTAGCAAAATAGCACCCTGGAACTGCTCCAAGGAAAATCTTCCGCTAACGTTCAGTCCGGGGGCACAGAACCTTTGATTTTGGAAATGTTTTTAGATGGTAAAAAGCTGCTATTGTTATTGATTTGATGTGGCTGTTTAAGTTCCAGTCTTTATTACCCCCAGATTTCTAACTTGATTTGTGAGTTTTATAGCAAGAGACTGGTGGTGACTGCTAACACTTTCTCTTTATTTTTGTGGACCAAAGACGATGACTTCAGCTGGAGAAAGTTGTGACAGAGTGAATCCACTGGTCCATATTCACCTGCCGTCAGTGAAACACCAGGCGCAGCTACTCTTAAATGGAGCCGGCGCACTCGGCCCTGACTTTAGATACTACATTGGGTGTAGCTAAGCCCAACTTTGAGAGGTTACTTAACTTACGACCTGCTGGTTGACACGGCTCTTGGACATAATGACCACTGTCAGCAAAAGTGCTCAGAATCATGGCATCTTTTATTATGATACACTATTTTAGTAAACCTTTTTTGTAAACTATGGACCAATAGACATGCCATAATCACTTGTGTTGTGTGAAATGTCTGGGTCCTGGGCTGAGAAGGACAGATCGAGAGCAGTGTTAGCCCCTAGTGACAAAGGGAAGGAAAATGTCGCCACTTCATCATTCGCCTGTGAATTATTTCGCTTGAATTTGTTTGATGACTAACGATGCACTGATTGATATTGCTCCTCGGCTAAGTGCTTTAAATTGATTACCATAGGCAGGGAGAAATAAACATAAGCATTAAATCATCTTTGTAAATTCCTTTGGGTGAAGAAAGCTTAAAAGGGGGGATGGAATGGAGACATTTTCAAGTACAAAGCATGAAGTATTTGATGGAGTTTCGAATCTGCGGCACAAATTAGATTCTTGGATTGGGCAGATGGGTGGGCTCTAAACAAACTGCAAACATAGCTATTACTGCCACTGCAATGTTGTAAAGCTTAACACATAGAAAAGAAAAACATGTATGTAGTGTAATTGTACTCCTCATCATTACAGTAAAACATAAATAAGTTAAAACGTTGATATAGGCTCTTTGAAATGTTACTAAAGTTGAGGTATCTCCTTACTTTCCACTTTTCTAAGACACTGTAAAGTCCTTGTATTCGTGGGTTGAAATTCTGAAGTGGGTGTGTCATTAGCAGTAAGCTGATCTGCTGCTGTATGCTCCCTGTGTGACAGCTCACAGATTAGTATGAAGGATGTTGTTCATTTGTTAAGTGCTGATACTAATCCAATCCTCCAGGTTACATGGAAACAGTCTGTCTTCATCTGGACCTGCAGGCTGTCTCCTCAGGACCACCGCTGACACATATTCAAACCAGGAGCTCTCTCTAACTTAACACTTACCCACATCTGTGCAGCAGCTGAACACATAATATGACAGTAATGCTCTGAAGACAAAAATCTTTCATTCTTTGATTAAAAGTCAATTTAGAAAGAGGAGGGCTGGGTGTACAGTAGCATTGGAGAAAATCAGGGCCTTGACTTGGAATATGCTTTTAGTAAAAAAAAAATTTAAAAAAAAGGATTAACAGTTAAATGTACTTAAATAAAACAAGGTTTGACATAAATGTCTAAGCTACATAAATAGTCCAAGATCAACTAGAAAATCTGCAATGGCTGAAGCCATTGCTGGAGTGTCTGCGTCTCCCCCCCTCTCCCTCCCTCCCTCTCTCTCTCTCTCTCGCTCGACTGGCTCCATCACGATAACTACTAAAGAATAAAGCCTAAAGAATAAAGTCTACCTCTCCCCCTCTCTCCCTCTCTCTCTCTCCCTCTCTTCTCTTCTTAAATATATGCATGTATATGAATACATTATTTTCAAAGGAGACTATGAATGAAACAAATCAGGCTGAGAAATAGATTTTCAAAGTTAGGGGCCAGGGGGGCCCCCTATCTAAAAAAATGAGGTGCCCCCCAGCAATTTCAGGGGCCCACAAGCGCGCACGGCATCGCGGCGTCATAAGAACAAGATACATTTGTTGTTTTAAACCTCGTTATTAGCATGTAAAACAATTTAAAGTACTTTTATCTTTTATTTGATATGAAGAGCACAAATACTGAATCATATAAACCAGAGATCATGATCTTTCAATACTGTATAATTCAATATAATAATGTTTCTTAGATACAAAATAAATACTGTTTACAGCATTTGACACAAGGAGATCTTGTGGAATATATAAAATCATAGCCTACAAAATAAACTACTAACATAATATATACACTGCCCCGATGCTAACAACTCCAAAGGGGGCGGGGCCCTTGGGGCCCTTGGATACTTCCACATTGACACAGCTTTTGCTGCAAACAACTTTAAAAAGACTGAATTGTGGACTGAGTAGATTGACGCCCGCCAACCTAGATATCACTTTTGGGACTAAATTAGACCGGGCATTTCCGAGTACATCCGAACACCGATTCACGCAAATTAGATCACGGACACCGCTCGGCTACTGAGAAGCGAGAATACTGCGAAGTGGCATGTCTGTCAAAACGAAACTTACAAATTACTAGTTAAATCTTGTTTTTTTCGAGGAATTTCGATACAGGGACACGGCGGGCCCCCTCCTAATCTAAACCCCGGGCCCGCCGGCGATTTGAGGGCCTACAGGCCCTGGGCCCCCGTCTATTTCGCAGCCTGCATATGCAGGCAACCGAACCCGATTATATGGATAAATTGTTGCAAGAATAAATGTTAAAAATAACTCTCTATTGTCTCTGAGAGAAAGAGTCATATGAACTATGGTACATTTACAATTATGTGCAAACAACTGGAGGTGGTTCATAAACAATTATTTAACATATACGCAGGCCATTGGAAGGGTTAGTAAAGTTAGTGAAGTTCTTGAAGTGCCACAGCCCTCCTCCACAGAGTGGCCCACGCAGAGAAGCCTCACACTGACACCATGTAAGTGAAGACAATGAGGAAGAGGAGGAGGAGGACATTGATGAAGAGGTGCTGGAAAGATGATAGATAAAAGTATGCATATGAAACTGCATCTTCACAGTTCATATATTTTATTCTGCAGGGATAATGGAGCTATTCAAAGACGCCTACTGCATAACATTGTATGCAATATGTATGGTATATAGAGAGAAAGCATATAAAAGTGTCTCTATGAAATTATAGGAAATCAAAGCTTAACACTGGGAGGTCTGCAAATAGCAATACAGTACAATGAGTTAAGAAAAAAACATAACTTTGGCCTGTGAGCCTTGTTGACTCTGTTTAGATGTGACAAGTTAGTTTGAGATCTAAGACTGACGTCCAAGACCTAAGCTATTGGTGTACATGTCACTTTAGTTTTTTCTGCATTTGTACTTTATGGTTTCGTTGATTGTATCGATTTTCATCTGATGAATGTGTTATTACGATTGTATTTCATTATGACTTCGCACCCTAGCCCTACGTGCCCTAGAGAAATCTCCCATGAAGGGACAATAAAATGGGAGAATACTTTATTCGATGAAGATCAAAAAATGACACAGCCTGGAATTTATAATTTTTTTGTAAAATTCCCAAAGGTTTTCAATGTGATATAGAGCAGGGCTTTTGGAATTCCCTTGCAAAGTCAAACTGGGCACAACTTTGTGACACAGCTCTGAACTTTTTTCGCATTCTATTTAATTTTTTACAGTATTTTGTGCTTTTTTTCTTATTAAAGCCCATAAGTGCCAGTGTGGGTCCTTAGACAGCCTACCTCATACCATGATGAGAGGAAATTAAATGAAGGACATGCCGGCTCAGACGTCGCCCGGCCAAACAAGGTCTGCGTCAGGTGCTGGTGAACCAGAGCACCTTGATGACAAATGCCCATTACAGAAGCAGGTACTCTCAGAAAGTTTTCTAGAGGATGTGAATGTAGCATTGACAGCTATCCCTATGACAACCATCACTGAAACCAATGAGCTGATACACAACTCAAGCAGCAGTGATCCTTGAGACACCCGCAACCCCAAAAGGGAACAAGTGGTAGAAAATGAATGAATGAATATATATATACACTTATATACATATATATATATATATATATATATATATATATATATATATATATATATATATATATATATATATATATATATATATATATATATATATATATATATATATATAGCATGTAATTATCACAACATCTATGAGGCTAACATCTATCAGCCCTATACATTTGAACATGTCTAAAGCTGTGTAAAGTGTTTACCGAGGGCAGGAGTCATGGATTCAGTATTCCAACAGAAAACATTGTCTCCGCAGAGCCATAAAAATAGGTCATGCTCTGTACTCTGATCTACTGTGTTACATAAAATACACTCCGCTTTGAACAAAATGCATGCTTTTTCTCCTCCTTTTCTCACCAAGATAGATGTGAGCACACACACTGACTGCGAAGGCACATGTGGAGAGATGTGATCATTAATGAGAGCGGGATCTGACAAAGACATTGTGAACATTTTAGTATGGCTTGACTTTAAAAGTAGTGCCACCTATAAATCTGCATTAGAAATTCTCCTCCACCGCTGTTTGTATTGAAGTCATGATGTCTTTTAACTCACCTGTGGCTTACGGACTAATGAAAAACATAATTGGACCTAATGCTATTGTTTATTTTAGATGAAAATGTTTGAGATGAGAGCCCAGCTTAGTAGCACTGCAAAAAGATCATCTGCACCTCTCAACCTTTGGTATTGATTGTGTAACGACATGACGCCCATTGACTGCCAACACAGTGATAAACAAACACAGTTTGATCACTACTCAAACCGAGACTCGCCTTTTCAGTTCACCCCTCGGCACTTGGGGTACAGCAGGTTTTTCAATAGAACACTTTTTTAACTTAAGGGTGTGTTTTCCTCACCCCGAGCACTTGTAAGTGTCAAACTTTCCATTTTTTTATTCCCATCTAGTCCAGGGTCTTTCAAATAGGTTGTTTTTCAAATGAAGTACAAATGCAATTTTTTGTTATAATTTGGGTCCAGTCCTTGAATGACGGTACAGTTTGAGTCATCCATTTTCCTGTGGGAAGGCGTATCCAAAGCTATCCATTAAATGTGTCCACACCCGGGTTTTGAGGCCCAAATACATAGTTCTTAAATCAGGTGGGATAATGGCATTTTTTTTTTACCTAGGAAATGAAATAATTTCTCTTTTTGGATCAGTCCGTGGTCCGTTTTTAGCATGAACTCTTTTTTGTTGTTGTTGCATTTTCCATTGTGTTCTGTGGTTATGTGTTGTGTTCAAACAGAGAGATGTGTAACATGGTTAATAAAATGGCATCTGAAAAATTATGAATAGCATCTTTCAATGTCAATGCCATATTTAGTCCAATTAACTACTACTCAAAGATATCAAGACATCAAAGATGTATTGAGTTTGATTATATTAGACTTTATTAGTCAAACATTAGAGGGGAGAAGCTATATTGATCTCAAGCAGAAAAGCCATTGAATGGAGATTTGAACACAAAGATAAAGATGGCATATTTGTACTGGTCAAAGGAACTATCAATTTATGTATTTACTTTGATAAATGTAAATCCCCAGGAAGCGACGCTATGGATCTGATTGCAAACCACTCGGATGAAACCCTTGTCAGTGGCGGCAACTGGAATGTATATATATATATATATATATATATATATATATATATATATATATATATATATATCTCAAACAATATTTAATATTTAATTCCACTTGCAAACTGTTCATTGCTTTTTCTTTTTCTCACTCCCTTCTATCCCTGAGGACCTGTGGACCCAGATGCTCCTCTCCTGGTGAAGCGGTCTCTACCCCGTATGGACGGTGCTTCATCTGCCTGGAAGATCTGGTTCTCCTCCTGAAGATCTGGTTCTCCTCCTGAAGAACTGGTTCTCCTCCTAAAGTGGGTCCAGCTCCACTGTCTCCCTCGCGTCCGTCTGTAGGAGTCAGATCTCTCCTTCACTATGGAACTCCTCTAGGTTTCTACTTTTTCCCAAGGAGGTTTTTTGTACTTTTTCCTGGCCGAGAAGGAGGGTCTAAGGACAGAGGACTCTGGAACATCGTCCCTCGCCCCCACGGACATTGCTTAGTAAATTTTTCACTGTCGTCCTCAGAGGCAACTGTTGTTGTGATTTTGGGTGTTACATTTTATATATATATATATATATATATATATATATATATATATATATATATATATATATATATATATATACATACATACATACATACATACATACATACATACATACATACATACATACATATATATATATATATATATATATATATATATATATATATATGTATGTATGTATGTATGTATGTACACGAGTTGGCCACTGTCCAGGGTGTACCCCGCCTAAGGCCCAAATTCACTGGGATAGGCTCCAGTCACCCGCGACCCCGAAAGGGAACAAGCGGTAGAAAATGAATGAATGAAAAATTATATCCATTAAAAAAAGGGAAAAAAAACGTAAGGGTTTGGAGGTAAATCATGCCATGCGTTTGAGTGTGTTTTGAGCACCTATATCTGCGTGAGTGACTTTGAATTAGTCTTTAGTGAAGATAAAGAAATTCTGGTGTAGATTGTATGTGAATTAGAAAAAATGGGTATACTGGGTTGATCTACCCACCCAGATGTCAATCAGTCTAACATTCTTTAATTTACGGAATTTGCTATTTATTGCTCCCCCAGTGCCAATTGAATTTGATACATCTAATGTAGGTTGAATGTGAAGATTCCAATCGCTGCTACAGATTAGGGTTCCCTCAGAGTGGTTTGCAATCAGGTCCATAATATTAGTACACATTCAATAGAGTAAAAACCTTTCCATTAATAGTACCAGTAACCAGTACACATCTGCCATATTTGTCTTCAAATGCATTCAAAACTTTAAGCTATTCAGTTTGAAATTAATATTGCAACTCCCCTCCCCTGTGTTTTGTATGATGACTAGTAAAAAAATTTAAACAGAATTGGTTCATTTTTGAAGTCAATATTGCTTGAAAGTGTTTCTTGTAAATATATAATGTCTATTTTTTCTTTTCTCATTTTTGTTCATATTTTATTTATCATTTATTTGGTTCGTAACACTTCTGAGGCCAATGGGTTAATTGTATTGATTTTGCTTCTGTTAATGTTATAAAACTCTGGTTGAACATGGCACACAAACACAAGAACTACAGAAACACAAAACAAAGATTAAATGGAAAACAAAAAGGCTCATGCCAAAAACATGTACCGGAATCTGAATTTAAGAGCAACTCTGATAGTTGCCTGAGGATACATTTTGATTCATCACTAAAAAAAACTGTGGCAGTTTTAAAACACTGTTTAGTTCTGTAAATGCTAAAAAGTAAACAGAAACATTAAGAAATGTATACCCACGTTTATGAAACTCACAACAGTGTATAGCTGCACGCTCTCTTCTTTGTGCATCTCACCACAATTTTGATACCTCTGCTGACTCTCTGGGGGCCCCCACCATTACATCTGGGGCCTATACAGTATGCGCCGCTGTGTCCGAGAGAATGAGTGACGAGCATTGGGATGCCTTTCAATAGCAAAAGAGAAAGGACAGAATGTCAAAAAAAAATCCCAGGGGACAAATTAAAACAACGCTGGTTTGATTAAGTCATAAACTGCCTTGCAGATGTATAGTCAGATAATAATAAAATGCATGCGGAATTACATCTTGAAGAGCCAATTTTTCCTGAATCTTCGATAGGCTGACAAAGGAGCTGACATGTTTCTGCATATCTAGTAACATGGTGAGAGGACGGCTGATGTAATGACTTGTAACATGCAATCTGCATATAACATACACAGAGCAGTTGGTTTCAAGGCAGCAGATGAAATACAATGAATCTTGTGCTAGCTGTCAGGGTTATTTATTTGGTCTACCAAACTATTTTCAACATTATAAATACTTTTATTGACTAAAAGTACAAATACGTACATTACAGAAAATCCCTCAACAAAACCACATGGTGAGATACATTGATACTATATGTGCTGTAGAGGAACCTAACAGCTTCTGCTCACAGGCACAGCGGGAGGACATGTACAAAATCAATACAAAGACAAACATGAAGATGGATCATGAATGTAAAGAACTTACAGCACCGGAAATCTATAAATTCTTGTAAAAGACCAAAGGCAGCACAAGAGAACACACAGCAAATTAATGGTGGAAAATGTAGTTACTGTCAAAATAGCATTATGGGGAGGGTGGTAGCTGCCATAAAAGCAATACAATCTGAACTAATTAAAATTTTAATCTGTCATATTTCTAAAAAAAAACTAGACAAAGTATAATTGAAAGGGCATTGACAGGTGGATTAGAGAAACGCATTGTCCATACATGTCATAGTAGAAAAAGGTTCAGTTGTTGTCATCTGGACAAGACGTTTCGACTCTAATCCAAGAGTCATTGTCAATTTGCGAATTTAGACCGGGAACTCAGATATTTATTATATTCTGTGGCCCTTCTGAAGTAGAAGAAAAGGTTGTTTTGTGGAAACTTACCCTCTTGTTTTCTATCAAGCTAGCCTCTTGTTTACCTTTTGTCCCAGTCTCTCTCTTTCTCTTCCCTGAGAAGAGGGCATCCGAATGCCCTATATGTCTACCTTTCCAGGGATTCAAAATTCCATTATAAACCACAGGAAGATTGAACCTTAACCCTCCAATCCTTGAATTCTCATTTTTCTCTAAATCAGCCTTAATTATAGGAAATTATGAAACACTACTCAAACAATTTTGTGTGGGGATAGTTCCAATTCCTTAACCAATGGAAAGTCCTTCATGTACACAGGATATTAGGTAGAAGTACCGATTATTTTGTGAATCACACATAAATACTTTTACATGTTAATTGTTAATCCTGCATTTACCCTTGGACTATAAAATATATGATATAGGCAAGGCAAGGCAAGGCAAGTTTATTTGTAGAGCACATTTCATACACAAGGCAATTCAAAGTGCTTCACACAGCAGGAAAAATGCATTCAAATCACAAAGAAATTACAGAAATACAATAAAATTAACTAAATTAAAAATTATCAATCCAACTGATTTTCTAAACTAATAAAATCACAAACAAAAGAGAAGAGTGCAAAGATAAAAATTAACTACAATAAAATTAACTAAATTAAAAATTATCAATCCAACTGATTTTCTAAACTAATAAAATCACAAACAAAAGAGAAG
This sequence comes from Eucyclogobius newberryi, assembly GCF_026437365.1. NCBI lineage: Eukaryota > Metazoa > Chordata > Actinopteri > Gobiiformes > Gobiidae > Eucyclogobius > Eucyclogobius newberryi. Next base: position 19,477,507 of record NW_027315768.1, read on the forward strand.
AGTGCAAAGAAAAAATCCCTTCAGTCATATGCGCAGCTAAACAAAACTGTTTTTAGCTTAGATTTGAACATTGTCAGAGTAGAAGCCTGTCTCACATCTTCAGGAAGACTGTTCCAGATTTTAGCTGCATAAAACTGAAACGCAGATTCCCCATGTTTTGTCCTGACTCTGGCACCAGCAGGAGGCCGGTCCCTGAGGTCCTCAGAGTCCGAGATGGTTCATATGGCACTAACACATCCAAGATGTACTTTGGTGCTAGGCCATGGAGAGACTTGTACACAAGCAGAGCTGCTTTAAAGTCTATTCTCTGAGCCACAGGGAGCCAGTGCAGAGACCTGAGAACAGGACTAATGTGATGGTACTTCCTGGTTCTAGTCAGGACCCGAGCAGCAGCGTTCTGGATGTACTGCAGCTGTTTTACAACTCGTTTGGAGAGGCCAGTGAGCAGGCCGTTACAGTAGTCTAATCTACTGGAGACAAACGCATGGATAAGTCTCTCTAAATCTGGTTTTGACACTATATTTTTGATTTTGGCAATGTTTTTTAGATGGTAAAAAGCTGCTGATGTTATTGATTTGACGTGGCTATTAAAGTTCAAGTCTGAGTCCATTATTACCCCCAGATTTCTAATTTGGTTTGTAGGTTTTAGAGCGAGACTCTGGAGGTGACCGCTAACACTTTCTCTTTGTTTCTGTGGGCCAAAAACGATTATTTCAGTCTTGTCTGAGTTCAGCTGGAGAAAGTTGTTTTGCATCCACAAACTGATCTGTTGGATGCAGTGACAGAGTGAATCTACTGGTCCATAGTCACCTGCCGATAGTGAAACATAGATCTGAGTGTCGTCTGCATAATTGTGATAGGACACATTTTCACTGCGTATCAACTGACCCAACGGCAGCATGTAGAGGTTGAACAGAAGGGGACCCAGGACTGACCCTTGGGGCACTCCACAGGTCAGGGTCATGTGGTCTGAGACACAGCTACCAATTTCAACAAAGTACTTCCTGTCTTCCAGATAGGACCTTAACCAGTTTAGGGCAGTGCCAGTGATGCCCACCCAGTCCTCTAGTCTCTGTAAGAGGATCCCATGATCGACAGTGTCAAAAGCAGCACTCAGATCTAACAGAATTAAGACTGAGGCTTTGCCCGTGTCAGTGTTCAGGCGGATGTCATTTGTCACCTTGACAAGAGCAGTCTCAGTGCTGTGATGAGGTCTAAAACCTGACTGAAAAACATCAAATGAGTTGTTTATTAAGAGGAAAAAATCTGTGAGCTGTTGGTAAACAACCTTTTCAAGGACTTTGCCCCAAAATGGCAGATTAGAGATGGGCAGGTAATGACTCAGTACTGCGGCATCAAGACTGCTCTTCTTTAGGAGAGGCTTTATGACCGCAGTTTTCAAAGACATTGGGAATGTTCCAGATTGAAGCGACATGTTAACTATGTGAGTGAGTGGTGCTAACAAACTGTTCAGCACAGACTTTAGAAATTTGGTGGGTAACACATCAAGGCAGCATGTAGATGAACTCAGACTGGTGATGATCTCATGGACAGTTTTGTCAGTTACTGGTGCAAAGTGAGTTAGCTCTAAGTGTCTTGGTGGTTTTAGGGTAATTTTTTGCATTGTGGGATTTATAGCATTTTTAATGCCCTGAACTTTGTTATTAAAGAATAATGCAAACTCATTACACTTGGATGTGGAAATGAGTTCTAACGGCAGCTGAGCTGGAGGGTTTGTTAATCTGTTTACTGTGGCAAACAGGACACGCGAGTTGTTACTGCAGCTTCCAATTATTTCAGAAAAATATCTTTCCCTAGTTCTACATAAGATTAGGTTGTACATGTTCAGCTTCTCTTTGTAAATCTCTTTTTGAACCTGGAGCTTTGACTTGCGCCATTTCCGTTCGGCCCTGCGGCACTCCCTTTTCTGTGCTCTGACCGAATCATCATTTCTCCACGGCGCCTTCTGCTTATTTTTAACCATTTTAGCCTTTATAGGGGCGATGGTGTCCAGAACATTCAAAACACTAGATGTAACAGAGTTCAACAAATCATTTACATTAGAACATGAGACATTTTCAAAGTTTATCATTTCCATAAACAGTGCACCTGTGCCATCACTTATGTGTCTCCTCTGAACAACTGCAGGACCAACCGGAGGTTTGGGAGAAACAGACAGGTCAAAGAAGACACAGAAATGATCAGACAGAGCAACATCGATCACATTAACATTTGAAATATTTACCCCCTTTGTAATTATGAGATCTAGAGTGTGTCCTTTGCTGTGGGTGGGGCCTCTCACATGCTGAGTAAGACAGGACAGCATCAAGCTCTTTAGCGTTTCTGTCACAAATATTATCAACATGCACATTGAAATCACCTGTAATGACCAAACCATCAAAGTCTGTGCATATGACTGAAAGCATCTCAGTAAAATCATCAATAAAACTTTGGCAGTGCTGGGGAGGCTTGTATAAAACAATGAAGAGAATGGATGGAGACCGTTTTAGCTCCATTTTAAAGGATACATACTCAAATGATGAAAACACCCCAAAAGACAACCTGCGGGTAATTATTTCATCTCTAAAGACAGCACAGACTCCACCCCCTTTTTTGTTTTCTCGTGTTTCAGATTCAAACTTAAAGTTGGGTGGAGCAGATTCTATCAGAACTACATTTCCTGTGTTTTTGTCAAGCCATGTTTCAGTTAAAAACATAAAATCAAGATTATAAGAAGAAATAAAATTATTAATTAAGAGAGATTTGTTACATAAGGATCTGACATTTAGCACAGCAAGTTTCAGTCTAGTTTCAGTGAGACTGGGCTTTATCTTTTCACAGGGAATATGAATCACATTTCTCAGATTGGGCCTGACTCGCATTTTGTTTTTCCATCTCTGTGATGATGTGACTACAGAAATAGCACTAGGGTTGGTTTGATTTTTAATGTGACAATAAGTCCCGGCAACGCTGAGACCCAGTGCATCCTAGCTATGGGAGATACCAGGTGAAAGGCGAGGTTGGATGGGTGGTGGGGCTTTTGTAGCCAAGGAGAGTTTGAGACCAGGTGAGAGGCGAGGGGGGATGGGTGGTGGGGCTTTTGTTGGTGTAGTCGGTACTGACATAGCCCTTGCTATATTGGGCGTGAGTGGAGCCATCTTAATGCCTGATTTGATCAGACTTTCAAAATGGCTGGGAAGGCCCATGGGTGAGAGTGGAGATGAGAAGGAGAATGATGAATCTTTAGTGGGAGTAGATGTTGCAGGGGGAACCCAGGGCTGGTGTGAAGGCAGGGGCAATGACAGGGATGTTGTTGGGCTTGTCACAGATGGGTCCAAGGCCTTTGAAGATTGTTCCTTTGCTGGAGGCGGTGGAGGTGAATGTGGAGCAGCTGGAGCTGAATCCTTTGCTGGTGGTGGTGGAGCAGCTGCTGATGAATCCTTTGGTGGAGGCTGAGGTTGTGGTGCTTTTGATGTTGAAACATTGGCTCGGTCTCTGGCTGATGGAGCAGGAATTCTTCTCTCATTCCTCTCTTCTCTGACTATCTGCTCAGGACCCTGTCCAGGCCCAGTCCAATGCCTCAGAGCGTGGAGCAGGTTCTCTGTCAGCACCCTCACTCCACCTCTGCATAGGTGGGGGCCATTTCTCTTAAACAGGTCCTCTCGTTTCCAGAATAGATAGAAGTTCTCAATATAGTGTAGTCCTCTCGGGGAACACTCTTTGGACAGCCATGTGTTCAGCTGAAGAAGCCGGCTAAACTTGTTTATCCTCCTGTCGATGTTTGGAAGAGGTCCACTTATGAATGTTTTGATTTCCATTTTATCAAGCACGTCGAATAACTTCAAGAAGTCTTTTTTCAAAACTTCAGTCTGTTTCCGCCGCATGTCCACTGCACCCACGTGCACAATCAGCTGTTTAGCTCCTCCATGCTTAGCCATAATATTTGGAAGGAGTGACGTTATCTCAGAAACAGTGGCGCTTGGAAAAGAATGTGTGTTTATCTTTTCATGCGTCACGTGACTTATCGCGCCGTTCCCAACTAAAACAATCTGCGTGACCTTGGCTTGTGGCACAGTTCCTCCTTGCTGTATTTTGGCCACGTCATCTTTCCTTTTTTCATTTAATTCCATCTCTGAAAGTGGTAAAAATCTGTTGGTGAGCTGTATTTTAGGTGACTTCACGTTATCTTTGTATCGTTTAGGCTTTGCTCCAAGTTTGTTCCA
>NW_027315768.1:19484229-19699229 GCF_026437365.1 Eucyclogobius newberryi
GCCTTCTATTCCTGTATTATATCTTTAGATATCTTTAGGTATCAGTGAGAGATCCAGGAGATCCCACACATTTTTATAATAAAATAATCTGAACCTGAGATGACAAGATACGGTACAATATGACCTATTATACAAATCAACTTTTAAAATGCATAATATGTCTTCTTTAACATACGTTGGGACTTTATAGTGCTGTGGAAAAGAAACCCTTAATATTCCAAGCTTTGTTGAATTACAAAACAGGAGGTTTATTCTTTTTTTTATAAGAGATAAGGTTTGGACAGGTCCTGGCAAACCCTGCAGCCACAAACTGCAGCATCTCTGCCTCTACACTACAAAGCTTCATACATGGAATGACTTTTGACACATGAGTTAACTTTACACTTGAAGACAGATACAGATAATTATCAGGTTTCCTTGGTGGAGACTCTGTCAGGTTTATTCACAGTATATTAATATATTGTCTGGTTTCTCCTGCAGAATCTCAGGCTTTAACACAAAAACAAAGATTCCTTTCTTAATCTCATCTCATTGTCTCATCTCTCCACTAGGCCCAGTGGTGCGTCCTCAACTGGTTTATTTGTACTCAGCCTTAGTGTGTGTGTGCGTATGTGCTTTGGTGTGCTTCGGTGTGTGCGTCCGTGTGTGCGTCGGTGTGTGTGTCGGTGTGTGCGTCCGTGTGTGCGTCGGTGTGCGCGTTTGTGTGTTGTTTGGGTCTGGACCAGGGGTCATGGAGCGGTTGGGTGGGAAACTGGGCATGTGGGAATGTTTTAAATGCACTGTAAAGCACTTTGTGTTGTTGTTGTTATTATTATTATTTGTTTTTTTTTTCAGTGATTGTTAATGAACACACCAGATTATGGCCATGGGCTAATTTGCATCCGTTGCTTTACATTCTCTTTTTCATATACTCTCTTTCATTTAACAGCAAACATGGACACTGGAGGCAAGGTGGGTGAAGTTCTAGCTAGCCCAAGGGCACAATGACAGTGCCCTCCTGTGGGACCTGACATTTCAGTGGTCTATCATTCAAGTACAGAACTAACCAGACACATTCCTGCTTAGCTGCCGAGATCTGATGAGACAAGGCATTGACAAGATGGTATGGCCACATCTTATGAATGAAATGTGATTTAAAATCACATTTATGATCATAAAAGAAACATCAATACATTATACATACATTTCTATCACAGTAGTTTTTCTGGAGACTCTAGTGGCTATAAATACAGGTGTCGCTTAGCTGTCTGCTATGCTCCACTGGACAACAACAGTTCAGTGACAGGCGAAGGGACTCAAGACTCATTGTCTGGTTACAATGCATCGGTCAGAATGAGTCAGTGCACAACTATAATGAGATCTGCCCACTACTGCACTAGTTCAGCAAAAGCCCAACTTCTAACTCTGGTGTTGGAATCTAGGACATAAAAAATAATTAACTGGCACTTTTTTTTTCCTCCTTCTTTCATTCATTTATTCATTCATTCTCTGATGCTAGTTCCCGTTAGGGCTCACGGATGACTGGAGCCCATCCCAGTGACTTTGGGCCTTAAGACACAGTGAAACATTCGTTTGCTGATGCTTATAATTTTTGGGAGTGGTTAGCAACTCCCAAATAGCAATTACAGCTTTCAATGCATCTGCGTTTAGCATCTGTTGGCGCAGGTGAATTGGTGTGATCACTGGAGCATTTGAAAGACATCTATCTGTGGTGGCAGTGCGGCGCGACAGGGTGAGGACTCCATGACAAATGCATGTCATTCCATCCAAACAAACACACACGTCCTCCTCACGTTCCAAACACTTCCATCATTATGACAGCACTACTAAACTGCTTTTTTGACAGAGTACATTGATATCTTTTAATGAACATGCACGCACTTTCATTAAACAGGTTTTGTAGCACTTGTCGTAGATGTTTGTGAGCCATTGATCGCAAGGTTAAACGCATACACCGTTTTATTTAAGGTTAAGTTAGATACAAAGTTAAGAGGATTAAAGTACAATGCATTATGTGGACAAAAATGTGTTCAAATGATCTGTGCCAGTGCATAGGAACACATCCATACCTGTAGCTCATTGTGCCTGTTAAACTCTTTGAAATATCTGCTACAGTTACTACTTAAATGGAAAATACCCACGAAGGGGTGGAGAAAGGAACAGTAAGGAACAGTACAGATTAACATTACACGAGGAAATGAGACACAGTATGCCATTTACAAATTCCACTTAATTATATTTTTATGCAACTAAAATCTGGAACAGTCTTCCTGAAAATGTGAGAAAGAATATGCATATGACTTGGATGGATGGATTATCTGCACTTCTTTTTCAAAGTTTCTAATTATTGTTTTATTTGCATCCTCTGTGTATTGGGTGCATATGTTCCTGTCCTGTAAATCACTTTGAATAATAAGTACAAATTGTGCTTGCCTTTTCTATATGTGAATTGTGAAGTTGCAAAAAACTTTACTTTACTGAGTGGGTGAAGGGATAGAAATGGGTAAAGAAGTAAAGAGTGCACATTGAGATCCAAAGTCTCGTACCGTTCCGCAGGCAGAATACTTGTAGTGTCTAACCTTAAATGAAAAAGTTGCGCCCTGTAAGCATAACCGATCTGTGCCGTTTTGACCTAAGCCTCCTTTGCCCCTCGCCTCTGGCTCTCGTTCCTCTGTTCTGTCCAGCGCTGGCTCTGACACCCGGTCTGCCATGTGACCCCGCAGATGGCACTTTGACACTCAGATGTGGAATCAGGTGTTGTTCTGCCCAGTGCTGCATATTTAGTGTCACATTATACGCTATATTAACACACAATGTTTGCTATTCAAGGTAATGTCGAAGTCAAGAGAGCCAGGCTAATGAAGGGAAGAGGCAACAACTTTTGGAAAACATGTTTGCTTTATTCCTCCTGTTCACCTTTCAAGGGCAATGTTTGTAAAAAGTGAAAGACCGGGCAAAATGTCTGTAAACTAAAATGAGTAAACTTCTACTGATCTTCCTGGATTTGATGCTGCACTGTCCTTACATAAAGTGCTATCATAAAATATTTCTATTTTATTAATTCTTAATACAAGCTGTGCCGCAAGTTTTAGAACTGAATCATAACGAATAACAATCCCTTTTTCCATTTTTCATGTGTTTCTTGCAGTCACAAATATCTTTCTACCTTGGAAATAATTTAAATATTTTTTATTATGCGTTCTCGATCTAAAACTGTTTTAGATCGAATTTGAGCATTATTGTCTAGTCACTGGACAATAATGCTCAAATTCCACCTATAGATTTGCGCATGAATATATAAAATGCATATGCAAGGATACAACACAGTAAGGGACAATTCATATTTTAGAGGTAAAAGTGGAGGTGTGATGATATTAAGGCCAACTACGCAGACAGTGTTGACAGCAGGGAGCCTGAACGCAACTCAAATACTGATCACAAGACGGCTAAATACACTGTCACCTACGGCTAACACGCAGATACTATCAAAATGGAAAACATTGTCATTTTCAAATCTGTTAAGGTGTTATTCTGTGCCAAACTAGAGACATCTGAAACAACAAGATTATATTAACATGCAGAATGGCATCACAATTTAAAGTATTTTAGAAGATTTGGTAGGCTTTATTAGACAGGAGAGGACAGGGTGGAATGGGGAATGAGAGGGGGAAAGACATGCAGTAAATCATTTGAACCAGGATTTGAACTCACAACACTGCGACCGGCTGCACTTGGAGCCTGGCATACGTGTGTGGGGACTTAACCACTCGACCAGCAGTATATTTTTATATATGTGGCATTCCAACATTTTGATGTCAAATCTCCCTAACCACAAACACATCTGGGCAATGAAACAAAGGTTTTACTGCCCTTGTCAACAAGTTGCGTATGATTGTTTTCATTCTCAACAAAGGTTGAGCATGCTGTTCTAGTCTGGAAAGATAAAGATATTTATTGTGATTTTACCCTGAAAAATTGCACAGAATAAAGTGGTTTTAGATATCAAAACAACACGTTCAAGGTTAAAGCCAAACAGCAGAAAAAAGGCACTCAGTCTTTGTAGTGTTCCTGGGTTGAAGTTGATGTTTGAATTCAACACGGCCAATAATTTGTTCATTTTGTAACAAAAGGTGGAGCAATTGGATACGTTTTTGTTGTTTTGGCAGCACCAGCAATAACCAAATAACTATATATTTGTTCTATTAAATGACTAGTAAACTTGTCTTCATGTGTAACACTATGTATGGCCATAACATTGCAAGTGCATTTTGCTATACTACAATTGTACAATTACATATAGCCAATAATGGCGAGTGTCAAAGTTGAAAACTTTAACGCTGCCTTATGCCTGAGACATAATAACAAGGGCGACTTTGGTGGAAGAATAATTGATTGAGAGTGCCATGGAAAATATTACAACATAATTTACATACTGAAAATGTTGAATACTCTGTTCCATATATTTGTGTTTCCCATTTAGTTGCGACAGTCTAATTTTCTCCCAACCAGAACAAGCATCTTTGTTTAAAGGTCAGATTAATCCAAATCAATCCAAATTGGCCAACAAAACCAACCAACAAATAAAGAAATAGATTTGAGTAAAGCGAAGCAGTGATGGTGAGACTACATCTCGGCCTGTCTGTTGTCTGCTCTTGCTTGGCTGCACATACCAGTTTCCCTGTGGGCCAGTGGAGGTTTCTGAAGATTTTGAGCCTTTGGAAGCACCTCCAGATCACACTCCCAATGGGCGTTTCATCAACAGCAGCGATCATCTAAAATGCACATGGACACTTTACCTGAGGTGGTGGGATGAAAAGAAGACGCTGTACGGCAAGAATGTTTGTGATCTAAAGAGGATTGTTGGAGAGCAGATTTGTGAAAAGGAGATCACAGGTTTGATTGGGCCTTTCATCCAAGAATAGTGATGAAAACACCTAGACAAGGGCTCCACTTTTAAAGAAAATGCTCTTTTCATTAACAAGGTCTTAGAGCACAAAAAGATAAAAAATGTAGAAAGAAAATAAATGCAGCATCTGGACGAATGAATAAATAAGTCAACACATTTTTATTTACTTACGTTTTATTGAGGCACCAAACGCAAACCCCCCCTCAAACTATTTAGACTCCTATCAATCTTATCCTGGCTGTCAGTGCGCAGTAAAGGATGAATATTGGTTTGATCAGGAGCTGTCCTTAAAGAACATCCTCACCTCACCTGTCGCTTCCTGACTTATGGCTTTGTGCCTGCGGTGCCTCAGCATTTACAGCTTGTATTGGCAGGGCACTTTTTCACACATTCAGAGTAATTCTAAGCCAGACTCCTCGATTTTGTCTTTTTTTTGGGCCCAGTCCACTTCTGCCAGTGTGAATCAGCGTCTCTCTTCACCAGTGTCCGTGGTGAAGAGCGACAAAGTGAGAAAAGGGGATATGAAGAGGCAACCTGCTGTCAACACCTCCAGCGCTCCCCACTCTGCCACTGCGCTTCACTCTGACCTTTTAATGCCACTTGGTCACATGACTCCAGTTCAGCAGAGAGGTATTGTGTGGCATTACTTCTAGTTTAAGCGGAATAAGACCAATTTATGTGGAAGACACTTGTCACCTACAAATACATGCTGTTCATGTTTTAAATAGTGACTCGTTTTAAACCCATTTCACAAAGCTGCTTGTCCTGACAACTGCCTAATGTCATTATGAAATGCTTTTGAGAGCATGAGACGTGAGACATTTTCAAGGACTATGTATAATATAAACCCTTGGTGCTGGACAAAGGAACTCTCTTCAAAGATGGACACTTAAGTAGCTCCATTAGTGGTATAGAAGATTTATCTTTAGGGCCTTTGTGTAGTGTTGAATACACCGTTTTTTATACATTTCAGACCGCTTGTTCCTGTTAGTCGTGGGGGACTTTGGGCCTTAGACAGGTAATAAAGTATGAACATGACAGAGTTACGCCACTGTGTGCACTCATTTGATTCACTACATGAATAATTTGTCACTAAGATAACTTAATGTATAAAAATAGTGAGCCAACATTAAGTTTGTGCAGCAACAGGTCTGTGATATCAACATTCATATCACAAATCATGTTCCTGCTGCTAATGCATGGATATGAACTCAGTCTTTCACCTGCTGCAGATTTGTGCAACAGTGTCCACATAGAACTATTATTAGGCTGTATTAAGCTATTCATTTCTAATATTTTGAATTGTTTAATTTTTTCGGCCTGCCGCCCAAAATGAGTTTGACTCTGCTCTAAAACCAAGAGATGTTGAAATGGTAAATCTATCTCGCAACCTTGTAAAATCAAATGCAGAGAATGTTCATCAATCATTATGTGAGCAGACAGGAAGTCAATTTTAACAGTCACTAATCAGAAAAGCTATAGGGCCTTGGCTGGAGGGGAAGATGTGCTGCTCAAATGCTTCCTGATTGAAAACAATCTGTCTATGACTATGGGTGTTCTAATGTACACACATGAGGGAATCTGAATAGATACAAATAGATAAGAGATTTAAGTCTTTGTCTGTGAAACGCATGAAAAATGTGATCGATTTTGCCATGTATTATACAAGAGAAAATACACTAGACAAAATATGAAAATAATCAAAAACATTTTGAAGACTAATATTTTCTGCCTGCAGCCACATGCCTAAGCACTGCAACTAATACTATCCAGAGTTGGGCTTGATGACACCCAATCACACACCTTTGACCTATGATATCACATGGCAAGCCTCTAAGACACTCATAAATCTGAGAATATGTAAACTTGTCCTCTCTGATGTGATTTGTAGTAAACAGGGAACTCTTTAATCAGAGATAACTGCACTTGACTTCGTTAACTCAAGGGGGTTGGAGAGGCTGCTCGCCCATCAACAGGGATCAATACAAATGTAGTGGTGGTTGATCTCAAAAACCATGTGGGGCTTCAGTTATTTTTGAGCTCATGTATTTAGACTAAACAAAAATGCAAATATGTTGCATTTAGAAAAGAGTGAGTTGAGAATACAGGAAGAAAAGTTTCATGATTCAAATGACTAACAAGGGCTGCTGCTGCCCTAAGCAGACATGCTCAGTGGTGCCCCCATGTTCCCTCAATACGTAGCGGTTTTGCTTGTAATTCAACTATAAGAAGATTATTTCTGAAGTCTTTGAAGTTTTTGTTGTATATTAACTATTTAAATTCATATTATGCTTAACGGGCCTATATCATGCAAAATTGACTTTTCAGGGCTTTTTCATACAGCGCTATTGGTACCTCATGTAAGTGCCAAATGTGTTTTTGATTGATTCCTGCAGTGTTTAGGAGAGAACAGTCTCTATCCTTTCCCTCAGGTGAGCAGACGAGCATGGGGGCTACTCAGTGCAAATCTCAGGCAAATCTCAGTCCCTAAATTTCCCTGCTCCGGCCCTGCTCCAGCGTTACCCGAAGCCCTGCCCCTGCTTTTCTGCAAAACAGATTGAGGCTGCAAACTGTTGTTTTGTTTCATTTACAAAAACATGATTTAGACATAAGACGTAGTAAGAAGTTGAACAACTTTTGTTGTTCAACGCCAGTGTCAGCTCCGTGATTCGCCGCGCCAGCTGGACCATCACACGTCTAGTTTCATTCTCTCTTTTATACAGTTTCTAAATAAATGTGAGGCTGATTTTCATCATCTAATGACCAGTTTCTCCTCTCTCCTTGTAGATTGTACAAAACCGTCCCCAAATGTGCCCTTGATCTGTCTGCGTCTGTTAAACTGTGGCTTGTACAGTGGAGCTGCCCGTGCACATCTCCAACTCCATTTGGAGAGAGAGAGAGCCGCGATACTTGAATCTTAGAGTTATTTTTAGAATTAAGAAGAAATAAAGACAAAGTAGGTATACTATGCTCTCCATTTAATTATAAAAGGAACTGTGCAGCTGCTGCACAAATAGTCTTTTCTGTCAATCAGTCCAAACAGCACGAACAGCCTGGTGCCCGTCAGAGGACTTGATGCCCTATGCACTGTGCGTTATGGGCGTAATGGGAGCAGCGGCACTGTGATTAACCCATGCATTTGTGAGATTGGATAGACTGTAATCCAAAAAATCTATAAAGCATAAATAGGAGTAATGTCTTCCAATGGTAAACACAACATAAAGCCTCGCCTAAACCTGGGCCTCAAGTCAGAAGAGACTGTACTCTATTATACAGTGCAATAGAAAATGTAAAAATTTATAGTCAACTGAAACAGTGACCAACATAAAAGTTTAAAAAAAGACTTTGCTGAACTTGGACAGAAAAAATAAATAAATAAAATCTGAAATTTGATAACGGACGGAATGGGAGCATAACATCAGTAAATATAAACTATGGACAGCTAACTTACCTAGCTAAAAACTGCTAATGCCTGCACTTTGTGACTCTTGCTTTGTATAATTAATATTCCATTGGGACTCTTAGTTTAGTCATTAGGAGCTGAAACTCGACAGGGCTCCATTAAGGAAAAGTCATTCCCCACGTTGATGAAAGATTGATAATTCCTTACTTTGTCACGCATACTGCCCACTCATTTTCTTCAGATCGCCCTTTGCAATGTCCTCTACTATGGGATCTTCAGGGAGCACTATTCAGTTCTTTTTAGATTTTTGCTTTTATTTTTACAGGACAGAAACAGCAACAGTACCTTGAGCAGCGGCAGAGGGGAGAGGAGGAGGTGAAAAATGCCCCTTGTCACGGGACACTCAATCGTGCCTCGTTTGTGTTGACATATTAAAGCAGGGAGCAGAGACGGGTAATAAATACAGTGGCTATGTCCTGACCCAACACCGACAACCTTTGACATTTTGGGTAGGAAAGGAGACATTTAATTCTATAGGGATAGGGAAATGATAGAAATGATACATTTTAAAAACAACTGAAGAACAGCCGCTATATCCAACATTTCTGCAAGTTCTAGGTGCCTGTCAGCCGAACACGAGCGTTTTTCCTTACATTGTGCTTTACGGAAAAAAGCTTTCTGGGTCACACAATTCTTTTTGCTGCAATGGACTGGCCACTGGGGCCGTTAGCGACATGTTGAGGCTAGCAATACCCTATCCAGATATATATATATATATATCTGGATAGGGTATTGATAGGGTATTATATATATATAAATATATATATATATATATATATATATATATATATATATATATATAATAGATCCATGCTCCATGGCGGCTGGTCCATTAAGGGATGGGGCGACGCCCTTCCAGTCAAGCTGCCAATTATGTCAAATAGTATTCACCCATTTTTTGTCTGAAAACAATATAATTTGTTCAGAATTATGTTATATCATTATTTATTAGTTTAAATATGTAAAATAATACAAAATAAATATATGATACTTTGTCCTGCGTCTCTTTTCCGCGTACATAGGGCTCTAGGGCAGTTCATCATGGAGCCTCAGATGTGATCATGGCGGCATCAGGGAAATTGATATTTTCAAAGTCTTCAAAGAAACGTCCAAAACGATTCAGAATGAACTCCCTGACTGTTTGCTGGCTGTGAATAAAAACTATAATTGTGATGAAGTGACAGCGGCAAATTTCTTTTCAATCCGAGCCAATGAGACATCTGACGTGACAAAGCAGTGTAGTACTTGTGCTCCGTTACCTTGACTGCAAACACACCAAACAGGAGCGTTTTTGTTGTTGCTGTTTAATACGCTGGATAATGCCAACGCTGAAAGCAGCGCTGAACTTCTATTCATAGTTGTAAATGTGTATTTAAAATGTGTATGTACACAGTTAATGTCAAATATTCACCTTTGGACATAAAAACAACAAAAACAGAGTAATGTCAAATACCCCCCTATATTTTACCTCACCAGCCGCTACTGCTCTTAACCGTTTTAGTTGATGCTGCACCAAAGGAAGACAAAGAGGCAAAACACCTGATGCATTGTGTGACATTTGTGCTACATTATTATTATTATTATTATTATTATTATTATTATTATTATTATTATTATTATTATTATTATTATTATTATTATTATTATTATTATCATATGTTATTAAATAGTATTGTTATTATTCTACTGGTACATCTCCACAACTCTACCCACACACACACACACCTACACACCTTCACACGCGCACACACACACACCTACATACACACACGCACGCACACACACACCTACACACCTTCACACGCGCACACACACACACCTACATACACACACGCACGCACACACACACACACACACACACACACACACACACACACACACACATACACCTACATACACGCACGCACGCACACACACACACACACCTACATACACACACACACAGACACACAACTACATACACCTACATACACACACACACACACACACACAGACACACAACTACATACACCTACATACACGCACAAACACACACACACGCACGCATGCACACACACACACACACACACACACACACACACCTACACACACACACACCTACACACATGCGCGCACACACACACACACACATACACCTACACACACCTACATACACCTACATACACGCACGCACACACACACACACACACACACACACAGACACACAACTACATACACCTACATACACACACACACACACACACACAGACACACAACTACATACACCTACATACACGCACAAACACACACACACGCACGCACATACACACACACACACACACACATCTTTTAATTGAAGAGAGCATACCAAATGTATATGCCAGTCACATGATTGTACTCAATTCCAGGGAGAAACACAAACTAGTTTTGGGATGGCGTCTAATCCGGATTACAACAAGAAGTTTCCATTTTTCACAGGTAGTGTTAAATTGCCTAATTCCCATATTGTCCCAAGACACAAGATTAAGAGGCTCGACAGACCGAGCTAACGCCATAACACAAGCAGCAGAAGACAAAGACCAAGTGATGCGTCTATTGGGTCTAATTCCACCAAGTGCAGTGAGAACCGAAACAAGGTGACTGGCATTCTTTATTTGGCCATTATACTTAAGTGATAACTTAACTTTATATCATTGTTGTTTACATTTGAAAGGAGTTCAAGTGTTCATAGCACAAACAAAAAACTAAACTACACAAAAAGCAATTTTATGTGCGCTGGGCTTTTGCACCAATATTTATAACTAAATATCCCCTTCTTTGAGATGCAAAACCCCTTTCTCACAATCAAAATCGATTTTTGATAATTGTTTGCCACACAATCTTGCAGTTCTGTTTTTTCCCCAACCAAATTTACACCAATGGCAGCTTATTTTTACATGACTGCACAAAATCGCACATTTTCAGATTTTAGGTTTTGATGTTGCTTGGAAAATCTGGAATTACATTTTTGTATATATGTCCGGTCACTTCGTACTCTCCCGGAGTTCAGATGGGCGTGATTGACCATGCATGTCCCATGGTCTGTTCGTATCAAAACAGACATGGCAAAAAAGGCTAAAAAAAGTACATGGATTAGAATACATTGTGGATTTATGCAAAACCAATGAGGAAAACATATGATTTTTTTAAGCTGAGCCAAGAGAAGTTTGATTTGATTCTAAACGACCAATGAACTCCTCAGTTTCACATGCGTCATGGAAATAAATGCATCTGATTTCACAATATGTTTTGAGTTTGACTTCAGGCGCTACCAAATTATACAGAAATAATTGAAGAAGTGTGTATTCCTGATGCCAGGCTTTGATGTGCTGATAGAGTCTGAACTGGTTAGTTAACACAGACGTCACTTTAGCAGCATCACGTTTTAGGAATACGTTTAGAATATTATCTGGCTTGTCCACATAAAGTTTGCTTAGTTTACTGTAGAGTCAGGAGATATAGTGCATGACAGTTAATGAGACACAAGCAAACATACAAAATGAACACATACTTGAGGGGATTGTCAAAAACTAGATTATTTTTCTCAAGGAGATATTGCTCTTAATAAGCAAAGGCCTTGTTACAACTCCCAGACAACAACATATGAAGTGCTTACCTGAAATAATACTCATGGGAAATTGATTGTCTTTGGTAGAATGAACTAAATTGCACAAAAATAAACTGCCCTATTTTTAAATCCGATAATAATTCCGCGTACACGCTGCATAGTTAGAGTTTGCACCAATGAACACAAGATATAAAAGAGCCGGAGAGAAGAAAACAAAACTATTCCTTGTACCTCTGTAAATTGGAGTGGGGCAAACCAACAGTTCTCACCAAACCATTTTCTATTTCCCCCAAAACGATCCCTCTTCTTTCATTTCAAAAGCAAGGCCTTTCTTTGAGCCATATGGGCAAGTGTGTGCTTAAATCCAAATAGCAGATGTTGGTGCCGTGGAGTGTGAGGTATCTGCCCGTGACATTGTAGGAGGAGAGTGTTCGGTGAAGATGAGTGAATTCACCACAGCCCCTGATAATCCCAGTGCTTTTCAGGAGAGCTTTTCAGAGCCAGCCGGCCCCAAAGAACGAAGCCGAGAGGATACAGACGGCTGGAGGGGAAAAGAAGAGGCGCAACACATAAGGATTCAATCTAAGAAACCGCAGCAGTTTATGCCCCGAATCAATTTGCACTGACAGGTCTGCAGACAGGTTTATTGTGCAACGGTTTGGGGCACAGGCGATTTATAACACAGCATTTTAACACTATCTGGATTTCTAAATTGATGAGATCACTTCATGGACACTCACTGGAGGCTTTATTATGTATGTATTATTTAGGACAACAGTTCAACAATTCATCTAAAGCTGTGCCTTGTAATTGGTATAGCAAATGTTTAACTATTTGCTCTGATTCCTTCGCTCCAAACAGATTTAATTCAGAAATTGTGGGCCTTGTGCACGTGGAGCCAGCCCTGACA
The DNA here is from genome assembly GCF_026437365.1 of Eucyclogobius newberryi. Taxonomy (NCBI): domain Eukaryota; kingdom Metazoa; phylum Chordata; class Actinopteri; order Gobiiformes; family Gobiidae; genus Eucyclogobius; species Eucyclogobius newberryi. Next base: position 19,497,095 of record NW_027315768.1, read on the forward strand.
CCTTAGCCACTCGGCAACACGGTTTCAATTCAATTCAATTTATTTTTGTAACGCCCAAAATCACAACAGCGGTTGAATCGGAGGGCGACAGTTTCCTACTTTTAATTTATTATATTTTATTCAAACAATCATTCAGTACAAGTTACTGCAAATGCACAAATCTAGTGATAAAATATTGAACAATGCAAAAATAACAAGTAGATGGCATCAATAAAAGTAAAATATGTGTATTTGTTTTCTCATAGAATTAACGAGTCTTTGGGATGATTGTGTGAGAAACCCAGTAGATCCCTTGCTTGTACTTTGACCAACAGCTAAGGCAACTAATACTAATACTAATACTGATACTGATGCTAATACTGATACTGATACTGATGCTAATACTGATACTGAATCTTTATTCTTGTTTTCTAATCTCTCAGGAATTAACAAACCCGGTAGCTCCCATTTTATTTATTGCAAGAAATGACCCTTATAATGTAAAGGTATCTAAATTCTGATGAGAGACTAAACATAACCAAATTGAAATAATCCTTCCAGGAATTGAAACAGCACAGCTTTCGTATCCACTCTGACCCACAGTGCAATAAATATGCAAAGTATATTCCTACAGCCATTCTCCACACAAATAGGCTTTTGGAGTCTGTGGAGAGAATTCAGGAGAAGAGTGTTTGGCCTCACAGGAGTGCTACAAAGGCCCAGAGAGGAGTGCTTTCAGGCCCACTATGATTGAGAAGGGGCTCTGCATTGGCACTGCACAGCTTCTTGAACTATCAGTGTTTTTATGTCTTTTAATAGAGCTCAGTCTCTTTGCTTTCATGGGGGAAAAAAAGCAAAAGTGCTCTCATGTTTATCAGTTTGTAGATAAGCCGCTATGGTGCATTAAAAATATTTCCAAATTCCCTATCATAATGTAGCGTAGTCTGTGTAGTGTAGGCTTACATAGGGAGAAAATGCTCTTCATTTATAATAAATATCTGGAAATGTATAACATTAGCTGCAGGTTTTATACATTTACATTCTATCAACAAGTTGCAAAACCATGAAAGTGATATTAAAATGACATTCAAAGAAACTGATACTTTTTCTTGCATGAATCTTGTCTTTGTTTGTGGTAAAGAGAAGAATTGAAATTATAAATGCCATTTACACCTACACACTCTCTGATGCTAAGAAACTTTATTTATAATCTTTCCAATCACTAAGCAACCAGTGAGTCTGAAACATGAGCCATTCACTCTGAAATCTGTTGACAGTACCAATAGGCAACTATTACGTGTGTGTGTGTGTGTGTGTGCGACGTGTGTGTGTGTGTGCGACGTGTGTGTGTGTGTGCGACGTGTGTGTGTGTGTGTGTGTGTATGCGACGTGTGTGTGTGTGTGCGACGTGTGTGTGTGTGTGCGACGTGTGTGTGTGTGTGTGTGTGTATGCGACGTGTGTGTGTGTACGACGTGTGTGTGTGTGTGTGTGCGACGTGTGTGTGTGTGTGCTACGTGTGTGTGTGTGTGTGCGACGTGTGTGTGTGTGTGTGTGTGTATGCGACGTGTGTGTGTGTGCGACGTGTGTGTGTACGACGTGTGTGTGTGTGTGTGTGTGTGCGACGTGTGTGTGTGTGTGTGCGACGTGTGTGTGTGTGCGACGTGTGTGTGTACGACGTGTGTGTGTGTGTGTGCGACGTGTGTGTGTGTGCGACGTGTGTGTGTACGACGTGTGTGTGTGTGTGTGCGACGTGTGTGTGTGTGTTTGCGACGTGTGTGTGTACGACCTGTGTGTGTGTGTGTGCGCGCGCGTGCACGTGTGCGTGTGTGCGCGCGCGTGTGTGTGTGTACGTGTGTGTGTGTGTGTGTGTACGTGTGTACGTGTGAGTGTGTGTGTGTGTGTGTACGTGTGTGTGTGTACGTGTGTGTGTGTGTGTGTACGTGTGTGTGTGTACGTGTGTGTGTGTGTACGTGTGTGTGTGTGTGTACGTGTGTGTGTGTGTACGTGTGTGTGTGTGTGTACGTGTGTGTGTGTGTGTGTACGTGTGTGTGTGTACGTGTGAGTGTGTGTGTGTGTGTGTGTGTACGTGTACGTGTGTGTGTGTGTGTGTGTACGTGTGTGTGTGTACGTGTGAGTGTGTGTGTGTGTGTGTACGTGTGTGTGTGTACGTGTGTGTGTGTGTGTGTGTACGTGTGTGTGTGTATGTGTGTGTGTGTGTGTGTGTGTGTGTGTGTAGTAATGGGGAATGTATCTATTATTGCCTTGCTCAATATGTTTCTACGCTGGTATTGGTACCAGAATTATACTCTCTTGTCATCTATGCAATAACTTTTCTAGCACCATTACATTCAATAAAATATCTATTTGATGGTAAATGGTCTTCATCCCTTGCAGTGAGTCGGCTGCACAGTGGAGACTCCTTGTGCAGTGAATGTAGAGGACGAACCTCTCGTCATGTCTCGGAGCCAGTGTTAATGTGTGACAGATGCAGCTAGCGTTTTGCTTGGGCATCTCTACTTGTGTCAAGGCCTGATTGAAGTTTGCTCCGTGGAGGTGTAGCAGATCTCAGGGCGGGAGCACAGGTGTCACAGGCACACCAGCTGTTCTCTGTTGTCAGGACAATGTTTGCCCTTTTCTGGCATGTCATTAAACCTGCAAACACCTGCCGTACTGTCACAACCACAGAGAGGAGTTACAGAACAACACTGATCTCATTATGATATAGAGCAGAGGAAGCACTCCATAAGAAGCTGTGGTTTGTTGTTGGAGACATGCATTTTAAATTGTGTGTTCATCAGTAGATTTAGCAAGGTCTTTGTAAATGACACGACAATATGGGGTGCAGACAAATCCAAACTTTAAAAAAAAAACATTTGAAGTCTATATGACAGGTTCTCCTGTTTTTGTAATTATGACTTAGTTTGGTAGGATACCTGTGGTAAATATTTATCATAGTTTTACTTCCGTAAAGTTGCAGTTTGTGAAGAAATTTTGAAAAGTACGATTTTAAAATTACAGGAAGTAGTGCTGAGTTGTAAAAAATACCCATGTCATCAAAAGGAGACGCGCCATTGAAACACCTTACAACCATCAAAAGAAAAAGGAGGTTGGTGTTTACGTTAAGTATATATAAATTATAGAGAGGTAAATTATTTTAATTTAATCATTCAAGAGTTACAAGCTTCTAAAAATATATATATACATTAAATGTAAGCTAACTCCTAGCAGCAAAGAGGTGCAGGACTAGTCTGGATTCTCACAGTGACTGATAATGACACCAAGACCAGCGCTGACAGCCTGTGATAATGACATCTCAGTCGCCAGCAGTGATGCTATGATGCAATCAAACCTCACCAGGTTAAACAGTTGGGTGAATCATGGAAGATTCTTTTGTGAAACAAGTGGTCTATTGAGAGAGCAGGAATGCTTCAAATACACTACTTTCCTTTTAAACTAAATCCCCCCCAAAAAGTAGAGCTTCTCCAAAACTCGCATTATCACCCATTATTCACCTCATCACAACCATTCTCCAAGAACTTCATTGGCTCCACATAAAACAAAAAAATCAACTTCAAAATTACAATCTATTTCTTCTTGTTGCTCCCACTGCTCTTCCTCTTCTCTCTAGATCGTTTTCCTAGAGACTGACAATTTTCCGGGATTCCTGTGGGATTCCTGTGAAATTCCTTGGTACTGGCCAGGGAATGAGCGGTGCCTAGTTTCCTCCAGACATGACACTTGCTATTCAAGCAAAAGAGAGTTCTATCTTTGTTTCATCAGACCAGAACATTTTCTTTCTCATGGTCTGAGAGTCCTTCAGGTTCCTTTTTGGGTTGTCATGTGTCTTTCACTGAGGAGTGGCTTCCGTCTGGCCACTCTACCACACAGGCCTGATTGGTGGAGAGACGGTTGTTCTTCTGGACAATTTTCCTCTCTCCACAGAGACACGCAAGAGATCTGTCAGAGTGACCATCGGGTTTTTGGTCACCTCCCTGACTAAGGCTCTTCTCTCCCAATTGCTCAGTTTGGCCAGGTCCAGTTCTAGGATGAACTAGTGGTTGGTGCTTTCCCTTTACAGATGATGGAGGCCACTGTGCTCACATAGGAACCTTCAATGCTGCAGAAATGTTTCTGTCCCTTCTCCAGATCTGTGCCTTGATGCAATCTTGTCTTGGAGGTCTACAGACAATTCCTTGGACTTTATGGCTTGGTTTGTGGGTTGACATGTTTGTGTGCTTTTCCAAATCATGTCCATCAACTGGATTACCACAGGTGGAATCCAATCAAATCGAAGCATCTCAAGGAGGATCAGTGGTAAAATGATGAAGCTGAGCTCATCTTTGAGTGTCATGGCAAAAGCTGTGAATACATGTACTGTACTGTGTATGTATGTTTTTTTGTTTTAATAAATTTGCCAAGAATTCTAACAACCTTCTTTGAAGTTGTCATTATGGGGTACAGCTTGTAGAATTTTGAAGCAAATAATGACATTAATTATTTTTGGAATAAGGCTGTAACATAACAAAATGTGGGGGGAAATGAAGGGCTGTGAATACATTCCAGATGCACTGTAGACTAACATTTGTGCTTATGTCAATCCACTTAAAATGTCACAGGCCAGTGTATTCTTTGAAGACCAAATTTTGGAGAAATGGAAAACGTTTCATAAAAAATTCTAAGTAACAAGTTATGCATATTTAACATTTGCATTCGACTTCACCCACACCGGGTACAAACTGTGCTGACCCTCAATATTAGCGACCAATGACAAGAGCCGTACACAACCCAGAGCCCTGCCATCAGCCCAGAGTGAGTGTGATGGTGAAAGCAACTCCAGAAGACGCGAGTGCACTGTCCTCTGACCCACTGTCATTTGCTGTGAGGTTGAAGGCGTAATGAAGTCTGTTGCTATGTCATTAACAGTGTTAATTCTGTGCTCTGAAGGCTATCCATAATAGAGCCATGGCAGAAGGATCCTTTCAGGCAGCATTAAGTGGTGGCTGAAGTTAAAAAGAGCATATTTATAGTGGAACACCGAAACAGGATAATCCACAAGTGCTCCTGTTAATTAAGTACTCAGAGCCAAATGTCAGCAGCAGGTATTAAATGGTAAATTTCTTACTTGAAACACAGCAGAAAGAGACTGATTCAGTTGTGCGTAGTCAGACTGAGGAACTAGTCTTATTACGTAGTCACACAATCAAAAAATCATTCATTTGTCTCCACTTTCTCGTTTCCGTTAAAGCGTCAGCAGATCAATGCATAACTCACTCTCACATACAATTAGTTTTATTACATAATCATTACTAGATCTGTCCCGCAAGCGTACAAATCAATGCAGAATATTGTTAAGATACAGTTTGACTTGTTGCTGTGGCCTAGAGTGAAGTTCACACATTAATTTTAACTATTGCAAAATGTAGAATTTAAAATATATATTGAAATAGCTGCATGATTTTGTAAATCTAGACATATTTTATTAAACATTTATTACAAATCTGACACATGGAGGACAAACTGGGAACGACCCTTTGAAATGGGCCCTTTATAAAAAGGCTCTAACTCTCTTTGGAGCGTCAGAGTGCATTGATTCAGTGACGCTCTGAGTCTGGTGCGGTACGGATTAGTTTAGCGTGAAAAACAGCGAGGCAGAGGAGCTGACGCAGAGACGACAGGGTCACATCACTGCACACCTAAAGACGGGAAGCGAACATGTGCGAACCCCAGGGGAGCTGCCAGTACATCAGCCTGAATACCAACTTACAGAACAGAGAGAAGGCCTAGGAACAGTGCTCGCGTGCAAGAGTCAGACCTGCAGCGGTTGAAAGTAACCAACCGATACGAGCCTTCAAGACGACCTACCGTTACCATGCTAGAGGTCGTTAGCTTCACCGCGACGGCCAAACATGCTTTGGCCTCAGTGAGTTGTGAGGAGCACAGGGTGGGTATTTAGGATGTTAAGGGGGCATAAGGTAAGTAAGCTAATGGAATGTAGCAAAGAGTGTACAATAAACGAGTTCTGTTCATCACGTTTTTATGGTAAGAATCAGGTACAGCACCTTTAAACAGAGATATGAAGTACCATGAAGCCTCTATGCAGTACTGTGTGAGTCTGTCATTGGAGTGTTCAGTGTAGATATTATTGTTTTTAATTTAGTCTAGATGTGGCCTTCTGGTGAACACTTGAAACTGTTCATTCTAAGCAGCTGGTGGTCTTGTACTTCACAATCTATCATGGAAAGAAAAAACGGGTTTGACGTGTCAGTCAGCAAGATGCAGCAGATGTCACATGACAGGCGAATGATACTGAGGAAAAACATCAAGTGTGTCAAATGTTACAATTAATGTATTTACTCCTGTCTCTACGTACACACTTATTTATTTTCCCAATACACATGGTAGAAATGGAGGGATAAAGTTGAAACAGATTTGAGATAATGTAAAATTAAACAAATGGAGATTAAGGATTTCAGCGTGGACTCAATTTATTCCGTTTCTTATCCGTAAATCTGTTTTGCAATTAAAACTATGTAATTAAATACTAGAAATGAGCAGCTTTTATTGAGACGTTCACTGGGGAAAGTGTTCATATGTTGGATGTATGCTCCTGGGGGGTTGGGAATATGAAGTCACAAATAGAAACGTAATATAAAACAGCCAAAAGGAAACGCTTTGTTATACAAAGGTAGAAAAACGAGACCCAAGCTGTGAACACCACAGCACGGACCTGCATATTAACTGACTGAGACCCTATAGAGCTTAAATTATTGATCGCAGATGAGCATTGGTTGCACATGCTCTGTGACTGATTTGTTGAAAGATTACTATAAAAAAGATCTGTCATGGACCATATCAAGGCAGAATCAAAAATATTCATGAATGAGTTACTTTACATGTCAGTCTTGCCGCAGCCCAACGTCGCCAACAAAGAGAAGCTCGTATAACACAGCAGCGCACAGTAGAGCTGCTCAAGGCTAAAACATGAGCATTTCTGCAGGGAAAAGCTGCTCCAGAGAAAAGGTGAAGCCTTGGAGTTCTGAGATAGACTTTTAATAGCTCTCCAGTAAAGTTTCAGTCTCTGAGATGCATAATGTATGAGGCCATGGTTCAACCTCAGTGCATCTTTACCAAATGATTACTGGAGCTTAATCTGATTTGTCTAATTGGGAGCTAATTGTCATAACGCTGACAAAGGGGGCGGAGGGCTCCACACTCGTAGAATCTCTGTTTGGAGTTTGACATCGCTTTTGGCGGTTTAATTTTACAATTTCACAAAACCTACACCTTTCAGTAGCCAAACGCAGAAGTAGTAGTAGTAACATAGTTGTGGTTGTAGTAGTTGTGGTAGTATCTTAACAATACCAGGTTATGCAGATTAATTCACAACCTTTGGTGAGTGACAAAACAATAACAATATTTAGACAATATTTCCACAACGCATCAAGAATGTGCCAAACATGCTGAATAAATGTCTTGGTTGAAGTTTCACACAAAACGTGAATGGACCATAAAATGAACCAGAAAAAGGCAGAATTTTCCCTTCATAACCTTGTTCGGGAAATCACACAAGACATTTCAGCCTCTTCTAAAGCTCATTTTAAATAGTTTTTATTATATACAATGCACCATACTCAATATTTCAATTTGGATTTTGAATTTGGATTACCTCCAAAACAACATATGCGATATCCATTTTTCATATACAGTATCTTCCACCTCCTCTGATGAAATGTGCTCCTGTAAGAGCTCAAACCACATCTGTAATGTGAAGCAGTCTACCGTATTTTCCGGACTATAAGTCGCACCTCTTTTCATAGTTTTGGCCGGGGTGCGACTTATACACTTATACTTCGGAGCAACTCATATGTGATATTATTTGTTATTTTCAAACTCCATTGCGACTTAAATATGTTTTTTTCTTCTCTATTATGCATTTTTTGGTTGGTGCGACTTATACTCCGGTGCGACATATAGTCCGGAAAATACGGTAATAAAAAGGATAAAAGTCTACAGACTACAGGGATGTCATCAGCTTAAAAAAAGTGTGTTTACTGTATTACACAACATAACACTTTTTAACACCATCTTTAAAGAAACACGGTCCAGTTTATATTTGGCCGAGCGTTCCCCTCCAAAGTGCAGCTCAACCTACAAAACGCTGAACCCATAACGTGCACGCAGTCCCATCCCATCTGTTCCGGAGCCGTTTGGATCAGAGCGCTCATGAGTGCCTCCACAGCACAGTGCTCATGTTCTGCCCAACTTCCAACTTCCAAGCCTTTGAGGAAGGAAACACTTGGAGCACGGAGCCACTGTGACAGCCCAAGACAGAACACAGTGAGAAACCAAGTGTCGAGGAGTGTGAAGCGATTAGCAGCCAGTATGCAATCCTGTCCCCTAATTACGGCACTCGTCACTACCAGCCCGGTCCATGTTATATCACGTGTGGGATGGAGAGACGGTAGCAATGGTTGGTGACTCAGTGGATCTGGATTGCAAATTATTTTAGCAAGATGAGTCAGAGGGTGATTAACAATACATAAGCAGCACTCAGCAAAAAAAAAATAAAAAAATGTGCACGCAATTTAACAGTAGCACACAGTAACGCAAGTAAGAGATTTAAAATTGTGGCAAGATCGTTTTGGGTCAATTTGCTCAATAATTCGTCAGAATAAACTTAAACGATATTTCCATCAATATCATGGAGAAAAATGTCTGTGAGTGAAGTTTATACATTTTTGAATCTCCAATATTAGGACAATGGAAGACTAGTGGGCCCAAACATAGTGTCTCAAGCCAGGTAAGATCAGATTTGGAGATGGTATATTGGATAGCTGATATCAGTGGTATTGGCGGGGTTTTACTTAATATCGGTATCGGTCCAATATTGAAACTTTTGCAGATATTTTTCTGTGTTTTCCCTGTGTCTGGGTGTGTCATTGTGTCATGCCATGTGTCATTTCCAGTTCATCTAGACCAGACAAGAGTCAAACTGTTAATTAGGCTAAATATATGGCCGTATATTTACACAATCATGCAAAAGACGGTTTATATACCAGATAAATACATTTAGTTATTATTTTATACAAAAGTGAATCAGAGTTATGGCTAATATCGGTTAGGCCGTAGTTATTTTATTACTTGGTTTACAGATTTTTAAATGAAATATATTGAACAGGCGGGCGAAATATAAATACAATTTCAATTTAAAAAGATTTTTTCTTCCGGGTCTGCCCAAAACGGACCACGGGAGGAGAGGGGGGGGCAATCCAAGTGTACAAACAAGAGGATTTGCTGTAGTGACCCTGTAAGTACAAAAAATCTTGTTGCTACAGTTTAGTCTTAAGTAGGTTGTGGGTATGTTTTCAGCAAATATAAGCGGCCTTGGCTATATCCCCCAACACAAGTAAAAGTGTGTGTTTGTATGTCAGCCACCATCTGTGGCCTGGTCACACCGCCAATTATTCTCTGCCAATGGCTCCCTTAAAGGGATATTGTTGGGGCCATATTGAGACTCAGTAGATGTTCTTTAACAACATGGAGCATATAGACATCAGAGCCACTCACTTCTTTGGTTTGTGAAGCACTAACTTGAACTTTGGAGGTCATGTCTCACAGCCTTGTAGCAACAAAAAATGTTGATGTCATCTTTTTTTTCCCTTTTTCCTTTCCATGTTCCTTTGTTCTATCTCTATCTCTCTCTATCTTTGTGCATTCCAATCTCAGAGCAAGACAGACGTGTCAAAGTTCATTACAAATGTTTTTAATCTGATCAAAGAGATGAATATAGGCTTTTCAACATCTCAGTCCCCTCAATTTCTTTCTCACTCCACTTTTTCCCAGACAGCTTTGACAGGGATTGCTTTGCAGAGAAATAGGCCCCAGAATCAGCTCTAATGCAGTGTCGGCTCGTAAATGTGATGGTGCCATAAACACTTCCTTTTATCGTTGAGGGAACATTCATAGTTTTTCATTATGGATGTTATGGAGAGTGAAAATATTGTAGCACTACGGGGTTGTAGCAACATTGTGTTGCTAAAAAGAAGAAAGGTCTGAGGCCAGCCCAGATTTAAGCTGGTCACACTATGGTAATGACCATCTGTTGGTTGTGCAGCAGCGCAGTAAACTACCTCTGATAGACAAGGGAATGCTAATATACATAGAATCTGACACTTCAAATACTTGTGTGGACTATTAAGATGACGCCTCTGTTGTCAATGCTTGAGTAAACACAGTAAAGAGAGTTGAATGGGGTATTAATTGGATTGCCTAATTATACGAGACAAAGCAGTCTGGATCTGACATCATACTATAGGTGTTAAAACTACACTCAAAAGACGCACAGCATTGTACAGACATTAACATTTTGAAGTTAACTATACAGATCTGAATCTTATATTTATTTTACAAATCTAATGATATTGTTTAAGCATGTCAGTGGGTGGTAGGAGGCCTTGGAGATTTGAAGAGGTAAGGTTCAAAGAAAAATTGCAATATTTTTAATGCTAAAACTTCTTTTTTTAGTATGTTTCATTACTAGAAACTCATGGCAATTTCATTTCATTTCATTGCGTTATTAAGGTCATGTTTGTGTTGAACCTATAAGAGTTAGAACATTGTTTGTTGTGGACAGTCAGGGAAAGATATGGATTTCACATTTACTTTCTTTACAAACTATGAAGAATGAAAGTGGTTGAATGTGCATGGGTCAGGGAAGAGTGCACACCATTATGCATAAAGCGCTACGGAAAATATTGTCCGTTTGTGCGATTTGATCCAGAACAATTGGGGATAAAACTGTTTATCTGTATCTATCTTAGATAGGAAATAACAGCTTCTTCAACTTTCCCTGTAAATCATAAGACTAATCGAAAATATTACCTCTACCACTTTGCACTGAATGCCGTCTCTCATATAGATTGTCTCAAATTATGTCTGCTAAAGTCATATTACCAAATATCAGCAGTAGACTCTAACCTTGGCAGCATAGACATTTTGCCAATCAATTATTTTTAAAGTGTTAAAGGTTTAATAAAACTGTGAAAGAGAATGATGTTGCCAATAATGTGATTTAAACTGATTGAGGGATGCACTACAATGCTCAAACTAACAGAAATAGAACAAAATTATCCTTTAAAAAACGGCAGGATTCTGGTCTTTAACACTGCGATTGATGGCTAAATTAGCATAAAATCAGCTTCACAAAACACAGTGACAAAAATCAATGCACAAATTCTAACTCTCAATGCATTAATAAACAAAAAACTAATATTTTTGGCCATTTTTAGCTGTAGTTTTCTTGTGGTATGTCTTGACAAAACAAAAAACTTAAAAACAAACACAGCCATATTTCATTCTTTTATTCTTGGTTGAAGTTCTCTCAAAATCTGACCAGTACTTTTTGAGTAATAATTCAACCAGTCAAAGCAGCAATCTTGGTGGTTTGTAAATAAAAGTTTGCAAATGGTATTCTTTGTCCAAAAATGTAATTATTCATTTTAACAACAAGACTCAAAGTTCTCTTGGAGACTATTTTCTTGGTGAATCTTGCTGCTCGACACTGAAGTCTGTTTGCTGCAGCGTTGCAACAATGACAGTGAATTTAAAATACGTTTAATCTCAGCGGCAATTTTCAAATGGTTATTGCACTTCTTTATAATCGGAGTTCAAACTGGGCGACTGCTTTACTCTTTTATCCAATCTAACACCTGGCAATACTCACGAAAACATGTTACTGGAAATTGTTCAATTGCCATCCAGATTCTATTATAATACAAATAGGAAGTGCTGATTTTAACAACGGCAAATTTGCAGCAAAACAAATCTCACAAACAGCCATGCAATAGTGTGCAAATCAGACAAATTATGAGCGAGATAGTTTGGAAATAAATTGAACTCGTCTCTGGAGCTAGCTTGAGTCTTTCTCCCTCTGTGCAAATATTCCCCTTTTCTTTCACTTCTGACAAGCACAATTATGCATGCATAATCACTGCTGTTACACAACTAAATGGGTTACTGGTACATGAATAATTTGGATATGATTCCAAGTTCAACCCAGAAAGGTTGTCATTTTCTGGCTGCACTTCACTACCCTGCCTTTTTGAGTTAAGTGCATATTTGAATACACCGTGCATCTCATACGTCGCATTCATACTTTTTGACTGCCAGGCCATCTGTAAAACCATGCATGCATAGCTATCCTCTACATATATACTATCACTTCAAAAAAAAGGTGAATAAAAATGCATTTTCTATTTTACAAAGCAGGAAACATATAGCGATCTTTGTTTTGAGGATCCACCAGACATGACACTAATGAGGTGTCCAACCGCAGCAGCCATTTTGAAAAAGTGTGTCCTTTATCCTTATTTTAGACACGTGTCAGAGAGGCAGTTACGGAAACCACACGTGCACACGCAAACACACACACACACACACACACACACGCACACACACACACACACACACACACTGAAGCGTCTTGTAGATTTTGATTGTGGAAGGTGCAGGCCCTCTCCCTTTGCAGTGTGTAATTAGCAGTGCCATCTGTATGCTGTGGGCTGTCAGGGACTCAGAGGTGAGAGCGGCACAGGAGGAGCATGCCTGTCCATCCTCATTTACACTCAAATCATTACTTCAGCCTATTCATAGACACTTATTTTTCTTCATTACTCAGCTGCTCACTTCACCCTGGAAAATGCTCTGCCAGATTAAGCCATCAAAACCCAAACTACACCGTTTCACTTTTATGACTTTATTATAGCACTGCAATATTGAAGAAATATGCTCTGTTCCTAAAACTGTGTCACAAATCGCAGTATAGTGCACACCTATCAAGCAGGAGGGTGTGGCTTTGTCTACAGCGTGTGTTTGTTTGATCTGGAGAGCGCCGTATGTCTTCGAAGGCCACCATTCTGTCTAGGAGCCCCTTTTAAGACGTTTCCATGTGGATTATGTGTATTTCCAGCAAATGAAGTCAAAGGAATCTAAAGAGTATTAACAGACATCGGCTAGATCAGGGGTCCCCAACCTTTTTTGCACCACGGACTGGAATAATGCAGGTTTTATTTTCACGGACCGGTGTGCCAGGTTATGTCACGGTTAGTTTAACTTGCACGGAAGTGGGCGGGGCTTAGGCTTCCATTCGATTCAGCTCGGAAGGAGAAATGTTCTCAAAAGACGCGTTTGTACATTATTAAGTGTACCATACCAAAAGGTGTCACACAATAAATGTATGTAGTATTCTATATTATAGAATATCTTCCTTGCCTTTGATGGCACTGTATTAGTCAGACAAAGTACAGGAAAAAACAGAAAAAGAAGAAAAAGTCTATTGTAAGTGCACCCAGAGCACCCAGAGCAACTGCAACTGCTCTGTTTGACTGGTTTGGAGCTACTGCATGAAGAGCAGCGCTCTTATGTGCTCTTGCAGTCACGGGCTCTGAAAACTGCACGTGTGAGACTACATGTTCACACATGTTGATAACTAACCATTAAATATAGGGAAAAGCCTACGGAGGGCTGGGATGTCCGGTCAAAATAGACTCCACCATGGCCCCTACGCTGGCACCTCCGCAGTGCTCTGAGGCTGGTCTGAGCTATTCTCATTACTTTTAATAATCTGGAATTATTGCCACACAAAGTTCTGTACACAATCTGCAGGTTGCTCTGCATACGATAAATGTTCTAGTAGATAACATTTTTGTGACACCTTTGACTATTATTCAAAGGTGTCACACAATGAATGTATGTAGTATTAACATACATTTTCTGTAATAAATGCAATGCATTTAACACTGTGATTATCCTCATACATTGTTATCCTACATTAACCAAGATTTCTCTTGTACCTACTTATTTAACTAATTTCATTTAATCACAGTTCCCATTCCTCCCCATGATTCCTTTGCCTTCTTCCTCCCTTATGGGGCACACGAGCCGGCCTCAGAGGAGAAGTGTGGCCCTAAACGCCGCGCTTGTTAACAGGGTCAGTTATAATATAGCTAATTATTTTCTATATCACCTTGAGCCACCAGCTAAAAAAAAAAAAACCTTCACATACACAACATGTGCGTTCCACTGCCATCATACTAAAGGAAATTTAACATTTCTATAACGTATAACACACAAACCCAATGTACCTTTGTTCGTGTTAGCTGCTGTCTGAAAGTCTGAAACTGTCATCTGTACCAATCGGCTTGAAAAAAAGGCCGTGTCACATTGTTAAACTCCATCCATCCATCCATTTTCTACCGCTTGTTCCCTTTCGGGGTCGCGGGTGACTGGAGCCTATCCCAGTGACTTCGGGCCTTAGGCAGGGTACATCCTGGACAGTGGCCAACTCGTCGCAGGGCCAACACAGAGACATAGACATTACAGACAGTTCACGCTCACATTCATTCACTAGGGCCAATTTAGAGTCACCAATCTTACCTAACACATGCATGTCTTTGGACGGTGGGAGGAAGCCGGAGAACCCGGAGAGAACCCACGGTAACACGGGGAGAACATGCAGACTCCACCCAGAGAGATCATGTGATGTTGGTCTGGTCCGGGTATTGAACCCATGATCTCCTTCTTGGGAGGCAAGAGCGCTAACCGCCTTTGCCACCGTGCACAACACATTGTTAAACTGTTTCTAATCAATATGCTATGATTCATGATCAACATAGAGGTCAGGCGGCTTAATAAACAAGTACTTCAAAAGTGTACAATTGGGTGCTGGGGCAATCCTCTGGACCTCCCACTGGTTGGCGTGTTGTTAATGAGCCTGGCGTGTCCACTTTACTCTCCGGGATTATTACAGCGTTTAATATTGACATCAGCTGTGCTAATTACCGCCTGTTAATTACTGTACACATAATTGAAAGTATAAACTCTATTCCAGCTGGTGATTAAGGAAGACTAATTAATGCATTAATTGATTTATCTAATTGTCTTGTCATTGGAAGATATCTTTGGAGAATTGTGTAGTCTGCACGTTGGTAGATAAGAGTCACTGATTAAAATGCGTGTAGTGTACAATTGAATGTCCTATATTGACATAATAAGGATACATCTTCAATATAATAAACAAGCCTGAACAATTTGTTACATTACTGACTTGTATAAGGTTAAAGAATGTTCAGAAAATGGTAGGGCTTGAAACTTTGGCCCCATCTCACAATGAAATTCTTCCTTTTTCCGTTAGACATACTCCTAAAACTTCCATCCAACTATTAGTGGAGTTTTCCTGCCAAGAAAAACAACCAACAAACTCCAGGCAAAAACCTAACCTCATTGGCAATAACAAGCGGTAAATCTGTTCACATCAGCTGAGCATGTGTTAGAAGAAGATGCGTAAGTGTTTTTCATATCTCATTTTGTACTTGCTCTTAATTGGGAAGTATGTTTTATCATTGTGCTCTCTCATCAATTAGAATCCACACAGCATCCTTCCCAACCAGAGGGATTTTATGTGCAAAAAGCCAAAAACAGAGAAACAGTGGAAGTCACATAAATGAGCCAATGGAGGCACATATCTGAGCGCGAGACGAACCTTTGTTCTAAAAAGAGAAAAAAGATGAAACCCCTCTCCGCCTGGGATCTGGGTCACCGCTCTGTGTAGCAACGCCCGAGCCACAGAGAAACACTCGGCGCTGCACGCTGTAATGACTGTATGCATCTCTAGATAGGATTTAGAACCAACCCCCAATACACAACAAGTAATACCCAACCGGCAATTAGCATGAAAATACACAGTCACACAGTGAGCTGGTCATGATGCGAGTCAATGAGGTGTGCAGCCATATCAAGATGTGATGTACTGGCCGGGGTCACGATGGAGTTCAACAGCAGCACTGGTCCTGCTGTAAACTGCTCGAGCATGACAATTTATGTTGTTGTAGATTTTGATATATCTGATATACTCTCACTTGACTTTAAATATTGTTTTTATTTTGCCTCTGACCATTATTTAAACAACCTTTTGGCTTGTAGACTGGAGAGTATGGTGTGAAATCGGGATGAGTGAGGGAAGGACATTCAGCAAATTGTCAGAGCCAAAATCATTGACACGACTCTGCAGCTGTAATGAATGAACCTGAATGCAGTGCAATCCACTCGCGACACATCCTGAACATTTTAAATTTGATTAAGCTTAAGCTTTATGTCACCAGTTTGGTGGAAAAGGGGAATGGGAGAACCAGTTACCAGAGTGGGCTACAATAGTAACTTACTACCACCAGCTGCAGTATCAGACACTTTATTTATTATTGTTATCATCATTAATTTAGAAACATAAATGTTGAGAATAAATGTAAATAATGTATTTGGTTTTGAGTCAGTAACTGTTAGAATCTATCCCAGCACATGTTCCTAATACTCTTCATAGAAATGTATCACTGCACTAGGATGTGGCTGTACCAGGTCTTGTTCATGCTCAATTTCCTCTGCACTTGAATCCATCCGGTCACATCAACAGCTGGGAGCACAGCAACACAAAAAAACATTGCTTCTAGTATTACAGAAAGAAAAAGAAACGTTTGATTGACATTAGCACGGCAACTGTAGATCTAATTTTCTCGGCTTGGTGGAGAGGAACAGCAATGGAAAACACAGCAAATCTGCCTGTCAGTCAAAGCGGCGCTACCTGGCCCTGCTCTGACACCGTGAGCTGGCGGTTCCCCTCGAGCGCGGCTACAGCAGGAGGACGGCAGCACAACAAGTACACAGTCAGGGGCTGATGCAGAAATTATTATTCCAAAAGATGTTATCACAAATACATTTCTTTAATTGAGACAATGAGAAGGTGCAACTTTGAAGTTGTTGCCACATGAGAGTGAATACATAAGAAAGGCTTAATTAAGTAATCTATTTTTTTCAGTACAGAAGGATAAATGTGCTAGGCTCAAGTTGGTAATGTATTCAGATAAACTATACTACCAATGTTTGCTAAATACTATTCAACTTTGATTTTCCTTTAAATAATTATACTACATATTTGTGTTGCGTTTCAAAAGTATCCATATATTCAAATACATTATAAGCCAAGGAAAGACCAAAACTTCTCGAATAGTTTTGTGTTTTGTGTTCTGAATAATTTGGGGAAACTCTCCTCGCACAACAGTGAGATATTTACATGCCCTTTAAACCTTTTTTGCATGAGCCAATAAACTGGCCAATGTTTGTCTGGGTCTTATTATTTCTTTCGAAACAATCACATTTTTGAACATTGACAAAAAGGGACTACTTGGACGGTGAAAAATGTGATAGAACTAGGCCCCTATGTAAAGACATTTCAATCACTCAATTGATATCGAGAATTAAAAATCATATGGCCACTTTACTCTATAGCCCCCCCTACCAATTACTTGAATGGTTAACATTGTCCGATGTATTTGAAACTTTGTGTTATATTCTATGTAGGACGCCATGAAACGGGGTGAGGGTTTGTTTAAGTGATATATTTATTTAGTATATTTTTCAGCAGTGGCACAATTAATTCTCCAAAACATTAAAAAAGCTCATGCACACACATGCTTTATCCGATCAGGTTGAAATTTTAATCATTTGTACATTGGCTGACTTTGCTGTGCCCCTGATCGTGAAAGTTAATCAGACCCATGTATTTGTTTGGATTCTAGGACCCTTCACATCTCCCATTCAAAACAATGACTCCAATTACACAATGGAGAGGTAAAGACCCACTAACATCGGCACTAAATACCTAGTACAGTTGCCAGAGTAAACTTAATGAAATTGTCGCTGTCTTAACAATATTTTGCATTCTAGTCACATAATTGCTCTACGGCGCCACCTTTGGCCACTGCCTGTACCATGTCCCTGTTGTCTCATCCCTTCCCAAATCTAACTTCCCTAATCCCAAAACTGACCGCTCATTTGGCAGAACAAAGCCTGTCATATCTGAATATGTTTCATGTGCATTTATACCACCCCGTTCCACCCATGTGCTTTTTGTGGTAAATGTGAGCGAAGTAATCCACTGTGAGACAGAAGTAATGCGAGTACGCCTCATTCAACACAGTGAAGCACCAGTTCTCCGCTGTCCCACTGCAAAGGTAACATTGACCCATCCACTGTCTGCACAGCTGAGAAGAGACAGAGGGAGCTGAGATTTTTTTTTTTTTTAATTGTGTATACATCTAAGAGTACTGATTAGAATGCCATAATTCAAACATGACTACTGGCCACTATAGCGGCCCGAAAAGTACACATAAATATATATTTTTTAAATCTTTGCATCATATACATCAGAAGATGCAAAAAGTAAGTAACACCAATGTCTTATTTTGTACCGTTTGGCCTGTGGCGGTGGTGATGGGGAGAATGATGGGCCGGGTGTTTGTGGGTCGGCGGTGGCCACTCAGGTGGTGAGGGCTATCATCTCTGCTCGCGGCTTTATGCTATATTTGTTTTTCTCTATTTCTACAAAGATATATAGATAGAAAAGCAGTTAAATATGCATTGGCTGATCGTATCAATATTAAGCTGTAGATTGGTTTGCCATGACATAAGGTTATCATCATCAGTTAGGTTAAGATTGTCAGATGTTTCTTAATCTAAACAATCCTCAAGGGTTTAAACAATGTGTAGCCGATCAATTAGGCCACTTATTGGAGGGGTCTTAGGCAGGAGGATCAGTGCTGGGAGGCAAAGAATAAGATCTCAAAGCCAGGTATCTGCTACATCTCCTCTCTGCCGCCAAGAACGAGGTAGGTGTCATATATTCTGTTATCAGTGGTGTAGGACTGCACCACAAATCTCTGATATCTGTGTTTTATCATGGGCATAAACAAAAGGCTCTTTGAACAATAAAGTAATGGCCCAGGGGTAAGAAGAGCCATCCTCTTGCCTTCTCCTCTCCATCCGTTATTGCTCGATGGTTGTCACCGTGAGAGGGACTGCCGACGTTGACAGTGATGCTTATCGTGTCTTGTTTGTCCGTTTCAGCCTAAGTCTTTTGTCACTGCTGACCGCAGGTGAAGGACATACGCTCTGGTTCTATAGGCCTTTTATCATCCACCCTTTTAAGGCCAATTCCTTTTAAGTCATGATTAAAAAGTCAGACGTGCGATACCATATTTGTTAGAAAATCAAATTCAAATCAAACTTGTTCAAATCAAAATGTTATAATAAAGTTCTTCTACTCCTTATTACTGCATTTTAATTATATAATCTTTGCAAACAACCCAAGAATTAGTATGTCCACCGTAACAAAAGAAATATGGCTTCCGTCAAAATACCGATGTAGTTATTTGGGTGAAAATGAGACCACTGCTCTTTCTCTGCATCTAATTATAGAACGTTTTACTTTCCGCAAAGGAGAAAGTGCACTGTTCGCATGCTAGTTGTTGTTAGCTTCAGCGTGACAGCAAAACTCGCTTTGGCCTCAAAGTTGTGAAAAACGTGTGTAAACTCATCACGTTTGATTTACGTTTTGTAGTTTTTCCTTGTCGAGGAGGATCTAAGGACAGGTGATGCTGGAACATTGCTAAATTCTAATGAACATTGTTTAATAGGTTTTCATTGTCGCCCTTTGAGGCAACTGCAGTTGTGATTTTGGGCATTACAAAAATAAACTGAATTGAGTTGAAATAATTATTAGGATGCTCAACAGGCATTAGATAAGTAAGCTATACATGTGAACTGCTGAGTTTACAATGAAGTAATTCTGTTTTATCACATTTTTAATACAACTAAAATCAGGTACATTGCCTTAAAAGGTGTAACTTTTCTAGTGATTGGTGTTGGAATTGTTATTGTTTTGTGTGGGGTTTTTTTTGTTTTTTTTTTACAACCGTTCCTATTCTAAGCCCGAAACAATAAAAATAGCCAAACTTGTACAATGCCCAAATTTTATAGCTGAACCTAGGTGCATTTTGTGATGGTAGAAAGAGCCCTGATCTTGGTGTGTACTGATATCTCCTTGACTCGTGCTTTCATTAACCTCCCAGTGGCTCCATCAGAGACGGGGAAACGAGCAACCATAATATCCCAGTGACGACACACGGGTCAGGACCCCACTGATCCTGTGAGGGGGACACATCTCATTACGCGAGAAAGCCTCTGAGACACTCCACCAATTTCACTTGGCCTCTGTTCTCAGGAACCAATTAAAACATTAGGCTAAATCATAGGGCTTGGTGACACAGCTCAGACACTGTATAGGAGGAAAAGCTCCACGAAAATACTAAGATCCACTTTTCAACTTTTCTCTAGGTCTCAATAATGACTCATGATGTCTTGCCCTCGTCCTTCACCTGAGTAATTACATCACCTGTGTTCATTCCCACTATTAGCTAACAGCCATTGTCTTCTAATGATGGCTTGATCGTTTTCCATTATGTTTAAAAGGCACACAGTGTGCTACAGCTATAACATATTGATAAAGTGTCAAGCACAGTGAACACATAATGTGCAAATTAAATACAAGCTTAAAAAGAGCGCAAAGGGCTAGGTTGACTTTGTTTCTGTTATAAATTCTTATTTTTCAAAAAGGATTTTTGTGGGTTCCTACAAGAAACAATAAATAGTAAGGCAGGGCAAGTTTATTTGTAGAGCACAATTCGTACACAAAGCAATTCAAAGTGCTTCACACAAGAGGGAAAAATGCATTAAAATCCCAGACATGACAGAAATTTGAAAAAATCAAGACATAAAAGAGAAGAGGGCAAATTGAATTATTTCAGTAATATGCACGGATAAACAGAACAGTTTTTTAGCTTAGATTTGAACATTGCCAGAGTAGAGGCCTGTCTCACATCTTCAGGAAGACTGTTCCAGATTTCAGCTGCGTATAACTGAAATGCAGAGTCTCAATTTTCAGTCCTAATTCTGGGCACCAGCAAGAGGCCGGTCCCTAAGGTCCTCAGAGTCCAACCTAAGAGGTATCGAGATGTATTTTGGTGATAAGCCATGGAGAGAGCCACGGGAGCCAGTGCAGAGACCTGAGAACAGGACTAATGTGATGGTACTTCCTGGTTCTAGTCAGGACCCGAGCAGCAGCGTTCTGGATGAACTGCAGCTGTTTTACAGCTTGTTTGGAGAGACCAGTGAGCAGGCCGTTATAGGTCTCTCGAGTCTAGACACTATTCTTTTGATTTTGGCAATGTTTTTAAGATGGTAAAAAGCTGCCGATATTATTGATTTGACGTGGCAGCTAAAATTCAAGTCTGATTCCATTATTACCTCCAGATTTCTTACTTGATATGTAAGTTTTAGAGCGAGACTCTGGAGGGGACTACTAACACTTTCTCTTTTCTTCTGTTGGCCTGGACAGTCTTGTCAGTTAAAGGTGCAAAGTGAGTTAGCTTTAAGTGTCTATGTGGTTTCTGTGTGAACTTTATCATTAAAGAATAATGCAAACTCATTACACTTGGATGTGGAATTTAGTTCTAACGGCAGCTGAGCTGGAGGGTTAGTTCATCTGTTTACTCAAACAGGACAAGTTGTTAATGCAGTTTCCAATTATTTCAGAAAAATATCTTTCCCTAGTTCTACATAAAATGAGGTTGTACATGTACAACTTCTCTCTGTGAAGCTCTTCTGAACAACTGCAGGACCAGCCGGTGGTTTGTTAAAAACAGACAGGTCAAAGAAGACGCAGAAATGATCAGAGAGAGCAACATCGACCACAATTACATTTGAAATATTAACCCCCTTTGTAATTAGGATATCTAGAATGTGCCCTCTGCTGTGAGTGGGGGACTCACATGCTGAGTAGACTGAAGGTTTCAAGGACAGCATCAAGCTCACCATCAAAGTCTGTGCATATTACTGAAAGCATCTCAGTAATCATCAATATTTGGCAGTGCTGGGAAGGCTTGTATAAAACAATGCAGAGAAGGATAAAGGATACACACTCAAATGATGAGAATACCCCAAAGGACAACCTGTGGGTAATTATTTTGTCTCTAAAAACCAGTGGCGGCTGGTGGTACAAAATATAGGGGGGGCAATTTGACATAACCGTGTTTTTTTAATTTTTTTTAAATGTCCAAAATTGAAATTTTGAGAATGAGATTAAATAATCCTTTAAATAATCCTTTACAACTGAATTAATTAAGTCAACACACTTATTTCCACTTTTGTTAATGATAATACAATGACTTAGAGGCAGATACCATTTGTGAGAAAATACATTTGACACAAAATTACATTTTACACTTTATAAAATATCAGATTGAAAAGAGCAAATCAGAAATTTCAGTGATACTGTAATTTATAGTGTAGAGTAACAATTACTACATTAAGAGGAAATAAAAACACAAACAATTGTTAAAACAGTTTCTAAGTGGCATCAGTTACCCTGAATTACATGTGTAACATTTAAATTTTTATATTTAATCATCACAGCCATTATTACTGTATGGAAAGTTGTCATTTATAGCTTTCTTTCATAGGTTTTCTAAAAACAAAATCATATTTTTATCAATAGAAGTTAAGCAATACTTAATGCTTAGCGTTAGCCTTATGCAAGTAATAAACAAAAAAAAAAACAGCGTTTGTGTTGTCATGGTAACGGAGCACATGTCTCGGCTCGGATTTATACGAAATCAGCCGCTTTCATTTCAACACGAATAAAGCCAGCAAACAGTTAAGCAGCTCATTCTGAGTCGTTTTGGACGTACCTTTTGTACGGCGCTCTCGCACATGCCTCTGTCTCTAGCGTATGGCCTATGGAGAAAGCCATTGTGATGTAGTCACTTTTGATTGTGATTTGATTGGCTAAAAATCCCCATTGCTTTTCTATGGGGCTCTGGGGCGCCCCACGGGTACGTAGAAAAGAATCGCAGGCTGCGCAGCAGACCACGCGCCGCGCAAACAAAGTATACATCTATATTTATTTATATATATATATATATGAATATATATATTATTATTTTAAACATTTACACTAATAAGAATATAAGATATTTCTAAATAAATTATATTGTTTTTAGACACAAAAAAATTTACGTAGTTGGCAGATTGACGGGGGGGGCGGCGCCCATAATGGACCAGCCGCTGCTGCTAAAAAACTGCACAGACACCTCCACCCTTTTTGTTTTCTCGTGTATCAGATTCAAACTTAAAATTGGGTGGAACACATTCTATTAGAACTAAATGTCCTGTGTTTTTGTCAAGCCATGTTTCAGTTAAAAACATAAAATCAAGATTAGAAAAAAATAGAATGATCAATTAAGAATGATTTGTTACATAAGGATCTGACATTTAGCACAGCAAGTTTTGGACTAGTTTCAGTGGGACTGGGCCTTATCTTTATCACAGGGAATATGAATGAAATTTCTCAGATCGAGCAGACTGACTAGCCTTTTGTTTTCCCATCTGTGTGATGTGACTACAAAAATATGGGAGACTGTTTTTACACAGGGCCCCGGGTTGGTTTGAATTGTATTATGACTGTAAATCCCGGCAACACCAAGACCCAGTGAATCCTAGCTATGGGAGATTTTGAACCACTAGCTAATAATAACAATACAATGAAACTGTGTTTATCATCTTGTGTACACTTTAGACACTACTCATTACACTATAGTTGGAATAGTATAGTGAGTATACCCAATCTAAACCATAATAGATTACATTTGTTGCGGATAATAAGTAATAAATGTGCACTAGGCTGCCACAAATAAATTGTATGTTTGTTGTAACCCCACCCAACATTTTTCAAGTGGGTCGGTCAGTAGGTAAATTCTTATTTTTTTTACTTTGAAGGCAAAAAAAAAAGATCCAAATTAAGAACCAGTCGCCATTTTTTGACTCGGAGTGACCGCCAGGGGTCAGGCTTCAACAGTCAATGACGGAAAACGTCTCGATCAACCCGATCGGGAGACTAAATCTCCCGATTTTAAGATATTTTAATCAACCTTTTTTACGCCGTTATCCTTTATTTTGTAATAAATTTCACAAATGTGAAATGGCATTTCATCAAACTACAACAGCACAGTATATGCCAGGCCAACACCAGCAGCTACATCTGTCACCAAAAGAACCAGTCACACTGTTATTATGGGACCCACTAAACCAGTTGTTTGGTCATGTACGTGTAACTGAAACATGTGACCACAGATTCAACATGAAATACAATGCTTAGACTTAAATTAATTGCTCTTCTTTTTAATCATCGTGTAATAATCTAATTACTTATTTACTTTATATGTATTTTATTTGACTATTTATTGGCGGTACTTTATGTGTGAAATAATTAGCCAACATTATTTAATTTTATTGAGAAACTGTGTGTAAATACTTCAAAACAGACATTTAAATAATGCAGTTCTAAAAAGCATGCTGTGATTAATCAAGATTAATCTTTCCATTGATTTAGAGCACTTTAAACACACTATTACTATAGCACTATGCTCAAGTTAGTGATCATCAGTGTAGTTTGGATAATCTAGAAGTGGTACAGTCTTTAAGTTACACAATCATTCTAATTCTTTCAAATCCTTGATGTATTCTTTCATCCATTTAGCCTTTCCCCTCCTCCTTGTAGTTCTCAAGTTGGTAATTATCTCCATCTTCATCACTCACCTGTGTAAAATGAGACAATTAGCTACAGGATATAAGGCAGTTAATCAGCCCCGCCAAACCTTTTTTAATTGTGCGACAGGTTCCGCTATGCACCACCGCTGTTTACACTGTGTCTAAACCAATGTGCTAATAATTAAAAAATAGCTGAGTATATTTTGTGGTGTGCTACAAAAGGTTCTGCATGCTTTTGTTATACTGCACAACAAATAAAGCATTCAAATATCAGTGCTAACCCAATTTCAAACTTGCAAAACCTCCGTCTGCATTCCCCCACAGTGTAAGATTTGATTGTAGTGTGATAAACTGTGCTTCCAGGCCAGCGCAGAGCCTCCATGGCTTCATCCTGCGCTAATTAAGCACAGAGTCTGTCCATAACTGAATTTCACTTTATGAAATTTCTGGGTAATGTTGGCTTTCTGTGTACACTGGCACTCAATCTTCCCTCTTATCTGTATTGCCACAATTACATGCAAATCACAGAGCAATTTCTCATCTACAAATCAAGAGCCATGAAATGATCAAATGAA
The DNA here is from genome assembly GCF_026437365.1 of Eucyclogobius newberryi. NCBI lineage: Eukaryota > Metazoa > Chordata > Actinopteri > Gobiiformes > Gobiidae > Eucyclogobius > Eucyclogobius newberryi. The sequence goes on from NW_027315768.1 coordinate 19,522,139, forward strand.
GGATTCAAATAGTAAGCGTCCTTTGAAAATATCCAGCGCATAAGAATGGCCACTCATTTATTTGTCACAGCAACAGTTACAACCATTTGAAAACACTTTGACAGACTTCGGCTAAAGCAACATTTATAGACCACCTCTGACTAGCCACCCTCCTCGTTTTCGGTGTGATGGACAGCAGATGAGTAGAGATATGCTGAGTCTGCAGGCCATCTCCCATAGCGACGTCACCCAGAGGTCATGAAATGACAGTGCCGAGTAGTGGGTCGCCACCCCTGACTCATCGCTGAATAAACAGAGGGCCAGCGATGATCTGGGGAATGACTTATTGCCGGGCTGACGGCACCTACAAAATAAAAGCACTTTAGTGTAGCAACATATTAAACGCTTCAAGGCTAAATCTGGAAACAGATGATACTCCATTATTCCAGCCGTTGCACAACAGTGATTGTCCCACTGGAGGTCATTGGTCCACCCACCCTGGACCTCATGGGAGAGAAAAGGCTGGCCGGTGTCCAGAGCTGGGAGGCAGACTGGCGGTTCAGCCCCAGTTCTAGTGCCAAAACATGTCTTTGTCCGGCCTTTTAACAGCTACAGATCTGCGCTCCAGACACTGAGCACTTGGCTGACCCACTCCTCTGTGACCCTTCTATTTGAGATACCAATGTGCATTCATCTTCGACAAAGAGTGAAATCGGTGTTTTAGTGCTAAAATACTTACACCAGCACACGGTGATCATTGTCCTTTAAAACATAAAAGAAACATAGAACAAAATACAGAGTTATGAAACAAACAGTTATGCATTGTCCTAATCATTTAGTCCGGAATAGTCATTCCATTTTGTCCAAAGTCTATTAAGTTTGTAAGTTGTAATTATTTTTTTCATGATGACCTTTTTTCCTGTTTCCAAACGTATGTTCCAAAATCTTTGTAACAATAAATTGTCATTTATTGTGTCCATGACAGGAATCCAAAATACATAGTTCATAGTCTTGTCAAAAACAATCTGCAGTGCTCTAATGATCTCAGACCAATATTTTTGAAGAATAGGACAGTTCCCAAACATGTGATTATGGTGAGCCTCCTGGCAAGTACTAGTATTTTCCTATGAATAGTGGGCACTTTGACCTGGTGTTATAAGATACCGTGATACATTTCCAACATGATTCTTTTTTTGGTCCTCCATTGAAAAGTATTCATTCCATTCTTTATCTATCCAAACAAAACTATCTTATTTTTAATATATTTAGAAGAATGAAGGCACAGATTATTAACGCATTTAAATAATTATGATACTTCCCCCAGTTCTAATTTTTAACATAAAATTATCTGCTTTGGTAATTCTTTGTATTGTGTGGACAAAAAATCCAAACCTGTATTTGCACATCAGAAATCAGATTATTATTCAGAAAAATCAGTTTTTGTAACTATTTACTTTGATAACGTGCATAGAAACCTGAGAGAAACCTATGCAAACATGAACGGTGTTCACATTGCTTTAGACCCCACACAGTACACTCCCCTTGGCAATCTATGACCTAAATCCTATGAACTCCTACATCAATTATGCTTCATTTTTTCTGAGCCTGTGTTCCTACTTCTTACAAGCTTTATGATGTAATGGCATCTTATAACTTGGATAATGTAAAAACATATCAGACATCCGTATTTCCCTGGAGACACCAAATCGTTGTTATGTTGTGTAGCTGCTGTACGGTAAAACAGGTGTTGAGGAGGGCAACTTGCTGCAGGGGCTACAGAGGGTTAAGTGCTGGCTCTGACCCCTGCTGATGGTCCTGCTGAGTCTATAATGCCACCCATAGACCAGGAGCACACAATGCATTGGGAATACCAACGAGGCACTGCTTGTGTGTGCACATGGGGATTTCAGGGGAGAAGCAAAGAGCTGGGATTTTTCAAAGGAAGTCTTGTGAGAGTTGCCATATGCTTAATAAGCCCTTTCACGCCAGCGCTCTTTACCATAAGCCGTCAGAAGGATGATACTCAAAGAATGAGTAAGAATGAATGGCGCTTTAGACTTTTTCGCTTCTTGGGGCGGTTGAAGATATGTGCCTTTTTTTTTTTTGAAACATGAAAAACATGAAGTGAGATTTCATGCGAACTCTGGTTGAGCTGGTGCTTTTGCAGAATGACAATACCTTCACACACAAAAACAGATAGATTGTTATCTCTTAAAATATTACAACTAATGATGGTGGTTGGATGACTATAATTCAGTTAAAGGTCCCATAACATGCAAAATCGACTTTTCAGAGCTTTTAACCTTCTTACATTGCTATTTGTGCTTCATATATGTACCCAGAGTGTTTTTTTGATTGATTCTCGCAGTGTTTAGCTATATTACAGACTATCTCCTTTCCTCCAATATCCAAACTGACGGCAAACACTACGTCACGGGTGGGCGGGGCACACACGCGCTCTGAGACTACGTCACGGGTTGGGCGGGGGAGCCAGATCGCTCTTCGCAAGGGTGGGGGCGAATATCAAACCAAGCCGTTTGCATTTCCGGGTTGGTGAGGGGGTCCAAGGTCTGGGTGATATTTCTTAACTATTATGTTAAGGGTATTGCACAACCCTTATTATTATCAATTATACACTTAGGATAGACTACGAAACGTGAAAAAAAGCATGTTATGGCACCTTTTAAGACCTAATAATTGTTATGAATAATACATCGAATTAAGTTTTTAGCGTTAAACATTAAACTTTTAAGGATAGTTTTTGTCACCAATTGTTCACACTAATCATACAACCATATTATGTCCAACAGAACAGTATAAAAACATGTTTTTAAACATATCAGCTGTTTAATCATCAGACAAATATGAAATATCATAAAAGGGCAGAAATATAATATTATACTCTAATTTAAAAGTTCACAACATACCCTTTTTTCATTTGTTTTATAGCATTTTTAATAGAAAAGATATACTCGAACAACTTAGCAACCTCAGAACCACAATCACAATATTATATATTTTTTTAATCTATGACCCCAATAGATTTGCATTAATACACTCCAATATTTTTGCCAATATTTTTGTGTAACCTGATGCAAATAAGGCTGAATTTGTGTAATTTGTAGCAACAACCGCTATGTGCAAAATAATAATGCACACCGATAAGGCCCTAATTTTTCAGAGCACAGTCTCCTCATTTTATTCATAATGTCATGCGGGCCAAAGTGGACACACAGTGCATTGAAGGTGAACTTGTAAGCAGACAACTGAGCCATTTCTCAACAACAATGTGTGGCCATCTTTAATTCTGGCCTCACATGTGGGAAAAAAGGAAAAAAGAACAATGAAAAGGTCAGCTTGGATCTACATGCTGCCCTTACATCAGAACACAACCTCTTCCGTGACAAAGCTCTAATCAGCTCCTCAGCCTTTGTGGAAATGAATCTATTAAAAAACGTGCAAGTCTGTGATGAAGTAAGGAGACAAGCAACAGCCAGATAATGCACTCCCTCAGTGTTGCGAGGTTACTAATATCCACTGCAGGCCAGGGTTGATAAATGAGATCCAGGCGTTATGCAGAGGTGTATTGAGCACAAGGGAAGACAGAGAAAAAGGGGGCAGAGAATAGAAGGAGGCACTTGGGTGATTAAGCAAAGGGTGAAAAGGTTCTGCTCGAAGTTATTCAAATGTCTATTGTCACACCAGCAGGCGACACTGTTCACTATTTCAAATTATTTCTATGATGGGGATCTACACAGTCCATACAGTGCGTACATATTTTCACAGTTTTTTAGTTTATCGGTTTTGATTTTCACTCAGATGCTTTTTAGGGCAGCAACAATGAATTGCCTAATTTTAACTAGATGACAATTTAGAAAAAAACACTTGGAGTTATTAGGACAATACAGACTCTAAAACAATATATTTTATAACAAAGACAGCCGCATTAATAATAGTGTCATACATCATGATGAATATTAATTATTTAACAGTTTTTTTGGTTTAGTATGATTTCACACTTCATACATGATATGATATAACGTTCTGAAACTATACTGGATGTAACTGGAGTAAGGCAGTGTCCTTTAGTTCACAATGTTGTATGTGAAATGAAATGAAGATGAAATATCTGTATTTTAGGTTTATTTTTAATGATGGTATGTATAAGGACATAAGATATACTGGTGTACTATGTGATCAGCTGGGCATGGTACAAATTTTGTTTAAACATTTAACATTTAAACTGTTGTGGCCGAACAGGGCCGGCCCAGCCTATAAGCGAACTAAGCAGCCGCGTAGGGCCCCGAGGCGTTAATAGGGCCCCCAATCTGGCAACCCGTCTTATGACAAGTGCAAGCGCAGCGTGCGCCACTAGTGTAGTAGCGCTGATAGCGCGGCAGCGCACACAGCGGTAACATATAACGCACAAACCGCATTTATTTGTAATGACAATCTGGCAACCGAGACACCAAACCTGCTCTGATTGGGCAACTTCAATGTGCGGGAGGAGATCGAGAGCAAAACATAAACACAACAGAACGTGGTCCTCATGTCCAGAAGAATATATCCCCCCGGTGCCGAAAAAAGAAAGAAGAAACTTCTTGACGATGTAAAGAAACTGCAAACTCAACACTCTCCAGGTATTGAACTTCTCTTACAAAGAGACGGTTAATGCTGCTGTTTGAAACAACACGATTCTGTCACGTTAGTTCGCTCAGGCTGGAGGCGACGAGAGCTCTGCACCGCGCACAATAATATGTCTGAATGAAAGATAATAAGCTTAACATTTACACCAGCCCGGTAGTGTCAGCTGCAGGTGAGGCCGGTGAGGGGCGTCTATGCCCCGGGTCACTAAGAGGCGGAGATCCGGTCCGGACGAGCGCCGTCTCGTCCAGAACCTCTGATGTGAGACTTTGGAGTGAACAGTGTGCGGCCCCTGTCCCGGGCCCCTGTGCAGCCTCAGTCAGAGATGAGCGGGTTTGAGTTTGCGTCCCCTCTCTCTCACATCACCATGTGTGAGATCAATCGTGACTCGTGATGTCTGTTTTACTTCTTAACGTGCAATAAGAGGAACGTAAAGGTTTATGCGTGTAAGGTCCATCAGCCAATCACATCGCAGCATTGTTTCATGCAGGAGTCCAGTGTCTGGTGTTCTGATCAGAACAAACATTTATATTGTAATTAACTTTTAATAGAGCAATAAAACATTTCAATTTATTTAAAAAGCATCATTAGACTATTTGTTATAAATTATAATAAATTGATAGTGAAAAATAACCAGACATATTATGATTACGTCTGTTATAGAATAATACTATATATTTTTATACAAAAGTGGCAAAGCTGCAGAAACGCAGTCTCTTCACTATAGCTAGGTTTGGACCTTCACTTCTAGTTCTGTTCATTCTCTGGGAATAACATGTTTGCACTGTTTTATCAGTGTTAATTGTTAATCAAGCAATGCTTATGCCATTTGTTTAATTTAATATAACTTGTTTTGTCACTTTGGCAAGAAGGAACAGTTGGGAGCTGTAAAAGATAAATTAGTAAGGATAACTATTACTTTTACATTTTCAGTTAAAATGAATCAATTTGACCATAATTATTTTTCATAGCCACTATTGTATTGAGTAATTAAGTACACTAATGTATTAATAACTGGCTTTAGTCATTTTCTCCTGGCACAGTTTCATCACGACATCATTTTATAGCGTTACAACCTCAACATTTTACTCTTACTTTAGCCGGCTGGACCACATTAAAATGCAGCAGAATACACGAAAAAGGTCTGAAAATGTCTGGGGGAGGGCCCCCAGACCCTCCCCTGTTCATTAATTTAAATTAATTAATTAATTAATGTGCTAATGTGGCTGTAAACCCTTAACGCCCAAAAACATATCTGGGACGTGTGTTATTTGTACAGGGAGTAGAGGTGATGTCAGCGGAATACCAAGTTGCATTGTGGGATTTAAGTTATCAATATTTGAGCTTGTTAGGTGCTGAGAATAAACTAACTGGCAAACATATGCCCTGGAGTTTTGGTGCGCTTTGTTTGCGTTGAAGAAAGTTCCCATATGTGAATTGTTTACTGACAATGGCAATAAAACTGATTCAGATGACGTGGTGAGGGGCCCCCAAAAATGTTTTCGCTTAGGGCCCCCTGAAGGCTTGGGCCGGCCCTGTGGCCGAAGGAAGTAAAGTCAACACATGAAGCATATTTTCCATTTTACCTAAGCCTGTGTTCACACTTTTTGTTATTTGGTCCTAAATTTAGCCCAACCAATCCTTGTTTAGTCCAAGTTTCATTTCTGGTTTAGGCCTAGTTTAGTCCCAATTTTGATGTGGTGAATAAAGTAATCCAGTAAAAGATCTTTTCCAACAGAGCAATATAGAACTGACATCCAACACACCAACTACAAGCAGAACAAGAGCACTTTTCTTCACACTTTGATAGTTTACCAAAGGAATTCATCATCTAAAGCATAAGTGTACAGCAACAAAAGAAAGAAGCATTCATCTGTGACTTGTGGCTGGGACACTTTGTTCTGTTTAAAGTAAAGCTCCTCTCATTTTGACCTTATGGCTATTCTCAGGATGTGAGTACACCTTCTCAGATCTATAAATGGCTGTCTCATAATGAGCATGATGACACAGAGCAGAAACACTGCAGCCTTTCATTGGGAAACACAGACAATGGGATTTATTTCCATTCTTTTGTGCCAGATGTGCTGTAGGAACACACTTCTGTTCAAAAAGACTCACAAAGTACCTTTGTATATAGACATCTTTGGAGGCCACAGCAAAGAAGTGTTATGTGCATGCTAGAGGTGGGCAGTATCAAAATTTAGATAATGTTTTTTTGATTCTTCCACATTTATTTTGGATGCTGTTTACACATGCCCTTATTTGAGCATAGTCTATATTTTTCTACAATTGCAGTGATCCCCAAAGTGGGGTTCAAGGGGGTCGCAAGACCTGGGGGTCAAGATATAATTTATTTTTCAAAGAAAAACTGCATGTTTTTGTGAAATATGGTCCAACAGACCTAGATTAACACAATTTGTCACTTTAAATTATTACCTTTGTCGTTTTAATTTTGCATGGTTATTTTGGGGATCTGGACATTTAGGAAGTGTATGCCATGTTATTGTACTCCTGACTTTGTCACTTGCAAATCCTATAGCGTCATTTAACTTAAATGTTATAGTGCACATAATAAATGCAAATACTGGAAGGTTAACATTTTGGCTATTCATATTTAGTCTCTTTCTAACCTAGTTAGTAGAATTATTTACACAAATACATCACAGAATAATCAATAAGGATAAGTATATTTTAATATATCAATGTAAACAAGCAAACTCAAAAAAATGTATTGGTATGTATTTAACACACCAATTGACTTAACTGACTTTTTTCTTATTATTACCAGTCCATAGGTTGTAGTTATTGATATCTGTTTGTTGAATCAGCATCAGGGAGCAATGTATATTCATAGGTGCAGTTGTGCATGGAGGCAGCTCACGATGATTAATATTGTCCATGCACAAGTGTGAGTAATGGAGGCTGGGAAACACAGAGACAGTTACAGGACGTGAACGCTCCAGTGCACGTCGCTCCTGCTTAACCCTGAAGCCACAGTGCTACTGACACACATCACTGTGGGCTAATGGGTCCCTCCAGAGCCCTGTTATCCAGTTGCTACATTAGTCCGTCTAATACTATATCTCGCACCAAGAGCGAGCTCCTGGGACATTTACACAATAGGCATTTACTAGTGGACAAACATCAAGTCTCAATATGTTTAGCATCAACTGCAGTCATGCATACATTGATTGATACATTGACACAACAAGCTAAATGTATTTATGCCAAGGACTGACGCGACCAAACTCAGTGTTAACCCTCTGACCAATGTGTCTTGGGTAAATACTGCATTTTTTACTTGGGTAAATCTCAGCCAAACACAAATTGCCATCGTATTTCAAAAATGGATGGTTACAACACTAAGAGTCCCTTATGTATTCAGAACATCTGTTAAATCACGTTGAAACTAGAGGTGGGCAATATATCAAAATGTAGATTATATTGTGAATGTACTTTTAAAGATATGCAAAATGTAAATATCGAGTACATCATTTGTAGTGATAAATGCTACAAAAAAGCCCATTCAAAACAAAAATGAAAAAAGTTACACTGTAAACTTTCAGACAATGGTATAACGGTGATATTACTGCACCAATGGCAAAAAAATCCTCCAAGAAATGTGTCGTCAAGGAATGGACTGGGACGAGCCGTTACCTGAATGTCTCAAGCCACGGTGGGAGAGTTGGAAAAGGGATTTGAACAATCTGAAAAAGTTGCAAATAAACAGATGTTATGTTCCTGCAATATTTGGAGATGTAGCAAAAAAGGAATTGCATCACTTTTCCGATGCAAGCACAACAGGATATGGACAATGCACTTACTTAAGACTGATAAATAAAAACAAAGATGTCCACTGTAGCTTTATTATGGGCAAAGCACGTGTCTCTCCAACAAAGGTCACCACAATTCCAAGGCTAGAATTGACTGCAGCTACAGTATCAGTCACAGTAAGCAACATGCTAAAGGAGGAGCTACTCTATGATAACGTGGAGGAGTTCTTTTGGACGGACTCAAAGGTTACTCTGGGGTACATAAATAATGAAGCAAGACGCTTCCACACGTTTGTCGCTAACAGAGTGCAAAGGATCCGCAACAATACCACCCCACAACAATGGTTTTATGTACCTACAATTGAAAACCCTGCTGACATGGCATCAAGAGGAACAACAGTAAATGAACTACTGTCATCCAATTGGCTTACAGGGCCTCAGTTCTTGTGGGAAAAGGAGATACATTTTCCTTCAAAAGAGACAATTGAACTCCCAATAGGAGACCCAGAGGTGAGAAAAGTGCAGTCAGTAAATACACAAACCACAGAACACAGAAGTCTTAGTGACCGTCTCACCAAGTTCTCATCCTGGTCTCGCGCAGTCAGTGCAGTAGCGCGTCTCAAACGATATCTGCTCAAAGACAAATCAAAATCACGGAGCACTGTAACCGAAAGACAAAATGCAGAAATATTCATCATCAAAGACCTACAAAGACAAGCATATTCCACTGAAATAAAGTCACTAAGCAAAGGAAAAGCATTATCAAAAAACAATAAAATGCACAACTTGGATCTTTTCTTGGATAAAGACGATATGCTCAAGGTGGGAGGAAGGCTGCGAAACTCATCACTTCCAAACTCATTCAAAACATTATGGTCCGACAACGATGGCACACTCCTAAACGAAATATTCAAACAGGTGACATAGTGATGGACAAAGATGAAACTCAACCACGATCACAATGGAGACTTGGAAGAGTTTTGGAGACTGTAACAGATACAGATGGACTTGTGAGAAAGGTTAAAATAGCCTTTGCAGACAGAAATCTTAACAAAAAGGGTGAATGTTTGCATAAAATGTCTATAGTGGAACGCCCAGTTCATAAGTTAGTTCTGCTATTAGAAGGTTGTGGAAAGTAAATGTTATAAAAGCTAAAATGCACCGAGATGTTGTAATTATTACATGCTCATATAGTTGTTTTACGGTTAAGTAACTTTAAGAAATTATTTGTGTTTTATTTCATGTTCATTAACAGAAAATAATTTGATGGGAGTGTAAAGGTCAATTTCACACATTTATGTTTTATGGTAAGGTTTTGCTTTATTTTGGTAACTTCCTGTGTAACCGGAAGTGATGGTAAAACGGAAGTCTACTTGATATACTGGAAAAGACGGAAAGTAAATTGAACAACGGAAAACGGACAAAACACGGACAAAACACAGACAAAACACGGACAAACTCAAGGATCTAGCTACAGTCGACAGGGGAACAAGGTCTGTAGTGGAAAACGATTGTATTTATGATATATTTGAAATGTTTTATGGATGTATATGTTGTGAAAATATAGTAACAATGTAATGAGTTAGAAATACGGGGATTTACGTCCAAAATGTAATTGTCTTTTTTATTTTATTCTGTCTAGCTCTTACGTTGGTTGAATGACACGGAAAGGAATCATTAAAAGACATTTAACCATCAGTTCTGGCCTTCTCAATTCGACTGGACGCTACAGTGATATTACTGCACTTTTGTGATTCCTTGTACAGACATTTCACATTTGTCTAACAATGACACATATCAGTTGACATTTTAAGAAATTTTTAACATAATTCTGTTGTATTGACATAATATGGTCTAAATATTGTTATTGGAATGCTAAAAAAAACAACCAATTTTTGTCAATACTGCACAAACTCTGGACAAACCATCTCTCTGATCCTAACCGTTTAAATTTGTTTTTAACTTTGTCAGCATAAAAGTAAAAAATGTATACTTTACTGACCCATCTACACGCATATATATTGTGATTTCACAATATATATGCAGCACCTACGTTGTATAATGATGTCAGATAAAGTCCTGAGTACCAAGAGTCTCACACAGGTTGACTGCAGCCGTTCAGAATATCTTACATCCCCTTTGCTGCCCGCATTCTGTCTTCACTCTTGACCATCAGCTCTAGCTCTTGTGTAGACGTCAACCTCTACTTGTCTAAATGTAACATGTTCTCCATTCAACAGACTCTTTTCTCTTCAATTACTTGCACTGGAGTCGTTTGTTCCTTGCAGTCTTTGATCATGGGAGACAGTAATCTAGTGGATGCCAAGCATCCATATCTAGGACAGCACAGAAGTAGGTCACAAATGATTTCTGAGGCGCTGGGCCTATATGGCCGTTAGCTTAGGCGCGCTCAAAGCCCAGGTTTATGACTGTGCAGAATGGAAACAGGTGTCAAGGTGAATGTTGAGTCATACACCAAAAAGATTAATTACTACTGAATAGACGGTTGTACATTTGCATTTCAAAAACTAGATATGTGCTATACTGTACATCCCACACTGTATTTGATGCAAGTTACTCAAATCTAAAAATCCATCGAAGAACTTTATTGGAAATTAGGCTTAGTACCTACTCAGCTCTACTTAGTGCACCTCAGCCCTGCTTTCTCTCCACCTCTTCCACCTTGGGCCAAGTCGAGTCAAGCAGGGACTAAACGTGACATCAACTGACCCTCGGTCTGATTGGGTAAAAGTTTCTTCAGAGCAACTTTAGCATGGAGCTGCATATTTTTGATACAATATAAATATATATAATAAAAATATAATATATGCTTAATGCACAGAAAGCGGACGATACACTGCAAAAGACATGGATAAAAGTGATGTAGTTCGCTTTTGCTTCACGAGCTACTCCCCATGTTTGTATCCATCCTCTGTCTGCTCCTGACACTGCTTTAGTGGCTGTAGCTGTAGCCGTAGTGTTGGTGTTGGTTATGATATTATAACCCTTATTTCTTGTGTCTCTGAGGCAGTGGGTATTGCGGGTTACAGTTGAGATGAATGATTATGGGTTTTCTGTTATTTTCCTATGCTAAAATATACCAACACGGCAGGACAGTGTTTAGCAGCGTCTTTTTATTTTCACGTGCTCTCACTCAACTCGACTTCCTGTGCGTCAACAAAACGGGTTGTACTGAAACAATATACAGAATGAATGAATGTACCCTAAATAAAATAAGTGCAACACACTATAACCAAACCCTCTAATCAATATCAAATATAAATTCCCCAAATAAATATAAATAAATTAGAAATGAATGTTAAATAAAATCATATGTTACAATATCGTAGTCATTGTGATTTGGTGTCTTGAGCAGACCGACTTTTGAGTCACAAATCATTTGCTGAACTGGGTGTGGAAAACAGCGGCCCCACTAGCACCAGTTGTAAGAAAAATGCTTTGAGGGCAAAGTGGGACGTGCACAGAGCCAAATAGAGCAGAGAAAAGCCAAGAAGGGACTAATGGAAAAAGGCATAAGGCTACGTTCACACTGCAGGTCAAATCCAATAGTTTTGCCCATATGTGACCTGTGTTCGAATTTGTCAGGACAGTGTGAACAGCACAATTCAGATTTTTTTTCAAACCAGACCGCAGACAACTTTTTCGGAAATTATATATATATATATATATATATATATATATATGGAAATAAACCTGATATGTATTGTATCCGTACTTTCAAAATATAATGTCAGACTGAACGCTCCGGTCAACAGGCAACATTTCAGGATAAACATCACAATTTTGAATCAGAGCGCCAGAAACAACAGAAAGTAGAGAGAAATGGCAAACGAAGCCAAAAACTGTCTGTGGAAAAAGGAAAAGTTTGTGAACTAATCAATATACTGTTGAATAGACTGTTCGTACCAAAATTGGGCGGTATTTGAAGAGATTGTGAAGGAGTTGGCCGAACAAGGGATTAAACGCTCCTGGCTGTAATGCCAGCTGAATATAAAAAGCCTTTGAGTGAAATTTAAAGAAAGTAAGGACATCAATAAAAGAAGAGGACACGGAATGACCCGTAACAAGACTTTTTACGTCTGTAAACACAGCGCTAAGTGTGACGTTGTGTAAAAAATATGATTTAAACAAAAGAACTAAATTGGGCATACTAACCCATACCCTGCAGTGTGAATGTAGCCTGAGATACTAAAGCTGTATCAGAACATGCATTTGAACAAGCACCAATACTGGAAAGAATTGTGAACAGAATAAGTAACCTGGTTACTGCCAGTTTGTGTCTCACTCTGAATTGAGTTTTTCACATGAATCAATCAGGAAAGTCTCTCGCCAAAAGCCGTCGAGACGTAAAAAGAATACTTCACGCTGATTGGTCAAAGCGTCACAACAGCGACAGAAGCAGAAAAATCTAACTCGTTTACACCAGTAATACCAGTATTCAGAAAAGCAAAGTCCTCTCTCTCATCCACAAATGTACAAGGTGTACATTGTGTGCATGTTTTTGAAAAACATATAGCCGTCTGCGCCGCCATTGTTTTGACTTCCACCCAAACCACAATACTGCTCTAATTGGTTCCAGTCCCGCCTGCAGGCCCTAAATGCCATGGGATTGGCCCGTTTACCACTGGTGTAGACTGCAAACAAATAAGCGGCAGACCAACAAGATGGATTCTCAAGAGTTTGTGAACTGACAAAAATCAAGAGAATTTATCTTGCTGGCAAGGTTTACAAAATTAGACCTTTCTTGAAAAGGTTTGACAACAGTACTCGTATAAGACCATAAGTTAATATTAATACAGAATACACTTTGTGCTAAAAATTGCATTATATTGTCTAAAAAGGATGTTTTTCAATCATTACTGTGTGAGCATTGAGTCATCCTTAATAGAAAAAACTTTAAATAGAGTTTTAAATTTCAGTATCGTATATCATTTATGTTCTGACTAAAGCCTGAAAAAAGCTTCTGCAGGAATTTGACTATAATGTGATTCCCATGTGTGTCAAAGATAATATATGTTTGTAAGCCTGCGAGGTGACAGGTTGTGAGATATGTAAGGGCACTTGGATTGAAAGTCAGTGAAGTGTAATGCATTAACTTTCAGCTGATGGAAAGACATTGATGTTTAAAGTTTGCTGCCAACTCAAAGCATTATTTTTTTTGCTCACCTGATGGCTATTTTATCAAACACGGTGCTTAGAGATTCGCCTGGCCAACCAAGAATACACACTTCCAATACAGTAGTACTGTATTACAAAGATGTGAGTCTAATCAATGATTTCATCCCCCAGAGTTCAGAGACAAGTGGAAAAAATATCACAGAAGACAGAAAAGAATTGTGGATCTGCAGAATCATTGAGTGAAGCACAAAACACTGTCATCAGAGGTTTTTATATTTGATTAATCAGCTTCCTGTGTCACGAAATAAACAAAACCGAGTGTACAGTTCTGTCTGGGTTTGGCCTGAGACACAGTGGAGAAGTAGATGACCAAACTGTGACATCCTCCACACACAATTTAGAGAGACAACCATTCTGGATCGCAGGCAACAGACAGGCAGGCATTTGTTTTATAATTGTTCCACTTTAAATTGTATCTATAAACATGGGTGTGTGTGGTCCACAACATTTCCACAAATGCCATGGATAAATGAGAATTATGTTACGGGTCCCGGGTGCGGCGACCACGTTAACAAAAAGAATAATTGATCTGTAATACAGACGAAAGATAAGAGGAACGAAACACACGTGCACTTGTCTTTTCCCAGATTATTTCTTATTCCAATAAACAAATATAATTTACATTCAGTGCATTTCAATGTTCTTTAAACAAAAATCAAAATAAAGTCAATGCTCCTCAATGTGCATCTTCCACTTTTTTCAAAACTGTTACATTAAATTATATACATTTTGCCTTAGTGCAAAAATCAGGAATAAACTAAAAGTGCTTCAAGCTTACTAATGTGGACAATGCAGCTTTAAATGTACATTAAGGTGCTTACAATATAATCAATCACACTTAACATTTCTTATTACATTTTCTATTCTACATAAATAACACATATTGGGTCCTTTAAACTCTACTAAAGTCATGTTAGGAGGATGACCAAATTAACTGGTATAATATACAGCGTTCATAAATCAAAAGTACAGGCTAGTGTGTAAACAACACTATCAACGGAGCTGACGACGAACTCTTGCGGGTACCGCCCGAAATCTCGCGAGATCTCGGCGCAACGTGATTTGGTCTTAAACTGAGCCAAAGTCACATAAATACTCACAGTATTACGTTCTAACTGCTACAGCAGTGATACAAAGCATAAAGCTACAATATATGGCGATTTCGACTACTTACTGACCTGTAATACAGACGAAAGATAAGAGGAACGAAACACACGTGCACTTGTGTCTTTTCCCAGGTTATTTCTGGAGGCAACAGGAAGTTGGTCCGTCATAGTTAACCGGAGGGAGCGCGACCACAGTGCCAAATGTTCCTCTTGTCTCATTCTCCTCTTTCTCACCAATGCAAACACAGGACTACATATCCCAAATGTAAAATATCAATATTCCTAATTATTCAAATGTATTTGCACAAAATAAAGTGTCAATAAACAATTGTCTCAAAAACAATATACGATGTGTTCACACATATTTGGGTGTACCACACGCTCCCCAACAACAACAAAAAGTGGCTCCTGACACTTGACTTAAACCAAAACCCATAAAGTAATAAAGTCTCTTTTCAACCAGTCTCTGGAATGTCTTTCTTTCAGAGTTCCTAATCTTCTCAAGTAGTCTCTCTCGAGATATCTGTTCAGTTTAATAGCAAGGAATAGCATACGAAACAGGTAAGTAAGGGTTAGGGGCAAGGGGGGGATGTGCTGCCGGGCCAGGAATGGGCACAGACACGTCCACTTCATTGTGAAGCTGTGGTAGGTCGGAGTCTTGTCCACCTTCTGTAACAGTATCTCTTCCTGGTTCAGGTTGCCTGTAAAATCTCTCTGCTGATCGGGTTTGATGTGGGCGAGGTCCGCTTTGGGACTCACTGCAAACTTGATTCACTGGACGTTGGTCCTGATGAAGACATCTGGGCACACGAAACCAATAGAGAGGCTCATCTTCTTCTGAGTCGCTTGCCTCTGGGCTGTGAGACTGTTCTGGTGTCTTAGGTCTTTCTGTCGACTTTTTGTTTCTCGTTTGGCTTGGTAGCTTGACTTTGAACAATGTCGACGGGCAAGTCGTTCACTTGTAACAGCAGGTTCCTGTGCAGAGTACGGATGGGACAGCCTCCTGTCTCTGGACTAACTTTGTAGACGGGGTTGTCGCCCACTTGCTCTCTCACGATATAGATTGTTTGTTCCCAGTAGGGTCTGAGTTTGCCAGGACCACCTCTTTCATTTAGGTTCCGCACAAGTACTCTGTCTCCGGTTTGTAGTGTTACTCCTTTGCACCTTTTGTCATAGTTTGCTTTACCTTTGGAGCTTGATTGTTGGCTGTTAGCATTTGCTATGTGATATGCTTCTGTCATTTTCTGTCTCCATTTCTCAGCATATCCTTGTGGTGTTTCAGCATCGTTTCCTGTCATGAGACCAAAGAGAAGGTCCACTGGGAGGCGAGGATGTCTGCCATACAACAGGTAGTACGGGGAAAAACCAGTGGCCTCATGCTTGGTGCAGTTGTAAGCATGGATGACATGGGGAAGGTGTTCTTTCCAGTTTTGTTTCTCTTTTTCTCCCAATGTACGTAGCATTTGCAACAGGGTGTGATTCAGTCTTTCAGCCAGATTGCCTTGAGGGTGATAGGGAGAAGTTCTTGAGTGACCTACACCTGCAAGTTCTCTGAGTGACCTGAACAGTTCGTTCTCAAATTCGCGACCCTGGTCGTGATGAAGCTTGGAAGGGTACCCAAACTTTGGAATAAAGTCATTGAAAAGACGGTCCGCTGCTGTCTTTGCTGCCTTATTTTTGGTGGGATATGCTTGTGCGAACCTGGTGAAATGGTCCACTACTACAAGAATGTATTCGAATCCACCTTTGCAAGTCTCGAGGTGCAGGAAGTCGATGCAAACAAGATCAAGTGGAGAGCTGGATGTTATACTGCCCATTGGTGCTCTCTCATGTGTAGCTGGCTTCTTTTGCTTTATGCATAGACACTTCCTTGTGACATACTCTTCGATCTCTCTCTTCATGAAAGGCCAATAGAATCGCTCACGGGCCAGGTTCAGGACTTTCTCAACACCGACATGGCCCATGTTGTTGTGGAGGTGTGTGAGAGCGATCTGTCTATAAACAGCAGGCAGAACCAGTTGCTTACGTTCAGTGGTCCTCCTGTAGAGAAGGTCATTCTCGACGTGTAGCCGACTCCACTCTCTTAACAGTCTTTTGGTATTTGTGTCAACTTTGTCGTCTTCTGTTGGTGACATGTTTTTCTCTTTCATCTCAATAACTTTCCCAATGGCTGAATCTGCTCTTTGTTCTTTTAAAAGTCCGTCATGACTGATTGACTGCAGAGGTTCTTTGAGGATCTGGCTTGGTGTGGCGAGGTTGAGAGCTGCAACCCATGCTACATCATCTTGCTTGGCTCTTCTGCTCCCTTCCCATACTGCGCCTACAGCTTCCTCTGACAGTTTCTCTGAGCACTCTTCCATGAAGTTGTTAATGTCCAGTGGGCGACGGGACAACACATCTGCGTCGATGTTGATTTTTCCTGGACGGTATTTTACGTCGAAGTGGAAATCTGCCAGTTGTCCCACCCAACGATGTCCGACTGCATTGAGCTTAGCTGTGCTAAGGACATACGTCAACGGATTGTTGTCCGTAAAAATGGTGAAATGTGGGGCGTAATAGAGGTAGTCCTTAAACTTGTCGTAAACTGCCCACTTGAGAGCTAGGAACTCCAGTTTTCCGCTGTGCAAGTGGTAGTTTTGTTCGGCAGGTGTTAACGTGCGTGATCCATACCCGATAACTCTCAACTTGTTGTCCTGGTTTTGGTATAAGACAGCTCCAAGGCCCTTTTGAGATGCATCTGTGTGTAGTATGAAGGGGCAGTTGAAGTCAGGGTACGCTAACACTGGTGGTTGAGTGAGCATGTCAATCAAGCGCTCGAGAATCTCTTGATGTTCCTTGTTCCACTGCACCGGAGATCGAGAAGATTGTTGGGCATATTTTGCTCTGCCTCTGGTTGGTTTAGATGGTGGTGTGTCAGCCTTGACTTGGAGCAAGTCGTACAGCGGTTTGGCTATGCGCGAGCAGTCCTGCACATACGTCCGATAGTAGCTTAGGAATCCCAAAAGTTGTCTGACTTCTCAGACGGTCTGCGGTCTCTTGTGCTTGAGCGCTTGCACAGCCTCAATGTCTTTGGGGTCCACCTTCACTCCATCTGCAGACACCAAACGGCCGACATACCGAACTTCTTTGCGGAACAACTCGCACTTCTCGGGCTTCAGCTTTACTCCATGACGTTGTAAGGCTTGGAGGACTTTTTGCAGCACTTGGACATGTTCATCAAATGACTTGGAGAACCAAAGCACGTCGTCAAGGTAAGGAATGCAACACTCGTCACGGAGCGTGTCAAGCATCTCTTCCATGCTCCTTTGAAAAGCTGCTGGCGCATTTGACAGCCCGAAGGGCATCCTCACCCATTCATAGAGGCCCCACGGAGTGGTAAATGCTGTCAGGTACCTTGAGCCTTCTGCGATGAAACCTTGGTGGTAGGCTTTACCCTGGTCCAAGATCGAAAACCAGCTGTAACTGCCGAGGGAGTCTGTTAGATCCTGGATCCGGGGAAGCGGGTGTCTGTCTGGTACAGTTTTGTTGTTTAGAAGGCGATAGTCAATGCACAAGCGTAAAGATCCATCTTTCTTCCTCACACAAATGACAGGGGCTGCATAGGGCGACTTTGATTTTACAATCCAACCCTTGACAATCAATTCTTGTATATACTCCTTTACTTCCCTGTAAAGAGGCTTTGGGATGGAGGCATAGGCCCTCTGGACTGGTGTATCATCTTTAAGTCGGATCTCCATTTGCAGAGAAGGAATACAGCCTATGTCTGAACTGTCACGGGAGAACACTGCACATTCTTCCTTCAACACCTTTTCAACTGACTTTTGCTGGTCTGGACTTAGATGACTAAGGTCTACTTGGGGCAACCAGGACTCAGCTGATGAATCACGAAGGGTGTTTGCTTTATCAAACTTGAGTGATGCGACTGTGGTCTGTACGGACTGAGTTTGCTCTGGCAAGTCTGTCTCAATAATCTTAGCGATCTGCTGGATAGTACCAAGGGCTGTTCTCTTTGGCAGGATTATCTCGTGTTTTGAGTGGTTTGAAATGGGGATCTTGACAAAAGGTCTTTGAGAGTTGTTAATCTCTAGGACTCCTTCTCCCACACTCAGATGTCTTAAAGCAATGTTCTCTTCAGGTTCATACAGCACAAGGGGATCAGAAATGTCAAAGTTTTGTGGCACCCTGCACCATATTTGAACTGCTTTACCAGCTGGAACACTCACATTGTTTTTGCCGATTCTCACTGTGGCTGGATCACAGTCTGGTCTTTGTAGCTCCTGAATGAAGTTAACCATAGCCACTACCTGTTCTTCATCCATTTCAAATGCTCTGCGTAGGAGACTGTACATTAAAGCACTGGCTTCTTCATCTGACTCTTGTAGTTGGAGGATGGTTCCAAGAACATTAGCTCCCACTAGAGGTTGAGGGAGTGACAGCTTACTGACTAGGAGTGGGGCTTGTACAGTGAGGTTGGGGTCTTCGTGACCAGCTAGAGTCACTGTGAGCTCGACCCACCCGTCGTAAGGTACTGCTTGGCCATTAACTGCGTACACCTCTAGCTCGTCATTTAGCAGCTCTTGGAGTGACCTCACTTGGTAATTTGGGATGTATCTTTTGACCCACTGTCTATCAACCATACTCACTTGTGAGCCTGAGTCAAATAATACGGTCACAGGATAACCACCCATCAGACATTTGAGTAAACTCTTCTTACCGACTAGGGGTACCCTGCGGCCTGTCAATGTAGAACTTCGGCAATAGGAGACGCTTTGTTGTCTCTCTTTAACTGTTCTCTTGTTAGCTTACTGTGATGTCTAGTGTGCTGCGCTGAGGGTTCTGCAGGAGTGGACTTTACTGAGTGGGACTGTGGCTGTGTGCCGGCCTCTGGCTGTCCCTGGACAGAGACTGATTCCAGTTTCCCTGAACCTTGGTCCGCTTTAGGCATCCCACGGCCCTGTGTCCTGACTCACTACACACAAAGCAATGACTGCAATCCTGCATGTTCTGTTCAGTGCACTTTGGACAGAGAAAGATTTTCTTTGGAGGAGGTGTAGGGTGGTTTGCGGGAGGTTGGAAAAGTCGGGTTGGTGGTGGTTGCGGGGGAGAGTAGTAGGGTTGTGCTTCTTTCTGTTTCATTAGACTGGCCACCATGTTAGTTAAAGTCTGTACTTGGGCAGCAAGTTGACTCATTGTTTGTGAAGTTTGTTGCTCTTTAGCTACCTTGTCATTAGTTTCGACCACAGCACTTCGAGCGTGTGTCTTCTGGTGGGCTACTTGGCTTAATCTTCGCTGGTGTTCATTTTCATCGCTAATTATCTTTGTGACCTCACTAAGAAGCTCTTCATCTGTGACATTGTTGTTTGAGGTGAGAGGTCTTAGTCTCTGTCGCAGGTCTGTATATTTGACTCCCAGGCCTTGATATATTGTGTGAAGGAACACTTCCTGGACAGTTCTTGGGTTATAGGAAATGTCTGTGTTGGCCTGTTTTGACTGAAAGATAAGCTTTTGTTTGAGTCCAATCATCCGATACAAAAACTGCTGAGGGGATTCTTGTTCAGCTTGCCTAGCACACATCAGCTCCTGGAACATCTCAGTTGTTGCTTTTTCTCCAAGATGAGATCTTAGGAAACCCTGAAGTTCCTGGAGAGACTGATCATCTTTGAGCATGAGCATATCCCTGAAGGTGCCGGGTTTGACGATTCTTAGGACACCTATTTCAGCTTCTGCAAATCCCTCTTTGACTCCTTCATTGATCTGTTTTGTGAGGCTGTTGTAACTTATTTCAGCGCCGTTGTCTCCAATCTGTCCTCCAAACACTCCACACACCCTCTGCGAGGCAAGCAGGAGAGGTCTTTGAGGGTGACGGGTCTCTTTGGACTGACTTGTGATCTTAGATGTAGTTGTGAATACTGGACTGGCTGGGTGTTACTGGGTGGGTAACAGTTTCACATAGTCTCAATCTCTCACCCAGTGTCTCATAAGCTTTACTCAACCCCTCTATTGACTGTGTTTGAGTGTTTGCATTTACATCTGGTTGGATAAGTGCTTCACTTCTGTCAGCAGGCTGAGCAACAAGGCCACTTGTCTGGATAATTTGGTTTATAAGATCATCCAGCATTAACAGCTGACTCATGCCCTCATCTTCTAGTTGCAGCAGTGCAGTTGATTGTAGATAGGAGGTGATATAGTCCATGTAGCTGTACTTATCATCCTGATCAAACTGTACTGTGTCCTCATTTTCTTGTTCTATGCTCTTGGCCAACTCGAAGAGCTCTGGGCTGGAGAGTGTGAACAAGCGCCCCCTGATACTCCAGATCAATTCCTTCCTTGGTGATGACATTGTGTCGTTGTGTATTTTTGTTGGTGTAGTAGCTCTGTAGTGACTTGTTTATGCTGCTCTTCCCTCACAGCAGTGCGGTTCCACGTTGAAGCAAAGATCCCTTTTACCTCGATCTTCCTTCTGGACACCACCGGCTGGCTTGGCTGGAGTAGCGGTCTGGTCACTGTTGTGTCGTGGTTCTTGTATCTCTGGATCTGCCCTCGACATTTGAAGAGGAGAGATCCCGGATGAGCCCCCACAGTTTGTTACGGGTTCCGGGTGCGGCGACCACGTTAACAAAAAGAATAATTGATCTGTAATACAGACGAGAGATAAGAGGAACGAAACACACGTGCACTTGTGTCTTTTCCCAGATTATTTCTTATTTCAATAAACAAATATAATTTACATTCAGTGCATTTCAATGTTCTTTAAACAAAAATCAAAATAAAGTCAATGCTCCTCAATGTGCATCTTCCACTTTTTTCAAAACTGTTACATTAAATTATATACATTTTGCCTTAGTGCAAAAATCAGGAATAAACTAAAAGTGCTTCAAGCTTACTAATGTGGACAATGCAACTTAAAATGTACATTAAGGTGCTTACAATATAATCAATCACACTTAACATTTCTTATTACATTTTCTATTCTACATAAATAACACATATTGGGTCCTTTAAACTCTACTAAAGTCATGTTAGGAGGATGACCAAATTAACTGGTATAATATACAGCGTTCATAAATCAAAAGTACAGGCTAGTGTGTAAACAACACTATCAACGGAGCTGACGACGAACTCTTGCGGGTACCGCCCGAAATCTCGCGAGATCTCGGCGCAACGTGATTTGGTCTTAAACTGAGCCAAAGTCACATAAATACTCACAGTATTACGTTCTAACTGCTACAGCAGTGATACAAAGCATAAAGCTACAATATATGGAGATTTCGACCACTTACTGACCTGTAATACAGACGAAAGATAAGAGGAACGAAACACACGTGCACTTGTGTCTTTTCCCAGGTTATTTCTGGAGGCAACAGGAAGTTGGTCCGTCATACTTAACCGGAGGGAGCGCGACCACAGTGCCAAAGGTTCCGCTTGTCTCATTCTCCTCTTTCTCACCAATGCAAACACAGGACTACATATCCCAAATGTAAAATATCAATATTCCTAATTATTCAAATGTGTTTGCACAAAATAAAGTGTCAATAAACAATTGTCTCAAAAACAATATACGATGTGTTCACACATATTTGGGTGTACCACAATTACATTCACAAATAATCTTTCACTGAGGCTCTGCACATCTGCTCTAGATACTGTCATTGTGCTCTAATGGTACTACAATTACATAAACAATCATTCAGGCCCCTTTGAAAATGAAAGAGCGCATTGAAACAAGGCACTCCACTGCTAACCACTCCACCACAGGGCACCCCAGGCAAAACACAATAAAAATGTACGCATCCTCTATATAATGTAGAGTGAAATTCACTTTGTCTCAACTGGCTGATTGATATTTCAAAGTACCCCTGACAAAACCTATTGGTGAGCAGCATCAAAGACGCGCCTCTATTCCATTCCATTAAACTCTCGACATGTTTTCCCATATTTTGTTTAATCAAATAGTTCTGTGAAAAGTGTCTGGGGATATGGCACAGCAGGAAGCGCCAGCGACTTGTTTGAAGACATAATAGCCTTTTGCATGCGAGCAGAGGGGCTGAAATGTAGTTTGTCATAATGTCCCTAATAAAATGTCCGTCTACAGTGGTTACGCTAAACGCAGCGAGCAGCGAGTGGCCGGCCGGGCTACACCATGATGTCACGGAGTCCAGGACCATGTGTGCCCGCGCAGATGTGCCGGTAATTATAGGCCAATGAATAGTGATGTTTTAAGAGGAGATCAGGGCCAATTACAGTGATTTAAAGCAATGGAGCTGAGCACACACTATTTAATTACAAGGCAACCGTCAAAGACCCCAAAGAGTGCATGACAGATTTGGCATTTTGTTATAATCCCATTTATTTTAGCACAGTATGAAAGTCTCAATTTTGCCACTCTATTTGCGAGCTCCAGCTCCAGTTGCAGTTGATAATGATTTCTGACAAAGCCCAGCAATATATATTTAGCGGCAAATCGTACAAAATGACAAAATGAGGCTCTTTGTAAATTGGGTTGCGTCACAATAGCTGGTGGGAATGCATTAGACGGGAATTCGCACGGGGAGTGGGGAGGGATTCTATGCACAAGAGGCCAAAACAAGGATATAATTTCATTTGATTGCCACACTCATCAAGTCCAAATGAAGATTAATGAACACATGATGAAGGACTGAAAATAATAATATTCTTGTTGTCTTTAGGCCACTAATTTGTGGGAGAACATGCCGTCACGCTACAGAGAGCTTATTGGCATTTGTTAATGGACTGCTCATTGTTATGGAGGCAAGGTGGGGGGTATTCACATAGACAAGCAGGTGTTAAATAATTAAAAAAGCAAGAACCAAAAGTGTTTTAGCAAGTGTGCCGTATTAATACCTGTTGTATGCACTGACACAAAGTGCTCAGAAGTGTGAGAGGTTGCCTGTATAAGCAGAGGATGGCAAATTCCCTAAATAACTTGTCCATTGATCGTGGCAAGTAGATGCAGTATTGATGGTGTTGTTAGCCCTAAGGACCCAAATCCACAAATAATTAATTGCAATAGAATTAGAAGGCTGGGCGTCTACACTGCATTGCGGCTCATAGCTGTGTGTGTTGCGATGATTTGCCAATAAAACACTGGAAAAATACACAGTATTTATAGCTCCACAAACTTGCCATGTTAATCTTAGTGCTTAAGTACTTTCAACTGAAAACAATCATGTCTTTGGGGTAAAATAATGCCACCACTTTTTGAAGCTATTCTGAAGAAACTATTTTGCTTCTTGTTTATTTATGCAGACATGTTGAATGCTGAATTTTCGTAGGCAAAGTGTAACAGAGATATTAAATATAAACATGCTGCTATTTGACAGTTGAACAACAAATCCAATCATAGCATTCTGACTCGTCGGATTTTAAAATGTAGGTATCCTAGAGCGATGTGAACACAAGCTATACTCGCTGATTTAGTCAGGCGACCTTATAATGCAAAATGGCCTTTCTAGCTAAACTGAATCACGATGGCAGCTGGTTCAAATGTCAATCATCATGATTATCACATGTTTTACACCTTAGGGCAAGTTGTCACCGTTTGAGGTCTTAGGACATTTTTATCTTACAGACACATTGTGTCAACACAGAGACAGAACAAAAAGGCTTTCAGCAACTTTGCTCCCTCCCTGTGGAACAAAACAAAACAATCATCATGTTATGAACCTTTTAATGATTTTAAAGCACTGGTCAAGGACTACTCACACTGCCGGTGCACTTGTTTAACACAATCTTATCTTAGGGTGTATGTGTTAATGTGTTTTTATGTATTGGCTAATTTTACTGAATGTTTGATTTGTGTTTTAGTATCCTTCGTTTGTAGTTTGTTTGTGTTGAAAAAGAGAACTTT
The DNA here is from genome assembly GCF_026437365.1 of Eucyclogobius newberryi. Lineage (NCBI taxonomy): Eukaryota > Metazoa > Chordata > Actinopteri > Gobiiformes > Gobiidae > Eucyclogobius > Eucyclogobius newberryi. The sequence goes on from NW_027315768.1 coordinate 19,546,708, forward strand.
TCTCATTTTCTGTATAAATAAATAAACTTTAAAAATTAAAATCAAATAAAAATCAACTATAGTTACATTTTTTAAGGTGTTCTAAAAGGCGTTTTTGCCATATGACTGGATTTTGGGGGAAAAAGTTGAATTTACCAGCAGCCCTTTCTGGATGTGACTCAAATGTACAGGTTCCATTCATTGTTTGATTTAATTATTCTCCGTTTGCCATTATCGCCCCCACATTTACATTTGAAGATCATAATCAGCCTAAATGCTTTCAACATCAGACTACTTCATTACCTGTGTGGTCAGAAAAACAACCAACAAAACATCAAACGTGAAAATATTATTTGAAATTATAATTGAACAGGGGACAAAAATGCAATGTTTTCAGTTTTCAGAATAAGATTAAAATGTGTGAAAGTGACAGGAGGTAAGAAAACCTTGTAAGCCAATCGTCTGTGATTCTATTTATGAGTTCTCGGTTTCCATAGACGCTGGAGCCGGAAGACAGCCACAGTGCGCTCCGAGTGCGCCGGCTGCATGTCCCACCTACACAGAGCGATAGGTGATCTACAGTATACTGGAGATACACAGCACCCGGGACACAACACATGCAGTAACTTCACAAACTGGTGTCAGAGCATGTGGACACAAAAGCCAGTATGCATTTAGTCATCAATACTGAAGTGGGATTTTACATTTTTAATAAATCTAAATATGTTAAGCAATAAATAGGTACGAAACAGTTAGGAAAATATTTTGTGTTTGGATGTATACTGCCTCATTTTAGGTCAGCAAAGATGACAAACTCCACTGCACGCATGGTTTTGGTTTTGTGTTATACCTGATTTTAACTGTCTTCAAACATGAAACACATAACTAGATCATTTAAAACTCTTTGCTGCAGTCCACATGTATCGTTCACTTACCTCATGCCTTCTGAGCATCCTGAATATTCACCGCAGTGAGTTTATAACCACTCTTCACGTTTTACAATTAGATGCAGAGAAAGTGCAGTGGTCTCATTTTTAACCAAATAGATGCATTTACACTAAATGGGGCGGAACAGATTTGACTTGATTACATGCTAAAAATCAAGTACGGGCCCTACTACTACTAACTACTGCAGGTTCAATGTGTTTATTTACACTGCAGAGGACAAATAACTTGGGGAGGAATGCAGTTCTGGCATGTTTGAAAAATCAAATGCTCAACGTAAATGAAAAGTGTGGTTATGCTGATGTATGACCATGCCATTTTTATTAGCAATTCTAGCTACAAAGTCATGCTAATAATAGGTGTTCGCACCAAATGGCTTCTTTAACCTGCTGCAGACTGGGACAAGAATGGCCAGACAATTTTTTGACACTTTGGGAGTTCTGAGCATGTAAAGTTATTGAGGTTCATGATGATGCTTTTCACTTCACCAATGTGCCTTGTCAGGATTCATTAGTAGAATGCCAAGAGCACTTCATTTATTTAACTTTTATGTTTGGTAGATCCCATGTGTGTTCATTCATCATTTTGATGCCTTCAGTAAGAATCGACAATATGGAAAGTCCTGAAAATAAAGGAAAAACATTGTGTCCAAACGTTTGACTGGTTGCCGAACAATTAGCACCACTTGCCTGACACAGGTTCTCTGTATATTTGCTGCATGTTAGAGTTGTAGTCGACTGAATCAAATAAAAAGGGGTGCAATATGGCGCTGACATAAGTTCTCCAAATGATTCGAATCTCACACAAAAACTACTTTTCAAAAGTAAAAAGGCAGATTAAACTTCCTCACTACATGCCTACTCTTTTCTGATGTGGTCCTTTCTAAGCCCAATCAAATAATTAGACAACTAATAGAACATTTTACAGACTAAGACACGATAGACCATCTACATCACATCTGTGCATTTAAAGCTTAGTTACCGTTACCGCATTTAACTTCAAGACTTTCTTTTTCCCCGCGCAAAAGCTTTATTTGACAGGACAGCGGAAGCATGTGATGGGGAGAGAGACGGTAGAGACATTCAGCTAATGTATGTGTGTACGCCTTAAACCACTACACCACCGGCAAGCTCCAACCATTACTAATTTACAGTCTGACAGACGAATGCAAAGCAAGGTCAGAATCCTCCACGCGTGTCCGTATGAGTTTGGATTGTAAAGCTCAAGCATGAGCCTCTAACAACTCCAGCTCTGCTCCTCTACAGTGTTTTCACCAGGTATCACCGCCGACCAGCACCATGTTCTAAGTATAGTCCACGCTGGACAAACACACAGTGATACAGTCACATGTATAACTTATTCACACCTCAGGACAAGTAGCAATTAGAAGGATTTGAATAAGATGAGAAGCTTTAGGCATTAGCATAGTAGACGTGAGCGGATCACAATATTCACAAGAAAAAGGCAATAAATTAGATTCTTCTGATGTGTTGGAACATTGCTTTTTGTGAGTGGCACAGCTCAATAACATCACATGAGTTATTAATAACACGGTGCTCTTGATGCTTGGGCTCTCTCCATTTGTCACATCTGCCGCACACACACACAAAGTGGAGATCTGCCTGAGGTTTATGAGCTCTGTCACAGTCAGGGCTGCAGGATCATGTACAGGACGCAACACATGAAATATGTGATTCAAAGAGAAGGAGATGACAACCCCATTATTCCCAGAGTCATCCAGTGTCCGCTCTGATACCTTACTTTAGAAGCCTCAACTTCCACTTTTCTAAATGTAACTGAATTTAAAGTGTTGGCTATACAAACATGGGAAGGAGAGTATAGTATAAGTGTAAGGTCAAAGGATGTTTTTGAACCCCAAATAGTGAAAATACTTAGATGAGACTGAACATTTAACATGGTAAAAGATTTGTAAGATAGAGGTTTTGTGGCACAAATTAAGTGCATCACTTTAAAGTTAAGGCACTACATTTAAACTGCAGAAAGGGACCAGTACACTGAACAGTACACTGTATACTATACTTACACTGCTGAAGACTCTATATGGGGCTGTCTCTTCAACTTCTGATCCCTCACTGGCAAGACACAGCCACAAATGACCTGTCAGGAGGAGAGTTAAGGAGAGGTGAGCGCTACCTAAAGAATGTGGAAAAAAACAACATGACCTTTGAAAAGACAGCTCAATCATAGAACTTACCTATTTTTTCCAAAATGAGAATAACGCTTACCTGAATTATAGAAATCTAGTTTAATGTGGGGTCTTCGGCAGATGAAAAAATAAATCCACATTCAAAGCAGTGAATGGCTGAAGCACTAGAGCGCTTACAAAATGCTGCAAGCTTCAGTTTGTAACACATCCAAACCAGCAATAATAAGAAGAAGTAAGATAAGTACAACTAAATTCTGACATTGGGAGAAGAACCATTTGAGATCAAATAAAAATGCATAACCCATAAATATTGCACCACATATCAAATATACATGTATTTTTTGCTTGCTTGTAAGGTGACTGGTCTTATAATCAAGTTAAATGTAAATTGTTACTTTACACCAGAGGGTTTTGTTACTTAAAACAGACCTTGTATTGTATTTATCTTTTCATTTTTAGAACTTCTATTTTCTTCTCCTGGTCGGTTGCATATCTAATGAAAATGGGAATTAATACAAATTCCGATTTTTGCCTTTTTAACAGCAAAGGCTTTCTATGTTAGAAACAACAGGATATTTTGTTCTTTGTAGAGGACCTTCTAGCATCTAAATAATTGCAGCCTTTGGAAATTGACAATTGCCTCAACTCAAATTGTGATTTTGATTTATTGTGCAGCCTTACTAATAGCACTACTCATCGTAAACTGCATATTCCACACAGTGAGACTGCAAACTTCCCATTCATCAAAAGGTTCTATGCTCCACCAATATAAATAGCTTCCTTAAAGGGGCTCACGTCGCTGTCTGTTGTGCATCTAACGGGTTGTGTTCACAAGACTCAACATTCTAGAACTCTTATATTTTAAAACTGAGCTTGAGCAAGTCAGAATTCTACGATACAATTACCTGTAGCTGTCAGATTTTTTTATTTATGGTTAAAGTCTCTCATTACTAGGTTATTATCAATAAATAACACTGAAATTATTTGTTCATATTAACCTCAGAATTTGGCCATTATTCAACTCCAAAAGCGTGATTGTGGCCGGTTGAGATTGAGATGAGACAAGTTTGTGGAGCCTGTGACGAAGGCCCCGCCCGTTTCTGCCAGGTGCCTGATTGACAGGTTGAGTAGCCAATCACGCGTTAGCATAGGCAAGTTAGGTTGAGGATGCTACGTGTTTGCAGAGTTTTAGTTGTTTTCCCCCACATCGTGTAGAGCTTGTGGTTGTTGTTTGGTGTGCGTGATAAAAAGTGAGTATTTGTTAGAAACGAAAGTAGACATAGACACACCATTTGTTCCATGAGTGTATAAAGTGTTGCATGCCATTCGAATTGTTTAATAGTGTAGTTAAAGTTATATATTTACCTTGTTTGTATTTGTGAATGCTAAGTGCCTCGAGCTAAGCGCTAACAGCAGTAGCTACGACGGACCTCATGTATATTTGTGCATTATGTTATTGTTTACAGATTTTATTATTATTTATGTTCTCCTTGTTTATATTACAGAACCACACACGTATTTGCATGATCAATAACTGCTCTGTAAATACCAACCACCAGTATTATTTGACAAAAATCTTTAATAAAGAGAAAACCCTGGATCATCTCTCCCAGTGCATTCTTGCCAATGCCCCCTGGCGGTCACAACCCGTATAAAACCAGAAAATTAGCTCTCCCCAAAACAAGCCAATCCCAAACAAATAATGATAAGGTTTAATTGGTGTGTTCCAGTTCGCCCTTACCCACCATCTGAAATTATGACATCAAATTATAGAACGTGAAAGCAATATTATAAAACGTTTTATTCTCCCCAAAGCAGAAGTGTGCTGTTAGCATGATAATGTTTATTAGCTTTACCAGACTGGTAAACTCTTCTCTAAGGGCCGTATTTTGCCCCCAGTTTTAGCGTTAACTTGAGCGCTGCTGAGCTCATTTCCTGACATATTGCTTCGGCACAATTGATGACAAATTGTCAAATTGTACATGGTTATTTTCCCCCCACTCAAGTAAACAGTGCAGTGTTGTTACACACTCTGCTCTTAAAGTTCTTTGCTGAACACCTCCACCTGGTACTGCGGGGTCTGGGCCAGAATGGACCGTATCTCATGTGCTCAGCTTAGAGAGGAACCTCTATTGGGAAACTAGATAGATCCCCACCTCATTCACCCAAAATCCTTGTCCCAGTCTGCGTAAAACTGGCACAACACGAGACAACACCCCACGCGCACTCAGCTGTCTGGTGCGGTGCTGCACGCGACTCATGCAGTTCTTGTTGTCCTGGACCTGGTCTTGGTTTAGTCCGGTTAAATTGGCACAAGCCCATCTTGAGGACATACGCTGCGATCACCTGGTTTATTCTGGGTTTAGTCTGGCAACCCTGGGATGAAGGTGAGCTTGGCGTTGCGCAAAAACTAATGTAGGTGAATTAACAAGAAACAAAGCTCTGAGGCTGCGTTTCAATAATTTATTATTAGTTATTTTTTCCAATTTTCCAAATTTACAATGTTATTGCAAACTTCTTTCATTGCCTGTTTATGAGGCATGACCGCAAACATCTCCCACACAGGAGGTGCTTTTGAATGCCACAGTTATCAGTCATTGGTACAAACACTATCACCATATATGGACTGGCACTATCCCACTCCAGCCTCCAGCAAACAAGTATATCCTCTTTAAGTCAACGTTAAGGTCGGGAAGGTAGCAAAACAGCGCCCTGGAACGACCTCCTGGAAAAGACTCCAGTTATGACCCTAAAAGTTGTGCAAAAACTCATTGGGATGAACAATTAGGATGCACAGAAGTTATTATGTAAGTGAGCAATAACTAGGAGCGCCACCCCACTGCCCCCTCACCAGTGAACATCCAGGGACGGGACATTGAGAGAGTGGACTCATACAAGTTCCTGGGTGTTCATCTGAACCACAAACTGGACTGGACTCATAACACAAACGCACTGTACAGGAAGAGCCAGAGTCGGCTCTACCTCCTGAGGAGACTCAGGTCTTTTGGATTGACAGGGCCACTCCTGAAGACCTTCTATGACTCTGTGGTGGCATCAGCTCCTGTACGGTGTGGCCTGCTGGAGCAGCAGCATCACAGAGAGGGAGAGGAAGAAACTGGACAGAGTCATCAAGAAGTCCAGCTCCGTCCTGGGCAGCGCTCTGGACTCGGTGCAGGAGGTGGGAGACAGGAGGGTCCTGGCTAAATTCACATCTATGCTGGACCATGAGTGTCACCCCCTGCAGGACACTCTCTCCGCTCTGGAGAGCAGCTTCAGTGAGAGACTGATCCACCCTCGATGTGTGAAGGAAAGGTTTCGCAGGTCTTTCCTTCCTGCTGCTGTCAGACTTTATAACAAACACTGTTAGTCCTACTGTGCAATTACTGTGCAATTCATGTACAATTCATGTGCAATTACTGTCGTGACACATATTCATGTGCAATTACTGTCGTGATCACATGCAATGGTGTTTGTTTGTTTGTTTGTTTATTTATTTATTTTATCTTTATTATTTTCCCCTCCATCCCTTGTTGGGAAATGGGAGGTTTTGTCTATAGGAGTTTTTGTTTATAAGAGATCTTCTACTGAGAGTGTTTTTCAAACTTCCTATAAGTGATTTGTTCTTTTCTTCTGTATCTACCTCTGTATCTACCTGTGTTGCAACAATGAAATTCCCCCATGTGGGAAAATAAAGGATTATCTTATCTCATCTTATCTTAAATGTATTTCGTATGTATATTGCACAGAAAGACACTGCTGGAGCATCAGCGAAATTAAATATAGGAGTTACAGCACTTAACAGACAGTCTGTCTCTGAAGCCCTCGGCCAGATGGCCTGTGTCTGTCAGAGAAAGAGCCAATTCCCCTGGTTCACACGTGCAAGTGGACCAAGTATAACACATTACACAACATACTATACAACATCTTGTTCAGAGGAAACCAGAACTCTAAAGTGACTATTCACACTGAAACAAAACATAAAGCATTGTTTTCTTTGAAAACTGTTGGGAAGTAGTTCAATATGCAGTCATTACAGTAAAAGCTTAGAGACATATGTGCTTTCTGAGGCCATATGCAGTTTTTGTCCCTCATCCCATTGTGGGCAAATATTGTCTGTAAAACGGCAGCTCCAGAGATTGAAGCCAGACATCTGAAACAAAACAAAAAGAATGAACCGTTATGGGCATCACTTTCAGGGGAGTTATTATGGACTGAGTGCTACCCCTCTTTACCCCACTCCAGATCCCCAGACAGATGGAGACTCAGCCCCCCCCAATTCTCCCAGGCAGAGCCACAGAACATATGTGCCGCTACTGGGAGGAAGTGCAATATCTCATACAGAAGGCCAACTATGAGACTGGCATATTTCCCATGGGGCTTTTTATTGTTCTCTTGGACTTTCTCTTATGATGGACAGGCCTGGATGTGGTGGCCAAGTAACAGACACTTACTGTAGTATAGGACACTTCACACTTTCAACACAGCATCAAAAAACACAAAACCAAAAGATTTTCCCATTCAGACAGCACCTTTTCTTGCTATTAGAAGTACCACACTTTGGTTGTCCATCAACTTTGCCATGTCTATATATTGTCTACTACAGCAACAACACTAAAGAGTCAGAATACTTTTACATTAAAGCCAAGTTTGGCAGTTCAATCTCCTTAGGATTCAATATCCATTGCTTAGGTCAAGTGAAAATTCTAAGGGCTGTGACGACACAATGCAGAGTTCTATATCTGAACAAACATGACTGCCAGTTTGAGCCAACGGCATCAGCATCGCAGTCTAACTTTACCAACTACTCTACCAGAACTCTAACTGATCCTGACTCCTGTGTGAGGGCCCAAGGACAGTGGGCCGTGTACCTGTGACCGCTCTGACAATTCAGAGCAACAATTGGCTAAAGCTGAACAGAGAGCCAGAGCTAAATATTTAAATGTTTTTAAGACAACTGAAAGTCTTTGAATTATCTAAAAAAAAACAAAAAATCAATAATTGCCACAAAATCCAAACTTTTTTCTCAGCCAAGCAAGACCAATTGTTTTTATTTGTTACTTTCTGAACTGCAGTACGAATAGTCCAACTCGCTATACCTTGAGTATATTAACTATGTGTTATACATATTGTTTAATACATTTGTTTTATTAATTGTTTTATTGACATTTTATCTAGATATTCGGTTACGATTTGTTTTGTGTGAGTTTTTTTAGTCAGTTTTGTATTCAACAGGGTACTCATGCAAAAGAGTGTTTCCCCTGTATAAATAAATATAATTTAAAAATAAGAATAAAATGTGTTCATGTTGATTCTGGATTGGACTATACAGTTCCCCCATCCTTTTCTTGCTCCATCAAAGAAACTCTTGACGTTTAGCTGTGGGCGACTGAAGGCAAGTTGAACATTTTTCAGGATCATGTTGCATGCATTTCAGGAGCATTACTTTCACTTTTTGTCCATCCGAAGGAGCATTTTCCCTTTTCAAGTTCTATTGGAAGTGAATGGAGAAGGAGCCATGTGCCCCCCGTGTGTCAGGCCCAAAAGCAGTGAAGTTTTGCTTGATCTGTAAAGTTTGATATTATAATGAAAACCTACTCAGCGCCATCTCCTGAAGTAACCCTCTGTTCATCGTTGTTTAATCTCATTCTAACCTAATCTTGAGCCTCCTCTCGACAGACTTCAGTTCACGCTTGCTCTTGCCCTCGTGTGCATTTATGTTCCCTTCAATTTCCCAGGTCTCCAGCTGGGTCAATCTGTCAGTGCTGGTCAGTTTCAGCTCCTCACACACTGCTGCTTAAAGCCAATTACGTGATCTTTTTTTCCTTCTGCAGAGGCTGGGGGTGATCGCATAGAACATATGGAGATATAAAGCCATTAAACACCTTCTATTTAAAAATGTATTTAAAATATTGTCATCCACTTGGTGAGGGTCAATATATAGAGCAAGCAAATGTGTGTAATAGTTAACACGAGTTAAAAAATGACTGATATTTTTTCTTACTGCAATTACTACATTTAATTAAAAAATATCTTTAGATTCTCAACAATGCATCTTATGGCACCAGAAAGTGGTAACTAGGTTATTCACTATTTTTAGCATGATCAACTGATACATTTTATGTTTACTTTGCTTTATCAGAGTTCCTACTGCTCTCAGGTCCATCCTGAACTATCTATGTGAACAATAAATTTGAATTAAATTTCAACACACAAGAATAAAAATATGATATATTTACCTTTTAAAATATATTCCTTTTTGAAGATCTGGAAAAGTACTAAAAGGTGCCAAAAACATTTGGTCCATTTAGTTATGCAAGTGTGCGTTTCATGAACACACACCGATAAATCTGATCTGTAACTGGGTTACCAGTTTGGTTTAGCTTGGATCATACAAGTCATACTCCATAACTAATTGTGATCATGATACTAGAGCAGCATGGAGAATTACCTTACAGCAAATTAACTTAGTAGAGTGTGATTAAAAATATTTTTTCTGAAACTAATTTGTACCTACTGTAGCATAAAATTGAGGTTGCTTTGGAGCCATTGGTTACATATTTTAAAGACCGTCAAGACTTTAAAAATGTAATGAGGATCCAAATTGCTTTATTTCCTCCCCCTTCACATTATGTGAGGTCCAAGGCTGCTGCAATGAGAGTAGATGTTAACTTTTTTATTGTAAGGAATTTTGTAATTGTGATTCAGATAGTTTGGCTGTCCCACCAAAAAAGACACAGAAAAGTGGATCTCTTGAAAGAACATGAGGCCATGAGGCAAAAGGCAGCTCCCTGTGACCGTGTGGAGAAGTGTTCAGAGATGACAGCAGAGAGAGCACACAGGATATAATCATCCTTTACCTCTGCACAGCCTCCATCCACCATGAGCACATCTCATGTCTTCCACATCCACACTCTCGGCTGAGTGACAGGGCCATGCAGGATGACGTTTACAGCAGACAGTAGTGTTATATTATATTATATTAATGATATGATTGAATGTAATGTGTTTATCTACAAGTACAGAAGGGATGGACAGTATAATGTTGCCACAGTGTGATGACACTTTTTAAGTTTCACATAGATTTCACAATAATGTCATACTGTACACATTATGATATACACTTATACATAGAAGTGGTGGAGTGGTTAATGCAGCAGCACACAAGCCAGGCTGCAGAGTTTGAATGCTGGCTCCGACAGTTTACTGCATGTCCTCCCTTCTCTCATCCCCATTTCACACTCAGCGCAGTCCTGTCTAATAAAGCCTATGGGCCTAAAATGTCTTTTAAAAAATGTATTTATGTATCTATTTTATTGAGCTCATCTTTAATCTAATGTTTGTGTAGTTGTCATTTTTGTCCGTGTCCTCCATATATTTTTTTGTAGAGACGATAGTGATGAGTTGAAACAGTTCTTTGTGTTTTCAAGTGAATTAATCCTGTAATTGTCCGTAAATGATGGAGCGGTAAGATGAGTTAACAATGACTACAATTGTTTTTAACCAGTCTCATAAGTCTTTTGAACAGAAGAAGTTTAATAAGAGATGCTCGAAAGTCTCATCCTTCTCACAGTTCAGCATTGAACACTTCTTACTTCACATAACAGCACACACCAGGAGTTTACTGTCATTAACCACCTTATATCTTTTATACTCTGATCAGAATATGTATTTCAACATTTAATTACGTTGACAGTAATTTTCACTTAATTATTTAAGGCGTTTTAGTCCAATTTATATTTTTGGGTTGATTGCATATTTTTGGCATGTCCAAATGACTACAACTGAAGCTTTTTCTACAGTGGATCACTCCTTGACCAAAGAGGGATTACATCGCAATTAATCCTTTTCAGGTTCTGTTTTCCTCCGTTTCACTTAAGAGTAGGTGAGGCCAGTGTTGGTTGAACATTACCTTGTGTTGTGTTTTGAGCACATGAATACTAGAAGTATTTTAGCAGCACTAGCTCCGTGCTATTTAGCTATTGTGTCTTCAACCCTGGGCGCGTGCTTCGTTTCATCATTGCAGTCTTCCGTGCTCTTTCACACAACAAAACGGCGCTCCATAGATACACTCCTGAGTGTAAAAAAGACCCGCTTTCTCCTCTGTTGTGCTGTAAATACTAATGGCACTGCACATAGACAAGTGGCAAAAGTAGTTCCGTGTGCTCTGTGGGGGTCAGACCTGTTTTCCGGTACTTATTTTCCCGAGACCTGGGTTAGGGTTTGGGGTTGGGTTATATGCTGCTATATTATATGCTGTAAAACCATACACTATTATTACTATGAACTATTGGGGATGTGGAACCTGAACCAGTAGCCTATGCTAGTATTAGCATAGTTCCCACGTTAATAGAAAAGGGGCACGATAGGTATGGACCCACTACGTGCCAGAGATTCACGTGGTTTTAATAAGATAAAATAAACAAATCACAGAGACAATAAAATAATAATCAAAGCTTTTTTGTAATCAAATTACTTTATTTACTTGCTTAATTGTTTCAGCCCTAGATGGATGACTCTATTGCGCCTCAATCATGAATGTGCCCCATTGTACAAAGACTTTGAAGGGGAAACCAAATTAACTTTACTATATTGTATTACCAACTATAAACATTACTATATTGTATTACCAACTATAAACATTACTATATTGTATTACCAACTATATTAATTTTACAAAACTGTATTAAACTATATTTTGATATATTGTGAAGAACTCTTTACACGCACACGCACACACATATTCCATTGTTCCTCTAAGACACTATGATAAGAGAGACAGCTGTGCCGGAGGAAGCGGCAGACAAGCTCAAGGACGTCTCTGTGCGAAACTGGAGAGGTACAGAGGAGGAGACCAGCGAGGCGTCACCCTTCATATTACGTCAAATATCAAAATGTTATAAATGTACGAGCAGAGCAGGGAAAGCGGTGCGTCCGGATCGCCCGTGTAAGTTGCCGATCACATTCGATAGGGACAGATGGTAAGCACACTGTTATCTCTGTATTAGAATTGTACTGGCAGGGATTAAACATTTGACTGATTTGAACTATTTTGATTCTTGCCCTTTCTTTCATAAACGAGCATGCCAACAACCTCAATCATGTCCAAAAGAATGGAACAATACTCCCAAATTGAAATCACAATGATCAGATAGGATATATTAATATACGACAAACGCAGGGCTTTGCTAGGTCTCTCCACCTGTTTTCTTGTACTTGCAACAATTGGCCCAATATATTAGACAATCAAAAACAATTCATGATGTTACAGTTGATGGAATGGAACATGAAATTGGCTGTTACTCAGATGATATTCTATTATATTTAACCAAACCAGAAATTTCCATACCCAATGTGATGTAACGGTCTTCAAAAAATTGGTCGAATGTCTGGATAGAAATTAAAACTGAAATTATTTCATTCTGGCAACCCCCTTCTACCATTAGAAAGACCTATCCTTTTAAAAAAAATCTCAAAAGTATTTAGATGTGGTCCTCCATAAATATCTATCAAACATTTCAGAGAAAAATTGTACCCCTCTTTTTACCACTATTAAAAAAAAATCTAGCTATTTGATGAGTGGAACAAAATAATCTCAAGATTTGTATGGCAAGGCATCTTATTCAAACCTCTAAGAGTATAAAAAGAAAAAGAGGGCTTGTGGCCTTGTCTGGAAAATTAAATCAAATCGAGCATTGCTGAACTGGTGTGATCCATAATGTTTGTTCTTGTTCTATGTTTTCTTTGTTGAATTTTAAAAAATGCCACACAAAAAAAAATTAAAAATAAATCTCTGTCAATACCATCAGGAAGCCCATTTTAAGACTGCGATACACCCTTTTTCTCGTCCCATACCTTGTTAATTAAGAAGTTGAACAATCTTTTGATTCAATCATTTGGCTCTACCTATTCCTTGGCCACAAAAGTACTGATGTCCCCATAGTTTTGGCCTGTCTTGTCAAAGCATGGCATGAACAGTTGCAGATCCCAGATCAGTGGCAGTGACAGTGTTGTAGCTCCAGCATGAGGCACACGGGGGCTTGTTTCTGCCTGAGGCTGGACACCTGTAGAAGAGCTGCTGTCACAAAGGTACACATTTGAAAGGCCCAAGCTCCACAAAAAAACTCAACAAAAGAGAAAATGCAATAACATTGCTGACATTTTGGCAGAACATGTGGAGAGATTGTCAATTCACTTAAACAATTGCTATTTTAACCGTAAAAGTGACAGGTTTCTTATTTATTTTCCATGTTCATATAGCTGTAACCTTGTGAAGAAAGAAGTCCCCAAATGCCCAGGCTGTCTGAAGGGAGAGGTTGAGTCTCAGACCGGTGCATCCTACTCTCAGGTCCAGCCTACAGTTACAGACCTCCTGATCTCAGCTTGTGTTTAGCCTTTCCTCAGTGACCAAGTTTCTTTCACCCCACATTCATTTTTAATGACACACTTTGTTTTGTGAGTCTATGGGGGCCTTTAGAGGCTGCAGTTTAATACAAAAAAAGAGCCTCACCACTGGTTCCCATCTGAGAAAGATTTATTTAAAATCTTGGAGGACCCAGATTTCAGACTTAAAACGTTCTAAAGGCCATACAAGTTTACCCTGTTAAAACGTTTTGAGCAATTAACAACTATAGATCATCAAATAATAAAACAGAAACACAGGCGGGCAGGAGGATAAGAAGGTTAAGGAGAGTTTTTACAGTTTAAAGCTGAAGACAATCATACCCACAGTGACCTTTACTGTACGATTACGAATCTCACTTAATGTGTGTGCAAGGTTTTAAAAGTCATCATTTAACATTATTGCACGAATATAACAACTGACAGTTTGTGGCTTTGCAGTGAAAAAAACAAGATATTTTTATACAAAGATCTAATTGCTGTCAATGGTAGTGAAGACTTCTGTTCTGTGCCAGTGTGAACACCTGGCACTTGGTTTGTTGTTATAATAATCAGGTGGGAAAAAACAACTCCAGCATCAGCTACGCTACAAATGTATTTAGCAGAAAGTAGTTGGATGAATAAATATCTTCTAGCGCCACCACAACTGTCTTTAATGGCTAAAATTGATTAGCCCGTTTATCAAATGTGTCTTCCACCCCTCCCCCACCCCATCTGTGGCACCGTTTTCTTTCTGGGCCTGTAATTATGAAGCAAAATAATGTGAAACTAAATGAATGCTATTTGTAAGAAGGGAGCAGAATTTCTTGGAGCAACACTACAGTGAAGAGGATAATGGTGACTACAAAACATCAGAGTAACTATTTAAATTATAGAATTTTGCTGGCTCAACTCAACTGCAGCTTTTACTATGAAAAGATGCAACTTTTGGTAAGAAATTCAAATGATGTCAAACCAAAACTGTTTGTTTTAACACAAATGGATCATGGAATCATCTCATTTGTAAATCCACCTGTCAATCATGGCCATAACAAATTAGGGCGAAATCAAAGTCTTTATAAAGTTTTGTAAAAGCATGTGGTCTTGGCTGTCCAATCAAGCATATGCCAGACTCTGTGCCAGCCTCAGCGTCCATAAAAGGTTCTAGATTTATATCAGATTGTGCTTTGAACCGTCAAACCAACAACAGACACTGCCTTTAATCAGGTCTGCAACGTTCTTGCTGAGACGGATGTACAGTACTCCATGTTCTACCAATATACAAAAGAAATATTAATAACTTGTGGTCATCTCATCCAGTAGGGCAGGACAATATGACCATTTTGATTAAAATTAGTTCTTATCTTTCAAAAACAAGAAATTACTTCCACCATATATTCCCTGAACAGAAATAGTGCAGACTTTAAATCATTAATAATTAGTCTGCACTCAAAATGGTGAGAAGTCTCTCAAATATCAGGCAGACACAGGACTAGGTCTGTCAGAATAATTATTGACTTCAATTAATAATAGACAGAACAATATTTTTGGGGGCAGAACATTAATCCTTAATTAAACCTTTTGTTTGTAGTAAGCCCAGATTGTAAGTAAGTAAGTAAATTTTATTTATATAGCACCTTTCACAGACAGAGGTCACAAAGTGCTTCACAAAACACAGAATAAAACAATAAAAACACAAAAAACTTACAGTGAGCAATACATATACAACAATATACAGTAAAATCAGTCTGTAAAACAAGTGCATTTAAAAGGCTTGACTAAATAAAAAGGTTTTAAGCTGACCCTTAAAAGCAGTAACTGAGTCCAGTGACCGTAGGGAGAGCGGAAGATCGTTCCAGAGTCTGGGGGCAACAGCCTGGAAGGATCGGTCTCCTCTGGTCCGAAAACGGGTGCGAGGAACCAACAACAGTTTCTGGTCCAAGGACCTTAGTGAGCGAGAGGGAGCGTACGGTTTAATCAGATCGCTGATGTACGATGGGACCTGACCATTTAAAGCTCTAAAAGTTAAAACAAGAATTTTAAACTGTATCCGGTAGGAGACCGGCAGCCAGTGAAGGGCTTTAAGAATGGGTGAAATGTGGGCCCTTCTATTTGTGCGGGTTAAGATCCTCGCTGCAGAGTTCTGGACCAGCTGCAGACGAGAGAGTTCCTTCTTGTTAAGACAGGAAAACAAGCTATTACAATAGTCTAAACGTGAAGACACAAATGCATGAATTATAACTTCCAGGTCATTTTGAGACACCATTTTCCTGAGTTTAGAGATTTTCCTCAACTGAAAGAAACAGTTCCTCGTCAACAGCTTAGAGTGGTGCTCTAAAGACATGTCTTTGTCAAAGACAACACCCAAGTTTCTAAGACTTGGTTTAGCAGTCTGGCCTAAAACACCCAAGTACTGGTTTATCCCTGGAATGGCATCATCAGGGGCAATAATCAGAGTTTCTGTTTTGTCAGCATTTAGCTGCAAGGAGTTTTGACTCAGCCATTGTTTTATTTGCACTAAACAACTGACCAAGGAGTTCAGCTTCTGGATCTCAGAAGGTTTAAAAGAGCAATAGAGCTGAATATCGTCAGCGAACAGGTGATAGGACACATCACTAAACTCTTTAATGATCATTCCCAGGGGAATTATATAAAGCAGAAATAGGACGGGACCCAAGACGGAGCCCTGAGGAACTCCACACAACAGATCAGCTGAGTCGGACATTATTTGGTTTGCAGCAACACTAAAGCTCCGACCGGATAAATATGAGGAAAACCAATGAAGAACTGACCCCGACAGTCCAATCAGGTCCTTCAGTCTGTTCAACAGGATATGATGGTCGACAGTGTCAAAGGCTGCAGACAGATCCAACAGAACTAAAACCGTGCATTTTCCAGAATCAGCAGACATCATAATGTCACTGGACACTTTCAACAATGCGGTTTCCGTAGAATGATGTTTGCGGAAACCAGATTGAAAAGAGTCGTGAATGTCTGACTGATCAAGGAAATCTGACAATTGTTCAGAGACCACCTTCTCTAGGATCTTGGACATGAACGGGAGCTTTGATGTGGGTCTGAAACTTTTGGGGTCTGTCGGGTCCAAGTTTGTTTTTTTCAGTAAAGGCTCAACTATGGCATGTTTAAATGGACCAGGAAACACACCAGTAGAAAGAGAGAGATTTACCATTTTGGTAACCCAGGGGCCAATAACATCAAACACTTTGAGGAAGAGCCTGCAGGGAAGGGCATCTGATGTACAAGAGGAGGGTTTCATCTTGGTCACCAGAGCTGAGATGTCTTCTAGAGTGACAGGGTTAAAAGCAGACCAGTTTTGGGAAACAGGCTCCACAGAAACAGGTTTATCAGACAATGGGAGTGGGATTTGGTCTTTGATCATCTTGATCTTATCGATAAAGAACCTGAGGAATTCATTGCTGTCAGCTTTGCAGGAAACAGGAGTAACTGCAGCTGAAGGACAAACAATAGAATTTATAGTGTCAAACAACACTTTGGGGTTTTTCATGTTGGATGTTATTAGCTGGCGGAAGTAATCAGATCTGGAACTTTCCATCATTTCATTGTAAGATGACACAAGATCTCTGAGGTGTAACCTATGGACTTCAAGGCTGGAGGTTTTCCACAGACGCTCAGTTTCAGTCAAGGTTAAAAGATCCTTTGCAGGGCATGATGAGCCATCGACCCAAATGTTAAAATCCCCAAGAATTAAAACGTTTTCCAGCTTTCTAATAGAAGATAAATAGTCACTAAAGTCCTTTAAAAAGACAGCAGCAGGACCAGGGGGCCGGTAGACTAAAACACAGTAAAAAGGACTTGAAGAACCAACCTTAATCATCTGTGATTCAAAGGAAGTGAAAGTGTGTGAGTCGATGACTTTACACATGTAACGGTCCTGGGACACAACTGCCAGACCTCCTCCACGTCGACCAGGGCGAGGCATCGCAGAAACGGAGCAGCCGGGTGGGCAGAGTTCATTTATTGAGATTGGCACTACAGAGAGTCAAATAAATCACTTCTATCACATTAAAGATACTAACAACTGTGTCAGTGACAAAGTATACCGCACTTCAAAATGTGTTCTTGAGGCCTCACTAGATGGTTGCTTCTGACTCTGAATGTGCATGGTTTCAGTTTGGTGGAGGGTAGAGCTTTGTCGGAGAGGAGCTGATTGCAGTGTTCTCCTTGTCTTTTCTATAAAGGCACCGCTGTCACCTCCTCTTTGACTCAAACCCTGGTGTGGAGTGACTGTCAGCGCTGCGTGGCACGTTCCTTGCACACTCTGCTCCCTGTGCGCGGTCTGCTTGGCTGCTCCTCCCAGCACCGCTCACAGTCACGTTCCGCCGCTTTGAACTTGAATTCTCTTCACCTCCATTCTCTCTCCCTACAGCACCTTTACCACTTCCCCATCCCAGCTCCTCCCCCCTATCGCATAACCTCCTTCCTCCCCACTGGTTCCACTGGGGGCTACGTGATAACACACTTTGGAGAAACCGCTTTACCCCCGAGCAGTGCAAACTGTGAGCATATTCAATCCATCACAATCGCTCTGTGGCAAAACCGCGGTCATGCTGGATTTGCCATGCATATACAGCTCTGAGCACTGCCAGCCCTGGCCTCTAACTCTCTGATGGAGGTGTGGAGATGGCATGTTTAGGAGAGTTAAATAACAGGCCGGGATAGGAAATGTGCATGTTATAAGCCGTAAACACTTGGGAGTGGTGTATCTCGTAGCTTTAAGCTGATTAATTCCCCACAATCTGATCCAACAAGGCAAAGCGTGGTTCGTTTTTTATCTGCTGCTCCTCGTATCCATCTCCCCTTTGAGAGCACACACAGAGAAGGCTTCAAAGGGCCTGACTGACACCTGGGCATGCTTTGAACTCTGTCCTTGGACTGTCATATAAAAAGACAGACAGCGCTTTAATCAACTACTTACAAACTTCATGTATTCAGACAGATGTACTCCATGTACTACTGACATCTCGACATGGCTCCACACGTGCGTGTACGCCACTCACGGCTGCAGTCAAACAGCAAAGGAAAGGAAACATAGCAAGGAAACCTAGCCTTTCCAACATTCCTTCAAAACTTTAAACGGACAGAATGTCAAAAACATCTAAAAAACTACTTCTTCAACCTCTATTTGCGGCTCATAAATCACAATTATCTTTGTAATATTATTTCATTAGGTTGAAAAGTAATTGGTGTCCCATTTCAAGCTATTTCAATGAGTTCTTTAGCAACGTTTTTGTTCGATTGCAGTACAAATGTACAACAGAGGTTTGTAAAACAATGTTCAGAATGAACCGAAACTTTGAAGGAGAACAAATTATGTGATGCAGTAATGAACATATAGTGTGCCTATGCTGACTGCATTTCCTGTGTAGTTCACATGGGTAGTTTGTAGTGTTGACAATAAATGCAGTACACGGCTGAGTCACGATTAATGCAGTATACAAGGATGAGTCACGATAAATGCAGTAAACACGGCTGAGTCTCGATAAATGCAGTATACACGGCTGAGTCACGATAAATGCAGTATACACGGCTGAGTCACGATGAATGCAGTATACACGGATGAGTCACGATGAATGCAGTATACACGGCTGAGTCACGATAAATGCAGTATACACGGCTGAGTCACGATGAATGCAGTATACACGGCTGAGTCACGATGAATGCAGTATACACGGATGAGTCTCGATAAATGCAGTATACACGGCTGAGTCACGATGAATGCAGTATACACGGATGAGTCTCGATAAATGCAGTATACACGGCTGAGTCACGATGAATGCAGTATACACGGCTGAGTCTCGATGAATGCAGTATACACGGCTGAGTCACGATGAATGCAGTATACACGGCTGAGTCTCGATGAATGCAGTATACACGGCTGAGTCACGATGAATGCAGTATACACGGCTGAGTCACGATGAATGCAGTATACACGGCTGAGTCACGATGAATGCAGTATACACGGCTGAGTCACGATGAATGCAGTATACACGGATGAGTCTCGATAAATGCAGTATACACGGCTGAGTCACGATGAATGCAGTATACACGGCTGAGTCACGATGAATGCAGTATACACGGATGAGTCTCGATAAATGCAGTATACACGGCTGAGTCACGATGAATGCAGTATACACGGCTGAGTCACGATGAATGCAGTATACACGGCTGAGTCACGATGAATGCAGTATACACGGCTGAGTCACGATGAATGCAGTATACACGGCTGAGTCTCGATGAATGCAGTATACACGGCTGAGTCACGATGAATGCAGTATACACGGCTGAGTCACGATGAATGCAGTATACACGGATGAGTCTCGATAAATGCAGTATACACGGCTGAGTCACGATGAATGCAGTATACACGGCTGAGTCACGATGAATGCAGTATACACGGATGAGTCACGATGAATGCAGTATACACGGCTGAGTCACGATGAATGCAGTATACACGGCTGAGTCACGATGAATGCAGTATACACGGCTGAGTCACGATGAATGCAGTATACACGGATGAGTCTCGATAAATGCAGTATACACGGCTGAGTCACGATGAATGCAGTATACACGGCTGAGTCACGATGAATGCAGTATACACGGCTGAGTCACGATGAATGCAGTATACACGGCTGAGTCACGATGAATGCAGTATACACGGAAGAGTAATCCAGTTTGTTGTACAGTTTCCTGTACAACAACTCAACCTTATGTAATAAATATCCTTGTATCAAGTCAAAACCACCATATTCATCTTTGCACTTTATTCTGTTGCTATATTTCAGTATATTTAATTTCACTCATCTAGACAAAAAAATATTTTGCTAATCAAATTATTTGGAAGATTTACTAGTTACTATTTTTGGCCCGTATCATTATATTATATTATTATATTACATATAATGTGTGAGCTACTATTTGTTTGGTATGGGGCATGATAATGAATATACATGATACACATACATGATAAACACAGCAGATTATGGCCATGGAGACCCACGCTTTATAAAAGCTATTATGGGGGTGAACAAAAAATATGAAATAAATCCTCATTTATGCTGTTTTATTGATGTATTTTTAGCAACAAATGGGTTGAAAACAAAGTGCGTTAGTGGAATGTATGCGTTTCTCCAGTCTAACCAGGAAACAATACATTAATGTTGTACCCGAGTGTGGACACTCACTACATCATTGAATCTAGGTTCCCCGTCCTTGTCACTTATATATGTTTGTATATGTCTTCTGTACGTGAATCCTGATCAACAATGCCAACCCCATATGAAGGTCATAGTGTGAATTAGCCAGGTTGTTGGTGGAAAAAGATGATAGTTAATTCATGTCTAATGAATAAGTAATTGACTGAAGCGTTGGGGGTGAGGCTTGAAGGCACCGGGCATATGGGGAACGAGCAGGGTTGCAGATGCTCCTCTGGGTCACAGACTCTTCGGCAAACTTTAAAGAGAGAAACAAAATGAGCAAAAGCAGAACATGGGAGGTGAGCTCACCAAAAGCTAGCTGTGATTTCTCTTTGCTGCTCTGGCTCCAACAACTGTGAGCCTGTGACGCGTTGGCTCACCACAGGTACCCGCAGGTACCCACCGGGACAAACTGCACTTTAAGAAGTTTGCCTTTGAGCACTAGGTCTTGTCCTGCTCTGACCTACAGCAAAGTGAAAATCTCTGAGAGAAAGTATCCTCATACGAAAAACTAATGAGACCATAGCAATTATTACCGGATAGAAGAAACAGCCAGAACATTTACCAAAACAAGAAAAAACATTACAGTAATGCAGCAAATACACACATGTGCCGGCCTCAGCCTCCATAGTGTAAAGGGAGGTTTACAGCTCCCTCTACTGGTAACCTTGTGAATAAGCTGCAGTGTCATAGCTATTGGGGAAATAAACACATTCATTTTTTCTCTACTGTCTCTGCCAAGCCTCGCTCTCTCCATTTTCACCTCCCTCAAAGCCAAGAAACTAATCTGGCATGATTAGATACAGTGTGCCACTGCAGGAGCACACTATCTTTTATCATCTATAAAGACTTCCCATCAAGCTGGGACAGACAGGGGAGTACTTTTAAATGAGTTTTGTCCCACTATTTGAAAGAATATATGACAGCAGATGATTCAAGCGCATAGCGTATGGCACAAAGATGTTATAGAAGTAAATTTACAAAATATTTAGTATTTGCTTTGAGAAGAAAACACAGAACAGTACCAAAGCCTTGCACCAGTAATACTAGCAGTTATAGTCGTCATAGAAGTAGAACTTGACAGTATTTTACTCAAGTTCAGATATTGGGTAATTCTTTAGCCCGAGATGGATGTTCTATAGTCATATAAAGCCAGTAACTGACTTTGCGTGTACATTTCTAACAACAATGTCTACAAAGGTGAGACGAATACAATGACATGTCTTATCATCCCACTATATTTTCGGTGACAAAGAATGCTCTTTATAAGAACTGCCTCACTGAATACACATATTCAGTATAAGAACTTTCTTGGTTTCTTGGTGTGCTTTCTATTATAATAACAGCGGTGCATGAAGCATTCCCGTTCGACTTACATTTGCTGGCTGAGACTTTTCTTCCATTTCTTATCACAGTCGACAGCAGAACAGCACTATAATCAAATCTATTGTGTGGCTCCTTGTAAAATTGTCCGGCCAACAGCAAGGGCTTGTGGGACATTCTCTGTGATTCAGATTTAGCTGAAGTGGAAAATATGATAGTGGCTATGATACTGAAATATTTATAAATGAGTAGTAGATGACTATCTCTGCATGTGGTCGGCAGGGCAGTTTCAAACCTCACACACGTGTTAATGTTCGCTCATCTTCTACATTTGCTTCCAAATACATCACATTTGTTATCACAGGAAACAGCTGGGGAGGAAGTGACGGCTAAATGGTAATAAGCTACACAGACCTGAGGAAAGCGGTGACAAGACAAATCTTTCTGCTTAAGTACATCTTTTTAGGAACCACAACGTGTCCCGTGCAGTTACTATCTCCAGCGTGATCAGAAAATGAATTGCTGCTGTACAAAGGATCGGCGCCTCCCCCTCTTACTCTGCATTATTAAACAAAATAAAAAGCAACACGCTAGCACTTCCTAATCTGAGCTTGTCCTGTCCGGGCTCCAGCGCAAGAAACAGATGAACTATTTATGGTGAAAAAGAGACAGAAACAATATGCTGTGTGTAGAGGCTGTGCTGCATGCTCCATCCATCCATCTTCTGCCGCTTTATCCAGGGCCGGGTCGCGGGGGCAGCAGTCTGAGCAGGGACTCCCAGACTTCCTTCTCCCCAGACACTTCCTCTAACTCCTCCGGGGAGATCCCGAGGCGTTCCCAGGCCAGCCGAGAGACATAGTCTCTCCAGCGTGTCCTGGGTCTTCCCCGGGGCCTCTTCCCGGTGGGACATGCCTGAAACACCTCCCGAGGGAGGCGCCCAGGAGGCATCCGGAACAGATGCCCGAGCCACCTCAGCTGGCTCCTCTCGACGTGGAGGAGCAGCGGCTCTACTCCGAGCTCCCCCCGTGTGGCCGAGCTCCTCACCTTATCTCTAAGGGAGCGCCCAGCCACACGGCGGAGGAAACTCATTTCGACCGCTTGTATCCGCGATCTTGTTCTTTCGGTCACTACCCAAAGCTCATGACCATAGGTGAGGGTAGGAACGTAGACCGACCGGTAAATCGAGAGCTTTGCCTTTCGGCTCAGCTCCCTCTTCACCACAACAGTCCGATGCAGCGACTGCATCACTGCAGCCGCTGCACCGATCCGCCTGTCGATCTCACGCTCCATCCTTTCCTCACTTGTGCACAAGACCCCGAGATACTTGAACTCCTCCACTTGGGGCAAGGACACCCGACCCACCTGGAGAGGGCAAGCCACCTTTTTCCGGTCGAGAACCATGGCCTCGGATTTGGAGGTGCTGATTCTCATCCCAGCCGCTTCACACTCGGCTGCAAACCGTCCCAGTGCATGTTGCAGGTCCGGGTTTGATGGAGCCATCAGGACAACATTGTCTGCAAACAGCAGAGATGAGATCCTGTGGTCCCCAAACCGGACACCCTCCGACCCCCGACTGCGCCTAGAAATTCTGTCCATAAAAATTATGAACAGAACCGGTGACAAAGGGCAGCCCTGGCGGAGTCCAACATGCACTGGGAACAGGTCTGACTTACTGCCGGCAATGCGAACACAGCTCCTGCTCCGGTCATACAGGGACCGGACAGCCCTGAGCAAAGGGCCCCGGACCCCGTACTCCCGGAGCACCCCCCAAAGGACACCCCGAGGGACACGGTCGAAAGCCTTCTCCAGATCCACAAAGCACATGTGGACTGGTTGGGCAAACTCCCATGAACCCTCGAGCACCCGATGGAGGGTATAGAACTGGTCCAGTGTTCCACGACCGGGACGAAAACCACTCTGCTCCTCCTGAATCCGAGGTTCGACTATCGGTCGGATTCTCCTCTCCAATACCTTGGAATAGACCTTACCTGGGAGGCTGAGGAGTGTGATCCCTCTGTAGTTGGAACACACCCTCCGGTCCCCCTTCTTGAACAGAGGGACCACCACCCCGGTCTGCCAGTCCAGAGGCACGGTCCCCGAACGCCACGCGATGTTGCAGAGACGTGTCAACCAAGACAGTCCTACAACATCCAGATACTTTAGGTACTCAGGGCGGATCTCATCCACCCCGGAGCCCTGCCACCGAGGAGTTTGCGAACAACCTCAGTGACTTCAGCTTGGGTGATGGATGAGCCAGCCTCCGAGTCCCCGGTCTCTACTTCCTCTTTGGAAGACGTGACTGAGGGATTAAGGAGATCCTCAAAGTATTCCTTCCACCGTCCGACGACATCCCCAGTCGAGGTCAGCAGGCCTCCACCCGCACCGTAAACGGTGTTGGTGAGACACTGCTTCCCCCTGCTGAGGCGCCGGACGGTTTGCCAGAATTTCTTTGGTGCCGACCGATAGTCCTCCTCCATGGCCTCCCCGAACTCCTCCCAGGCCCGGGTTTTTGCCTCTGCGACAGCACGAGCCGCGGCTCGCTTGGCCTGCCGATACCCGTCGATGACCTCCGGAGACCTACAAGCCAGAGTGGCCTGATAGTTCTTCAGTCTGACGGCATCCCTTACTTCCGGTGTCCACCACCGGGTTCGGGGGTTGCCGCCACGACAGGCACCGGAGACCTTGCGACCACAGCTCTGAGCAGCCGCATCAACAATGGAGGCGGAGAACATGGTCCACTCGGACTCAATGTCCCCAGCCTCCCCCGGGACATGGGAGAAGCTCTCCCGGAGGTGCGAGTTGAATACCCTACTGACAGAGGGCTCCACTAGACGTTCCCAACAGACCCTCACAATGCGCTTGGGTCTGCCAAGTCTGTCCGGCTTCCTCCTCCGCCAGCGGATCCAACTCATCACCAGGTGGTGATCGGTTGACAACTCTGCCCCTCTCTTCACCCGAGTGTCCAAGACACGCGGCCGGAGGTCTGATGACACGACAACAAAGTCGATCATTGACCTCCGGCCTAGGGTGTCCTGGTGCCATGTGCACTGATGAACACCCTTGTGCTTGAACATGGTGTTCGTTATGGATAATCCGTGGCTAGCACAGAAGTCCAATAACTGAACACTGCTCGGGTTCAGATCGGGGAAGCCGTTCTTCCCGATCACCCCTCTCCAGGTGTCACTGTCATTGCCCACGTGGGCGTTGAAGTCCCCCAGTAGAACAACGGAGTCCCCAGTCGGTGCACTGTCCAGTACCCCTCCCAAGGACTCCAAGAAGGCCGGGTACTCTGCACTGCTGTTCGGCCCGTAGGCCGCCACAACAGTGAGAGACCTGTCCCCCACCCGAAGGCGGAGGGACGCGACCCTCTCGTTCACCGGGGTAAACTCCAACACGTGGCAGCTGAGCTGAGGGGCTATCAGCAAGCCCACACCAGCCCGCCGCCTCTCCCCGCGGGCAACACCAGAGAAGTGGAGCGTCCAGCCCCACTCGAGGAGATGGGTTCCAGAGCCCAAACTGTGCGTGGAGGTGAGGCCGACTATATCTAGTCGGTATCGCTCAACCTCCCGCACAAGCTCAGGCTCTTTCCCCCCCAGCGAGGTGACATTCCATGTCCCCAGAGTTAGTCTCTGCGTCTGGAGATCTGGTCGCCGAGGCCCCTGCCGTCGACTGCCGCCCAGATCTCTCTGCACCGGCCCCTTATGGATCCTCCTGCGGGTGGTGGGCCCACGGGAGGGCGGCTCCACGTCGCTCTTTCGGGCTGTGCCCGGCCGGGCCCCGTGGGGTAAGACCCGGCCACCAGGCGCTCGCCATGGAGCACCCATCCCAGGCCTGGCTCCAGGATGGGGCCCCGGTGACGCCGATCCGGGCGACGTAAACTGCCTTGTTCGTGTTGTCATCATAGGGGGCTTCTGAACCGATCTTTGTCTGACCCGTCACCTAGGACCTGTTTGCCTTGGGAGACCCTACCAGGGGCATGTGAAGCCCCCGACAACACAGCTCCCGGGATCATTCGGGCACTCAAACCCCTCCACCACGTTAAGGTGTCGGTTCAAGGAGAGGCCTGACTGCATGCTGTCGTGTGAAAAGATAACATTTAAATGGCTTCATAATCAATGGAAACACAGCACCAAGTTTCACCGACAGAAACAAGAATGGAAGGCCTGCACTTGCACTAAAGGCAAGAAGTCTGATCAAAGAACACGTGCAGACTCTGTATCATCCTCAGTGTGGTTCTGACAAATAACTGAATGTCTTTCTCAGCTCTTCACAACCAGATAATAGAGCTTAGTGTCCTGTTAAACCTGTGGCACAGAACAGAAAAAAGCCGCATTCATCTTCTCAAATTGGGATTGCAAAGCCGGTGCCACGGATAACCAAAGCTATTCTGGTGTGTTTATCTGTCAACTTGTGATGCATAAGAGCTCATGGTGTAGCCTGTAAGTCAGTCTCTATGTCGTTGCGGATCAGATCAAACTGTAAACTACACACGTACATGTACAAGAGCTGAAGTCCATGATGAGGGGCTAATAGTCTCCCTAAGGATCACATCCGAACTCATTTACGCCATGCAAATCCCGCTGCTCCACTTACAGGACACTCAGTTTACCATCCACCTCGTTTGAAATACTTTTAGGGGCAAGCAAACCACTATGAGGCTTTGAATGCAAGGTTTTGTTTGATTTCCTTACGTCTACAGCCAAACTTATTATTTCTTCTTTTATTTATTGTCCCAAGTGGCTGAGCTTTACTCCCAAGTCAAACTCCCCTTCTGTGCTCTTCCCTGTTGACTTCTCCTCATTCTTTCATTTACTGACATATCGTCCGTCCCTTGTGAGGGAGATCATACAAAGGTCGCGCGTTCGTGAGTAATTACTTATTTATATAGAAGTGTGGTGTAGTGGGGTTAGGTTCAAGCAGGCTAATGGCACTCTTATTTGGCACTCTGAGATAATTGACATTGTTCTGTTCAATAAAACACAAGATGCAGCTGATGCAGTGAGAGGGCAAAGCACATTTTGTTTAACCTTTAGCATTTTATTTGTTATTGGCCCAAAGTTTAACTCAGGGAGGTAGAACATAGTGAGGTTAAATTAAACTTGGGGACAACTTGGGGAAGAAGAGACATTTTATGAAAGTTAAAAACCTTTGTTCAACTAAATTCAGTGTCAATCTTTAGAAATTGTGCTTTTGCTTTGTATTACATTACACTAGGGATGTCACAATATCAAGAGTGTTTTGATTATTGTGATTGTAAATATATATATTTTTTGTATTGACCACACGACCAAACAGTGAAATCCTTTACCAAACCAGCAGGAAAAAGCTGCACTTTTGACTTTAATCCACACAATGCCAATTAGATAACCATTTCTCTAATCTAGTATCTGACCAGCTTTCTGAAAACCTAACTTACATGTAGGTTTTTTTAAATGTATTGTTTTTGATTTTTTTTCTTTTTGATTTTTATGATTTTTTATGATGATATTGTGGCCTGAATAACATTATCGATTAAATTAATAATCTTGGCATCCTTACTTTAGACTACTATAAAAAGCCTTTGTTCTACTATTCATCATGTTCACTTTATCAAATGCCAACATTGGATTTCAACGGTCTTCCACCAGCCAATTTACTAATTTGTCACGTTATGTTCACTTTATGTTCAATCAGTGTCATTCACTAGAGGACACTTTTAGAAATGGACAAAACTCAGTACATTTTGCCTCATCTCTTCGGCTAAAATTAATGACCTGATCGCTCCACAACAGGGAACATAAATTGTGAAGCTTGTAACAAGGGAGTAAATCAAACTGTGTAAATGTCAAGTGATCTAATACGTGCTATAATGGCGGCAGACATGCAAGACATTTGGCCTTTTCAAAAATGTACATTTAACATCAACTTTGATGGGCATGAAAGTGTGACTAACAAGAAGCTCTGAACAAACATGAAAATCTACTATCTACTGATTTAGCTCAGAGCTTTATGTTTAATTTCACAATATTCCAATCAGCTATTCCTCTGGGCCTCTTAGCCGGCAGCTCCAACCAAAGCTACACTCGATTCATAAAAACACTCCTGTCCAAGTTAGGCCACATGACCCTTGAGTTCACCCTGGAGAGACTCAGACAGAAACGAGAAGAAGCATTTAGAGGGCTTTATTACATGGGTTATTTTGCGTTCAGACCCCGGCAGAAGACATTGCGATTATGGGCATGACAGGTTAGATTTATATTAGATGTCTCTCCCCAGGGCCTGGAGACTGGTGGTGGTAAGAGATGATGAAGAGGAGGGTTGAGGGGACGATGAGTGTAAGTGTATGGGATGCTGGGGAGGAGATGGGGAGGTGGTGGGGCGCAGCACAGACGGAAAGCGGGCGAGCCAACTGCGTGAGGGTTTAAATAGAGCAGACTGGGTGCTGATTGGATGCGCAGAGCAGCAGGAGGGAGCTCAGGGATGTGCACGGGATGGAGTTAGGTCGTCCAGGGTAAATTCACCACGTTCTAGAATCCCTATAGTTTCAAAGTGAGCTGGAGAACAGGGTAGAATTTGGTGGAATTTTGAAATGACATTGTTTAATATCTTGGCAATTACTGTGACTATATCCACATGAAACAAAATGGGCAAATGCAAAATCTTCTGAACTAAGGGAGTATTATTTTCATTAAATAATTGTCCCTTAGTTTGTCCCTGTGATTTTTGTCAGTTGAATGGATTTTAAGACAAAAGAACAATATGGCCATGTTTCTCCTAAACATGTTGTCTGGTTTATGAGCTGGTTGTCTGGTTTTTCTGTTTTCTGTTTGTATTTTTCCTTCAAAAACATGTCCCCATCTAAGATAAATAGGCCTGGAATGGTGAAAACAATTCTAATAGTGAGCTGATTTCTGTGACAATCTGCTTTTTTTGGTGAAATCAGCGTATCGTGAATCACTAATTGCAGATCTAGGCTCAAGTACGGGACACTTTTTCCCACCCACACCCTCCAGGTCAACTCCTTAGGCTCTGAGAGAGTGACATGTGGATTAAACAAATGTCAGTGAAGTGTGACCTCTCACGAGAAGCAGATGACGTATACTTCTCTAAAAGGCAATATAAAGATACTACGAATAAAGGGAGATCTGGCTCCAAGAAAATGTGTTTGTATATTGCCCTAAACGTGTCAGCAAGATTAGTTCCTGTGATGTTTTTGAGCTCACAAACTCTTTTTCATGTGAAAAACTCAATCAGAGTAAGACACAGATCAAGCTGCCGTGAATCAGGTTAACATTGCCCACACCTAATCAAAAACTAGAATGAGAACACAACCTCACGTCCAAACCACTCTCATTTGGAGGTGGACCAGGTGGTGTCCTGGTGCAGCAGTAACAACCTGGAGCTCAACGTCCAGAAGACAGTGGAGATGATTGTGGACTTCAGTAAAGTAAAGCCCGTACACCATTTTTGTTGATCAATTCATTCTTAAGTGTTTTAGCCCAAGTCCCTGTATTTGACCCATCATTCACCTGTTCCACTGGTTAAATAAGGAGCATTTTATTGTTCTTGAGGGAAAATTTGTCTGCTGCATTTGTGCCATCCTTCAAAGCCGCTGGAGCCTCCTGTCAATGGGGTGCAGTGCTCGGGGACCCATATCCAAACAGACCTAGCTGGAGATTTCTGTCTTTATTGTGCACATTTTATTGGGCTGTAGTCTTGTTTGACCACATTTTTTATTAGTCGAACAATTATTTGGTTAGGATGATGAGGATTTTTATAGACCACAGCAGAAAGACATGGAGTGAAGATATTGTGAAGTATTTCTCTGTATGCAGAGTAGTTTTTTCACAAGATCATAAACATTTTGAGAGTTTTACAAGCACCACCCCACACCCCATTTTAGTAAATGAATTGCTCTATGCATGTCATTGGTCAACCAAGAGTTTCTTTAGTAAACAAACTCATGAAGGAAACCCACAAACATGGGGATAAACACACAAACTACGCACAAAAAGGCGCTACACCGCCTGGCGGGAGTTCAACCCAGGACCTTCTTGCTGTGAGGTGAGTGCTAGCCAATCAGCAACCATGCCCGCTGGGGCAACCTGAGAGACACTGCCACATTTTATTTCATGGGATCCTTTCTCCAAACTTATAATGAATTTAAGGCTTTAAACTTCACAGGTGTTGCTTATATTCCCCAGTGTCAAGTCCTTTCTTACGCAGGTCAAAGCTTTAACATATTCCAGATACTAAGGTCCGATGTGACAGGTGCGCTACACAGAAGTCCGCCTCACCTTGTTTTGGTCCTCTATGTCCCTGTGGTGATGTAAACAAAAGTGTGTGCGTGCGTATGTGTGTCTAACCCAGCTGCATGGACAGCCCTCCTCAGCCCTTTAACGCTGCTGTCACTGCTGCAGACGACAACGGTCAAAGTAATTAGAGGCAAAAAGAAAAAATGTCATCTTACCTTGGTTCACACTGCTCCGGTGAATACAGAATGTACTTTATTATGTGCCCACTCAGAGGTGTCAAAAGGTGATTTGTTCCAACTGCAAAGAAAGTTTCTAAAACACTTATGTAGATTATAGACTAAATACATATTTTGAATACAAATGTTTTCATAATTTAAAAACTAACGTTGCTTTATACAATATACTGTAACCGACAACATTTTACGAATTCCAAATGTCTTGATCCTCTATATTAAATTAGATTTGTTCATGGATCATGGATCATGGAGCTACTGCCATCAACCAAGACCCATTTCTTATGATTTATGGACTAAAATGTAAGGCTGCGTGAAGGTAAAGTACAGCCAGACGTTGGCACTATAGGCCAATCATCGAGCATCATCATAATCAGTCAGTGTAGACAGAAGCAAAATGACAACATCAAGAGGACCATCCTAACCTCTTCCAGAGATCAGCTAAAGCCCCATTTGTAAGCAGTCACACTTCATCTTCTGCATCTGACAACAATATTATTATTATCTTATCTTATCTCCTGAACACTCTCCCAAACAGCATAAATAATAATGTGTGGGCCTTGCAGATGTAAGTCTAAATGTCATAACACGGTTCAGAAGGCTCTGCACATATCTGAGCAGGTCAGACTTACCCAGGTGCTCATGAATAATGTGGAAATTCTGTGGCGAGGGAATATTAATAGAAAAACTTTTCACAAGGTCGGATCTTCTATTAACTTGCATTTGGTTGACAGACAAATGTCTGCCAAATCTGCTGCCACAACATACTGACATAAGAAAATTGCCAGTATTGTGGTCTCACCTGCGTTGCATCAATGAAATTTCCCCATGTGGGACAATAAAGGAATATCTTATCTTATTAATAATCCCAAGCATCGCCATTTTTAAAAATGATTATGTTGTGTGAATTATAAGACTGCTAATAAAACATTATGAATGCTTTTTTATTTATTTATATATTTGGACCCCCATTAGCTTCCACAAGTGGTCGTTAGTGTTCCTAGGGTTCATTTGGCATTTGTTAACCCTATGATGAGCCGGCCCCTGTCCAGGGTGTACCCGCCTAAGGCCCGAAGTCACTGGGATAAGCTGCACCCCGAACGGGAACAAGTGGTGGAAAATGAATGAATGAATGATACACAACCTCATTGACATATTTGTACAATATACGTCAAGAAAATACCTCCATACAACTTACTCAATGAAATGTATCATTGTAACGCCAGAAATAAGAACAGTAGTTGCCTAGAAGGGCGACAGTGAGAACAGATTAAACTTTGTATATAAGAACCAGGCTGAGAAATAGATTAGGGATTAGTTAGGGGTCCCCAAGCAATTTCAGGGGCCCACAAGCGCACGCGGCATCGCGGCGTCATAAGAACCTGGTTATTAGCATGTAAAACATTTGAAAGTACTTTTATCTGTTATTTGATATGAAGAGCACAAATACTGAGTCATATAAACCAGAGATCATGATCTTTAAAACTGTTTAATTCAATATAATAATGTTTCTTAGATACAAAATAAATACTGTTTACAGCATTTGACACAAGGAGATCTTATGAATATATGAAATCACGTCCTACAAAATAAACTACTCATATATACATTGCCCCAAAAATTAGACCGGGCATTTCCAAGGACACGTGTGAACGCAACACGAACGCAGCGGCCGATCAGATGCCCGCTTTCATCGATATTACATCACGGAGACCGCTGGGCCAATGAGAAGTGAGAAGACGTGCGAAATGGGCATGTCTGTCAAAACAAAACTTAAGCGATGAAAATGCCCCAAATATGGCCAAATTACTAGTTAAATCTTGATTTTTTTTTTTCGAAGAGGGGCAAGGCGGGCCCCCTCCTATTTCAAACCGCGGGCCCGCCGGAGATTTAACTACTTGCGGGCCCCGGCCCCCCATCTATTTCGCAGCCTGGGAACTTGACAATGTCCCAGCATCCCCTGTCCTTATACAAGTATCTCAAGGTCCCCTGTCTTTAGACAAGCAAGCAAAAACTACCAAACCCCTATGGGAAAAAATAGAAACCTTGAGGAGTTCCACAGTGAAGGAAATATCCGACTACCTTGAAAAAGCAGGCGGACGCGCTGCAATTTGCAGATAGCAAGAAGAACCACTCAGCAGGAGAACCAATTCATGCATACATTTTAAAAAGATCTGTTACTTATTTTCCTTATCCTCACATACAGCTGAGGATCTAACCAATACAGTTTGACTGTGAGAAAGGAACAATTAAATCACCAGAGCTGACCTGCCGCGTGATGTTTCTGACAATTCCCACTGTACACTAGGTTTTCTACAAAGAATTTGTAGATGGTATTACACAGGGTTAAGGTTAAGGTTAAGGTTAGGGTTAGGGTTAGGGTTAGGGTTAGGGTTAGGGTTAGGGTTAAGGTTAGGGTTAAGGTTAAGGTTAAGGTTAAGGTTAAGGTTAAGGTTAAGGTTAGGGTTAGGGTTAGGGTTAGGGTTAAGGTTAGGGTTAAGGTTAAGGTTAGGGTTAGGGTTAGGGTTAGGGTTAGGGTTAAGGTTAAGGTTAGGGTTAAGGTTAGGGTTAGGGTTAGGGTTAGGGTTAGGGTTAGGGTTAAGGTTAGGGTTAAGGTTAGGGTTAGGGTTAGGGTTAAGGTTAAGGTTAGGGTTAGGGTTAGGGTTAGGGTTAGGGTTAGGGTTAAGGTTAGGGTTAAGGTTAAGGTTAGGGTTAGGGTTAGGGTTAGGGTTAGGGTTAAGGTTAAGGTTAGGGTTAAGGTTAGGGTTAGGGTTAGGGTTAGGGTTAGGGTTAGGGTTAAGGTTAGGGTTAAGGTTAGGGTTAGGGTTAGGGTTAAGGTTAAGGTTAGGGTTAGGGTTAGGGTTAGGGTTAGGGTTAGGGTTAAGGTTAAGGTTAGGGTTAAGGTTAGGGTTAGGGTTAGGGTTAGGGTTAAGGTTAGGGTTAAGGTTAAGGTTAGGGTTAGGGTTAGGGTTAAGGTTAAGGTTAAGGTTAGGGTTAAGGTTAAGGTTAGGGTTAAGGTTAGGGTTAGGGTTAGGGTTAGGGTTAGGGTTAAGGTTAAGGTTAGGGTTAGGGTTAGGGTTAGGGTTAAGGTTAAGGTTAGGGTTAGGGTTAGGGTTAAGGTTAGGGTTAGGGTTAGGGTTAGGGTTAGGGTTAGGGTTAAGGTTAAGGTTAGGGTTAGGGTTAGGGTTAAGGTTAGGGTTAAGGTTAGGGTTGGGGTTAGGGTTAGGGTTAGGGTCAAGGTCAGGGTTAAACCTAACCCTAACATTACGGTTAGGGTTAGGGTTAAGGTTAAGGTTAGGGTTAGGGTTAGGGTTAGGGTTAGGGTTAGGGTTAAGGTTAGGGTTAGGGTTAGGGTCAAGGTCAGGGTTAACCCTAACCCTAACATTACGGTTAGGGTTAGGGTTAAGGTTAAGGTTAGGGTTAGGGTTAGGGTTAGGGTTAAGGTTAAGGTTAAGGTTAGGGTTAGGGTTAGGGTTAAGGTTAAGGTTAGGGTTAGGGTTAGGGTTAGGGTTAGGGTTAGGGTTAGGGTTAGGGTTAGGGTTAGGGTTAGGGTTAGCCATGAGGCTATATGGCACTGCCGCGCAAAACAGAGACAAGACACTGAAGTGGTAAACCTAAGCATATCTTTTTTACAATAAAGCCTTTTCTTGCTTCCACTGAACAGATAAAAAATGAAATGTCTTGATCATTAAAAAAAAAGGAAGTGAAAAACATCTGTTAACAACAAATAAACACATTACCCATCAGCATGCACTCGCAGAGCCCCAAAGAGACAGCTGCCTGCCGTTAATTACTATCACATCTATCTGCTTTCCCAATCATTCTCATTCTTAAAACTTTCATCATTGTGTTTTTTGTTTGTTTTTGCCTGCTTTTTAATTCTGTGGGACGTCTGATTAAGAATTAAAGATCAAACGGACTATAACTACATTTGTCTTGCATTTATTAAAACCCTGAAACTGTTATTATTTCCATCAATCTTTTTACAATCTTTTTAAGCCTAAATCTATGTAAAAAGTTAAGACATTGTGTTTTTAAGCTGATTTTTCAATGGGGAATGAACGCCTGAAAAGAGTTGTCAACTCCTTTCTTGTCTTGATTTTGTTTTTCTCTATGTAAATGCATCATATAACGTGGTGTGTAAAGCCTTTATAATTTTCCAGTAATTACTCTGTTTTGAGCAAATGTGTGTTATTTTGACACAAAAGGCAGGCAATTAGTCCCAGAGGACCTGTCCCTCCTTTCACCAGCTGCAGAAAAGAGGGCACTTTCCTCCTTTCTCTTCCATTTTGTCTCTACAATGACAAGGAACAGGAACATACAGAGAACATGAGAGTAACTGCTCCTCCTCCGCCACATCTCCTCAAGATGATCGCTTTATGAAAATGTAACTTCAAATATTAAATCATGTTGTTGTTGGCAGTAGGCTAAATCTACACAGGATTGAACCAATATAATCCAACACTTGGCCAAATGTTTTCATCATTAATTTGTTGGAAAACTGAGGACACTGATTACTATGGTGGCTATATGGTAGTAATAATAATAAAAGGATAACAGTGCCAAAATAACATACATATACATATATAATAGTGCTATGTAATAAGTGCAGACGGAATGACATAAAACATAAATACAGTATTCCTTCCCTAAATCATGTCCTCATTATTTCAACATCAAAGGTAGGGCGAACACAGCAGGGCAGTCAATATGTGATGAAAAGATCTATGCCCAAAATGAGTCCACTATTTTCTGAATCAAAATCAAACTGCAAATAATTCTGTTTCGATCAGCATGAAAGTCAGTGCCCAGCCCGGGAGAGTGAGTGCGTGGTGGAGATGTTCAAACAACTATCCTTACATGCTTGTTGTGTTTTATTTGTTTTCATGCTTTCGTTTTGATTCCATACGTATAATAATTAATAATAATTGTATGGCAATTGCCTAGATGAAAAAGCAGAAAAGCTGAGGAGTTCAGATTAATCACTCTTTCTACTTTCAGAGTGAGACCTGCCTTCACTATTTGGAAACCCTTTAAATAGAACCGATGCTGCACAGGTTAAAAGAAGAAGCAAATTTTCTATTTTACATCGAGCCGTCGACAGAAGGGCGCTTGTTGTTAACGTGATGCCCCTGAACGCTCCATAGCAGACGCTGTTGTTAACGTGATGCCCCTGAACGCTCCATAGCAGACGCTGTTGTTAACGTGATGCCCCTGAACGCTCCATAGCAGACGCTGTTGTTAACGTGATGCCCCTGAACGCTCCATAGCAGACGCTGTTGTTAACGTGATGCCCCTGAACGCCCCACGGCACACGCTGTCACACTAACACATACTACACTAACACATCCCACACATCCAGCACTGAACCCATCACATCTAACTTCAGAACATGGGGGACGATTTAGGGGACGAGTGGTGGACGAAAGAGGGGAACTCAGGTATGTTCTTACTTTAAAACATCGCTTTAAATACTTTACATTTGTGTTCAAGTCCGATCGGTGAAGAAATACAGTTAGCATTTAGCACGGGACGCGTCTGTTCCAGGCTAATCGCAAAATATACTCACTCACCCGAGTGTTTTAATGAGTTAAACGTGGACTTATGGATTTATGGTTGACATAATTGTTCTAGTGAAGGCTTTCTGTACCTGCATGTTTATGTTGAAGCTACGCTAACTGTAGCACGATGGAGAAGAGAAACACGTGTTTCTGTTTTGAGTCCATAAGCTCCTGCTTTTATGTGTTTCACATACATGTCACAAACATGTGCCCTGTGCACATGTGAAGAGTGTCATCTCCCCTGTCTGAGGAGAGTATATTTATATATACTGTATCTGTATCAGTCTTTCTGCACATGTTGTCTTCTGTGTGAGCCAACAGAGGGCAGTAAGGTTACGACTCCGAGGACTTGTAGTTTCACATCTCAACATTTTCACTTAAATGACTTATTCTTAATGTGGAAATTAAGTTAATATGATCTATAGTGCTGTTAAAGAATAAATATACGAAGGCCCATCTATGCTGTCCATTTAAGTGTATTTTTTGGTTAAATTTGTAGATTAAATAAACTGACTGCATTTTAACCTGGAATTTTCAAAAAAAAAAAAAAAAGATAAACATCGTGGTAAGAGTTGAATCTTTAATTACAAATCCAAACATTGACAAAACTTTTGATTAACATTGCATCATGGTAGTCCATTTCATCTATTTACATGCTGCACAATTAAAGGATAATATAACCAGAAAAGATAATGAGATTGTAGATAGAAACGAGTACAAAAACGTTGTCATGTGATGTGTTTGCATAGTACAACGTACTACAAGTCACACAGTCCACTCACTGTTATATTTGAAGAGTTTGAGACTGGGGACGTCGCGGGGGAAATTGTGATGCTGCTTGTTATCTTGCCAACCCCTTTGACGTGACAAGCATTGGCGAGCACCTGCGTCCTCTGTTCATGTCGGACAAAGTATGGGCCTGGAGAATGTGGGATACTGTGACTCACTCCATTCAGGGCCTGTATGTAAGGACTCCCCAGGTGGATATGGATCTTACTGTCGTCCAGACTGCTGATACTGGAACATGTATCGATACTGTTTGATCTTTCATGACGCAGGCTGCTCTGACGTTCAAGACTTTTGCACAAACCGGCTGCTTCGAGCTCTGGAGAACACGTCCTCACCGTCACTATTTGTATGGGAGAGTTTTGGTCCGGTGTTGCCGAGCGAGAAGAAGTTGGACTCCTCACCCGAGCTATGGGCGACGTACTGAGAGATAAGGTGCGGTCTGGACTTGAAGGAGGGCTCCGACTGTTTGCATTCTGAATGATGGTGATCCTCTGCTTAGACTGGCCGGGGCTGTTGGGTATGACCGCGGTGCTGGTGTAGGAAGTGGCCACATCTGACGAGGGACTGCTGATTTCCAGTGTGGCCGTGTTGAGCATGTGATGGGGCGTGACTTTGATGTGCAAGGGCTGACCTGACGTGTGGGTCAGCATCATCACTTCCCTGTTCACCGCCTCCACGCCGCCGGCTCCGTTGTTGCTGTACACGCTGATATTGTTGTTGGCGCTGTTCAGGTTGTTGAGGTTTTGAACGTGAGACGAGCTCTCTGCGTTTTGGTTTGGGTCCTCTTCATCCTTGTCTTCATCCTGATGCGGTGATATTGAAGCGCTGTAATGGAAGTCACTTGGGTCAGTTTGAACTTCCTTGGTTTGGCGTGACATGACAAATCTGTTCGTGTCATATGGCATATCCTTACATGTTTTATATCGGTTTAGCTCATCGGACAACTCGAGCATTTCCCTTGCCAGCTCTCTGTTTCTTTTCTCCTGTTGCGTTAGTTTTCTTTGCAGAGTAGAGTGGTCATTTTGGACTTTGCTTATCGAGTCATCTGTTCCCACCATGCTTTGCAGTTTCTCCTTCAGTGAGTCCACTTCTCTGCTCAAAAGCCTGGTCTTGACCTGCTCGCGTTGCAGCCTTTGCAGGAGCTGGTGTTCCTGGTTGGTCTCCTCCTTTTCTGCCTGTTGGTACCTTGCCACCTCACATTTGGCTACTTCTAGCTCTTGTGCCAAAACCTGTGTCCTTCTGTGTTCCTCCTTGAACCGTCTCTCCATAACCTCGTAATCCTCCTCCACTTTCATTAGTGCCCCCTCTAAAACCTCTTTGTCCTGAAGGGTCTTTCGCAACCGTTCTAACTCTTGGCTCAGTTCGTTCACTTTGTTGTTTTGCGTTTGGCATTGATGTCCGGAATTGTTTGGAACTGAGCCGTACTTAACGCTCTCCCTCTTCTCCTCTTTTTCTCTCCTGTTCTCCAAAACCTGCAGCCGTCTTTTCACAACGGACAACTTAGCCTCCAATTCGCTGCTCCTTTCCCCCTCTGTTCTCAGTTTGGCATGGAGCTCGTCCTTTTCTTTAGCAATGCTTTTAATCCTTTCCTGTAAATCTGCCTGGGACCTTGTTGCATGTTGCCTCTCCTCTCTAAGCCTTTCATTAGGTGTCATTGCCAATTTGCCCTGCTCATTCCTCTTACTGAGTGTTTCTTCGGCCTGTCTAAGCCTCTCCTTCATACTATTCCTATCCTCTGCTAGAGCTACAGTAAGTGATCTGAGATGGGCCAGGTCTTGTTTAATGGCCGCCTCACTTTGCTGGAGTTGACCCTCGCAAACCTCCGACTCGCTCAGCCTGATTCTCAGTTTGTCCAGTTCAATGTTCAGCGTCTTGCACACCTCTTTCTCCCTCTCCAGACTGCCTTTTAGCGCACCGCACTCCTGTCTGCTCTTTGCCAAGGCACTCTCGATCCTGTCCAATTCATTAATTCTTTTGTTCAGCTTATCCACATCATCCCGGAGATTACCGCTGTTGATTTTCTCCTTTGTCAGTCTCTGCTCCAGCTCGCGGCACTGCTCTCCCATACGTATTAACTCCTCATCCTTTCCTTCCATTTCCACCACTCTCTTCCTCAGCAACTCCACCTCTGACATCAAACCTGGGCCTCCTGGCCTTTGCCCTTTACCGTTTAGCTCCCAAAATCCATCAGTCTTTCTCAGAAGCGGCATTTTCTCCGGCAGTCCAGCCTGTTTTGCTGTCATGGTGCACTGTTGGCTTTGTTCAACCTGTTGCTTCTCCGGTCTGTGGTAAGATGTTCCGTTCTTCAATTTTTCTGTGACGTTTTTTAACTTTTTGACCCGATCTTTTTGTTCCCCCAGTTCCTCTGTCAATAATTGATGCTCCCTTCCAACCAGCAGAGCGATTGCCTTCAGCCTGTGTAGTTCTTCTTTCAGCACAGACACCTCTTTCTCACTCTTCTTGTCCTTTATCTGCTGGGATTCTCTTTCTTTCACAATCAGGAGCTTGAGTCTGCAGGAAAAAAACAAAGACATTATAAATCTCAAT
Source organism: Eucyclogobius newberryi (assembly GCF_026437365.1). NCBI lineage: Eukaryota > Metazoa > Chordata > Actinopteri > Gobiiformes > Gobiidae > Eucyclogobius > Eucyclogobius newberryi. The sequence goes on from NW_027315768.1 coordinate 19,586,098, forward strand.
GTCTTGCTAGCCCCAATTTAAACACCAAAAATGTCCTAAGCTGTTTATTTCCAGAATAAACAACCACTTAAATGAATCATATTAATCACAGCTGTATTTTACAACTGGGAATAGTTTCGACAGCTGACCTACCTATGCAGCATAATACATGTGTACCCATGTCAGGCCTAATTTCTCTCCAGTCATTGTCTGCGGCATGTTTTGGCTTGCACGGCATATGGTCCCTTAGCGGGGTGTGTTTGTTAATTAAGAAGTTCCTCTACCCTTGAGTACCCTCGATGCGGCATCCAATCTCCCCCTTCTGAGCACCTTGAATGGCACATCATTTCCATTTGGAAGAGGCGGCTCCCCCTGCTCCAGAAGTAATTACAGGCTGCGGCTGGATTTACCAAGCACTGTCACTCTGTACCTTTCCCTAGACACATTCCAGGATACAGTACAAATATGCACACAACAAGCCACATGTAAGACTAATGGGAGCACTTTCACACATCATTCTCACACAATTTGATACTGTTGAGACTTAAACCTGTGTGCACTTGTTGAACTATGCCCACTGAAGATGGGTGTTTAGTCATATTTTAGTAAATGTGTGATGCTCTTTTTTTTTTTTTAAGACAAAAGAAAGGTAAGTACTTTAATTTGGTAGATGAAAAGATGGTGAAAATCACCGGCCTCCTATAGTGTGCTTGGTGCCGTAGTCAAGTGAAGAAATTCTTGATCTAAAAACTTGCCCCGTGCTTTGAGTTAATCAACTAAAAGTGTATGTGGCATGGTGTTGGTAAAAGCTCTCAAAATGATTCGGATCTTGTGCAAAAAATACTAGTAACACTAGTACTAGTTAACAGCATTTTTATTGTAAGTGAAAAGGCAGATTCAATTGTCCAATCACTTCAAAAACTCCAGCTAACTCACTCCATCCTTCTGTTGTCGTCGAAAATTGCTCAATACAACATTTGCTCAATTTAATCAAGCGATCAATTCACTTAAATCGCATGCAGCTCTCCTGATGTTGGACAAATCTAAATCTAAAGTAGCTGACACTTCATTGTTAGTTGCAATCATTAAAACTAGTTTTCTTTTTGTATAAACATTTTCTTTCATGGCTCGGCATTCAATCATACTTTTTAACTCAATTTGTGAAGAAAAAAAATTACATCTTGACTGAGAAGTTACTTTTCTGCTATTACTATTCTCCAAAGCATCCTTACCTTTGCTGTCGTCCCTATGTCCTACACCTCCAAGAAGACCCTGTCTCCGCTCTTTCACCTCTCCTGGTGATGTGGACCTTCCATGTGGAAAACTCAACGTTATGTGAAGTACTCTGCACTCTGAGTCTCACTCACAGTCAGTGGCGCCCATGACATCATCAGCACGTCCTTATAAGGAAAGAGCTGTACAGGCCTGAGAGCAGTGTGTGTTTGTGTTTTTTACTGGAGTTCAGCCCATCCCAGATGAGGTCATTGTGTAGCTGTGCCAAAGGGGGGGGGGTGTGTGTGTGTGTGTGTGTGTGTGTGTGTGTGTGTGTGTGTGTGTGTGTGTGTGTGTGTGTGTGTGTGTGTGTGTGTGTGTGTGTGTGTGTGTGTGTGTGTGTGTGTGTGTGTGTGTGTGTGTGTGTGTGTGTGTGTGTGTGTGTGTGTGTGTGTGTGTGTGTGTGTGTGTGTGTGTGTGTGTGTGTGTGTGTGTGTGTGTGTGTGTGTGTGTGTGTGTGTGTGTGTGTGTGTGTGTGTGTGTGTGTGTGTGTGTGTGTGTGTGTGTGTGTGTGTGTGTGTGTGTGTGTGTGTGTGTGTGTGTGTGTGTTCCAATTACATATTCTGGTGTTGTAAGTGTACGCGATTACTCAAAGCTGACATAATAATCATAGAGTTAAGTCTTGTGCGTAATGAACCTGCTTCTTACAGAGGCTCAAACATCTTGTTGCCTTCTTGTGCCCCCTTTAGTTAGTGTGTGTGTGTGTATGTGTGCGCACATTGTTCTTCTTGGTTTTAAGAGGACAGAAATGTTTCGTGCACCACAGCGGTTGCGCCTGGGGCCTGATAACCTGACTGAGATGACATCATCACTTCAATTACATCCATATGTTTCTCTCTTGTCCTTTTCTCTTTCTTCCCAACCACTTTATCTCCACACTCTATCATTTACTTGGGTTGGAGGCCACAATTTATTTTTCTCCTATCGTCATGCACTTCTTTTGTCATGTGTGTCCTAAGAGCTTGGCAATGCATGATAGCATTAATTTTTTCTGATCCGTCTCATTAAAATAATTTCGTTTTTGGTCATCACTTATGTTTTTCCTGTAATTCCTCAAATATTACCTCAAAATTGTTGACTGTTGGAGAACACTTAATTTGTTTTTAGCTAAATTAGAGCAAGATCCAAATATCTGGTAATATTTGTAACTGTTCCTATAAATTCTGCTTTGTAAATTAGCATAGCGAGATATTAGTGGGCTCTCTTGTTCAGGAATGTCAGATCAATCCTTCTTGGTTTTCACATAATTTACCCAGAAACAATCCAAAAGCAGAGTTCATGATGGCCGATTTCCCTGGCATCTGCTTTACTTGTTCTCAATTACAAGCATGATCCGACTCAGAGGCTTTTCCAAGAACACTTTCCAACTTTGCCTATATGTAACGTGGGCTGAATGTGAGGAGAGAAGTCGTCCTGTCATCCAGGGTTATAATTTGAAGATGGTGTTTATTCCTAATCCAACAATTGCAATAGGATTTTCTCCCTCACAAATGACTCATTCTCTTCTGATCATTTGCCTACAGTGTGGAGAGAAAAGTGAAGTTAATTTGTTTGAATGGATGGTGTTCATTTTCTCATTATGTTGGAATTAAAGACTACGGTAAGCAAAACTACCGTCAGCAGCACTAGTTTTAGTTACTCAAAGTCATTATGGTTATGTGGTCCGTGGTGATTAGTGAACTGTGACATTTATATTTTTCACTTTTTTTGTCTTATATAATGAAATTATATGTCTTGAATTTAGCATGCAAAATGATGCCCAATGGCTACAATAGGACATCTTTACTATCTTGACCTTGATATCATACTTTTTGTTTGCAAAGCAAGAACTTTTTATTCTTGAATTGGTTCATGCAGAACCTCCTGTCTAATAGTCGTCTGGTCTCAAGTATCCAAAATTACTTTATTGTTTTGGGTACCAGAGGTACATTTTAATGGTACCAAGCCCTAACCAGGACCAATTCTAACCAGAGACTCGTCTTTTGTTATTTGCATATTTGGAACTCTAATGGCGTTAACTCCTCCATTTAAAACAAAAAAGAAAATGGACCTTGTGGTTGGCCTTGCTCAAATGACCAAACTTAGCCACACTGTAGTGAGTGGAAACGAGGCCGTTGCACAGAAATGAAGCACTGCCAGTCCTCTGGGATAATTTATGCATTTTTCTCTCCTGACACGTTATTGGTTAAGCAGACAGATTGTGGAAGTGTTTGATTGTAAGAGGAAGACCGGACAGCTATGTGGGTTTCCTCTTACACAAAGCCAACTTTACTTTGTCAGTTTTGGACCTACAAAATGTTTCTTTTTCACAGAGAATTTTGATCTTGAAGTTGAGCTATTAATTGGGTCATATCACTTGATCAAAGACCAATTCAAGCCTGGTGGAAGTGGTTTCTTGGACAAGAGATGCATTGGTTGAGGAGATGGTGCCTTTTTCACATTGAACACGTGTCTTTAGAACTGAGATGCTGTTGACCCAGTGACACTCTATAGGAAATGCACTCTATAGGAAATGATCTCTCTGATCACTGCAGCCAGTGCAGTCAGAACTCTGCATTGTGATGTGCACATGTAATCACCCTCTAACACGCAACAGGAGTCTTTGTATGGCAAGTGATTATATAGCGTGACTGGAATTTGAGCGTATAGATAGATCTGGACTGGAAGAGGTCATCTGCTCTGCACATGGCACCTTGGGTCGCTGCCTCTATAAGAGCTAGAAAGTCCTGGCTGATTCCAGGATGTCTCCAGCAGCTTTAAATTAACCAGTTGATTTGAAGGAGAATTCTGAGTGGAAATCAAGCAAACTGGATTGAAACAAACATGAAAAGGTGGGTATGCTGTTTACCCCTGGGATCAATGTAAACTGCCTTTTGGTGCCAAGCTTAACAAAGCGTTTCAAAAGTATAAAGAGTATAAAGTTCCCGTCAACTGAGTGGAACTGTTATTCTTGTCCGAAAAAAGATCTAACACCTGCCACTAAATCCATCAAAGTCTCTTAGAAAGTTTAAACTAGGATTTTAAACACAGAAGGAATCTATAGAGGACAAGTCATGGAAAACCTTTGTGATTAAGTATTCAGGAATGTATGAGCCACACAGGGTTTCCACCACACCAGACTTGCAGGCTGCCACCATGTTAATCATTATAACCCAGATCAACCTCTGTGTTGTACAGTACTTTGCATGTTTTAACTCCGCTAACTATAACTGGACAGCCATTTCAAAATTAGATTTGGTTGATAACGAGTATCATAACTTCAGCTGACTTTGAAGCTGAATTGTTTCTGTGGGTCCACTCTGAATGATTACAGAGCACACTGGTCTGGTTGGCACAATAAAGCGCAGTTATGGGATCCAAAAAGCATCGGAAAACTTGTGACCACCTCCATGTTAGACACTGGCCACATCTAAATGCTTTCTCTTTTGGATAGGAATTCCTCTGACCAACCCGCAACCCCATTATCTTAATTTAGATGAGGGCTCCATGCTGTGCTCTGCGGTGTTGTTCAATTGGACAGTAGGGTGCAATTTGGGGCTATAGTCATCATTGTATGTGCGTGCATGTTTATTATGTTTTCAGAGGGGATGAGAACAGAGCCAAGCTGGAAACTGGCCCTTTCCACGTCCAGGGTGTAATGGACTGTATCTGAGTGCAGTAACTCTTAAGTACGGCGTTGAGGTCAGATCCAGTGTCTATGGGAGAAACAAATTGGCCAGTACTGCATTTGCTCCCTCACTCAACCGTGAAGAGCGTTACACAGCACTGCAAGTGGACTATATTGCTCATGAACATCACAAAAACTCAGATATGGCTCACTTCAGTCTGCAGAAATGAAAAATCTCAAACCAAGCTGTAAGTTTGAAGAGTTTAGAATCAACAGTGTCTTTCAGGATGCTTACCCACCTCTGTCTGTCCTGCTCCAGTACGTGGAGAAGCATGTTGCTCTTGTGGACAAGTGCCCGGTGGTTCTTCTCCTGCTCCTCCAGTCTTTGTATGGTGTTTTGGTGAGAGCGGGACACCGTCAGCACCTGCTCCATCACCTTCAGAGAGCACTGCCTCTGGGCTTGGACCAGGGCACCCATCTGCAGCAAGCAAGACAAAAACAGGACAAAAACATCATTGCAAACGCATAAGACTTGTTGATAGTGCTTCTCGATTAAGAAGAAAAAAGAAAGAAGAAATATATATATATATATATATATTATATAAAATTAAATCATCAATGAAATCATGATTATCCAAATGATTATTTGCTTAGAGAGAAGGTGGAGCATAGTCGTGCCTAAAATTAGTCAAATGAACCAGATTAAATGAATAATGTTATGTGTTTATAAGAAAGCTGCCATCTGTGGGTAATGTGAGCAGAGTTAATCTTAATTGTCAATTAATTAATCCATCAATTACACAATGTTTAGTAATTGATGAGAGCAATAATTGTAATTATTATTACTCGCACAGCTCTTCTAGTTGATTCCAAATCGTATTGAAAGTAGATGCTCATTATTGATACTGACAAAATCACTAATTGGGGCACAGTTGAACCTTCCTGAATAGTTTTAGAGAAAAAATCTGATCTGTATTGGAATTTTTAATTCCTTTTTTTGTTATTCCTGTTATTATTATTGAGGTATCAATTACCTTTATTTTTTTTTTCAGTATCAAAATATAGTTTAAATTTTGGTTCTAAAGTATAATCCTTACCCTGAGCAAACGGTCTACCGTTGTGCAGTACTAGTCTGGTCCAGTGACTGACACTAATGCATTCTCCTCTTTAAGCCGATCATCTGCCTCATGGTGCTCAGTTGGCATTAGCCGCCCACAGTGGTACCTGAGCTGTCGGGTGGCACACATTTTGCAGGACTTCATGTTGAGTTCGCTGGCCGTCTCTGTGCAGGGCCCTGAAAGCCTCATCTACTCTGCTCGCTCCATAGTGGGCCCCCAGCTGCGCCCTGTCTGTCCGCTCTGATTTCAACACAACGATGACCTCATCCCGGGCCTAGCATAGTTCAAGCATTCAAATGAGTTATTATATAGTTGTGCAGTTGTTTTGGGTTGTTAATGCTGAGCTAAAAAGCCAAACCTGTAGCTCTCCCTCCAGAATGCTGAGCAGAAACAACAAGTCGTCCCGAGACAGTCGGTCGTGTGAAGGCTGGCTGTGTCGTCTTCTGGCTTTCATGTTCTCACAAAGTTGTGCAATTTTGACTCCTACAAAAACAGATTTTGTGCTGGTTAGTGTACCAAGTATTCAAAATAAGCACTTTCGGTCTCTGTTAGATTAAATATTTATAAGCCAGCAGTCAGTTAGCATGTACCTGTCATAACATGTAACAAATTAAAGCGTAAAACATGATTCCACTTTTTGACTCATTGTTGCATTTAAGGGGAGATGTAGATTGCTACTAGATAAGCCTTTATTGTTGTGTTAGCCATTTTGATAAACAGCTGAAGTCATGTGGTGTATCACTATGTCTTGCATAATATACAAATCCATCAACACAAACATTATTGAGCGTTTCTATCATAACTGTCTCTGAAAGACATTGTCCGACTTTTCCATTTACAAAATCAAAAACGGTTTGGCCCTAAAAATGTTTGCCAAACAGAAGGACCATGTTTGGCGAAAAGAGAAGTTTTTTTTTTGTATCTATTGTTTTGTGTGAATGAGGAGGAGCTAACATGTTCCAGCTCAGGAGAGAAACAAGACGGTTCAGATTAGTGCAAAAAATGATGTCATCTCTTTGTTTTGCAGCCGTGATCCTGCAGTCCAACCGTTCACAGTTGCAGGGATCTCCTTTTATTACTCAGGCAAGTTTCCATTTGTGTTGAGGCGCGCTCTGGATGTATATTATTCAGGGCAGATTTGTAGCATAGGCGAAATGGTGTTTGTTAGACATCGTGTTTTTCTCCACTTGACTGGCCTCCCTGTGCTTGCCTTTTGTTTTTTACTCCGACATCTGCTCTGCAAGACATGAGAATAACCTTGAGTCTGAAAACAAGCTAAACACCGATTTGTAAGCGCCGAACATGGTGTAGCAGACAAAATGGCCCCTTCAGTATCCTCAATAACACAGCCTCTTCCCTCTCGATACTCTCTGGGCATCACTCAGAATGAGGAATGAGGCTGTCCTGGCCCGAAGTCCTCCTCTTGTTAGCGGCGACAGGCACGGATGATGGAGGCGCTGAACAATCACCGGGGAGGCTTTAATAGCTCCCTCTTTAACCGGCCTCTCATGAGTCAAAGGAACACCCCGACCACATTTAGCAGCACTCCTACATAACGTCCACTGCTATGAGGAGCCTTGAGTTTGGAGGTCTTTTTTATTGTAGCATAAACAATGTCAGTGTAAATTATTTATCTTAAGAACTGTAAATTATTTATCTTTAGAACTGTACCACCCAAAAGTTGTAATCCAGATCTGTCTTACTTTTGACCGTGATCGCTCGACGAGAATGTGTGTTGAACCTTTCTGTTAATTAGATACTAAACATTTGTCAAGTAGATCTAAATTACATAATGCAAAAAAAACAAAGACATGTTTAACTTCAGGTTGCAGCATTTTAAATCTTTCTACCTGTTTTAAAATATTGAGTTTTGAATTAATTGTATCAGTCATGGACAATTTTTAACAAAGGCCGCTATATTCATAAATATGTTCATGAAATGAGAAATAATCGTTTTCGACTTCCAACAAAAAGTCAAAACCTTAATTTTGATTTAAAACATTGTCCAGATAAGTACCTTTTTTGAAACTTTTATTTTTAGTAATCACTCCTGGATGAATGAGGGATTTTACAGACTTTCAGAGACCTTTTGTAGAGATATTGAATTGGCTGTATGTACTAGAAGGTTATAGCCCACAGTGTGTTTTCCTTTAGCTCTATTGTATGCAAACACTTAATGAGGCCAATCCAGATGGACCACATGTTTGTGTTTACTTGCCATTGGCCTCTAATTGACTTGGGCCTGCACTCTGTATCTCACTGTGCCACATGAGTCAGTGCAGTGTCTAGACTAGAGCTGACCCTCGCGGTACTAGACATGAGAAGGCCTTCTTCTCTGGCTCCGATCCAGCCTCGTTCATGTCTGCCAGGCTCCCCCACGGAGGACGCCCCACGGAGGACGCCCCACGGAGGACGCCCCACGGAGGACGCCCCACGGAGGACGCCCCACGGAGGACGCCCCACGGAGGACGCCCCACGGAGGACGCCCCACGGAGGACGCCCCACGGAGGACGCCCCACGGAGGACGCCCCACGGAGGACGCCCCACGGAGGACGCCCCACTGATACACGCAAACACCCACACAAACGCACACACTGGGCTCTGTGTCATTGTTTATTCATCCACACCGCTGCCTGGGCCCATGTCACTCTGGTCCAGCTCTTCCTCCGCCAAAGGCGACTGTCTGTCCTGAATAAATCATCAGCACTTTCAGTAATAATGCCTCCACTTGCACTCGCTCCCATCTCAAATCTGGTCTCCACACGCACCCAGGTGTGATGTTGGCCAGCCCACATTTCTGACATTCCTGTGATTAAATGTAAGCATACTTCTCATTACAACGGCGCTTCCTGTGTTGATGGATTGTGGTGTTTTCTCCGCTTAAGAAACGTTTGGATCAAAAAGTGATGACAGTCCGGGGCTTTTTGATCTCGTTCTTGGTTTAATTTTATGCGTGTTCGTGTATTGTTGTATTTGTCTTTATGTTATGCAAAGAAAAAAATGGTGCTTGTTATTACTTGATACTAAGATACTAACTTTAGCAAAGCAACATGTCATCTTTACCTTTTTGAGGGATATAAAAGTCATGTCTACTTCTTTAAATAACATTCATCCACGACTGAGATAAGAGGGCCTACGGTTTAGTGGATGACTGCTATCTGTGTACTTTCTGGTGATTTATAGGGTTTTGTAGCAACTTGAAATTCCAATCGGTTTACAAATCCTTGCAACTTATGAAAAGTAAAGATATTCAGTACTGCAGAAGACCACTGTAAGATCTTTCTTTGGAAAAGCAGGCCAGCGAGTCATTTTTGCCTTGACGTCAGTGACCTTCATTGTTTCACCGTGTTTCTCCCTCCGTGCCAGGAAGAAGGTGTTAAATATTTGGGTCTCGTTTGCTTTTTACGGCCATTGATAGGTGTGAAGTGCCAGATGTCTCCGTGCGCCTGCCTCGCAATGTTTAATATCCTCCTGTAATTTTGAAGGTTTGTGTGCACTGTATAAACCTATAAAGGCCGTTTTATGGCAGACATGGCTTCAAATGCTTTATGATCTGGAGTGGACATTTTTGCTTGACCGCCGTTTTAATTTCCCGCTCCACTTTTGATCTGTGAATGAGAATCATGCTCTAGTGCCATCCGTCAACATTACGCCGTCACCGTATATCTGCCAGGCGCCGCTATGCCAAGTCTTGATTATCTCATAGAACTCAAATAGAAGGCAAGCCAAAGGTTTGAGCAGTGAGGTAATGTATGGTTTTATAACTCAAATTATTTTCAGGTCATTTATTTAACAATTGGTAGGAAAAGAGAATGGAACAAATGACATTGGTGTGATTGTTGCAGCTGAAACTGGTTGGCATTTTAAATTTAATTGAGTTGCATGGATTGACTTGTATAATCTGTAATTAGGAGAAGGAACGGGGTTGCTCATGTGGGATTTGTTAAATCTTAATAGCTTGATTGTGTTTACATAAGTATGACTAGCTTTAGCATTGAAATTCATTTTCTTATGTAAGTTTAATTAAAAACATCTATTTGTGGATTTTTGTGGTCAATCCTCCATGTAAATGCCTGACCTCCTACTTGGTCTTAGATTGTTAGTACTTGGATGGGAGACTACTGTGAAAACCAGAGGCCACAGGTGTTGTGTCCTTGGACAATATACTTCACCTATGTACTTCCTACATATGAATGTGGTGGGCCGAGGGGCTTCTGCAGTAGCTTAGTAGCACTAACACATTATTATTACAATCAATTTTAATCACATTTGGAGACCCGGATTACCTTGTCCATTGTTCATTTCATTCATTGTATTTTCTAATACAGGAAGTTAGATTTTTTTCCCTTTTTGGCACTACAATACCTACACACGTACTGTTCAGTCAATGCAAGTGTAGCCTTCAGACGTATTCCTACTTTTTAGATTTAGTTTGTTTCTCATGAAAAAGGATGACAACATTTAATGTATAGCCAACCTCTTGCACTGAAATTATTACTTTTTATGACTTTAGTCCAGAAAGACATTTAGTGTGTTCGGATAGACATACTATTGTGGATTGGTTTGAAATAATTAATTAGTCATATTTGGCTGTGTTTTGTGGTTGGTTTGTTCTATCAGAGTTTGATCTCTTTAAACAGAGCATGATATGGTACAGTGCGACTGAACTGCACGGTGCAAAGCTGTATTGAAAATAAATCAATCTTAAAGCACAAATGGAGCAGATAATGCAAACTTTTGTCCAAAGCAAAAGCCCTGTGCGAGACTAAATTCTTCTGGAGCTAACGTCATAGATATTTAAATAAACCCCAGGCCTTGGTTTATTAGTGCGGACAAACGCTGTGTTGCTTCACTGCACATTCATCAAAACAAATGGCTTACATGCATCGGCTCCACCATGATCTGTGTTTAAAGGTATGCTGCTCAAGTCACTGCGTTCTGACCTCGGCAGCAGAGCTTTACAGTTGGTGCGCCCCCTCCTGGCCACTCGCGCCTACAGTCGATTTTCCATTCTCTGCCAAAAGTGTAAAACGTATTGTAGCTTGTCGTTGTAACTAGTAGTAAAATACAAGTCAAACTCCAGGTTGTGCGATGAATACTGAATAGGGACGCAGCCCAAGTTTGTAATCACAGCACTCTCCTCACAGTAATTCCCCAAAAGCCAGCGTGTTAGATTTGTGCATACAGCCCTAAGTCCCCATTGATTTGACAATAACACATGCTCAATTGTGGCTTTAGGGAGGAAGCAGCAGGCATCCAAAACCAATAACGGCAACAGGCATCCACATTTTTCAATATCTAGCATTTGTTACTCGCCTCCAGATGAATTATTGATCGCTGAAACCACCGTTGAATTGATTTTATGAGCTATATCCTATTGTTTTCATTAGATCCGCAAATTCTGAAAATGTGACCATGCATTAGCTGTTGGACTATTTCTATTTTTATTCTCATTTTTATATCACTTTAATGCTGACAAATATCTTCTAAATGACACAGAAATGTTTTTTCTGTCATTTGTTTTGAAAGTTGGATATTTATGAATTTGATTATTTAATCCTTACACAGGGAGAAACATGCAAACACGGAACAGCCGTAGTAACAAGTAGGACACACAAAGTGAACCGAAATGCGTGAACAAATTCATCCTCATTACATCGAGTCGGCACCATCGACTGTCCATTAAAACCAGTCACCTCTATTGATCCCACTTTACGAATGACCAGTCTGTAGTGTTTTCCTCCATCTGAGGCCTCGTCACCACAGCCACGGCCATTGATTCCTGGTCATTCGAGCTGTAAAGTGAGTGTCCTGAGCATCTTTTTGTCCATCTGCAGTCACTGTGACGTTATTCAGGTCAAGGTTCAGGTGACACTAAAAAGACCCACCATCTCTTATTTACTCGTTTTACATGGCTGTCTTTACGTTTTTATCCTTGTCATCATGTCGGTGTATGTTGTATGTATTAAAATGTAAATTATGCTCATGCAGTTTCCAGAGCCGCTGTTTGCAGCAGCTCTTGACAGTGATAAAATTAGAAGTTTTTAAAGCCATTAGACTGTGCTCTCGCTGTATCTAGCTGCACTGTCAGCACTCATCCCAGACCTTAGTAGTGACCCTTTTAGGCCCTTTTACAGCTAATTGAACACAGAAACGCGATGTTAGGTGGGAGTTTTTGCATCGTCAGCGCAGCCACTTAGTCTGTTGTGTACAAATTGCTGTTCCTCAGTAGCAAATTTCCACAAGATCCCAAAATAATAAAAGCTCTTAATACACTGTTACATGCTCTTACAACACGATTAATAAATTATTATTATCATCAAGACTTATAGAAAACCGTAATATATGAGGAACACAAGATTTATATTTTTGCTGGTGTTCCAGAACAAAAACAAAAAGTTATGGTTAAAATTACAAATAATGTTTTGTAATTTGACTAACAACATTTTAACATTTTTAAATTAAAATGAAATGTATTAAAAACAAAACAAAATAAAAGGTGAAAAGGGCAAGTATGAATTGTAAAGTAAAATATATTTGATTTACTAAATGTTATTTGCTAAAATGACTTACTTAAATTCAAATTGGAGGACCAGCCATTGACTTCATCGTCTGTGCAGATTGCATTTTCCTCTGATGTGATCTCCTCTTGGTAAAAGTGTGTAATAGCGTATTCTTGACTACGACAGTCTGTTGTGTCAAGTGCAGTGTGCTGAGCAGAGCGGAAGAGAAGAGGACCTCAAACATCAATATTAGGGCTGGGCTCTTGGACACAAGATCAGGATGGTGGTGTTTGCTTTATTGAAAGTCATGTTTGAAATGGGGGCTTGATATTTATTGTAACAAGAAATGTTTGTTCAAACATAGACTCTTGCCTTGGCTGTGATTAGAATAAAAATGACACCTGGTTGCAGTACAATGACATGTTTAAACATTTTATCACATAACATTTTACGAGAAAGTCCCCACTATGTGACAAATAAAGGCTCTTATGATTTATTTTTTTATATTTATTTTTTTCAGGTGATTGTGAAGCAGAAGCAAATGAAGAAATTGACCAACCCACAGACAAAAAACCTATAACAATAAACAAAAAACTAGAGAAAAGGAAAAGGGGAACAGAAAAAGATGCCAACCCCAAAAAGAAGAAAAACAATGAACAGGTTTGCAAACAATAATATAAATGATAATAATAATAATATAATTTTCATTAAAAAAGATTTTGTTTCATGGCTTTAACAGAAAGCGCCCGCCGTGTCTGAACAGAAAGAGCCTGACCCTGATCAGTCGACCAAAGTCAAAAAGAAGAGGAAGGTGAGTAGAAAACCCAGAGCTGCCATCTGCTGTTTGAAAAGGGAGTTACAATTACTAGTGCATCAATAGAATTTTATTTAAATGCGTGAATACATGTTTTACAGAAGAAGAAGAAAACTATAACGGATGTTTTGGCGGCGGTTGAGCCTAAACCTGGCTGTCCAGCTGATCTGCAAAGTGAAGTGACAAAGTTCTTTAAGGACAAATTATCTGTCATTGAGCAGGAGGAGTTTCAACTAAAGGGTGAGACTAGAATCATACTGTTGGTTGCAAAAGTGTCAGATATCTCCCTTTGAGTACAATGTTCCTCCTGCTAAACCTTATGAATATTCCCAGACTCCAGCTTCCTGACCTGTAATGACCTGACACACAGCCTCTCGTCTTACCTCAAACAAAGTAAGTGTACAGGTTTTATGAATATAAACAGTACATGTACAAATTCTGCTGTATTCACTGCTGTTGTTATTGTGTCAAGTTTGTCCCAAATGGGCAAAACTTCAGAAACATCACACAGAGAAGAGTTCAGCCGTGATACTCATTGTCTGCAGCTCGGCTCTAAGAACCATTGAGCTCATCAAGTAAGAAGCTTTAAATGAGAATGATGCTTTTGATTTGATGTGTGTCTGAGATCATTAACATTTTGTTTCTAGGCAACTGACAACATTCAAGGGAGAAGCAAAAGTACTGAAGCTTTTTGCAAAACACATTAAGGTACAATTTAGTTTGCCATTGTTCTGTTATCACTGTATAATCCACTGATGGTGCATGTGTTTTTAGATCGAAGAGCAGGTCAAACTGCTACAGAAAGGCATCACACACATTGGAGTGGGGACACCTGGAAGAATATCTGCTCTTATTGAGCAAGGTAATTTTGAAGTCGATTTAAATGTAGTTTTATATTTTAGAAAAAGGTGCCTTAATTATTCACTTCTTTGTTTATTTATTCAGAAGGTTTGCATTTGCAATCCTTGCGTTATGTCGTCCTTGACTGGAACTGGAGGGATCAGAAGCTAAGAAGGATGGTGGACATTCCTGAGGTAAGTGACAATTTAAAGCTGTTTTATTTATTTGCTCTTCTAAGATTTTATATCAATCGTCACTTTTTTCTCCAGATCAAATTGGACTTCATGAATTTGCTAGAGAAGTTTCTTAGAAATTGTAAAGAATTCAAAATTGGGCTTTTTTAAGTGTTTTATTTTTATTTCTATTTTTTGCAAAACAAATGGCCAAATGTGTTTCTTGAAGGCCAAACTTGTATATGTTCTGGAACAAATAAACTGGCTGTGAGAGAAAGCTGCATCTGTCAGTTGACTCTGAACTTGGGAGGTGGCTCTAGCTGACAACATGAGGTCATAAGTTTACTCGCCCGCGACAAGGAAGTTACAGTTAGCAAAACATCCGTCTGTTAGCTATTGTTAAATGCAGACAACGGGGTTCAAATCGTGTTATCTGTTAAAGAAACTATAAAAACATCTGCTCAAACTAGAAACAAATGAAGAGGACGTTTTTGAACCGTCAAGACCATAAAAAGCACAGAGAAAATGCAAAAGAGCAAGTTATCGAGCAAGGCATTGTAGTTAATAAGTAACAGGCCTCCTCTGTCCCACCCTGCAAAGCTTGCTGGGAAAGTCTCTTGGCAGGCAGCGTTGTTCGTGCGTGTGCTTAGAGATATTGCAAAACAGGAAGAGCACTAAAGACCGTTTCTCTTTTGCCTCACTTCAGTCTTTTGCTCCTCTGCTGCTCCTCCAAAGAGTGCAGTAAAATGGGTAAAGTTGTTAAGCCTGGCCCACTGGCTCGGAGGCCGGACAACTCTGCTTTCAAACAGCAGAGACTCCCCGCCTGGTCTCCAATGCTAACGGCTAACACAGTGCTGCCTTTCTTTTACATCACGGCTGTAGTATGCATGTTATTGGGAGTGTGGCTGCTTCTCACTGTACAGAGCACTCAGGAAAAGAAGGTAAGTCTTTCATCTACTGCCAAAAATATGCTAATGCAAAGTTGAAAGGTTTATGTCACTGAGAGGACTTAAGAAAGATAAATATGCAGAGGCGAAAATGTTTGTTATTTGCAAATATAAATGTACTTTGCTCTCTTCTTAGATGGACTACACAGACGGAACATGCAATAAATGCTATGAAAAACGAAAAAATGTGAGCTCTGCTGCTGAGCCCTGCTATTGTACTGTGGATTTCTCTCTTGAAAAGGCTTTTACGGTAATGATGTATTCATTTTAAGGTATAATTAGTTTATGTCTAACGATCGTGCGGATCTCTGTTGTCCAGGGTAATGTTTTTTTCTACTATGGCCTCAAAAACTTCCATCAGAACTTGAGGCGGTACATGGACTCCAGAGATGATGGGCAGATGGTGGGCAGAAAGTACAATCTAAAGGTAGGCCAACTCTTTAGTGAGCGGCATGGGCAAGTTGTACTGAGATAAATTGTGCTTTTTTTATTCTGTAATACATTTCTATTTATTTTTTTTACCTTTATAGTTGACTTTTTATGCTCTTTCTAGAACCCGAGCTCTTACTGTACACCATTTGACAAAGATGCAAATGGATTCCCTATTGCGCCTTGTGGTGCTGTGGCCAACAGCATGTTCAATGGTAAACTCTGTATAACTGTATAATCATTAGTGTCTGTCTATATTCTCCTGACGAGTGTTTCTCTTCAGACAGTTTCAGTCTGTTCTACCACGATTCAAGTGGCAAAACACACCCGGTTCATCTTCTGCGACAATACATCACATGGTACACAGACAAAAATGTCAAGTACAGGAATCCAAAGATGGGAAACTTGACTCTACCTGAAGTTTTTAATGGTATTTAACAGCATTACATTCGTACACATCCTCTGTAGTCTTCCACTGAGAAGCCTGTATGGCAGCTCTTATGTCAGCATCCTTTTACCAATATAAAGTAGATTCACTCTGATACCTAATATATCTTTTTCCCTGATACTGTACAACCTCCCGCCCAAAGAAACCCAACGAATCTTCAGCAGCTGCGCCTCCCGCGGTTTCCTCACTGTGAGCGCTGATCCCGTCTGCCTTGTTTGTTTCCAGGCACAGTGAAGCCGCTTTACTGGCAAAAGAACGTGTACAACCTGGACCCATCTGATCCCACCAACAATGGCTTTATTAATGATGACCTAATTGTGTGGATGAGAGAGGCAGCTTTTCCAAACTTCAAGAAGCTCTATGGCATCCTGAACCGAGATATCTCCCCTTTTGACAAGGGTCTGCCAGCAGGAAATTACAGCATTCACATCACCTACAGTATCCTTTAACCACGTTCTATTGTGTGTGATTAAGGCCGACATACAGGTACTCCTTTAAGCCATGTTTACACACACACAGGTACTCCTACTCCTTTAAGCCACGTTTACACGCACAGGTACTTCTTTAAGCCACGTTTACACGCACAGGTACTCCTTTAAGCCACGTTTACACACACACAGGTACTCCTTTAAGCCACGTTTACACACACAGGTACTCCTTTAAGCCACGTTTACACACACACAGGTACTCCTTTAAGCCATGTTTACACACATACAGGTACTCCTTTAAGCCACGTTTACACGCACAAGTACTCCTTTAAGCCACGTTTACACGCACAGGTACTCCTTTAAGCCACGTTTACACACATACAGGTACTCCTTTAAGCCACGTTTACACGCACAGGTACTCCTTCAAGCCACGTTTACACGCACAGGTACTCCTTCAAGCCACGTTTACACGCACAGGTACTCCTTTAAGCCACGTTTACACGCACAGGTACTCCTTTAAGCCACGTTTACACGCACAGGTACTCCTTCAAGCCACGTTTACACGCACAGGTACTCCTTTAAGCCACGTTTACACGCACAGGTACTCCTTTAAGCCACGTTTACACGCACAGGTACTCCTTTAAGCCACGTTTACACACATACAGGTACTCCTTTAAGCCACGTTTACACACATACAGGTACTCCTTTAAGCCACGTTTGCACGCACAGGTACTCCTTAAAGCAAGGGTCTCCAACCAGTATCTCTCCACGCACTCCAAGTAGGATTTAGGGATTATATATATGTATATCTGTACATGTATCATGTCCAACTACTTGCATCAATATAAAACATATAGGTTTATGTTTTATTCAACTGTCACAGATGTATATTTTTTTGCAACTAATAACGGGAGTAGCTTTCTGCCATTTTTATTTTATAAAAGTAGTTCTCTGGGCGGAAAAGTTTGGAGATCCCCGTCTTAAAGCCATGTGTATACATACAGGTACTCTTTGAAGCCAATTGTATAGATATAGGAGCACTTTAAAGCCACATTTACATTTGTTTTCAGCCTTGACTCCTGCCTCCCCTCTAGACTTCCCTGTGCAATATTTCCGAGGACGAAAGGAAGTGGTGTTGACTACACTGACCTGGTTTGGAGGTCAGAACCACTTCCTGCCCATTGCTTACCTAGTGACCAGCAGCCTCATACTACTCCTGGCCATTGTCCAAACTGTAGTCTGGTGGAAGTTTGGGAAGGACGGCAAAAATATGGAGGAGTGAAGAACTGCTGTGAGAAGATGCAGTGATTTTTAAATAATAATGTTTTACATTAGGAAGTTTACATATGTCGTCAAATTAATCCGAAATTGCACTGATGGCGTGAATGCAAATAGGATAAGATTCTTGATTCTGTTTTGGTTGTAAATTATTTACATATTGAATTTATTACTGGAATCCAGTCCAAGTTGTTGAAATGTGTATTAAATAATGAAGAATGTTAATATATGAATGTATATCTAAACATTAAGTGGGAGACCAGAACTATTTAGTGCTATCCTCAAATTCCCTTTTTTTTTTTTTAAGTATTTGCTTGCGATGAAAAGTTATGATTAAATGTTATGTACAATATTATAATGATCTAAAGCATTGGTTCTCAAACTTGCCCTGCACAGTGCTCTCTCTCCTCTCCATCTTACCCGACACTCGTTTCCTTTTGGAATTAGTTCCCTGCAGCACCTGTTACACTTGTTTCTTCCCATTGAGGCCAAATTCATTATTTGCCTCAAAATTTTACAAACTTTCACATTGAGGGCATCGAAGAATTTTGGAAAAAGGTTTATAAAATGAAATGGTGGACTTTCCGGATGCGCTGTATTGCTCCAGTGACGTTCCCCTTAATCTCAAATATAGGCTAATGTTACAATGAGTTTCCATCGCGTACTCTCCAGGCGCCTTTGCTAAATGCAGCATGTTTTGGGGGCTGTGTATCATCAGAAACGTTCGTGGCAGAATGAAGAAAAACAAAAACACCTTCCGAGACCGGTTTCTCATATAGCACGAGCCCTTGATGCAGTGCGTGCCTAAGTATTTGGGTCCAATTAGAAAAAATGGCTTGACACAAAAAGTCTGAGAACCACTGATGTAAAGCATTGGTTTTTTTTTAATTTAAAGACACATTAGCCAAAGTAACGTTTGTTTAAAATCTTTATTTCACTATTTACACAGTGTGAACATAGCACAGTCCCGTAGTGAACAGAAAACACTGGCATTTAGAAATATTGGTGTGATTGTTCAGCATTATCTTATGTGGCAACAGCTAAAAATGCATGTTTGGTCAAGACAACACCAGGAGAAGATGGGAAGGAATGCTGTCAAAGAAAATAAGTCCACATTAAGTAGTGTTGGTGCATATTGTTAGACGACACAGTAAAACAAACCATTAGTAAACAACCTCAATAAAATCACATTTAGGACTGAGAGGACATTTACAAAAAGTACTTGTTGCAATACATCCATCTTATTCCTTGTACCATTTGGATGGGCAGTTTCCTGTTGTAATGGTCTGGATGGCATTAAGACTAAGATCTGTTGGCACAGTAAGCTCTGGTCCTCCTGATTAGCCTCTAAGATGTGTGAAACATTTTGGTCACCAATGTATTTTATTACACAGTGCAATATTGTATTTGTAGGCAGTCGAGATGTTCAGCAGGATGTGATATAATAAATATTGATTTTTAAAAGGTTTGCTGAATATTCTCTCCAAGTTAGGATTAGTTTTATATTAAAGAAACCGTACCGTATGTAAAGAGGGATTTCAAAATGTATTAGGTTGTTTGGTTGAACTTGGTTGACTATGAAACCAAAAAAAACAAGAGAATCACAGTTTCAAAACATAAAAATCACAGAACATCTAGTAGTCACCTCTCATTCATCTTTCATCTCTCTCAAACCTGGCGTAGGCACATTCATCTGTGTTTCAGTGATTGGACTGTAATGGCACTACACAAGCAGATTGTGGCCATGCCAATTAATTTAGGGAATACAGACATCTCCAGATGAACCTAAAGTTCAGGTAGTTCATTCAAGACTCCAGCTCAGGCTCGGGGGGTTGCTGCCTCTTCGTTTGCAGCTCATATTTCAGTCTATAGTCTTGAGCCAGCAGTGAGGCGCAAGGTAAGATTATGTGCATCAAGACTCATTCCTCTTCAGCTCTTCTGAGGTACCTGATAGGTCTGGTCCTCTGAGGCCGTGACCTGTCCAGTGACATTTTTGGGCGTATCGTAAGCGGAACGGCCCAGTTTGCCCGTTTCAGGCTTTGGGAGCATGGAGGAGGATCCCATGAAGCTGCAGACGGCTGTGGACTGGCTCATGTCTACTACGATGGGAGTGGCATACTCTGACCCCGAAGCAGGCAGGGGCTCTGCATAGGGATGCGAGATGGGAGCGTCATACAGGTCTGGATCCGAGTACCCTGGTTCAGGCCCTTCATCTGGTTTAAAAGTGGAGCGTGCACCCAAAGTTGTAACTCCACTGACCAGAGGCTGAGCATATTCTTTAAAACAAAAACATCTCAAATTAAGCCATGTTGCAGAATATTTTGTGCTGTATTAGATAAACTTAACTATTCCATGTGATTAAAGCAGTGATAAATCATTATATTATACTCAATACGTATAATTTGTACCTGCTTGTTCTGCATGTAGGATGGGGACTGCCCCCCTCCCCGTGAGCCGGCCCACCTCACTGCTGCTATACCGAACAGTCTCATCTGCGTCCACCATCTTTGATGGCAGCAGCTGCTTCATGCTTTTCCACCAATCTGTTTATGTTAAAAAAAATGTTGAAGGTAAACTAAAACATACCAAAAACATGCAAAAATAGCCATCCCCATTGGATACCTGTGCGGTCCCAGTGAGGGAGATCATATGTGCCGTCAGTACTTTGTTTTCTGTGAAGAACATAAGCAGTTTATAGTAATAGTGTAATCCTCTTCGGAGTGTTCTTAGTTAGATTACCTGTTTCTGCAGTGACAAGCACAAACCACAGTCAAAATAAGACCAGTGAGGATCATAGCCAGCACTGGAACCAGAACTGCAATCAACGCTATACCTAGAACCAGGAAAACAGTTTGAGTTAAAGCTCATTTTTAGAAGATGAAGTTAAAAAGTTGTACACACCATTTTCCGAGTGTGGAGGCATAGTGGTGTTTCTGATGTCTGGTGTGGCTGTAGTCAGCCCGAGTCGAGGGGGATATTTGGAACGTGGAGTTGGATAAAATGGAGCCATCATTCTCGGCCCTGCCTTCACTGCACACGAAGATTAAAAACAGATTAACATTTTGAACGACTGTGGCTCATTCTCATTAGCCATCGGAGTGATGAAAATTACCTGTGGGGTTTTGGCAGCCAAACAGCTCCAACTTGAGCGCAATTCTTTGGTGCCACAATAAGGGATTTATCCTTACAAATCTGGCCTCTATTGGAGGAATAAAGTTGTTTCTCACCTCATGAAGATAATTAATATTGCCTTGAAAAACCTGTATTGAAATATTTTATTTGTTTATAAAGCACAAATGTCCAAGTCATTTTATATGAAAACTACATTACATGCATACTTAGAAATTACAAGTGAAGCTAGAAAACAGACATTTAAGAAAAATCATCCAATCTATTCCTCCAGAATCTGAACTTCTCTTCAAACGCACAAGTTTACCAATTAACTAATGGACATTTTACATTTAAGGAATTATATGTAGCCTACACTCTTAAAGTTTAAAAACGGAACCTGTGTCCGATAAAAGACACATACACGTTTTTCTCCTTCCGTGTATGGACAGGTCATGGTTCATGTGAAACCTCCAGAATTCCCTCACTGAGCTGCAGAGGCTGCACTAGCTCTGATTCATGATGGGCTTTAGGTGAGCATTCAGATCAGAGAGAGGAGCTTTGAAAGTGGGGACTAATAGACTCCTAAGCTCATTCTGCTTTCCGATTGGATAATAGTCTTGAGATGAAAAAAAATAATTAATACAAACAAATCAGACATCATGTCCAATGTTTTTGTATTTATTTACCGGTATTCATCAACATTACAATTGTTATCAGCAAAAGCTATATTTGATTAATTATGAGTAATCACACAGCCCCAACATAAACCTTTACATAATAAAACATAGTGAGAAGTATTGCTGCCATTGTAAGAACAGAAACATTTGCAGTGTACAAGACACTTTATTCATGTGCACTGCAGCTTTGCCAGTTAGAAATAACTACCTCACTTATAGAAAGCCTGTGAAGAAGTATATCAGACAAACCTTTCCAGTAAATCCATATCCATTCATTATTTATTCCCCAGTGTCCTAAATTGTCCACCACAGCACTTAACTCACCCCACTGACTTGCATCATTTCCTGCCATAAACATCCCTCAGTCGATAACGGCTACTATGGAAACAATTCCAATATGTCTATATGTCATTTACACAGACGTGCCAGTCCATTTTTACAAATACGAGTCCAAACTAACTCTGAATGCCAATGATGTAACACTGCAGTTATTGGATGTATTGATTTTCTGATCGTATTACCTTGTCTTTTGTCGAGTTGGTTTCTCTGAAGCTTTGCCACTGCTGGCCATTAGAACTATAGAGGACTCTGTATGCAGATACATAGTATTGGTACTCTCTCATGGTGGAACCAGTGGTGATTATGCCTGCAACGAGAATAAAAGGAACATCATAAACACAGACATTATTCGCCTTATTCCGGGAGCTGCCCTGGGCGTCGCCATAAGAATCAGAATCGGAAAAAGGCCATTATATTGGACACAAATCACAAACTAATAACTTGTTTAGGTGTTAAGGTGCAACACAGAACAAGAACAAGAACAAGAAGAAGAACAAGAAGGCATACAATAAAGATAGACTCCGAGTTTATACACAATACACATAATTTACAGTTAGTCAGATATTGTGCAAAAATAATTGAGACGCAATGTATAGCTGTCAATCTACTTTATAGCAAATTTTAGCTGCAAGTTCCCGCTTGACGGAAGTGCCAATCCGTAGCAAAAAGAAGCAAAAGTGGGTGGGGCGGAACAAGGTAAATACCATGATAGAATTTGCTTACTATTTTGACAAGATGAAACTTAGTAAAAGTATGTGTACCTGTAATGTTCTTCTCCCTCTTGAGGTCAATCTGTAGAAACTGCTGCTGGTCGCTTTGAGAAGGAGCCCAGGGTGGTTTGTCCGATTTGAGTCGCGCCCCAGTTGGTGCCCACATCCCGCTCCACTCCCACGCAGACGATGCAGTGAGCTGGCTGTCTGCCAACACACCGGACCCCAAACCTAAGGTCCCTAAACAGCCTATCAGAGGTTCACACAGAGCTGAGCGACCAGACCACAATCATAATATTTATAACTGAATAATAAAAGGTGAATATGAACAAACTTACCGCTTGTCTTGAAGGTGAAGAGGCTGTTTGATAAAGTTCCTCTATAAAAGAGAGTTGCAAAATGACATCATGGTCAGATATTAGACACGTCCAATGAATAAGCAACACTTTCGACTTACCCAGTGGAAGTGACATTGTTGGCCAGTGTGCCCTCATACAGAGGGATGCCCTTGCTGCTGACCACATGGATCTTTCCTCCCACAGCATTGGACACAACTCCTGCATGGATGGCCGCTATGCACAAAGGGGACGACTATATGGCAGAGGGGGACAAACATGCCCAATTGCAAAATTACAGAATACTAGACTACCAAAGCCAAATCAAGATCTAGGCTTACAATAACAAGAATGTCAATAAAATACAATCTCTTCTTCTTTTTTCTCTACTATTGATCTTGTGGGAAACAGGCAACGCCTTTGTCTAAAGAAGATTATTTTCATGAATTGGAGTATACGCATGATGATGTCTGGTTTGCATGTACAATTTAAATGGCCACAAAAGCATCATTTTGTGAGTTAGGCAAGGACATTCAGCCCAGTGTGATGACAAGATAATAATAGCGGCTAGATAATATGCTCCTCCTCTGCAGAGCAAAATAACGAGGCACATTGATAATGATTCACCACCAGCTGCGCTGCTATCTGAACCTGCCGTCACATCACGCACAAACCAAAGTCTGCTCTGGCCATGAGCCTCTCCACAGCAGCTGCTGGCCTGAGGTGGAATGTTTTTACTGGAAAAGGCTCACTGGAATTCACAGCTGACACAATTGTGGGAAAACTCTGGTGACCCACAAAGTGACACGCTTGAATACATGCATGTTGTATTATTCACATACTCTGGACACAGGCACAGTAGTCAGAGCAGCCACAAGTCGTCAACACTTTTCCCCCCATTATTCTTAAACGCCTGTAGAACACAAGCCACATCCTAAAAAGCACTGTTCCAAACCACGAAGGCAAACAGAGCTTAGTGCGCTCAAACCACTGTGTCGCACTTAACATGAGCCTGCAGAGCATGAACAGAGCAAGCAAATCAATGAACTAAGGGGTTTAGGTTGATCATTTCAGTTTTTTATTTGAATTCTACCATAAAAACATTATATTAGTAACCAAACACATGAACTAGGGAGGAGAGATTTGCAGCGTGACAGGAATTCTTGGAAATCTAATCTTCCTACAATTTAGAAATTGAAGTCAAAATGACAAATTGTGTGAGCAATAGTCATGAGAACCATTACACAAACTGTAATAGACAAAAAGCCAACATGTCTAAAGCAATAGAACTCTTCTTTGTTGGATTATTTATATATATATATATATATATATATAAAAAATGCAGAAGCTGAAAGATTACTTTATTACAGCACTTTATATACATGTAGTATAGAACCATACTACAAATAATGCTTGTAAATGTATTCAAAAGTACAGGCCAAACCCTTACACCTGCATCCTGGTATTTCTACATCACATTCGCACTCTTGAGGTTTCAACACGTCGCTCACTTTTGCGCGCTCTTGCAGCTGGAATGGATTAGTTGCCTATTATTTTCAGCCAAATTATTATCTCACCTCACATTCACCCCTTGACCTCGCCCCTCCTCTGCGCCTGAGGGGCAGCTTGGTCTGTCCCGGGGCCACCCCCCTCCCTCTTTTCCCATCAGCCACTTCTTCTTCTCTGGCTACAACGCCATGCTCTGAGCATGAGGTCATCAACAGGAGACTCAGCGCCTATGACCTAACTCACAGTGGAGGCGTCATGAGGTCATCTAAGCAGCGGACTGAGTTTATTCACAACAGGTCATTTTAATCAAACCGACACAAATAACTGAGTTTACTCTTAAATTAGAAGCCTTTGTTCTTATCTGACAATAGTAAAACTAAATAATCTGACCCATCATGGCTAGAAATATAATCATTTTGGTCCTGTTTTAAATGGTACAAAAATTAAACCAAAAAACACCCAGAGAGACTCTGAAAAACTCTGCTTGTCAGACAAACTATTTCAATTGTCAATTAAAGATACCGTACTCACGTCTCTATATCCATTTGGTATGGTGCCAGAAATCTCCTCTTTAGATGTTAGGCAGCCCGCCGGACAGTATTTACTGTTACACAGACAGACACAATGAACTTCAGGACTCTTCAAAGCGACAAATGCAAACAAAAAGCAACACCATTCACCTGAACTCAGCCTCGGGGAAATCAGCTCCTTTGTCCAAACAGGTGATTAGATCTGCAAAGCAAAGTGTCGGGACTTGTTTCAAGGCACTAAATCAACACCAAATTCAAAGTAGATTTGGGTTTCAGACTGTAGCAGTTGGACAAACTAAATTTTCAAGACCTAAGAAGTGAAATGGAAAGTAAAGCAGTACCGGCAGTAGAAAAGTGACTGCTTTAGCCTCATCACACAGGGTCAAATTACAAAAAGTATATGTTTTGTATAGACGCACTGGATCTCGGCATGCACTTTTTACTGCTAAGCTAAAACATTAGAAGAACAAAACAATGTCAGCTCTATGAAACGGCGCTTTAAAAACACACAAAACACATTGTATGCATTTGGCTTGATTATTTCAGTCTGATATGGATGACGGGTACAATCCTAAATGCTTTACCAGAGTCTTCTGTCAGGGAGAAGGACAGGTAGAAGCCTCTTCCTCTGTGATGGGTCCCACTCATGAACTGGACCGTGACCTGGTGACCACTCGACTCAATAAGCTCGTTCAACTTCAGCCCCAAGCCACAGAACTTCACTGCATCCCACATAGAAGACGACACAATTAAATGTGATCATTTGTAACACGTTTAACTTATGTAACAACGAAACCAGGATTACAACAATTTGCAATATGCTCTCTCAACAGTCGTATAATTTCTTTATAACAATTCACTCCCTTTTAAACTATAACCAACCAATGGAACAGTGTGGGCTGTAAATTAAAACATAAATGAAATATACAAAAGACGACACACGAGGGGCAGCGTGGCCACAGTAAGTATGTTCATAGTCTGACCAAAAGATTAGTGATAGTGGGTGATGTTGTACTCTTGTCCATTTAATTTTATTAGTACATTCTTTCTTCTTATTTGATTTGATAGACTTTGCCATTATTATTATTCATTATTTTGTGTTGACACCAAAACAAGTTCCTATGAGTGTGAACTTTAATGACAATAGGAATAAACCTTTTTCCTGATGCCACTAACCACATGCATGTACAATATACAGATTGTGTTTACAACAGTCCATTTCTGTGCGATACGTCACCTTCTGTCATTCTGTGATTTAGCAGCACTGATGCCCCACCTTTTCTCTAAGCAAATCATTTGAGTAATCATGATTTCAATTGTGATTTCATTTAAATGCTTGTTTGATTATTATTTTGTCCATAATCCAGCCGCCCTACAATATAGAACTAGAATGATTGTAATGCAGGACAGGTGAAGTGCTTGAGGTGAGAGCGTGGTTATGTAGCTATGGTTCTCTTACCAATCTCACTTCTGTCAGGCCCAATCCCGTTGTAAAGGCGGAGGTAGTTGACCTGACAGTCGCTGTCTTCTATGTCCAGTTCAGCAAATCGAAAGTGGATCCTATTCCCACGAGGGACAGTGATCTCCCACTCACACACTGTGTTGTTGGGGTATGTCCTGGGATAACCCAGAGAGGACAGAGTCCCACTGATGGGGCCAAGCAAGCTGGGACCACAGCCATCACCTGGACGAGTAAACACAGCCTACATTTAATTTATTTCAAACCCATGGTGTGTGGATTAACAGACACGTTAATACAACAATGACAGAGGACACGTCTGGATAAAAGTGCTGTTACCGTCAGGAAGGGCATCCAGTGTAAAACATACACAATAAACAAATACTGGCATGCCAGGATGTGATAAACAGGTTAAGTTAATTGACAATGATAAGAAATGCTATAGTCGCAATGATCTAAAAGGCAAAGACAGAGTGATAGCAGGTTTGGGCAGATGACCCCTGCAGTCATCTTCATGGTGTTAAAAAGTGGATGTTTTGTGAGTCTCTTCTTATGCAAGAGCTCCTCTGTGGACATGATCCAGAAGAACTGGACACAAACAGAACTGCTCTGACAATCGTTAAAGAACAACTGTGTGGTGTTCAGGAAGAGCCATCCCTCGACACAAACTCTGGACTAAAGGTTAAACCAGTGGAAACAGAGAATGTGTTACAGGGATCGACAAAGTGCCCACGTGTTTGTGCAAACCCCCTGCTCCCCACCCCCACCACCAAGCCCACCTGAGCCTGGCCTTCAAACCAAAGCAAGTCCAAACTTTAGGCAGTGTACAGTATTCTATTAATGAAGAACACTCAGGACATTAAGTGCAGTAAGTATTTGGACAATCTGTGGCAAGAAAACGGCCCAACGTGTTAATCAAAATCGCTGTCACTTGTATACAAACCATAAATTAGAAGGAGGCACCAATCTTGTGGACAACGTGACCAAACCCTTAATCTTACCGTCAAGAAAACTGGCTATTAAACTAAACAAACAGCCTAAAACAGAACAGAAAGCGATGCAACCGCAATCTTAGTTTCGTGAAACCGGTTTGCCGAGTTCGGCTTCGCCAGAAAGACCCAGGGTGTGCGCTGTAACTGAACTCCGCGTCCGCGCAGCCATAGCCCCGTAGCCCCGTAGCCCCGTCCCGTCCGCACGCCGCCGCCACGCGCCCCTGTCCCGCGGGGTAACGGCACCAACCTTTCTGCGCCCGACAGCCCTCCGTGGTGAGGATGATGAGAATCGACAGGACGAGACCCCCGGCCCGTGTCGGTCCCCTGCCCACCATTACCACTCTGCCCGTAGCAGCCTGCAGTCTGAATGCATACTGCTGTGTCACCGGCCGCCCCGCTTCAACTGCTGCTAAACATGAATAGAAGTGGACAACAGGTCGAGTGCAGCGCCACGAAGCCACGAAGCCCGTGGTTTCCGTGTCGTGGGCTTGAGCTTTGCCGTGGATCCAGTGGTTTGCGACACTCTCACTCACACAGCACTTCCTCCATCTAAGCCCCTCCCCCCGGCTCTGATCCGGGCCCCGGGCCCCTCAAGCGGCGGGGCCTTTACTGACCGTTGTGTTCACGTTCATTTATTTATTTCAATTGTGTGTTATTTACGTAAACATACATTACCATCACAAAAGGAGCAAGAGAAGAAACACATCTTATAAATATCTGCCCCTTTCTTGAAAAGAACACACAGAAAAAAGACAAGATGCTTCTGAACACATTTTGTTTAGACACAAATTGTTTTACGTTTACGACATGCCACACTTCACTTTGATTTTTTTATTGTTATTATTTAATTAAAATGATTTGGTTGGTATTGCTTGGAACTGTTTCTTAAAGATAAAGAGATTATTATCCAAAGAGTTCCAGAGTTTTACTCCATTTGGGTCTGTGTGGTTCAGGCAAAAAGCAAAGAGATATGATAATAAAGTGGGGAGGTAATCCCTGGTAATTCAGTGTTATTATAATTTGACAATTATGGGGAAATTTGGCCTTTTGATTTTCATGTTTTTCAATTAATGACCTACTTAAATGTACGTAAGTGTAACAGCTTGAAGATGCAGTTGTGGACGATAAATAGTAGCCTGACAAGCAGACAGTAATGATAACACTAGATGGCAGTATTGTGCAAAATGAATGGAAATCTAGAATTCAAGCCACAAACACCAGTCAATTATGCCACTTTACCGACATATAACTAAAACTCTGTAATTACAATCATACAGTGCATTTTAATATCTCTATGAGAAGCCCAGTATGATAACCATATACAATACCTACTCGTCACTGCCCGATCTCGTCAGCACTAAAGCAGGTCAGGGCCTGGTCAGTATTTGAGGGGAGACCGCTGGAACACCAGGTGCCACAGTGGGGCGCTAGAGGGAATGTTCCTGTGTCCTTTGGCAAGACACTTCAGCCACATTACCTTTAAAGTGCTCTGAAGGCGGAAAAATGCTACAGAAATACACTATAATAATAAAAATTATACTTTGCTCAGACAAATTGTATAACAAACACTGCTAGCCCTGAACACGTGCAATACTGACTTAACCATGTGCAATACTGTCATATTCGTGTGCAATTACTGTCGTACTCACAAGCAATTAAGGCCATATTCATGTGCATACAACTAATGTAAATAATAGTGTTTTTTTACTTACCATTAGTCTTAGTATTATTTAGTCTTATGCTAGCTATTTTTACTTTACTTTACTCTACTATTTTATTATTTTATTTTATTATTATTTCATTTTTATCTTTTTTATCTTATTTTATTTTATTTTCCTCCATTCCCTATTAAGATATGAGAGGAGTTTTTTTGTTTTGTTTATAAGAGTTCTTCTATTAAGAGTGTTTGGTTTTTTTAAACTTCCTATAAGTTATCTGTCCTTTCCTCCTGTATCTACTGCGTTGTAACAACGAAATGTCCCCATGTGTGGACAATAAAGGATTATCTTATCTTATCTTATCTTAAAGGGGCCGGAAATGTGAGGGCTGTCGTTTAATTTTTATCATCATTATATATACTTCTCTGAAGTTAAACAAATAAGTAAATAAGTTATTATCTTTAAAAATAATACAATATGGATTTTTTTGTCTGAAGTTAAAAAAGTAGTAAGCAGTAACATAAATGGTTTATTATAAAACTGCCTCTGGTCCTGTGTTAGGTTGACGTATAGGACAGCGAGAGCCGGGTCCCGTGACCTGGCGAGTTTCAGGACTCCCTCTAGTGGTGAAAAGTGTGTACTGATAGAAGACTTTTCAGGTAAGCAATGTTTTACGTCTGTTTTACGTCTTCAGACTGAGTAAAACATTCTATTTTAGGATACATGACCAGACATAAAAGACACTCTGCAACATCCAGTTACTCAAAAGCACAAGTACACAGATGAGTAGCCAACCCTTTACTCACTGGACTATTTCAGTGTTCCCTATGTTCAAAAAGCTCGTCTATTGCATTAAATAAGATTCAATATTGGTAAACAATATTTTGGGCTCAATAGTTACAGAAAGGTAGGCAATTACCAGAATTGGTGATTTATATCTTCAAGGGAAAAAAACCATTTAGAGGGGCTTTATCACTTTTGGAAATATCTTCAAATGGGAGATTGTTGTAAGGGAAATGAAAAATTACCCGATGAAGGAAATCTGGTAGAAACATTTCTGCTACGGCCTCCATTACTCATCAAAGGTTGTGCCCACAGCCTATGGGTCAAAATGTAATATTGAAAGTATTAAAATTAAGGGAGTGTTTACAGAGCCGCGGGTTAGGGTTAAGGTTAGGGTTGGGTTGGGTTGGGTTAGGGTTAGCCATGAGGCTATATGGCAGGGTTAGGGTTAGCCATGAGGCTATATGGCAGTGCCGCGGGTTAGGGTTAGGGTTAGCCATGAGGCTATATGGCAGTGCCGCGGGTTAGGGTTAGGGTTAGCCATGAGGCTATATGGCAGTGCCGCGGGTTAGGGTTAGGGTTAGCCATGAGGCTATATGGCAGTGCCGCGGGTTAGGGTTAGCCATGAGGCTATATGGCAGTGCCGCGGGTTAGGGTTAGAGTTAGCCATGAGGCTATATGGCAGTGCCGCGGGTTAGGGTTAGGGTTAGCCATGAGGCTATATGGCAGTGCCGCGGGTTAGGGTTAGAGTTAGCCATGAGGCTATATGGCAGTGCCGCGGGTTAGGGTTAGAGTTAGCCATGAGGCTATATGGCAGTGCCGCGGGTTAGGGTTAGAGTTAGCCATGAGGCTATATGGCAGTGCCGCGGGTTAGGGTTAGCCATGAGGCTTAGGGTTAGGGTTAGCCATGAGGCTATATGGCAGTGCTGCGGTTCCTGAAACTGCTGGGCCATTTGACCGCGCCGCGGCTCTGCAGCCACTGCCTAAAATTAAACTAGTGACATGCATCTGAAAAACTGATAAATATTGCTGTATGTCAAAAAATGTTGGGAAGAATAAGAGGGCGGGAGTAGTGAGCAATAGAGTTTGTGTTTGTAATTGTCTAATTTTTTTAATGTGTTCATGTTTTATGTTAATTCTGTAACCTATCCCTTAAATTTTCATTTTTTATATTTTTATTTATTTATTTGCATGCTAGATTTGGCGTGCATATTTTGTATGATTTTATGATTTGATACAGCCTATATCTCACTTTTGAATACATTAATATGGCCTGACCTGGTCTGTGATGCTCTCAGAGTTTAACATGACATTTGTCATAACTGCTGTGGTGGGCTTTTACAGACACTGTGTCAAAGATTAACGATCCACTGTATTTGTGTGCCAAATCCCACTGTATACACTAAAGACAATGATCTATGTGTCATCCTACATCCATCATCACCTCTGTGCCCTGCTTGAACACTTGGGGATATAGAAATGTGGAAGAAAACCAGATTTGTCCAGAAAGTGAATGGTCATGTCTATTGGGAGGTGATTTCAGGTGGTGCGATGCAGTTGTTTTTACTACAGCTCCCCTCAGTGGGACACATGTCCATCCTCTGCTTTCCCTTCAGAAACAGAACTATTTATGGAAATAAATCCACTGCACAGATAGATGTCTGTGGACATGATTGCTTTTGTTTGCTATGGAAACTACGCCCTTCATAGTCTCGTCTTCAATATATGGAAAAAGCCCACAGCTATGCACATGAACACATGTTAACACAGTTACAATGTTAAACACAGCATTGTAAGTCTTTTATTATGACGTTCATAAGATCAGTATTCCTTTTAGGTAAAATCTAGAACAAAGAAAGAGATTGTGCGGGGTGAAGTACAGGATTATATTTTCCATGCAGTTATAGACAAAGATGTGCCACTGACCAAGGGCTCAAACATCGGCCGACATAAAAAACAGTGGGTGTTTAAGTGTTTCCTTTGGGGGGTTTTGGAGGCCCTCACTATTCTTCTGTATTTTATGTTATTTTTTTATTTGTTTTGTTAAAACATCCCAATTTTGTATTTTTATTTTAAACAAATTGGTACTGTGTTTGTATGCTGTTGTTGAAAGGTGAGGACAAAAGTAGCTCACACCCCCAGACAGACGTGAGCCTTTGTGACTGGAAGGACATTTAGCATAATAATGCCAACAGTGACTTTTATAATCCAGAGCAGTTAATGTGGCTAAATACCTGCCAATATTTGAAAATGTCGATCATTTCCCGACATTTTGTGAAGAAGTTCAGACTGAGTTCAAGCTCCACATTGCAAATTATTATTAAAAGTAAATATAATATCTAACAATCAATCATTTTTGCTCTGGAAACTTTATAGATCTAGTCTCTCACACTAGACATTATTCCTTCACTCCACACTCAGTAGTGGTAAATAACTTTAAGTAGCTGCCCTGAGATAAACTTAATGTATTTCTTTGATTCTTTTACCTATGCAGATGGCAGATATTCTAAAAATATGAAATATTGGCCCAACATTGTCAGCGACTCAACATATCACAGAATCCCTCAATAAAAACTAAAACAGCAAATGAAACAATCAGAAATAGTAACCAAGACAAAGAAAAAGCCATAAATCAACCTGTGCTTACTTTTGTGTTATTTGTTCATACCTTTTACTATTATTCCTATTTTTTAAGAAATTCATGTGAATGACAAGGTGCAAGAGATGACCTTCATGTCCAAACACCATCATACAAAATGTCTGTGCATTTTTGGACTTTTGCGTTGCTTTTTGACCTCTTATTGTCATCAGTATTTACAGTTTAAACTGAGTAAGCATGTTTGGACACTGGGGTTAGATACACTGACGCCTTTCAGAGATGCCAAAGCTTCAGTTCAACAGTACACAAAGACTATGCTCTCCTCACTTTGTCTGTTCTCTGGCCACAGCGATCTTGGGTCATCCAGTTTTTGATTTCTGTGCTTATGGACCTTCTTGCTCTCACATATTTGGTCTCTATGGGCACATTCCTGCTCCAGCTGCTGTGTTTTTTTCTCACTCACACAGGCCTCCCAAGATGTCTTCATTCATTCATCAGAGCAGTTCAATCAGCACACTTTCAAATATTTGGCTGAAACCAGGTGCTTCTGTCCATTTATCAAAAAGATCTGCTGAGGATGGATGTATATCGTATATGTGTATTTTAACTTGTACCTTTTATTCATTTAAAGCAAAAAAAAGGTCAATGCATGTTTTCAGTAAGTGAAGTGGAGAGTGGAAAAATAAACATTTTAAAAACACATATCCCGTTCCTTCAGTCTGAATATATGATATGTTACTATATAGTCAAAGCTCTGTAAAGTCTTGGGATCAGGGTGGGAAATAGTAACTTTATTATAGTGCAATCTATTGTAAAAACGTAGTTTTGAGTAGAGCAAAGTAGATTTGTTTTGGTGGGTACCCACCCATTATATATTATATGTTTAAGCATGTTTGCAAGCCCTTCTGGACGGGTTATAGTACAGTACAGATTTATTGCAATCAACTGACATGATTGGACCTAGTTTCTATATTGAGACTCATTACAATGATGTGGATTTGTCATTCACAGGGCGTAAACAAGATGGCGGAGCCTCATGCCCTCAGGTCCTTTCACTTTAGTAACGACTGTGGCAGGTTCAAGACAAAGTGCAGGAGCCAAACTTGTATAGTCCCCATATGCTCAATCCCAGCATACATCTGTTTGTTCCAGGTCAACAGAGACCCCATGAGCATTCCAGACATACTGGCACCTCACTGCAGAATACCCATGATGCTTTTCACCAAGCACCTGTGTTTATGGCCTAATCCTTTACCCCCTCACAATGTGACAGAAACATGGCACTGCCGATAACACATACTTTTGGACAACATGTGAGTCTCAGATTATATTATGTATTTATATGGCATAAAGTGTATATGAGTACATGGAATGCATCAGGACGGAGGTGTGTAGTATTGTTCATTCTCAAAACACTGCTGCACCTGGTTCAGGAAAAGAGGCCTATAGAAAAATAAACAACCAAACAAATGTACATACTGTTGAAACTGCACATAGGTACGGGGATTATAAACTGCATGCTTGCAAGGATTGTGCAATATATGTTTGCTTATTGTTGGGCTGTAAAAAACATCCAAGAAGATTAAAAAATGACTGATCTCTTTTGACCTGCCTCTGGTTGTGATATGTTGAAGAATTTGGTGCCATCTCGCGCTCAACTTGAGTAACCCTTTTTCTTACTAAACCCTTTCATATTTTATTATGTATTTGATTGGGACAGAACATGTTAATGAACAGACATGACACAAAAAGAATGAAACACACCGGATTGTAGCTGAAGGCTAATTTCCATCCGTTTGTCCTCCTAATAAATCCTAATAAAATGTGCATGTATGCATTAAAAATGCTCTAATTTCCTAAAACAAAATCTCTAAATTTGACAGAGGACTGAATATAGTGATGATGGCAAACATAAACAAAGTAGACACCATTTGTGTGCAATGCAGTAGAAAGAGTGCTTACTCCTGCAATGGCGTAAAGGTGGCAGGACACGGTTATGACACCATAGAAGGAAAGTGTTCCAGCCTTTTGGTTAGTGTCTTGTGTCTTGGCTCCACATCGACTACATGCTACAGACTTCCAAACAGACAGCACGTCTTCGTGTTATTTGGCTCATCTCTCTACTTCTGTCTGGTGCCAGTTTGTGGCTGCAGGTGCATTGGGAAATGCTGTTGAACTGGGGTGTGACTGTCTTTTTGGGTTGTCCAGTAGATGTGACCATACAATCGCATCCACAAAATGGACCACAGACGTCAAAATAACATATGTGCAGTAAAGACAAGTGTTACTTATTACCCAGAACCTCACGAAGGTCACGGGGTAAAATAATTGTATGAAAAGACAATTATATCTGGTGTTGTATATGCTACAGTGTTTTAGTGATGGAAAAGAAAATGCCTTAGCAGTGTATTATAGCCTACTTTATATTTGATGCTGGTTGTTTGGTTGTAACGTAGGATTTGCATATTGCTGCATTTGTATATTTGAAAAAATGGGTTTGCATTTGGTTCTTATTGGTTCTCAGTGTTCTCACAGAGAAACATTGTGATCTATTGATATTCTATTGAATGGTTTGCTTTTTCATGTCACATGAATTGTTGTATTTGGCTGAATACTTGTTTTCCTTCTGACTTTAGCTGGCCTGTAAACTATATGCTCTTTCTCTTGGGGCAGTGATGTCATGTGTCCCTCCTGACGTCCTGTGTGACTGTTTCTGCTGCATGAGAGAAGGATTGAGGACTGGTGTTTGTTTGTCACATGTAGAGACATGGGGACTGTTAGTGCATGTCTATGTGTACAGGTAAGAGGCCCTGCTCGACACTGCACTGTGAAGCTCCGCTGTGAGTGAGAGGGGCCTGCACATTCACAGCAAACTCTCAAAGCACAAAACGCCACATCAAGACTGAGGCTCAATGAAAGAGACATGTACAGTGAGTGTTGGACAATAGTAACTTTTGTGAGAAAAGTGTAAGTCTTATGTAAGTAGTTTGCATTATCATTATCCTTTACGGCAAGTAATGAGTCATGTCACAACAATTGAATTGAATTTGGCCTCTACAACACGATAGTGTGTTACGGCCCCTGGCCTCCTTGTGTGCTGCACTGTTCCCAACGTGGCTGCAGTGGAAGACATGTCGGCTTCCATTAGTTGTGTCTCGTTTGTAAGGGTTGTGGATGCAATGTCTGTCTTCAGGATAACCAGAGGATTTTTTATTATTGTTCATTTATTTATTTGAAAAGGGACATTGTCCATTAATCAACGTTGTTCCCTGAGTTTAGCTGATATGAGCTCAAAAAGGCATCCTAAAACTGAAAGCACTGAAAATCATACATCGGATATTACAAAAGTATACTTTTGCCAAGAAAAATGCATTTATGTAAAACTAGTGATCACAAGTCTGTGTTTCTACATTCCACTTTTTAGCATTCATTTTTAAAAGAAAGGAACAAGGGGGAAAACTGGATGTATTTCGATGACTGATAAACATTCCTCTGCTGTGTTACAGTTTGTCTCTGTTCTCTGTGCGTGAGATGACATAGATGTTTACTTCTGTTTGCATAGTAAACTCCTGGATTACCTCATGGTGAAGAAGGCCTGAGCAAAGAATGCTGGGACAATCTTAGATGTCATAAACTCCTCTAAAAATCTGACGAGTTGCTATTCTTTTACAATCAAGACATTCTTCAGAGTAGCTGCGGTGATGGGCCGTCAGTCCCACCCTTAGTACTATCAAATGTAAATTAAAAGAGCAAATATTTTCCAGTTGCTGTGGCATTGTGCAGTGGACGACATACACAGCTGGCTACTGCAGGTACAAACAACTGAAGTTCTCTGTAAATAC
Source organism: Eucyclogobius newberryi (assembly GCF_026437365.1). Taxonomy (NCBI): domain Eukaryota; kingdom Metazoa; phylum Chordata; class Actinopteri; order Gobiiformes; family Gobiidae; genus Eucyclogobius; species Eucyclogobius newberryi. The sequence goes on from NW_027315768.1 coordinate 19,622,478, forward strand.
AGTGATGGCAATGATGAGGGTTCTGTTGGGACAGAAGTGGACCGAGCCACGTTAACACAACATATTTTACTGATGACCTTGTTCTTACTCTAAATACTAACACTACCTTGTCAGATTGATCATACTAATACTTATTTTCACTATGTATGGTAAAGACATCTGACTCTACAGTGGTCAATTGGCACACAAACAGAATATACAAATGTCAAGTCCGATTTTCACCACTGGCTCAAGCTCAAGTAATATGCATCATAAACTTTCTCAGGACCAAAAGTAAACTTACAAACTTTGCTTTTCTATGTTTGGGAGAGTGAATGCAAAGTATGTGGTGATAGCACTGTTTATGTAGGAGATCTAGACTAAGACTTGGCTGAGGTTTGTCTTCAATTTGTTCCCATAGAGTATTTTATAGAGTCAAACACATGTTTCTAATTCCTATGAAGTGGCCGGCTGGGAACACAAGTGAAGCTTCTTACGTCTTAAATATGATAATAAGGTGCCTTAACCTCACCCACTAGACGGCTCCAGTGTGTACTTCATGTATACAGACCTGGACTAGAAGGATGTAGGACAGGGGTGGGCAATTATTTTTCTCTGAGGGCCATATTTGGATCGAGTTAAGTGGTGGAGGGCCAGACTGCGTTAATTGGTGTTACAAATTCTTATTATAAGCACTTTTTTTGTAAAATATAGGCTATTGAATCGATTATTTCATTTGCTTCACGTAACCTCTATTAAGGACACAAGTGCAGACACATGTTACATATCTAAGACAGTTAAAAAATAGAAACTAAAATCTTGAGGGGGCCGAATTAAAACATCTGGCCCCTGGAGCCACAAATGCTCAGGTCTGATGTAGGATCTAGTAGGATCTAGCAAGTTCGGGGCTAAATCAAAAATAATTAGATCCTTTCAGTGACTGTACATGGTCCACGTTTGGCCTAATAGTACATACTTCGCACAGACAGATCTGGACTCACTCCAAGACCAGAAGGTTGATGGTTGAATTCTGCCTGTTTGCAAATACCTGACACATAACTATCAATTTGCCCCAGGGCAACTTTGATTAGAAACGATAATACAGATAAAATAGTGCCCTTTACGTGAAACAGAATTAAAATACTGCATTAAGCTTTACATGGTTCAATTGTTCAATCTGTTTGTTTAAAAAAAACAACTGTATTCAAACTAAATACTCGTTTCAAGAATCCATACTAAAATAAACAATTAAAGAAACTACTTTTAATGTTGAAAATAACATTCTGTTGTTAAGTGGTTTATTATGATTGTGTATTGGCATTGGATTCGAGTATTGAGTCTTTTCCTTGGCATTAAAATTGAGTTTGAAATGTTTGTAACACTAATTAGCTGTCTGTTTTAACACACATCTCTGACCTTAGCCATTTAAACTCATGATCGCTGGTAAAGGCAGAGGTCAAATAGGTTTTGTATGTAACCCTAAGGTTCCTCCTCTGTGCTGCAGGTGTAGGCAGGCTGCTGCAGAGCCCATTGAGGCCTCATTAATGGTGGAGGAAGAGAAGTGAAGCACAAGAGCAAACGCACACAGCTCATTACAGCCTGGCCGACGTGTACCTTTCACACCAGCACTCCAAGTGCGAGCCTCTATGGACAGGGCCTGCTGGGTTTACTACTTTATATTAGCTTAGGACCTCAGTAATGGAAGCTGAGCGTGTCCATTTATAAAGCACCCATTTAAAATGCTGTAATATATCAGTGTAATATAATGGAAAAGATCAGAAACAGAATACTGAACCAATTTATCACCACTGGAGAAAAGAAAATGTGATAAAAAGACATAATAAAATCCGTATTACTTTATAATATCTACACCTTAATTAGCCTTAGTAAAACATGAACTGAATAGTTTATTCAGAATTATTCAGGCTTAGTAATTAGGAGTTATGGTACAAGATAATAAAAAAAGAAAATAATTAAGGGTTAGGTTAGGATATTAATTAAGTTGTTACGAAGCCTGAATCATTTTTTAAGTGAAAGTGCAGTTAATACAAAAAGTTGTTTTGTATCATCATTATTATTATCACCATTTTGGAAGCAAATTCAGTCATTTCAATTAAATCTCCGCTCTAGAAAAGTACATCTTCATATATAGAAGATTCCTGGCTGTTTATGTTTAACATCACTTTATCATTACAAGTGTTATTTCATAAAGTCAGTGAGCCCACTAGAGGAATTGGACGTGTAAATAATGGTGAAATAATGAAGTTTCTTCTCACAATTGTGACATATAATATTTATATTATGACATCCCTAATCACAACTCAGCACTTACTGGTTAAACTATGCCTTGTATACCCAGAGTAACAATTGAGGCAGCGACATACACTAAATCACAGTAACGAATGGATACTCAGGTACAAACGTCTTTACTTTGGTTTTCCAGGCAAATCAAGTTTTAATCTACTACATAGTGTAAATAGCAACTTTATAGCACCACTATTAATACTGCGATTTTCTCTGATTACTGCTAATATTAACACTAAAAGAAATTGAACACACACTGCAGTGATATTATAAAATGATTACAATCCCGTTGTTGTTTTTTTATTATGATCTTTAACACGTTAGAAATATTTGGAGAGACCATGACAACATCCTCCCATCAGTCCTCATCCCAAACGGTGACAGATGCTGAGACAGGACCATACGCTGAGTAAGCTGACACTTACCTGCTGTGGCTGGAACAGGACATCCACTCTTTTACACCAGAGTGCCATTTCTGACCCACACGCACGCCCATCATGTACAGTCACACACGTGCACTGACAAGGCTGCCTTCAACAAACCTGCACACACTAAAAGCCACTGTTCAGAAATGTTAAAACGTCATTTAGTGTACACAAGTCACAATGGACACACACAGTACAGTGTGTGTGTGTGTGTGTGTGTGTGTGTGTGTGTGAGTAAGTTGTTGTAGACAGGTGTCAAACTGCCCTGGAAAGAGTTTGTCAGGACAGACTAATAAAATCACTGCACAGAATGTTAAATGTGTTGAGTTATTTTTAGCATTCACCTATATAAATGAATGCTATTGTAAAAAGATTGTCATTAAGCTTCATACTGACTTCACACACAAACGCAATGACAGCTTTGACATAGAAAAGCAAAGGTATTAAATATGTGTAATGGAAACGCTGCTATTAAATCTACCGTGCCAAATGTATTGGATTTGAAGTAATGATTTAAAACAGTGGATTGGCAACAGCCAACACTGGTCCAATCTATCAATGGAAAAAAAACGGCCATATAAAATCCCAGGCCTAAATACCTTTTAGACATACTTGACATCTCATATATTCTTATTATCATTGTTCTTATTCTTATAATTTTTTTCTAATTGGTATTATTATTATAATTATTGTTGGTCACAATGGTGATTCAAATTGACACTTGATTAAGATCTTGACTGATCAATGAGGTCGATCAGTAAATCTCCCAATGTAAAGTTTACATTGACATTAAACCTTAAGTAAGTAAAGTACATTTTATTTGCATAGCCCCTTTCACAGACAGACGTCTTCACCAACAAATAAACTTTCTCACATAAAGTCCAATCCACAATTGTTTGGCGGTTGCTTTCGTAACTGTGCCGTTCGGTGGCAGAGTGGATAGCTCGTGTGCCGGCCTCTATGTGCAGCCAGCTGTGAGTTTGATTCTGGCTCTTACAATTTGCTGAATGTCCTTCCCTCTCCCATCCCCACTTCCCATTACACTGTCCTGCCCAATAAGGCCTTTTACCCTGTCCTGAAACTTACCTGAATCTTATCTGTGTCTATGAAGACAAGTAGGTGACATTAAGTTAAGTTACATGTCAGATCTATGGTCGGGCGACCCTTCTCAGGGAAAGAATGTATGTTTTTCTCATGCAATGAAAAACAACAGCAATTAATTAATGGCATACTGGGGAATATTGCAAGTGAGACAAACAGGTGGCAGGATAAGTTACAGAGTGCACCTTTTAGTTGTTAATGACTAAAACCAGATGACATTTGTACACAACAAGGCAAACATTCCTCTGTTCCTGCCAGTCTGCCACTCACTGCCTCTCTGACCATTCAGCTGGGGCATATGAGCATGTTTTACCACTATAAATTATGGTTTGGGAGGTTTATTTGCTCTCAGCTGAGTTGTTCCCATTCCTCCATCACTCCTTCTATACCTCTGTGCTCCCCACCCACCCACAGAGGCTCCGCCCACCAGCAGATATAAGCTTAAACTACAAGGTGTGCATCTAGGGGTTCACTCAGTGTTTTGTCTTTGTCTGGGGGTGAGGCTGCAGTCATTTTACATCTTAAACGGCCACTCTCAAAGGTAAGCAGCGCCATTTTAATCCTTATTTAGTTTATATGCGACAATAATTTGTGAAATAAATGCAAATTTGAATATTACTCTCACAGCACAAACTTAAAATGCAACTAGAAGCAAGCTTTCAATGCAATGTTCAATAAAATCTTTCTAATTGATAATTTACGTCACTACTCATACTGAAGTAGATCTCCCTTGACTTTTTACTTAATAAAAGAGTATAAAATGCATTGGCAGGTGTAGGATCCATTAAAATGTTAAAGTATGGCCTTTAGCTAAGGTTTTGGCATCCCTCTGCACAGATTATACCTTATAAAGCATGCTACAGGCCAGTGCATGCACAGGATCCATTCTTAATCATTTTCTATACCTGTCTGTGTGAGGATGGTTGGAGTGAAGACAAATATGCATGTCCCCGTGTTGTGCATCTTAATGGCTGGAGGTAAACTGTTTGAGGCTAGAGGAAAGGGCGGCAGTTTGGTGAGAAGAGACTCCAGGCAAACACTAACTTCAAGCCCTGAACAGATCCGGCTCCAGTTGATATGATTTGTTATGATTCTTCTCACCTCACATCCGCTTGATGTCTGGACTATAACGTCACATATTCAGCTGCTCAATGGTGGGATTTTCTGTACCTGAAACTCATCAGAGAGTGTGAAACAAGAAGTCATTTTGGTCACATGCATGTCTCTTCTACCACTTCCATCTACCACTGCTGTTGTTGCTGTTGCTGCTGTTTGTCACAATAAAGCACAGATTATTGGTCTTGTGAGCTTATGTGTTTATTAAACCAATCTACACAGAGAGAAAAAATACCATGATATAAAATAGCATCCCAATTGAACATTTACTGAAGTACTTTGGTCACGTGCGAAACATATCATCATACTAGACTGCTACAGCTGGCTCTAACGATCTTTGCTGCTGCTTGCTGTTATTACTATGACAACTGCGACTCCACCATTGTAACTACAACTACAATGCTCTTGATTCAAATGCAAACCTTTCCCAAACTCGCCTGCACTGTAAATTGAACCTCACTTTACATAATATATTGCATGAGTACATTGGCCCTTCATTGACCTTCCTTGTGCGCCCGCTTGTTTGCAGCTGCTGCTGTAGTCGGCTCTATTCTGCGCCACTATAGGAATGTATGGGACAAAAGACTGACGCAGGAAGAAGTAAACAGTGTTGTTATTTAGCTGCACAGCTGTGGGGCGCTATGTGTATCTTTTGCTTTTTATATTGGCTTTGTTTGGGCGAGAATGTTTGCAGCGTGACTTGAGGAGGTGTTAATTTTATGAGGTGTGCTTTGTGGTAAAATTTAAACTATGGCCCACAAATGTCTTTAGACACGCCAAGATACCCCAGCATAAAATATACTGCTGTACAGAGTTAAATAATGCAATTAGCACCACCCTTTCTGGATGGGGAGTACATCACCTGCTTGTCTTGATGCTATTGCCTTGCATGGAATGTTCCACAGTACAACTTTATCTATCTATAGTAGAAAAAGCTTCAGAGTTAGTAGTCATCAAAAACATTGTCAGGATTGCATATCTATCTTAAATTTATTCTATTACAGGTGTTTTTATCACCCTAAAATCACCTGAAATACAGTACATGCATGCATTCACCTCTCCACAGATCAGACCTGTGACTTGGCCTGTTTTCTATCTGGAAACAGATACAATTAATACCATACTGTGGAACATTGTTGGCAAAGAAATAATATCTCCATGCAGACAAGCAAGTAGTAGGCCCCCCTCCAGAAAAGTTACAAAATGCACCTTTAAGGAATGTTGCGGAGAATGAACTTTGTATCCTTTGTAGGTACAGTATATTTTAAAATGAGTAGTAGCAGGAGTGGTTTAAGTAGCGAGGACACTTGTGGTTATAGAATTAGGCATTTGATAGAAGTAGGCATTTGATTCAAGAAACAGTTTTGTTGTTTTCCATCTAATCTAATCTTCAAATGTCCTTCTTATATATTGGCTGTTTCTCAAGGTGCCTTGCCTTGGTCTGATCTTGGGCATGGTTAGGCCCCCAGGTCATCACTAACTGCCCAGTTGTGTTCAAATGACCATGTCCTCCAGAGGCACTTGTTTGAGGCACGTGTTTGCATGTGGCTAATTGTTTCACTGACCATTATGATCATTTTAGAAAAAGGTGCATGGACCTGTACTGCTTTAATTTATCATATTGTTTGATACAAACTAAAAATTATACTTTGAAAATATCTAAAATATATATGGGTCCTTTCCAAATGAGAACTCAGGTCAGATGTGTAAACCTATTTTTTTATATATTTATGATGTTCTCTTTTGTAATACATTGCGTTTTTTAATACTGTGTTGATTTTTATTTTATAGTAAAGCCCAAATAGGGACAGACATTGAGAATCATCCCCTGCTAAAATGTGTAGTGTGTGACATAAGCTTATGAAACATACCCTATCATATAAACCTAAATAAATAAGACACCCCCCAGAATATATGTGACCCCCGATGTGTATTCAAGTGTTATATTGTGACCATCATATGCATTATTGTGTGACAGCTCGTTCCCTCTGAAGCCTGTTCCATTAGCTGTCAGTTTGGACTGAGGCTGACTTTGGAGGTCCCACTTCAAAGACAAGGCAAGGCCAGGTACCTTACATTTGAGAAACAGCCATTGTATTGACACTCATACTTGCTCCACTATGTTCTGTTCATAGTTGGTGTTCTGTTAGCATGGTAATGTAGCAACACACAGTAAACTGCAGAGTTTCACTGCACTTTACAAGGTCATGTAGTGGCGTAGGTCAGTGACTCGGGATGCTTGAGGCTGCTGGGATAAGGGCAGAAGGGCAGGAGGGCACACTCGCTCAGAAAGGAAAGGAATTAGAAAGAGGGTGAAGACAGGCCTCAACAGTCAGCTCTCTGTTCGCTGAGACAGACAGCGAGACAGATGTGTCTGACCAGTGGAGCCAGACTAACAACTAATATTTATTATTCTGAGTATATTTCACACCAGTGTTTTCTTCCAGGTGTATTTGTGTAACAGGTCTCCTGCACTCATGGCAAAATCCATCACAATATATCTTTAAATGAATAATGTATTGTACAAAACAAATGTATCCACTGAAATATGAATACAGTTAAGACTAAGAATATTTCAATTGTACAATAAATTGCCCAAACTTGTAGTACTGCTGTTGGTATTTGATACCTTCAGTATTGTTGTCGTAACATGTTTATTATAAAGTTATTAAGGAGAACATGTAATACGGTTGAATAAAAATGTTTTCTGAAATGTAGTAATTCTGTGCATTATTTAAGTACATGAGTGCTTGTGTATGTTTGGGTTTTGGTATGTGGTTCTTCTTCTCACCATAACAGAGTTTGAATATGAAATATATTTCTACAGAAAATATCACGATAAATTATCATATTGGAATTAATTTGTTGCACTCACAACTCTAAAGCAGAATAATAAAATATATTGCAAACATGAACTTCAATAAACAAAAAGCAGAATTAAAGATATAAATAGTTAATTAGTGTTAATAACGTAATTGAAATCATCATATAAATCATAAAAATACCTCTAAAGTTCAATTTCCCCGCATGCTGAAATAAATATGTACACAATAAACATAGAGCTCCAAAAATATTGTTTTTGCTATATTGAACATTAAGTCAATATAGTCATTATGCCAGTCACGACACTATTGATGAGAATCATAATCCTTCAACAACTAGCACTAGCTGTCTGTTCAAAGAGTTATCGTTGCAGATGTCAAAAGGACAGACATCTGGAAGTGGTCCAGGAAACATCTGCTTACAAGTTTGATTATTTTCTGAACTGTCTGGAGCAGCACTGACAAATCACACATTTAATAGAGCACATGACTTTAGCAAGCAAACATGGGTCGAAGAATGCCTCTTGCAACATGTGGTGAAATATGACTGGAGCTGCATTTCATCATTTCCATATGAAACCATGATTCTTTTTTGTGTTAAAATATTGTCTTCTGTTTGGGTACGGAGCAATGGATGACACTGGTAATATACCGCGTAAATTCTGTGAGAGAAGTCCCTTCTCTCACCGTTTTCTCTCATAACAAGTTGTAAGGTGGAATTTACCAGTTAATGTTTGTGTCTGAGTGTGTAAGTGGACGTACTTTATGAATAGACCACTCAGCTGCAAACATGCAATACTGCTTTAAAGAAAATCACATCAAGTGAGTGAGGCAGAAAGACAGAAAGAGTTTTCATCCCTTGCCAATTACCATGGCAACTTGCTTTGTTTACAACTAAAAGGCATCTGTTTTGACCTCTGACATGTGGCAGCTAAGTTAGGCAGGAGAATATTTATAGCTTCTCAAAATGTTCTGTAAACAAGATCGCAATATCGTTAATACATCAACCATACACCATACATTATTAGTTAGACTTGACCATGTTTCTTTCAATACAACCAAGTTAAAAATAAGTATAATTTTTCTTGAATGAAGTAGGTCTTTGGCCTCTTCATCGTGTCTGACTTGTTACCGTGGATGCTATACTGGGCTGCTTTCAAAGACAAACTCTGATCAGGGGAGTTAGTGGCACAACCATGTCAAAATCACCAGTCTGATGAGAAATGGGGCAAGGCTCACAGGCATCCGCTGTGTGTCTCTGGATTGGGTAAAAAATAAATAGAATAGAAATAGCATACTGTATCACAAACCCACAAACTACTCTTGATCTTCAACTGCGCCACTGTCTCCTGCCTTTGTTTGCATTTGTAGAACATCAGTAAATAGTTTAATGTTTGTTTCACTATGACCTGATATAATAGGAACATTTTTAGAGATTTTTGTAACTATTAATGAACTATGTAATGTTTTACCTTTTGAGCACTTGTTCATGATCTGGTGCAAAAGCACTTTCTCTTTTATAAGATTAATGTGTTTGAATTTGAAAAATAATAAACTAATACTAAACATTTGTGAGCCACAGGGTCTATATATTTTCCCTTGTGGATCAATAGAGCTTATATAAGTCTGGATAGATGTCAGTATATAAGTAATAATATTGTATTAGTTGCATAGTTGTAGAATATTATTATTGCTACCCAGTGGTCGAGTGGTTAAGGCACCGTATGCCAGGCTCCAAGTGCAGCCGGCCGCAGTGTTGTCGATTCAAATACTGAATGTCCTTTCTTCGCTCTCATCCCCCATTTCACGCTGTCTTTTCTGTCAAAGAATCTTCAAAAAAAGTATATTGCAAAATAACAATTTATAAATATATTTATGTAAAATTATAATTCTGTACTTAGTTTTAGAGTCCACTCACTGTTTATGCAACACTTGAACCTCAACAACATTTGCAGACATGTTTTAGCCCATTTCAGACATATGAGCATAATATCATCTGATTGTCATTGAGATAATCCAAACAAATATTGAGATATTTTGTTTTGTCAATGTTGTCCACCCCTACTGCTAAAATGATCTAGAAGTTGGTCCTGATGTAATACCAAGCATATAGAGATGGGAACGGATGGAAAATAAAGAGTCCATCGAGTCCAGAGTTCATAAGGGGGAAGTGTTTATCCCAGTCTAAAAACTGGACCACTTTTCTTTTCTTTTATACATATTACTACATTTAGGTACATAATGCCCTTACCTGAAAAAAAAAAAAAAAAAAAACAGTTTTTAAACACTTTGTTGTATGCTTTCATTACAGGCCTTCGTCATGACTACCCTCCCTGCCCCCCTCTTTCTGTCCCTGCAGCTGGCTGTCCTAACCTGCGTTAATGGGGCATTCTACAAGCAACATCCTCAACAATACCAGCCAGTACAACAGTACCAACATATGGGCATGGGCAAGGAGGGCTTCCCTCAGCAACAGTACATGGGCAAAGAGATGCCTTACATGCAGTACCCGCACTATCGGAAGGAGATGCCACAGATGCCAGTCAAGGGCAAAGGACTACAAAATGGGGGTGCCATTAATGGTGGACAGGACAAAGGTATTGAGGTTTTCTGTATTTTTTGGTAGATTATAACACATAGTAAACATGGATATGACAGAGTTTATATTTCATTCCAATCAGGTCAGACCATTCCCAGTGGTGCTGAGGGAGTTCCTCAGGGTGAACCAGGTCCAATGGGGCCACCAGGACCAGAGGGGCCACCAGGTCCTCCTGGGCCTTCAGGCAATGGACTACCAGGACCTGAAGGAAGACCAGGACCATCTGGTCCAGCAGGATTACCTGGAATTGGCAAACCTGGATCACAGGGATTGCCAGGCAGACCTGGAGCAGACGGGGAGCCTGGAATGCTAGGAGAAATCGGCCCTAGAGGTGAAATGGGATCAGCAGGACAGCAAGGACCCCAAGGCCCACCAGGACCGCCTGGGCTTCCAGGAATAGGCAAAACTGGTGTACCAGGATTACCAGGCCAGCCAGGCCCCAAAGGTGAACCAGGCCACAAAGGACTTCCAGGCTTGCCAGGTTTACCAGGACCCAAAGGAGACAAAGGAACCGGTATGCCGGGACAACCCGGTCATAAAGGACTTCCAGGGCCAGCAGGACCAGCTGGACCAAGAGGACTTCCAGGTTTTGGAAAACCTGGGCTACATGGAGCACCTGGACCTAAAGGTCCATCAGGAGAAAAAGGACATCCTGGGCTGCAAGGACCAGCTGGACCACCGGGAGAGCTTGGAACTCCAGGCCCACAAGGTTTACCTGGCGTAGGAAAGCCAGGCTCAAATGGCCTTCCTGGACAGGCAGGTATTCCAGGGGCTAAAGGTCACCCAGGACCACCCGGTCTACCAGGAAAGCCGGGACTACCTGGATTTGGTAAACCTGGACTTCCAGGACCAAAAGGTGATAAAGGTATGAATGGGCCACCAGGATCACTGGGACCAAAAGGAGATAAAGGTCTTTCAGGACCTCCTGGTATGACTGGGCTTCCAGGACCAAAGGGTACAACAGGTCTTCAAGGCCCCATGGGTTCTGCTGGAGGTCTAGGTGCACCTGGGCCAAAAGGCGATTGCGGAGACGGAGGACCAAAAGGTCTCAATGGAGCCAAGGGAGATGTTGGACCTCCTGGCCTGGCTGGTAGGGATGGACTTCCAGGGGATCGTGGTGAACCAGGACCAAGGGGGCCACCAGGACCAGCAGGTGTGAAAGGAGAGAGTGGACACAAAGGACTTCCTGGTCAGCCTGGCACTCAAGGGTTTCCTGGAACAAATGGACTAGATGGTTTGCCTGGTGAGATTGGACCTCAAGGTCCTAAAGGAATTCCAGGAATAGATGGTGCATCAGGCTCAATTGGACCACCTGGAGTTTCTGGTCCAAAAGGAGAGAGTGGCCCACCTGGTCCACCAGGATTTGCAAGGGAGGGAAGTCCTGGTCTGCCTGGCCCAATTGGCCCCCCCGGAAAAGATGGTCAAGCTGGACCCCAAGGACAACCAGGTGTGCCTGGCCCACCAGGGCCACCAGGTACTCCCGGAGAACCTGGATTAGCACCTGACATGGCTGGAGTACTCTCTGAGATGGGACCTGGACTTGATGGGGTGAAGGCTGGGGGTTATGGCAAAAAAGGAAAATATGGTACAAATGGAGCAGAGGTTATGGGAGCTAGTGGATTGGAAATGCCAGCATTCACAGCAATTCTAACAACACCTTTTCCATCAGTGGGCAGTCCAGTGATCTTTGATAGGCTTTTGTACAATGGAAGGCAAAACTTTAATCCCCAAACTGGAGTTTTCACCTGTGAGTTACCAGGTATTTATTACTTTGCCTACCATGTTCAGTGCAAAGGAGCCAACGTGTGGGTGTCCCTGATGAGGAACAATGAACCAGTAATGTATACGTATGATGAATATAAAAAGGGTTTTCTGGATCAAGCATCTGGAAGTGCAGTACTACCTCTCCAACCAGGGGACACTGTCTATATTCAGCTGCCTTCAGAACAGGCTTCAGGACTTTATGCAGGGGAGTACGTGCACTCGTCATTTTCTGGGTATTTGTTATATCCTATGTAAAACCATGTGCTATGTTTGTACACTAAATTGCATACAAATGTTTAAATTAAAGACGTAAATCAGATTAGGTTTTTAAATAAAGGGTAATAAATATCTTCAGAATGACCGAAAGACATGTTGGCTTAAAATGTTTGCAGATATTTTGGCTGGCACCCAATATTTTCAAAGAAAAAGTGGCAGCTACCCAGATAAGGAGGAGACTGTGAAAGTTTGCGAAGGTGGCAGATGTTTGTTGTTATGGGAAAGTACTTTGGTTGTTTTTCTTGGCCGAGAAGGAGGGTCTAAGGACAGGGGAGCTTGGGACATTTGACTAAGGACACGGGATGCTGGGACATTGCCAAGTCCCTATGAACATTGTTTAATCTATTTTTTCACTGTCGCCCCGAGGCAACCACTGTTGTAATTTCGGGCGTTACAAAAATAAATTGAATTGAATTAAAAAGGGAACAAGAACATAGGATATGGTTACAAATACGAGTATGTAAAATAATAGAATGAAAATTTTGATTTCCAAAGGACTGCATAATAAAGAGGAGTTGTGGTGGAGACTTGTAAATTATTCGTAAATATATTATTATTCTCTAAATTGACTCTCTACCTGATATTAACAGGTTTTCAAGACAAATTACATTTTAATTGATATGCAAATGGAACGTTAACACAGTGAGCACAACGTATGTTTTCTCAGAAAATAAGTTCTGTCCAAAAGCATCCAACCAATGAACAAGCCTGATGTTTAAATAAGCATCTGATCCTTGTTGTTGTCTGTCACTTAATCAGTGCTGAAAATAGAGTTTTAAGTCAACAATGAGCAATAAAATATTTAGAACTTTGCAATGTATATTTATTTACAGTTAATCTGCAAAAAATGCAATAAAAATCAATCAAACTAATAAATCCATAGTATTTCTCCTTCTATTATTCATGGCGTTAATATGGTATTGTAACCAAAAGTAACCAAAGAATATGTGTCATTACGTTGTCATAATTATTTTGTGATTTGTTAATAGTGTGTATGTTGTTTTTAATAAAACATTCTATTTTACGTCTCTTTTGTTTTCATTAGGCATTATACAAAGTATTATCAAAATTACATTGACCTCTTAAAAATCCACTATTGCTACAGGCCTAGTCTACTCTGACTAAACAACAATATAACAATATAACAATACAGCATTGTTTGTTTAAAGCCATCCATCAACCTAAACCAAATCACAAGTTTTTAACTTGTATTATTATTTGAGAAGCTGTCAGATAAATCACAATGAGAAAAAAAATAGCACATTGGATTTAATGGTTGCAGTGATTGCAGAGTCCACTTTCATTTCCCTGACCTTGTACGATTGACACATGTTAGAGAGTCCATGCTGTTTTGTGTTCACACTTGTCCAAGTGAACCGTACTAACAGGACAGGGGGGGTAGGAATGTATACCCTCCTGAACAAAAAGCTGAAGAGCAAAAAATAATGTTGAACTGCTAATTGTGTAAACTGTTTAATCTGTTTATATTTTACCAGATCATAAAAGGAAATCAAATTAAAATCTTTGATATGTTGACTTTGGCTTGGAGCGACAAGACTTTTAGGTATATACAATTAAAAATATATATATACATATAATCAAGAAATAAAAGAAAGTAATGATTATAATCTTTATCAAGTCTTATAAATCTGAACTTTCAAGCGGAATAATATCCAAAGTATATAAATGCATTATGCATAAATGCATAAATGCCTAGACAACCAATCTACTAAAAAAAATCTAAATTAGAAAGGAAAAAGAGGGGAATTTTGTCTGACAGACGAGGACCACAAAATCTCATGTTTGGAAGGAATTCAATTCAATTTATGTTGGGTAATTCTGAATGCTGGATAAACCAGGAGGCCCGCCATTAACATGTGTTCTGTATTGCACAGAAATTAACAAGGCACTGAAAACAGTTTTTGACACCACAATCCCACTCAATTTCAGAGCTATGTATTTGGACCTCAAAACTCATCCCAAGGACAACATAAATGAATACCTTTGAAACATACATCTGGCGCAGGGAAAAGGCCCATCCAAAAAAAAGATTTATTGCACAAACTGCACCAATGATTAAGGACTGGGCCAACACCATAACTAACATACAGAAAAAAGAAAAGAAAAAAACACTTACGTGATTAATTAAGATTATTATATGGAATTTTATTGATGTTCTTATTAATTTGTTTATGCATTTTCTGTCTGTTAATGTCAAATTCACTGATCATTGACTTCATATATATTTGAATTGATATAGATCCTTAGATATATTTATTTTTTCCCTTTCTTTATTGTAGTAAAGATTTTTTTTTTTACAACAAAACAAATCAAAACAGGCCATATTAAGCTTAAACAATTACATTTCATACATCAAAAATATTTAGGGACATACCATTTTTGTAAGTAATTATGGCTTTTAGTTTAAGCTTTTGGATATGGTGAGCAAATATGTTTCAATTCGTTTAATAAGAATTTAGATGTATTATTTAGATTTATTTTTAAGGACAATAGCTCCATGATGCTGATGCTGAGCGTGAGCTGTTTCCGGTGAGTTTTCGCGCGTGCGCAGTGTGAATCGCTGTAGACTTTCCCGTCTCCTCCCTCTCATCTTTTGTCTGAATCGAAGTGAAAGCTGCTCTTTGGCACGGTACAATATACAGGTGAATATTTCTGCTAAAGTGACACACTGTGTATTACGACGTTTTCGTGTTTATTACAAAATAATCCGTGCTGAACAGCTGGAGTGTTTGGTTCGCTATTCATGGGTTTCAGCGACGCTTCTTACTCATCCATCTTGTTTTGAAATGGTTGTAAAACATTGTTGTATCATGATTATCACATCTCCAGTGTTTGCTAATCCTAATTCGTAGTGCTCCGAATTTCATGTAACCGTTTCTATATTTTATTTATTTATTCATTTAATAGGTTTTTCATCATGACATCACGTGGAGGTTCCAGGTTAACTGGGTTGAATGGAAATGACAAGAAACCAAAAGAAAGACTACTCCCTCCTTTTCAGATGAGGTAAATCCAGTTCCTTCTTGAACATTTGTCAAAAAGTCAATATATTGTATGATCACTGTGTGCTTATTTATTTATTTAATTTCTTGCAGCGCTGCCCTTAAATCGGAGGTCAGGAAATTGAACTTGGTCCACTTTCTAATCTGGCTCTTGGTGGCAGGACAAGTGGTAGTTAGTCACTTCAATCTAGTATCACATGACACCATCTCAAAGCCATATCAATGGGAGTATCCATACCTTCTCAGTCTTCTTCCTTTGCTCTGTAGCAGCTTGTCACTTCCAAAGAATAACATAAGCTATCTTGTCTTATCCATGATTAGCGGAGGACTATTTTCTGTAGCACCCCTAATTTACGGTGGCATGGAGATGTTTCCTGTTGCAAAGCAGCTTTACCGCCATGGCAAGGCTTACCGGTTCATTTTTGGGTTCTCTGCAGTGACTGTTATGTACGTTGTCATGGTGGTTGCAGTTCAAGTACATGCATGGCAGCTTTATTATATGAAAAAACTGTTGGACTCATGGTTTAGTGCTACACAAGAGAAGAAGAAGAAATAACCAAACCTGAGGATATCCATGGCTATTTTATTAAATTGTTTTTGTTTCTAACTTTACTTTTAAATTAAATTTTGTAGTTTACGTTGTAATCTTGTATCGTACTGTATACATTACATTGAAATAAAATAATGTATATACTTTGCATTGTTTGTCAATATGTTAAAATCCAGCCAGGCTGATAGTTTGACTTAACTTGCCAAGTAAAACGCTGTGTAATAAAGACATATAATTTGCCCCCCAAAAAAAGAGATAAAATAAATAGTGCACACAAAGTATCACTGGTAAAGATTGTCAAAATCGTTTTAATGAACTGCGTCTGCGCACGAGGAGTGCCACGTACGTGCTGACGTCGACAGTCTTCTGGTCACTTCCTGATGCTGGCCCAGGTTCTGTGGTAGAAACAGCTGAAACCTGTGAAAAACGGCGTGGTCAAGTGGTCTGACTCAGGTGAATGTTTGCGTCTAGTTAACTTATAACTCATTACATACAACGTGAATACCTCATTTGTTTTAGATGTTACATTACAATTGCAATCAATCTACGTTGGTTAGCATTGGGTGGCTAATGTGTTCGCACACAGCTAACGTCAAATGCTAACATTAAATGTCTCCCGAACAAGTATAGTTTCTGATGTGATATTGTATTTTAATCAAATGAATGTTCTTCAGATGGTATACGTATATTTGCATGGATTTTGAATGTATACGTCACAAGGTTTGGATAATGTCGCTAACTTAGCATGTGTCATGTTTGTCAGTGACATCTATAGATGTGTTAAAACACCATCTGTGTGTGAACAGCTGATCCATAGAACGGTAAAGATGCTTTGAGGAGCCAAAGTGCTTTGAGTAGATGGTCAGGAGGGATGTCTGAGGAATGGACCTTTTACAGACGGTTATACATGTCATTCATACGCCATTAACACACGACTGTTCCTTTAGGCGTGTTCTGTCTCTCCTAAAGACGGTGTGACTCAACACTTGATACCTGGATGCCATGAGCAGTGAGCGTGTTCATAATTTATTCAGAATTAGCTTGTGGATTCGATGGTCTTCAAAATGGCATGCTATTGTTAGCATACAATCCTTAGCATCCACCTAATTATTCCCCGGCCATGACGAGGAAACCGCGTTTCCACTGTTATTGTCCTAAAGTTTGCTGCTGCTGCTGCTGCTGCTGCTCATCTCTCTGCAGCTCTTCCTCAAATCATAATATCTGGAATTTCAAAAAACCTCAACATTTGTTACATTTTTCCCATATTGTTTGACTGAGTTGTTCACTAGTGAAGGCCTACATGCCATCTATGGGTCAAAGTTCATGTCATCTGCTGTACAGTAAGCCTGGACTTTGCTTCTTGTCCTATTAACTCTTTCGTTGGTGGTTAGAAGAGGACAGGCTCACCATGAACGGCCAGCTGGATCTGAGCGGCAAACTGATTATCAAAGCCCAGTTAGGGGATGACATCAGGCGGATTCCCATCCACAATGAAGACATCACTTATGATGAGCTGGTGCTGATGATGCAACGTGTCTTTCGGGGCAAACTGCAGAGTAATGACGAGGTGACCATAAAGTACAAGGATGAAGGTAAGTCTGGAGTCTGTGTACTGGTGTGGTGTTGTATATGTTTTGGGAGATGTATCAAAACATTTATGATGTTTCAGTTGTTGTTTTGGAGATATATAAAGTTATACTATAATATCTATAATTAGTATGATTCAAACTGACCAAACGACACAAAAAACAAAACTACAGATGGGATGGGCAATTATTATTTGAACATTACCAATGATCAGCCGGACTGCAGTCATTGGAGTAACAATCATTTTAAGCACTTTCTGTACCGGCTATTTAATCTATTAATTCATTCATTTCGTGTGATCTTTACTTGGGACACAAGTGCAGACACCTCTTCAATAGTGAAGACAATAATTACATAGAAATGGCAAGAGTAATAATTATTTTCAAAAACAACACACTTTAATTGGAGCAAATGCACAGGTCTGGTCCAGTGGATTCTCCTAAACAATATTACTGCTCTTTGTGGTGAATTTTATGATCCTTTCACATTCTGTGATAATCTTGAACCTCAACCAAGACATTTGCAGGCACATTTTGTACATTCCTGATTAAGGCTGCAAATTTTGAAATACAATAACAAACTACCCAGTCTTATTGCACATAAAGACTGCCACTCTGTAGTTTAGATCAGTACAAACATGTTCTAGAATACATGGAATTATTTTATTTATCGGTCAGTTCATAGGCCTGTTTCTTTTTGTCAGTGTGTTTGAAAATGTGAACCGTGTACAAAACCTTAAACACAAATCCAATTGCAAGTCACAACTAGCTCTGTTATTGATACATTGTTAAAATATTCTCTGAATATCATTATTGAGATAATGCAAATACAATCAACAAAAGTAATCAAGATATAAATTTTTAGCAATATCGTCCACTCCTAGTATGTTGCTTGTTATTCTCTTTTTTAAATTGATCCAGAAATATGTTAACTACAGTATTCCTCCTATTTTTTATTTTGTTTTCTATAGATGATGACCTCATTACGATCTTCGACAGTTCAGACCTCACTTTTGCTATCCAATGTAGTAGGATATTAAAACTGACCTTGTTTGGTAAGTCTTATTGCATATTTGGATGTATTTGTCAAACATTATGACGTTAGTTGTGAAGATTCATTGACCTCTTTTGGCCACTCGAGGGCAGTGTTGCTTTCCAGTTTACCTCACATTCTCACACAGCTGTTTGTTTGTAGTTTGGTAGTTGCTAATTTTAAAAAAATCATTATCATTTGTTTATTTCGTCAGGATAGTGCATGTTAATGAACAGTCATGATTTATTTATCAATCCAGATTGATAAATAAAATGTATTCTCTTCTTGTGCTTGTTAAATATATATATATTTTTAATGCACAATTTGGTGCTACTCATTTTCCATAACCAAAATTGACCTGAAATAAAATGTGTTGCTCTCCATCTCTTTCTTTCTCTTTTATTTAATTTGATGATCCTTTTTCTAGTAAATGGTCAACCACGGCCTTTGGAATCAAGTCAGGTGAAGAATCTACGCCGGGAGCTCATTGAACTTAGAAATAAAGTCAACACCCTTTTGGACAGCCTGGAACCTCCAGCCGAGCCCGGTCTGACCCCAGCCGCTCAGCACAGTGGTGAGAGCGCTTTATTTCTGTTTCTTCAGCCTAAAAAGTAGGGTTTTCAGAAGGACTTTACTCTTCTCTGGGTAAAAAGCTAGAAACTAAAGATGTCATAAATATCATTCCCTCTGTAGAAACGGTAGATGGTCGTGAAGGCAAAGTGGTAGTCGCTGACCACTCAGTGAAACACGCACCTCCAGTGAGTGCAGCCAGCATGTCAGCCTTTGACCCGCTGAAGAATCAAGATGAAGTCAACAAGAATGTCATCTCAGCTTTTGGCCTGAGCGAAGATCAGGCTCCTGGTAAGAAAGCTAATCGTACACAATAAAATGCAGGGTGTTGTCATTTGTTGTATCATTGTTTGAATGTTATGTTGTAGCTCCTCCCCCAGTTGCAGCAGAAGAGCGCTCAGGAACACCTGACAGCATCGCCTCTTCTTCATCTGCAGCTCAACAGCCAGTAGTACCGCCCCAACCACAGCCTCCTTATCCTGGAGTACAAGCGCCCTCTGCTGGCATGGATGGTAGGCAAAATACAGCGTTTCATTTAACTTTAATGAAGAAGAAAAATGTCTATGTCTTGATTTTGAGAGTTTATTATCCATTTCTATGTCTGTTAATCTAACTACTGCATTTAGTTGACCTAAGAAAAGTAGTCACAGATTTAAGAGTTGAGCTCAGAGAAAGTTGAAAATCATTGGTTATCAAACTATTTCTTTACAGAAGACCTCGAGTCTCTTTATGACAGTGATGTATCCAGTGGTCAACATTTTTTTTAAACAAAACTTATCTTTTTTTTACTATTTCCCTATAACTAAACTTCTTTTTAATGTGTTAGAACAGCTTTGTCTAAATACAAATGTGAATCTATAGGCCCATCCCATATTCTGCCATTCTTTTCTGGATCCATGCCGATATTCAATACCACTTTTGGCCATCCTATAATATTAAACACCAAATTGTCCTTTTGGAAGTGCCTCAATGTATAAATGGCTCCTACTTTTAGTCTTTATTTATGTGATTTTCTTCTCCACCTTGGGTCAGATATAGTATGGTAATAGTTCATACAATGTGGAACTGTTTTCAGAGCACATGTTGTCTTTTCCACAGTGTTGATGCTTCTATAGAGAAAGAAAATAAACTCCACTTTCAGAATGTCATGAGAAACCAGTAGACCTTGGAGTGTCCCTCTCGTTTTACCCAAGCTCTTTGCTTGTTATTTGTTGTCAAGTGTGTTTATTCGTCAGGCAAAACCTGGGACTTGTTAACACAGGTGGCTGCTCTGTGTTTTCAGTGGAAAAGTTTGCCTAGTTTTAAACCCTGTCCATATTTCCAATTCATGATTAACAAACTAATGCAATTTATGTACCTAATATTTGATGAATACTTTATAACATATATATATATATATATGTATATGTTGTTTGTGCCTTTTAGGGCAGGTTTACCAACAGTACCAGGCTCCAGGGGGCTACCCCCCAACACAACCAGGTGCCCCACCTCAACAGTATGGTATGCAATATCCTGGTAAGAGCATGCTTTATTCCTCAAATAAAATGCTAAATTAACAACTTGCATAGTTGATTAAATGAATAATTTCACTATTTGTCACTCATTACAGTTGCTAAAGTGTTTTTATTATTAACTATCGATGAAATTCTACTTTGGATGAAAATTGTAAATGCTTTTTATTGAATGTGACGGTCTTTATTTGTCTAGTTAACTGAAATCTTTCCCTCTCAGCAGGATACAGCCCTCAGCCTGGAGCGCCTCAGCCTGGCCCACCACAGCCTCAACAGCCGCAGTTTCAGAACTACGCCCCTCCCTCGTCCCAGGCCCCTGTCCCTGGTCCTTCCCCTACCCCTGGCTTTCAGGGCGGGCAGCAGCCCCCTCATTCAGCTCAGGGACCACAGCAGTATCCACCGGGATCCTTTCCTTCCCAAAACTATACTTCTCAAGCCGCACAACCTGCCAACTACAGCCTGCCACCCAGCTCCCAGCCCGGTCCAGGGTACCAGCCGCGCCCAGCATACACCCCTCCTCCCGGCAGCACAGTCACCCCTCCACCAGGAGCTGCTAACCCCTATGCCCGCAACCGCCCCCCTTATGGCCAGGGCTACGCTCAGCCTGGCCCTGGATATCGATAAAAATGTCAAACGAATGTTTAACCCCTGTGCACCGTGCTCCCTCTTCTGTGGCTCCAGCTGGAGTAGGTAAGGATCCCCGGTTTACTGCTCTGTCCCCTAATTGAATAAATATCGAAACATGACAAGCAAATCTTCCCAGTCTGATGGTTGGTGTTTGTAAGCTGTCTTAAGATACCACTCTGTCCTTGTCCTTATGTATTATGTTGGTTTTTTGTTTGATTTCTTCATTCTTTGTTTGAACAATCCTCTTGAATCTATCATGTAGTTATCAGTCTGTCATCACAGGCCTGGAAGACCAAAACCTGTTGCCCCAGTAACAATTAATTTGGTGGACTGGATGAGAATCGACTGCAGCTCCACATGCTAAAATAGTTTAATTTAGACTTCGATATAACCTAAATTAAATGTTACAGCCTTGTATGTTTTTGTTTGTGTCCTGTCGTCATATGATTTTATTATCACCATGTCGGTATTAATGAAACTGCCCATGTTGGGAACACTAGTAAAAGCAAAGTGTCTGGAAAGGCTTTGTTTAGTTGAATCACACCCTATGGCTTGATACTGCTTTATCTTATCATTGGTTTTACTAATATATCAACACAAATTACACCTTGAAGTGAGATTAGTTGTTTGTATAAACTGTATGTAAAGAAGTGTAACTTTTTCTGGAACCTAATAAATGATTGAAACCCATCTTTAGTACATTTGTACTTTGTTTAGAAAACAGTTTTTGGCTGTATGTATGTCTGTCTGTCTCAATGCTGCTCATGCTTTCTGAGTTCATGTCTGCGTGTTAGGTTTGGCTTCTTTCTGCCCTTTCTTCCCAAACCGGATTTGGAAAAAGTGTGGTAATGCCGGTATTTTGTTTTTCCTTCTTCTGGGCTGTGGTTAGCTGGGAAGTTTGCCATGGGAGCGTATGGTTCTCTCACGTCACTGCCCTGTTAAGTGAGAAGAATTGTATGTAAATATCACAATAAACTTTATTCTTTTGTGTTTTGTGGTATGTCTGCATACTACAAACATAATGTGGCTTATTAAGAATGTTGCTGTTTGGCACAAACAAGTAACAACAAAATGTCTTGAGAGCACCACCCATTTCACAGAAAACATTATTTTATTTTTTTAAATTGCAAAACTATATACATTTTGCAAAGTAAATAAAAATATTTTACAGTTTAGTTTCTAAATCAATATTTTAGTACAGTATATTCCACCACACAGCATCCTTTTACTCAATATACATAGAAATGGCAAAGACAGGAATTATAATTACTTCTTGGCAAAAATGTATTAAGAATGTATTGCATACATTAATGGTGTTTATAGTTTACTTTATTAGTCTACCAAAAGGGATCTTTGTAAACAAAACTACCTAAAATGTGCAACATTTATCCTAACACCACACAGACTCCTCAAATTAGATTTTTTACAGAACTTTAAAAAAAACAAAATCTCATTCTCATGCTTGTACTGAGTCGTACAAAATAGTCTCTAACAAACCATTGATAAATAATATTATACAAGTTATTACATTTTGGGAGCCAGCTTCCCAAAGTTTTGTCTGATTATATTCAGCCTTTTTCAGCACACAAACTGTGTCCATGGAGACATGTTTGATAAATAGATAATACTAATATTACAATTACACACAACTGAGTTCAGGGGCTCCTGTCCGTGTTAAAGAGGTCCACCACCTTTAAACAGCAGGTGTGTACGGCCTAAGCACTCAAGGTCTTCATGTTTTCACCACTTTCCAGGTATGGGCGTGCCACACTCGTACCAGCCCACGTAAGTGATGTGAGATTTTCCTCCGATCTCTCCAAAGTGGACTGGTTCCTGTCGCAAAGCTCTGAAGAACCCTAGTATAAATATACAACAATCAATATGGTTTTCAATTGTTTATGACAGTTATCAGCTCAAGTTAAATAGTTAATAGTTTACCTTGTCGGCTTGGTAACTGATCAGCCAACAGTTGCGTTCCTGTTCGTCCGTCCAAGAAGGAGTCAACAAACTGACAATGGTCCTCACCAAACCCAGTCTGGTCACCAATGTTATGAAATTTTCCTACAAAAATGAAAGAATGCATGATACATAACTGTCTAATACATACATAACCCTAACCCTCTTATTTGAGTCTACATAGGTCTTTTGGCCATTTACCATTGAGCGAGTCACTTAGATAGATCTTGTATCTCAATGAGTTGCAGAGCTGGATGCCCACAAACTTTCTGTACCACGTTCTCTTTACATACTGTTTTCCATTGCATTCGGAGTATGCATCGGCTTTGAATGGAAATTGTGTCCAAATGGCATCTTTGCCTGTGGGATATTTAAAAGAGACAGTTTTTTTTTTGTAAGTGAACTAGTAAACACATTTGGCACAAACTCCAGTAAAAGAAACAGAAAAAGCTTTGTACCTGCTACATATTCACTCACACGTGGATCCGCTGAAAAGATGAGAAAGGTTGAAGGTAATAATTCATCAGAGAGTCAGTGAGTTGTTTCACAGTTTAAAATAAGGCTTGAAACTCTTATTTGAAGCTTGGTGTAACTTGTCTACATATAGTATCTCCGCTGTTGGTATTTTGGGCGTTACAAAAATAAGCTGAATTGAAAATTGAATAGTTTAGATGACAAGAGAGCTTCATATTTAATCATTCCATTGTTGTTAGTCGTTTTTACCTTTTAGTTTTGTTTTAAGTCTGGGGAAAGGCAGTGTAAAACAAATTTAATAAAGTTGTAGTGTGTACATCTACGACATTATAATGCATGATGTAGTGGTCAAAACTTGCCTGATTCTGTGCTAAAGGTCACAGGGTCACTGGATGGTCCCGTTCCTAGCTCATTCTTTGGTGTTACTTGGAACTTATAGCTGGAGGACACAAAGGCGTTGTAAACAACAGGTGAGTTTCTTCAGAGATCTTGCATGAGCAGTGCTGATGGGTTGCTCTCCCTCGCACACACAAATATGATTCTTATTCCATGTGTTGCTTTCAGATGTCCTGGCAAAAGCAGGATTCAAAGCCATCCCACTGAGGGTTGAACTCAGTCTCCAGACTCCAGATGCTAATTAAAGGCTCTGTATCCCGGCCCAGGATTCCACTCCACCCAGGCCTTTTCGCTGTTGGATGTATTTGCTCACTTTGACACAAATAGGGTGCTTTTAAATTCATGTCCGGCAAGGGAATAGAATGTTTGACATCCGAAGTAGTTTACAAGACATAAAATATTATTTTGCTTAAACATGCAATTTGCAGCACATCATCTCTGGTCCAGATGCATAAAAGTGCCTGGCTCTGGTCTATCAGCCTCTTACCTGCTCTCTGGTTTCAGATTCTCCACAGCTGTATGTGTCTGATTAGTAGTCAGCACTGAAACTTCCTCTCCATTTGGGCCTTTAGTCGTTGATGTAACTTCATACTCTAGGGAAAATTAAAGGAAAACTTAAGATATGTAAATGTTTTCATATAAACACTTTAAATAAGTTATCTGTCCTTTTCCTCTGTATCAACCTGTAGACCTAATCTACCTACATTGCAATAATGACATTTCCCCATGTGTGGACAATAAAGGAATATCTTATCTTATCTTAAATGTACACATAAAATGTTTACATAAAATCAAAGCAGATTGTACCTCTTGTTTCATTGTCAGATTTCTTCCAGTCCAGGATGACAAAAGATGGACAGCCCTCCACAGTGACCACGGTGACGTTTGAAGGGGGGACTTTGGGAGGCCCAGTGACACTGATGTCATTTCCCTCCTCGTCTGGGAAATAAGCCATAGAGGATGTGATGGAGCAGGGCTCATCCGGCCTTTTGTCCGTCTTGTAGATCACATGAGAAGCTGCAGGGTTTGAAAAGGTTAACTCAGCATCACAAAAATAAATACTGTGTCGCTTATATTATGTGTGACTTCGTACCAACAAACCGTTTTTTGCCCATTATGTCAACGTCTGATGCAGGTAGAGGTCTGAATATAGATGAATTCTCATTTATGTCAAAGCGACTGTCTGCAGAAAACGACAGGATAGGTTTGTTAGATGTGCCAGCAGCCTCATGCAGGGCGTTGTGTCCATGATTTAGAACCCTGGCCGCTGTTACCGACCATGTTTGTAACTGATTTGATCTGGCTCTCTTAATGTTACATCTTCATGTTCTTTGATTTTGTCGTGCAAACTAAATGCTAAGAAATTCAAAAAATATACCAGCCTTAGGCCACACCCACAACCTAATCCATGCAATTTAATCTATAAAAACGTAATCAGTAAACCACAGTGAAATACATGTTTGTCCTACTGTTTACTGCTGGGGCAAAGGTGGTTGTCTGCTGTCGGCGCTCAAGCTTAGGCTTTGCTGTAACCAGTGGGAATGGCTTCAAGATGGACTCCTTGTCTCCTTGCTTCAAATCCATGGGTTTATCTGAGGACAGTGAGAAGTAGGAACAGAATCATCATCTGACTCACAGTTGTACATAGCGCTCCATCTGCTCTGGCCATCCTCACTGAGCAACCCAACGGCCTTTTCCTGGCGTCTGAAAGATCAGAGATGGCTTGTGCAATAGCTCCTGTGCTCTTTAAAGGAAGGAGAGCTGTGCCAGAATACACCAAGGATAACCAAAAGCACACCAGCAGGACAGACAAAAGTGCATGCCAAAAATGACATTGGTGCAAAGCTGCCATTTGAATGTCCCTCTGTTAAACACTTTAGCATTGCTTTTTGCTTTGGTTACGGAGGTACCTGCTGATCAAATAAAAGATAAGCAATGCAATCAGTTGCTTTCTCTTAGCTTGTGTAAATCCTGCCAGGTTTACTGCAGAATAGAGGCAGAGAGAAGAAAGAGTTTGAAGGACATGCACATTTCATCTAATCGTATTAAGATGGCCATGATTGCCACTGCACCGATCAAAAACAAATCTAAAATTGTGTAATGATAAGTAAGCCACGGGTCGGCAATAATATTTTGTGGGAACAGCAAGAACTTAGACTTCCAAAATTATACTTTTAAAATAGATTCCTCAAGTATTAGATATTTAGTGGTAGTTAAAGCCCACGTTACACACATGTTACACACAAACAATAACTTCTCTCACCATGGTCACTAGGCTTCCCGACCAGGTTTGTTTTCTTGTTGACTGGAGACGGGGGCTGTAGAACTACTGGAAAAGAGAAGCCTTGTAAGCAAAAAAAAAAGCAACTGTCAATGAAAAATGAATGAAGAAAGTGATGGTGAGCAGCGCAAAAGCCATGGATGCTGTGATAAAAACCTTAAAGTAAACACAGGATACAAAACACATAAAAGTGCATAAAAGCCAAGCAATCTACGAAACATAGAGCCGTATGATATGACAGATCTAATCTGAAATGCTGTTGGCTATCTTAAAACACAAACTTGAATTATGGATTGTTGTAATAAATCCAATGTTCTAAAATAAACACTGCATTAATATCACAGAGGAATTAGGGAGACTCCGGGAGGCTTGACACACGACATTTCCTCTCCATCCTTCAAGCAGCAAGCCAGGCGTCCACAGACATTAA
This sequence comes from Eucyclogobius newberryi, assembly GCF_026437365.1. Taxonomy (NCBI): domain Eukaryota; kingdom Metazoa; phylum Chordata; class Actinopteri; order Gobiiformes; family Gobiidae; genus Eucyclogobius; species Eucyclogobius newberryi. Next base: position 19,649,301 of record NW_027315768.1, read on the forward strand.
CTCTTTTGCTCTTCGACACCGTCTTATCTGCTCACTTTAACAGTCATCTTGTTACTTTATTCTGCGTCAAGTCTAAAACACCTCAAAAACATTTGTGTTGGCTGGGCTCTGTTTCTATCGCTCAGTGCTGTGCAGCTCACCTCCCCCTGGTCGACATGAATTAAGTACTTTGGCACATAAACTCAAGTTGAAGTTAAGTGAGAAACCTCAGCCAACATCTGTAGAAACAAAAATGTGCATTCTAAAAATGTTTCTGCCTCACATGATCAGCTAATGACCAACATGTGTTCACCAAGTATGGTCAACGACACCAGAATACAGTCTTAAAAAGTCAGACAGGGACAGTGTAATGCTTTCATCCACTGCTTCTTAACCTAGAGATGGCTTTCTGAATGCTGAACTATAATTTGCAAGCGACCTGGACACATTTCTGCCATCTCAACTTCATTTCTCCATTGTTTATTGTTTTATTAGAAATGCATGGGTTTGCCAAGCTCCATTTTCTGTAGAGATGCTTCCACAGAGCCTCGCAACTCTTTGAAGACCTCTGAAACTGTCCAAGTTTCCAGAAATAACACATGCCAGCTGTGACATGGGACTGAAGCATAAGCGCCCGGCTCCAAAGAGGGAGCAAACAGTGTCAACATTAATAACATACTGTACGTGGTCCAGACGTGGGCTTCAATTGCTACTTCAGATTGAGCTGATTACTCTAATTAAAAGAGCCAGTCTGAACTAAAAATAATACTTTTTTGTAAAAATCACATTCAACTTTGACCAGAACCAGACTAAACATAATTCAATCAAAATTTCCCATTAGAGGTGCATACTATGTGCTAATACACCATAGACACTACAAGAAAGTGATGAAAAGGAATCTACAGGTGGCTTCAATCCCAGTCAAGCACAAGCCACTGGGAATACACATAATGGACAACACAGACATGACCAAAACGTCACGTGGACAAACAGAGCGAATCAGACAGAGGAGCTCAAAGCACAGACCGGGGCAGCTGTGTTGGACGGGACATAATGGTGCTTTGGCGGTTAGTGCGTGAGGGAGATTGAGCAGTGGTTATGTTGGTTGGTCTTTACCAGGTTTCTCTTTGGGCCACTCGACAGGTTTAGGGAGAGCATTGCCCCTATGAGGCACCCCACCAGCTGTTGGAGGGAAAACACATTATAAAAAATCCACTTGGGACACAGTTAGAAAAGAAAAGTGCAATCAGTTATTGTCTCTGAGAGGAATAACATCTGAGTGAGACTTAACAGGACGCACATGGTTTTCACTTATTCCTAACAACGAAGAGGTTTTTGTATATTCCATTTGCGTAATGCAATGCTTTTTCACAGTTGGTGTAAAATGTGTTCCTGGACAAAGCTATGAGTTACCTAGCCAACCTGAGGTGCCATAAATCATGTTAACAATCCTAATCCATAGAGCAAATATGGCAGGAAAAAGAGAACAAAAGACAAAGGAATGGGAAACCGCAGGCATTCAAATGAGTTTTGAATTTTCGTCCTGCAAAAGAGAGCAACCTTTGTGTGGATTGGAATAAAAATAAATGTGCGTGTTTACCCCTGGGTGTGTTGGAGGAGTGGGAAGTCTTGGCCTGAGATAATGGTTTGTCACCAGTGCGAGAGGGGTGAGGTGCAACACGACCACGAGACGGAGGCTTTCTTTCTACTGGTGGAACTGTAGATGAGCTAGTGGAAGAATGAGACCCATCGCCAGTGGATGGTCTATGGCTGCCAGTACCTACATGAAAAAAGTTCATTGGGAAGGTTAGGAGGGACTTTTTCAGCATTACAGCTCTGTCCTGGATGGAATAAAATGCAGGATGACAAGTTAAGATGAATAAATGGAATGATAGGCTGAAAAAAACAAGCTGCCACACAAGATACAAACAGTGAAGGTGACGATGGCTTGTGATGCGACACATGAAAATGGGGGAAGCAGTGGACAACCATGAAGTGTTACTCAAACTGGTAGCACTTCTCACTGGGTTGTGGGTGACAAAACAGACATTGCAATGGGACAAACATCTCATGTTTACCCCGGTGGCCACTACCGGCCTTCTCTGTAGCCAGGGCAGGTCTCTGCAGAGGCTTACCCTCTTCTGGAGGACTAGGAGCTGCGTAAGAGAAAATGTACTGTATATTTAGTTGTACAGTAGCGTCTAAATAGTTCAATAAATCTCTTTGCTTTTAAAAGAGGCACAATGTTGTTTTACAATTGTTACTGTATAAAAATATAACATCATCACATTGCTAAATTTGATATTCAATGATTTAGGTCATGTCTTTGATATAAGCTAATGTTTGCTAAAATGTGAAAATATTCTACATGTGTATCTTTTTTAAAATGAACAATTATCATGAATAATATGATATGCCTCTTTTAAAGAATGCACTTTAGTTTTAGTTTGAATGTTTACCAGTGGGATGAGCCTGCCTAGGGGCAGCAGGGTCAGGGCGGGCCTGAGACTGACGCCTGGGCTGTAGTTGGGGGTTTGGCAGTCTCCTGCGAGGTCCTGGAACTTTGGGCAGGACGTGTGTCTCTGATAAGGACGGGACGCTCTGCACCTTGGGCGTGTGTGTTGTCTTTAACATTATTGTAGATTTGGTTTCAGTTTGGAGACTGATCTTTGGTGGAGTTGTCTGGGCTTTTGGTTTCGATGTGGGAGAGGCTGTGGCTGGAGGCTTGGTTGGGAATTTGGGTGGAAGGGAGTTAGGTAGATAAACAGGCTGCAGTGTTGATTTAATGTCAGGTTTTTGGAAAGGAGAAGATTTGAAGACTTGACTTCGGGCTGTCTGATTTTTTGGGAAGTGTGGTCGAATCTTGGCTGGTTTAAAAAGCTTGGGATTTAGTTCATTTTTCATTGGCTGACGAGGAAAAATGAAACTGATGACATCTTCTCTACCTGTATTTTGTTGGAAAAGAAAATATTGTCAAACAATAACAACAAGTAAATAAACTAGAATTTCAACTAAATCTCCCTCAGAGCTCCTGAGCTCAAATGTTATGCAATCCCATTTACTGAACCTTGGTCTGAAAGGGCCTCAATATTCAAAGGCAGACGGTCCATATGGAAGCATTTTAATGTAACAACCATGTTACTGCCAACAGACACAACTACCAGGTCAAGGATGGCTTTGAGTGATGGGCATTGAAAATCCATCAGTTTTACTTCTACACTCCAGAGTAATAATGACTCATTACTGTTGGCTTTAAGACTTTGATGGACCAAACAGGTCAAAGAAAAAAGGCTGGAAAAAAGAAGAGTAAGAGCATGGAGGACACAGTATAGGCATCTTGCTGTCCTCAAACCTGGAAAAAACAATATAAAACGTCTCATTCATGCAGCCTTGTCATGCAGACTTCACACTGCACTGAAAGCACAAGCAAGACATTGGGTAAAACTGTATGATTTTCAGCAGGACTGCACAACACAAAAGACAGAGCCCTGAACTGCACGAGGAAAGAATGAGATAATAAACATAAACATAATATTGTACAGATATTAAAAACATTACATCATTCTGTGTATAATGTAATGTTACAGCAAGCGCAGCAATTAGGAACAAGCCAACTTAACACACCAATTTTACCACAATGTTCCATCCTCTGATATTTCACACCATCAAACACATATGCCATGCAGCCAAGGTCACCTACCTCATAACAAACTAACAAAGTGCCAACTCCATCATCCTTTCCATGGCGAGGGCCTAACTGCTGGACTCACAACATGCCACCGAGCATGCAGCAATTACACAGGCCATTTTAAAGCACCAACTCCAGTCCACAGGATCTGGCAAAAGCACTGCTAAAGCCATGAAGCTTTTAGGAAAAATAACCCATTGGGATTGTCATGGTTTACCACTGGCTGGCTGTTTGGTCACAACTGGGACTGTGGGCCGAGGTGTCAACAAAGAAGCTCGCCTAGTAGTGGTAGGAGCTGAGAAACATTGCTAAAGTTAGATTAACAAAGTCCTGGATACGACTCAAACGATGTCATGTGAAAATGTGATACAGACGGTCCATAAATGAAACAAAAGACAGATTGGCAGTGAGACTGGAACCTGAGGTCAAAAGAGTAATTACCAATAGTTGTCTTTGGGAGGTTCTGGATGAGGGGCGGTCTGACCTGGGTCCTGTTATGGGAAACTGACAGGAACAAGGAGCACAGTTAAAGTCAAGGGTCAACACTTGAGATGCCTTCAGAGCCTGAAAGAGAGTTATATCCTCTGTTATGTAAAAAACATACGATATCTGCAATTCCACAAGGACGCCTTACTTAAATACGGAGGCAGTGTAAAGGAATAACACAGTAACTTTATATCCAAAATGACAAAATGTTATGTTGTGTGATTGACGATAAAATAATAAATCAAAGTTGCTGTTAATTGATCTCACAGGGAACATTTAGTCAAGGGTTGGTGAAAAGAGCTGAAAGAAAAGTGTGTAAGCAACAATAAATTATGGTATCATATAAAAGTCTTGCTGCTGTAGTAAATGAGGCGCACTGGGCTCCACCACAAGCGCTCTTGGCTTACCATGACGGGGAGTGAAGGGGGGGGGATGCTGGCCTGATGTGAAAGGTTTCTGGTGGGCAACAGAGAAGGAAACAGAGGAAAGATTTTGTCATTTATAATTTTGTCATCAAGGTCATTACATACTCCTATAATAAAATATAATAGAGTTATTTTATTACTTTGTGACTCGCACAATTTTTTTATACTTGAAATTTCTATTCTATTCTTTATTTCCACATCTATAAAAAGTAGTACCTGACTGGAGACATGCAAACTACAAAACCTGCCTGCTCATCTGTTTGTTATGATGTAAAGATCATCTGTCTTGCTTTTTAAAATATATTTTTGCCCGTAAGATTTATTAGACAGTTGTTAGTTACAGTTACTTTTGGCCTAGTTACTCTTTCCATTAGTGAGCAGGATGGAAAGGCCAACAATACTAAGAATATCCCATATCATGCACATATATTATGTTATTCTGATCATTAATTTGTTCTAGCGTTGGTATAATCACTATTTTTTCGAGAGTGGCCCAAGGTAGACCAGGTTTCAAAGGAAGTCACTGCTTTTCAAATAAAGATGTTTTGGCTCCGTCCAGAAGTTATTTCAAATCTGATGGTTGGTTACTACTTTTGAAACCTTTTCTACATTGTTCCAGCATTCTAAGCATTGTTTTTCTAATGTAAAAGTTTCAAGAACAAAGCTGCAAAGGAAAAAGTAATTCTTACCAAATGGTTTATGGGTCGTTTGACTGGTTTTCTGACCTGGGTCTTGTCTACAAGCAAGAAAACATTACATTTACAAATAAAATCTATAAAACAAGAATAAATAATTCTCAATGTGTTCATGGGTTTCAGTCACATCATTTTGAGGACTCTATAAACAGAACATCCTACCCTCCGATCTTCCGTTGTTGATGTTGTGGATGACAGGTTTGCTCCAGTGTCCGTTGCCTTCCTTGGTGTTGGGCTGAACACCAAACTCATACACAGTGTTGGGTTTTAGGTTGTCGATGACTGTATCACTTGTGGGGCAGGTCTGATAATTCCACTTCCTGTTCCTCTCACGATATCGAACCGTGTAGTATCTGGGCCACAGACATCGGAAAACCACTGTTAATGCTCTTTCTCCTGAATCATCCAGGTGGACCAGAAAAATGGATCATTACACTATAAAAGACATTTAGATTGAATTTATTTGGGAAAATGTCATTCTTTCTGTAAGCTGAGTGGGTGGACTCTCTCGACACCTGTTTGCGGTCAGTCCTGGATCCCCTCAGTAACCTGAGATACTTGAGGGAGTCGTATAGAGTTTGTACAGATCTAGCATCTGCACAAAGACAATCATCAATACAATCCTTGTCTTTCTTTGTTATGAGTGGTTTTCTCCTCAGCAGCACATCTGTGAAACATAGCAGTGTCATGGCTCACCCGTCCTCCAGACAGTCGTTCATGATGTTGGTCTCGTAGGGGGTTTTCAGCAGGGTGCCCCACGACAGAAGCACCGATGTAGGCGTCACAGAGCCAATGACCAAATGAAGTGGCTTTTCCAATTCAACTTTACCTAACATAAATCAACAATAAGTACCTTTAATGTTTCTTGTAGCTCACATCAATGTAGACCACAGTCTCGTATAATCTACCTGTGCATTGCTTTTTTACGTCATTGGCTGGAATTGGCTGGACAGCAATAAGATATTTGGGCTCAGCATCTGAAACCATCGTACTTGAGCTTACTGTGCTTATATGACTTTATATGAGGGATTTCAAGATCTCCTACCAAACTCTGTTTCGTAGGGCTTTCCATTCTCCGGCAGCTGAATGAACTGTTTGGAGAACATGCTGCTGCCGTAGCCCAGGATGTAACCCTCAAGTTTGGTGTCAGGATTGGGCCGCAGGAACTTCATAACGATGGTGTCTCCTGTAGCATTGATGCGCACTTTCATGTTTTGTCGTCTTACTACACAAAAACACAAACAAGTGAGAGTAAGTATATGTTTTTCACAGCATTAGGTTGGACCTGGCCTCAGATAGGGCTAGGCAAAATAATATGTTTGTTTGCCGTAACCCGACTGACCCGTTATGAAACTAGCCGACTGAAAAAAAAAAAACTGCATTTTGTTGAAAAAACTTTAAAATCTTTTATTTTTCAATTATTTCGCCGACTCACCGATCGGTCTTTCCTGAACCGCCGTGTTGAATATTTTTATCACGCTGCTAAACCTATCTTTCAACTCAAAGGACTGATGACGCACTGCTCTACACATGTACGTCTTCATTTTCAGTCGTCCACATAATACTTTTAACAAATTATTTGCCTCTGTCGGCGCCACTGTCGTCTGCATAGGACATGTGTTTCTCTGTCAGGGTGTGAAATTTGATTTACGCAAACGTATTCTGGGATTGAAACACGCCCAGCAGCGTCATCACAACAAACATGGCGGCGCCCATGTCCCCCGCATGTTCCCCCCGCTCGCCTTAGCTACCAAAATAAAGGATAGCGGCGTACAAAAGGTCGATTAAAATATCTTAAAATGATGAGATTTAGTCTCCCGATCGGGTTGATAGAGACGTTTTCCGTCATTGACTGTTGTAGCCTGACCCCTGGTGGTCACTCCGAGTCAAAAAATGACAAAATTTTGATCTTTTTTTTTTGCCTTCAAAGTAAAAAAAAAAATAATTTGCCTACCGTCCGAGCCACTTCAAAAATGTTGACTCGGGTTACAGCAAACAGACAATTTATTTGGGGTAGCCTAAGTCGTGCTCAAAACTGCAAAAAAGACCTGGTTTAATGTCTGTAATTACTGGGCTTATCCACACATCACACAATCTGGTCTATTTAGTCAAAAAATGTAAGTTAAATAAGTTTCACACCGTAAGTTCAGAAAGTGCTGCCATTATTCAACCCCAAAGATGTGATTGTTGTCAGTTGTTGGCAAGTTTGAGGAGTATGTGCCCTTCATCTGAAATTATGAAGCTAATTTTAGAACATTTTAGTTCAGTGGTAAATACTCCATGCAACAGCCCACAAATCAGTATTGTATCCAAACTTAAGATTACACCACAACAATCAATGTGCACTGCAGCTTGAGTCCGCTTGTGGTTGCAGGGATAATGCTATGTCACAATTTGCTGTTGTTGTTGTTGTTGTTGTGTTACTTTTAATGTGTTTTACGCTATAAATCGTTACAAAAAAATAATATAAACATGGTCGCTATGTCACAATAGCCTGCTTTCCTGGATTGAGATACTGTCGTTGGTTTTTCTTTCTTTTTTTCCTATTTATAAAATTCCATTGTTTGTGGACTATTTTCCAAACAAATCAAATAAAAGAACCACCCAGTCAAAAAAAACATAGTTAACCCAATCAACATTTTCTCAGCGGAGGTTGCAATGTGTTTCTTTAATGGAACACAGATTTGCTGTACTGTAACCAAATGCATGCCAACAATTATTAATCAAGTCAAAGTTTCACAATAAATGAGAACTAGTTAGAACGGGTCAACCCAAGAAACTACTCCAGCAAAAACAAAATAAAATGTGTTATTTTCTTCATTCCTAATTACCCATACATGGCTGCACAGAACATGGAAACTATTTTACAACCACCACCACCACCACCATGTTAATCAACATCTGCAAATTGTGATGGAGCAGCTGGGCCAGACATGTGACATTTGACATGGTAGCTGGCGCGCTCACATGGACAGCTATAAATCTTTACAGGCTGCATGTCATCCGACCGCTGTGTAGTTGCAATCGTGTTTGGTGCGAACACATTAATGCTTTTTGATCAAATATTAGTTAAACAAAGTGTCATCTTATCGACAAACACACATTTTGCATTGCATTCCTCATCTATCCCACCAGAAGTAGAAACATATCACACAAGTTGCCTCTGCAGGGGGGAAAAAATCAACAATAGAGGAGAGAAGAGCACAGTTTTCTTCTATAGTAGCAATGTTGGTATATGTTTGTTTATATATTTGTTACCATTTTACAACTAAGCCAGTGTATGCATTTGTGGCAAAATGAGGTTCCATAAAAGACAGATCGTATTATCAAGTACAACATGATACTTCAGTGCGATTATACTCTCATTATACTGAATTGCATTTGCATCAGCAGTTCTCACTTCTCCTCTACAGTGGAAATAATAAATGAACTGCAATTTCAACATCATCATCAATGGCACTCAAAAAAAAGTGGACCATAGCTTGTCCTGGGACTATAGGCTCTTGGGTTACGTCCCTGGCTCATTTTTCAGTGTTAAATGAAATAGTGGAACTTTGCTTGAGGACTAATGCCAGCAGCTGTCAGATGCCAAAACAGACGAAGTGAACGCGAGGGAAGCCCAGGATTTTCCAGAAAAGTGTTTCCTATCAAAACAGCATTTGTTTTGCTTCCCCTATCAATAATTCCAAGTGGTCCCATCTCCAAAACAGAGAGAGCCCTGAGAATATATGAAACAGTATAAAACAAATTGGCTCTAAAGCAAGTACAAGAAAATGCTGGCTCAGACGGCTCCACAGTGCAAGCCATTTGGCCCACACACTGCTCAGGGCTGTTAAGACTTATCAGTATTTCCAGTGAATAAAGCTTTAAGAATGGCTCTGGTCACAGTCCCTATAATCAATCACCCATAGCACAGAGGGAAACATTCAAGGTAGAATGAGCCAAAAGTACTGCTAAGCTGTAAAATTCATTTGTTTGTTTATGTTCATTTCACCTGAGCACAATGATTGATGAGTGGTGGGTATTTTTTTCAGGGGTACGTCAAACTGTGAGTTGATTTATGATTTTAATAAATGGCATGTAACTACATCCATATTTTTTATGTAAATATCAAACAAACTAAAACTAAAAGCGTATCATATAGCTAAATTCATGTTCAGGGATTTCTGCATAATAATAATAATAATAATAATAAAGCACTAAAATACACACAAAAAAAAGAGCTGCTGCTCTACACTCTTTTTAGTTCACAATTGTAAAGGTTTCGTCCCCAGACCTGCACACAGATATTCAAGCAATATCCTCTTTTTAGTAAGAATATGTAAATGCAAAAACATCCATGCATTATATATTGCATAAAATATTATTTCAAAGAATAGGTAGTCTAGGGAGTAACTCTATCACAGTGATCTTAACTTTTAATTATGCTTTCACTCTAGTGGGAGAAAGTAACTAAATATGGATGGTTACATTAAACAATACCACAGCAGTTTACCATTGCCCTCGTCCTGGTGTCCAGTGCTGTGTGTATCCTACACCAGGAAAGAGGAACACCCTTAAATTGAAACACAGAGTTGGCTCGAGGTGTTGTGTTCTCGGATGAAGTGGTGAACGGTCCAGGGGGAAAGGGAGGGGGTAAATGAGGTCGTCAGCATGACATACTCTGCAATGGCACTACATTTATGTGTATTGTGCCTGTCAAATGTATTTCCTTTACATTACCAGTTGATAATACAACTACACAGTATAAAAAAACATTTGTAGAAAATTAAATAGAAGTTTTGATGAAATTTGTTTGGAGGGAAAACCCCTTAGTAAAACCACTTGGCAGTGGGCTCAGCAAAGTCTTCTGCCCAAATGAGGCTATAACTCCTCTTGTTAGTACAGTATATTGGCCATAACTATTTATAGACTATGTGACAGACTCCCAACAACACAGACACGCTCTGCTGTACCTCAGGGACGTTTGTGCTTTTAGACACCTCTGGCAAATTATGCAGCCTCGAGACGCAGAACTGAGGAGATGTGGTGAAGAGATTTGGCTCATACACACTGAGAAAAGACAGATGTTCAATGGCTTTTGCTATGACAGTCACCTTCATTTAAAGCAATGAGGTGTAAAAATATTGCATTGACTTTGCCAGGTGAAATAATTCAGGCTTTATTGCTAGGAAATACCGAGTTCCTACTGGGAGATTACACTGGCCACAAGAAGTTTTTCTTCTTTTTTTAAAGATTTTTTTTTTTAAATGTATTGGCTTTATTGACAGGAAAGCACAGAGTGAAATGGGGGATGAGAGAAGGGAGGACATGCAGTAAATTGAACAAACATGTCTTAACCGCACGACCACCAAGCAGCAAAGAGATTATTTAACTATTAACTTTTGTCTAGAATTGGCTCACTGGGAAAAACAACAACAACAACAACAATAATAATAATAATAATAACAACAACAACAACAACAACAACAACAACAACAACAACAGTATAAGAGTTTATGCTTGACAAAATTTGCAAAACCATCAATAAAAGGTGGCCATAGTCATATATTTTTAAAATATATATTTGCACTCTTAAAAAAAGTATTGCGAAGTTTTAATCTAGCTGGAAGCTGACATATTAAATTGTATAATCTTCACTCTGGCTTGAACAAATCTGATCCAAGAAAATTTGTTCAGCAGCACTTTTGAGGCAAATGAGTGCTCAGACCACATCCATCTCTGTCTGTTCACACACATATATAGCCCTATATCCCATGTAAGACTCAACAGCTGCATCTTATTCCCATGCGTCTCCTTCGCCTTCTTCATCTTCACTGGCCTATATGTGTCAGGAGCCATCTGTCCACTAAACCAATCCACTTAGTGTGCCTCAAATGTTATGAATACTTATGACTGATTGCGAATAGCTGATGTACACTTGTGTCTTTGTTCGACCCTTCTTCATGTGGTGCATATGACCATGTCTGTTTGGCTCCTACATTAATGTATTATAGACACTATTATATCTCCATAATATTGTGTTATAAAGGTGTATCCATGACACAAGCCGTCATACAAATAGCACCATAACACTCAGATGTTTCACTCTTTGCCCAAAGTAAAAGCACAAACCTATGACAGCTTTAATCTGTGGCCAAATAGCCTCAAACAGAGATTTGTCAAGAATCTAACACTTGGGTTAACTCCAGGGGCTCACCTGAGATCACCACCATGGTATTACCACCCTCACAAACACCATGACTGAGGATAAAAAGAACAGCGCCAAAAATAAGAAAGAAGTCATGAGTGAATGATTCTATTAATTCAATCCAAGTACATGTGTTTCTCAGTCAGACTTCTTGGACACACTATATGAAGTTGAGCACCACTTACATGCCAACCACAATGTCTGCTATACTCCTTTAAATACCAGTTCTGGTGATTTGGTAGAAAATTACTGAAAAAATAAATAATATTTTGAGAGCACGATTGGCAAGCTTATAGCATTCAGGTGGCCAATTGTTGACTTTGGACTGGTTGTGGAGTCATCCAATAATGAAGTGAGAGGAAATGTTTCATACATGTCAAATCAAAGTAGCATTGGGTTTCCTCCCCAGACAGAACTATAATGACACCTAATGATGATAGTTTCATTTTTATATTATGGACCTCAGAAAATAAAAATGTGCCTAATAGTTGGTCCAATTGTGCAATTACATTTCTGCAATTACGTAATCATTGCAATAAATACCTGCATTAGGAAAGGTTGCAGAGAGTTGGATCACATAATAATGAATGATAATAATGAACATCTGCCTGGTGCACACAACTTTAAAACAAATCTAACTATGACATATTAGTAGCTGAAACTAATAGCATTTACATATATGTGTGACCTACCTCTGCTTCTAATGGGCGTAGATGGACCGGACAAAACTATTCCAGCGACAAAAAGGAGGATGAGTGGGAAGCTGTGGGGGCGCTGCATCCTCAAGCCTGTTGTGGCGTCCTTCAAGGTGCAGAGGAGAAAAGTGTAGGATAATGCAGGGTGGGGATGCAGTGGCTGGTCTACTTCACTGAGAAGGGGCCTCTCAGGACTAGAGCAGCTCACTGGACTGAACCAGAGGTCTGGATGCAGCAGGCTGTTGTGCACCATCTATACCTCCATCTGTGGCAGGAGGAGGAGCCGACATGTTAAGGCCACACCCACCCATCTTCCACTCCTCTGTCTCTTTTATTCTACTACGATATTTTGAACTCCAATTTATATGTTTATCATTAAAAACTAAACTAAAAAAAATACTTATTATTTTCAGACATTTAGGCAAGATATTGGTGGGATTTCTTGCCACTCAGAACAGGAAATCTCCCTCCGCAGCATCACGTACGGTAAATATTAACTTCTCACCCTTACTAAGGTCTTTAAAACTAATACTAATGGTGTAAATATTTAATTCCACTAGACAAATTCTCTCAAAAGAGCATTGCATGTAGCTGTGTAACTTAGAATTTCCATTATAATAGTGTAATTACTGCCCTTGGTGAACTCATCCAGTACCCAAACAAACCACTACTGGTACAAATGCCACCGATTAATGTTTTATGTGGAAATGTTATGTGGTTAGCTTTAAATGCAGTTCTTGTTCCTGAAAGGTCACTTAACATTAACAGTCCCCACTATGTCATAAAAACACCAGTGCAGGGATGAAGGGAAATTGACAAGTATTGGAACAGTCATTTCATCCATGACAATCCAAAACTTTGCGTACACAGCAAAATCCTTCCATGATATTCAATGGAAACAATGTCTTTCATCATTCTATCTATAAATACAATTTCTGCCAGTGACGAAAACACACAAGATCCATATTCAAACAGACGGTGCCATTTACAAAGGAAAAATCCACATAAATATCCTTTGAAGTTGTTCGGTCTAAAACGTGATTTTGTGCATCTGTTTATCTAATAATGTGTTGCCAGTCCGGGTTTGCTCTTGGTCAGCTGTGCTTCTAAGTTTTCATGTCAACTCCCACTGACTCGTCCAAAATCTCTGCTCGCAAATGCACTTGATTAGGATCCACATGTCATTGCACGAGACAGGAAATCATGTTCCCCGTCAAAAGGGGTGTGTCTCTGAGGAAGTCCCTGTTGATGTGGAACTCCGGAGCACAAACGGTCAAAATCCATCAACTATGCATTCATCACCATCTGAAGAGAGCAATAAAAACACTGGAAACCCTTTAGTCAAAAGGATTTGTTCTGTAGAACATTAAAAATTGCTGGTGAAAAATGGCTCAGTTCATCTTCGACAGCTTTACCACAGCTGTGTTGTAAAGAGAGCCTAAGCAGGGAATGCTTGTTCTCCCCAGTTGTGCTCATTGTGTTCCCATATCATCCAAGAGACAACGCACCCAAAATCCCCTCACAAATGGACATATTTGAGCCCCTCCACAAGGGATACATTTAAGACAAACTGACTCAAGTGGCTCTCAGTGTGAAGGAGGAATGGATTCAGGTTTATATCAAGTTTATCATGTTGTGACAGGGTGTGACTAAGATCATAGTTGTTCATTACTATAGCTTAGGTAAGGAATGTAAATGTATCACTATTCACAATCAGTCACAGTATAACTGTGTGAAATTATGCTTTGTGCACAACTATTCCTTCATTTGATTTTGTGCTTTTAACCTGCACTTTGTCCTTTCTGTTTGTTTTGAAACCTCAGTTACACCTGATGCAGATGAAAAGGAGGTCATTGATAGACAACCGCACACGATGCTCAACAATTCAGTCTAAACTTGATCAAATTTGTCCATGTCCAAAAGTCTTGGATTGTTGGTGTGATTTGTGTCATTTATTTTCCTGCCGCCAAATCTATGTTCCAAAGGTATCCGTTTATTGTGTCTGTGGCAGGAGTTATGAGTCCCGAACACATAGTTCTAAAAACAGTCTGCAGTGTATTTTCAGTTTCAGTTTAATATTTTGAGCAGCAGCTTGTGATAGTGGTTTCCCGCCTGACTGCCACAGTTTCTCCAACAGTTGGTGTTATGAAAAATAAAACCTGACTCATTTTTCCAAGAAAATTCCCTTGTGGTGGTCCTCCACTGGAATGTACATAGACTTTCAAATGCTTCGTCTGTCAAAACCAGGTTACCTTTTTCTCATTTGTTTTTGATATATATATATATAGCGGTCAAGATTATCAACGCAGTGGATAGTTTAGATATCATTACTCTTGAAAATTTTAATTTATAAGCTTTAATTAAAGAATTCAGTCAGCGGATAATAATGGTCATTGCTTTGTTTAACTTCTGGGTTATTACACAGTTTACTTGTTCATGGCAGCACCAGGCCTTTTTTCAGGGACTATTTAACAGCAGCAGAAATCCCTTCATCCACAGTTCAGAGTAAGGGCCTATGAATCTGTTGCATTTATGTCCACTGGTTATGATTTCAAGGACGGAAAAAAGACAATGATTTGGATTTTTTTCCATGCACATTTTCCAAAGGCCATTTCATGTATTGGTGCCATGAGAGAAGGAGCTTATTAAATTACAGTCTTGCATTGTAGGTCATAGCGGTTTGAGGATAAAAATGTTGGTGACATTAAACATTGCATATACTGTTCATCCACTGTGTACTACAAAAATAAGGCTTGGTTGTCAACACCGTTTGGATCATTCCTGATACATTTACTGAGAGAAAACTTCTGACCCAGCTCTGTTTTTATAAATTTATGACGTGTCGTTCAGAGTGTGTGGTAAGGCAGAGAGTCTGGCTTTTGTGCCAGATTTGCGGATCTGCATATTGTGGAAAATATGATGTATGGATTTGATCATTTGCACTGGTTCTGGGTCAAAATCCAATTCACTCGCCTCTCTTCTCTCTAAGAGCACGCACACTGTCACACCTATCGCGCTGACAATAGCAGAGGGATGACTTCACTGATGATTACACAGTTTGATGCTGCTTTATGCCCAGTTTGTCCACACCCTCCTCCACACACAAACACATGTTAATGCTTAACAACCTACACAACATGACTACTGCTCATTGGTATGTTCTATATGTTCACGCATGTACCATCACACAAGCGACTCCACTGGGGTTATGGTGAGCACAGTCTGCATATCTGAAATTATCTCATAATTTCAGATATGCAGACTGCCAACTTCCATGTGGTAGGACGTTGAGAGCCATAGGGAACATTTGAATCTGGATGAAATCTGGAAGAGTGAAGAATTTAGCCAAAACCAAGTTAAAAATACAAGACTGTAAAAAAGAAGATGGGCTGACTCGAGAGAATAACTCATGCACAGAGAGCAGAAGACCAAAACACTCAATGTGTTTCTCATTTTGTGTGCCTTTTTGCGCCTGTGTGTAATAGGCTCATTGTGCCCCTTATGTATGGATGGATCCTCCATCTGCAAGATAAATAACCACAGCATGGGAGCCTCAGGCTGAAAGATAGGAGAGGAGACTCTGGCCATGCAAATGCCCACAGATGTCGGAACAATAAAAGTCACACTTTTTACTGTTCAGCTACTGCAACGGTTTTACATTATAATCTGCAATGTCATTTTGACATATGCGTTTATTGTTTCCCCAAAACATTTAAAAGAAGTATTTTAGCAAGCAAGACCAACAATTTAGCAGACATGAACACATTTCACATTTAAGTTAACCTCAATTCTGATTATTCATACTCCAATCAAGGCCTAAGTTTTCAAAGCAATGAACAAAGTGAAAAAAATGTGTAGCATTTTGTAGGATCCGTATCCCTGCTCTGACCGTTTGCCAGTTCAAACGGTATCTCTACTCTACAATCTCTACTCTTTTTAGAAGGGTAAACACAGTAGAGATGCACAACGTGTCAAAATAAACATCCAATTTCCTGCCAAAATAAGTCCAGGTAATCAGGAAATGACTCATTACAAATAATACAAATCAGAAATAAGAAATCCAATAAACTTCACAAAATCACTTTTACAACTTAAGAAAGGAGATGGCGTGGATGGATAGGATATGTTAAGATAAGAAGCCTAATTAATGCAAGCACAGCAGTCACAGCTTGTTGTTCCTCTATGAACAGACAAGAGATGTATTTACCTGAGTGGTAATTTACCTGCTAAATAAGTGTTTCCAATGTGGAGCAGTTAAAAGGACGCCAACATATGACTCTGTATCTAATGCAATTCCCTTTCCTAGTGACAATTCAATCACGTGTTTACTAAGTCTAAAAAAAATCTGCTTTTTTTTACAAGAATCAGAAAAAATGTCAACTTCTCAAGCTAAAATAAAGAAATGCCAAACGGATCCTGGGCACCGCGGTGTGTTATTAACCACTCAGCCATCATATATTACAAGATGTACTGCTTTCTCTGCAATTTCACCAGTCCATTAAAGCCCCCAAATGCAAAAGACAGACAGGTCAGAGAAAAACGACGAGGTTTCACTGATAATAGTGAAAACAGAGATGCATTATGACTGAAATCACAAAACAGATGCTTTTAAGTTCTTTACCAGCCAAGGCACACTAAAACCACTCAACCCCATCTATATTTGAATAAAAAACTACTATGACTTAGTTTTAAAGCTTATATTTCCTTTTATAGAGGAACATTGGCTGGTAATTGTAGTTAGGATTTCAACCAAAGAAAACGTTCAAGCTAAGAACCAAAGACAAAGTACAATTGCCTTGTAAGCTTACTATTAAGTGACATGTAGTAAAGCAAATGGGAGTTTTCACAGTCAGAATCACAAAGGGTCAAACAAAAAAGGATGGGGTTAGGGTGGGTTTTTTATTTAAAAAAAAAAAATCTTTCTCCTTCAGCAGCAGCAAAATGTGTTGTATTTGTAGAATTAAATTAAATGTTGTCTTTTTGTGTTAGGAACGCATTTGAGGTTTTTATCTTCAAATTGCCTGAAAAAGTGTGCAATGCCACAATTATAGAACAATGATGTGAACTTGATGTGAACTTGTGCAATGTGCGACTAGCGTGCCACAGTGAAGTGCCCTTAATGTCTAATGCTCGATCTCAACCTGGGAAGCTGATCAGGGCAGGGTCTGGATAGTACTGGATGGGAAACCTCTGGGAATAGCACGTTCTGTAGTGGGGTGGCAGTGGTAGTTGTTGTGTCCTTAGGCAGTGTGTGTGAGTGTTTTTGGGAAAGCAAACTTTAACATAAACTGTCCCCAATAAATACATTCATATGCATATTAAATCATTATGATCATATTGCCATTCATTTGTTTTGCCATCTTTATTAAGCTTGTTGAAGGTATGATTTGTTTTTTTCCTCTCAAACTGACACTCTATGCTCTAACCACTGAGCCACTGCTGACCCTCTACGACACATGCTAACCAGGCCAAACTCTGCTGAGCTTCTGAGCTCAGATGAGATTTGGAACTCTCAAAGTCTTTGTATGAATTTCTCTATTGATTTGATTGTTACAGGACTTGTCAGAACAGAGACAGACAAAGATGAAACATTCTAACCTTTGAATGGAGTTTGCTTTCTTGGCTTCCTAATATGACTATGCTAAGCCGTCTATGCTCTTTGATCCTCTGAGTGATTAAGACAAATAAACTCAAACTTAGATAGGTACTGTCCAACAGAGGTTTTAGACTTGTTTAGAGCTGAGAAGTTTGGAAGGTGTGATGGAAGGAGGATGAAAATGTGTTAATAATCACATACCACTTTACTTCACACAGACAAGATAATCCTTTATTGTCCACACATGGGGAAATTTCATTGATACAATGCAGTAGATACAGAGGAAAAGGACAGATAACATATAGGAAGTTTAAAAAAAACACTCAATAGAAGAAC
This sequence comes from Eucyclogobius newberryi, assembly GCF_026437365.1. NCBI lineage: Eukaryota > Metazoa > Chordata > Actinopteri > Gobiiformes > Gobiidae > Eucyclogobius > Eucyclogobius newberryi. The sequence continues at coordinate 19,667,391 of NW_027315768.1, forward strand.
TCTTATAAACAAAAACTCCTATAGAAAGGCAACAGCCTGAAGTTGGCAATACAAACTTAGGATTTCCCTTTAGCTGGTGTTGGACAAAGTAAATCAGGTTTTGTCAATGGCAAAAGTAAGCTTCATATGTAGTCCTTGTTCAACCTCACAGGTGCCTGCAGATCCTACAAGGCCTATTAGGGGTTTGTGTGTTTGATTGGCATGATGTTCACCACAGATTAAAGGGATAAATGTGTGAAGTAGCACGGGAAGCGCTGTTTTACCAAAGAGAACACTAATGCATAACAAATACATGAAATGCAAAAACAAAACAAAAATCCAGGTACCACCTTACTGCAGTATAGGATCGATTATAAACTGAAGAAAAAAATGTTTAACTGAAATTGATTTGGTTATGTTTTACTTTAGTCTTCTGCTGTGAACCAGTGCGTTTTGAGCTGTAAACGGGTGATCAGTGGTTAAAATGATGTCTAGGATTTCACTGATCAAAATGACCACAAGTGTTGACAGTAATGGGTCGATCATCTTTCGAGCTGTAAAATGAAATGTCGTTTCCTTCAGTCAGTGTTCAGCAAAGACTCACAGTGGACTCACAACTTGCCTCATGCCTCAGCGCTGGCTAAATAGGAAAGTGTTGTTTAAGGCGTCTCCAATAGTCCATCATTACAACAACATTCCACTTGGACTTTCTACTCTGTAGGAGACGAATATAAATCATCATAGTCTGTCCAGTGAGGCGCAGTCACTTGTTATTTTACAGAAATTAAAACATTTGATATTAAAGAAACAGCCTGCGGCTTGGACATGAAGGACAAACTCTGTCATACACAACGTGGATGGATGTGTGAGATAACACACACTCCAGCAGCGAAGGCTCGCATCTGGAGAATGTTAGAAAGATGCAGTGTCATGTTTCACATCATGTAGCTTTTCACATGTGAGAGAGACAAGAGCAATACTACACACTATACATGATATGGCTTTTCGAGCACTAACCTTTTAGACCGAAACAGAGATACATAAGGTCTTATATTAGGCCATTAACACTAACTCATTCTGTATGTCCAAGCAGTACACACTGTTTTATTTTCTGTTCAAAAATATTTTGCCAACTTTAGGAAAGTTGGATGTTCTTTGTTTCAATGTGAAGTTGCTGCATATAGAAGTGTCCTCTAGTGTTATTGGTGCAGAAAAAAGAACATCACAGACAACTTAATAAACATACCTGAGGGGTCTGGCAGTATATGGGGCCACAACGTGCTGCAGTGAACTGCCCTTAACCCGTCGTCATGTGCAGCATGTGGGACAGATTCTCCACGGCGGCACAAAAGCCAACCCTGAAATGACCATGCTACTGCCTGATTGCAATTTGATACAAATGAGCATATTATCAAGCAATTTACCCAGAGTAATTATTAAATAATCTGTCTCCTAAAAGGTTTAGAGCTGCTGTCATGTGGCATCAAACACAAGTGACAGTGTTGAAAGACCATTTGTTTCCTTAAATCACATTCTTATGGGGACTGAGATGTACGTCTTCGGCTATAAAATATGGATTACTGAAAACTGCTGAAAGATTCCCGACAGAGCAACATCTAATTGGACCTGAAGAAGAGGGACGCTCCTCCTCCTCGTCCTTTTTTACAGTTCAACCCTGTGTTTCCCATTAAAATAGTTTCCAGTGACTGAAGAGAGGATTTGAAACAGCCACCCTCAGGTAGTACCTGCTGCAGCCTCAGCCAGACAGTTGGGCTGAACTCTATAGGCTCCAGCTCTGGTGCTGAACACCATCCAGAACTCTGCAGACCTCCAGCTGCCAAATCCACTATTTTACTTCTCTTTGTGTGAAAAGCCACAGATTGTCTTCGTTGAATAGCTGTTTTAATCATTAGTGGCAATTGTTGACTAAACCGCCAAATTAAAAATGTGAACTATAGTGCAGCTGCTTTTTGCAAGACAAAGAAAACAAGTATTGGAAGAACAACCTGGCTCAGTCAATCTTCAGAGTACAGTAGGTGATTTAAGTGCAGATCTGATGTGCTGAAAAAACAATTGCACTAAATGCTTTTGTCCGTCTTCTTGTAACAGATACATAACAGCACTGCAAGCTATACATTAAATATTATTGGAAAATCCACTGTCAAAATCATTGCCATCCTGCAGCCAAAGCTCTGCAGTGTGTGGTTAAGCAAAAGATCACAACCATTTATCTTGATCGGATGCAGTTGGCTTTCAACTTGCAAGAGCCATTATGCTTTCCAACTAAATTTTTCAACACGTTCACATGTTTAGCCCGGTCACTTTGCTCCATTTATTAACAACAATGTTCTTTAATGTCTCACAAATGTGCCATATATCAAATAAAATAATGAAGAAACATCTGATATTTGGTTTAAGCATTCCACACGAGCACGTTCTAGGCATGGCTGGAGGGATCATTTGCTCCAACTCATTCTCACTTTTTTTAGCCTCTCCGCACTTTTCCACTTTCATGTCCAACACAATAACACAAGACCAAGATGTTTTCAAACCTCCCTTTACACCGCGGCCCACTTAGCAGATTTGGCAACCAGATACGTCTTTCTGAAAGCTCCACTACTACAATAGGAGCTGAACACACGGGGACAAACGTAGGTGGCTAAGCGTTACCGTCTTGATGCTCGTGTGAGGGCTCATCCCAACAGCGGAGGCCATCGAGGAAGGAAGGAGCTCAGACGTCTAATCGTGAGCAGGTGACCATCAGGCAAAATGGTGGACGCTGGGAAAAAAACAAAAAAAAGACAATATCCATTTCTAAACAACAATCTTCTGCTTCACAAGCTGTTTTCGTTTTCCATAACATTCCTTAATCCACCTGGGCTTATTACGCACGACACACATGTGAAGATGCCTACATGAGCTGTATGGAGACGCACATTTTCTGCCCCAAACCTTCATACATTATTACATTCGCAGCAGATGTAGACGCCAAGTGTTGCGCCGATGCATGCATACCACAGAGCTAAACAATGGAGAGGGACTGGCATCGTTTAGCGAGCCAAGGACGTATGGAGGAGATACACGGTAGATGTAAAGATTGTGTTACACTACGCAAAAAGCAGCTCATCGCCTGAAGTGGTTTGTTTATTTCCAAAAGACAGGTTAGTCTCTTGATTACATGCGCGGGCATCTGGAGTCCATATGGCTGTCAGGATCCACTTCTACAATTGGCGAGAAAGTGCAACATATCAGCGTTACTAGAAGTGGTTGTGAGTAAAAGGGCTTGTTGTATCCTAGAGAGAATAAAGAGCTTAAAACAGCTAAATGAGTTATGTGAGAAAAATTACACCTAAGAATTATTCCAACAAAAAATTAGATTGGACAATTTACTGACAACCCAAGACATTAGACCTGATTACTACTTATTACAAACAGACAGATATATTGTTTGGCCAATGAGTTGAGCCGATTGGCTTTAGGGCAAGAGCTCAGGCCAGTATTCAGCTTGAACTTGCCAATTGACTAAAAGAGACAAATTAAGCTGTTTTTGGACACTTTCTATCACTCAAAATGTGACAGGACTGTTCTAATGAGTCTGTACAGAACAGGACTGTGCAGGTCTATACATATTATTATTTATTATTACATTTTTCCTATGTAGATCAGTGCATCCTAGTCATGAATGGTCATGATCGCTCTACACTACTTCTTCAATTACCAGTACTCTAATTCAATTTGTGTTGAATATTTCTACTCTTTTAAGTCACTGCAAGAAGAAAAATATTTTTCATTTCAACGTGGGCGGTAGCAGTAGTATCAGTTACACCATACAAAATTGTTTTAAGTCATTTACTCGAGCACATGCGTAATAAAGGTACAATAAATATTCCTTATTGGTTCAAACACTTCTTTGAAATAATGGAAAAGTTCAACATCCTCCTGGACTGCTCTTCAAGGATGTGTCAACTAGACAGTCCCTTTTATACTTTTAAAACTGAGATAAAACAGCCGTGATTATAAAATAAGAGTTGGGTTTGAGCATAAAATAGAAAACCAGAAAGAGGAATCAAAAATATTCCACAAAGTACTGGTCTAATTCACGATGATTTAAAACATCCTCTTGTGTTGAGTTATTGGTGGGTTAACCACTGTTTCTTCCACAGTGATCCATGTATTTCAAATATTATCTCTGACTGAAAACCATCCACCTCAGTCCAAGACCACGGCCAAGCTAAACAAACACAGCAGGCCGGATAACTTATGGCCTGTCCAGACAACTCACAGCTTTCAAGAATCTGAAGATGATGCCACAGTCTGTAGTATGACATAATGGTTGTTACATAACTGCATCAGACTGTTGACTCCATATCCAAAGCCGCAAGATGCTGTGAGATATTTGATTTGATAATTGAATTTCTTTCCTACACAAGAATTTTAGAATGAAAACAAACCTTTCATTGTTAACTCTGGGGTCCTTTAGGGCCCAAGGCTGGCATGGGCCTCGAGGAGGAGCTTTAAATCCTTATAAGAGTCATTTCTGTGGTTTAAGGCAAGGCAAGTTTATTTGTAGAGCACATTTCATACACAAGACAATTCAAAGTGCTTCACAGAACAGGAAAAATGCATTAAAATCACAAAGAAATGACAGATACAATAAAATTAACTAATTAAAAACAATTTAAGTCATAAAAGAGAAGAGTGCAAAGAAAATCCTTTCAGTCATATGCACAGCTAAACAAAACTGTTTTTAGCTTAGATTTGAACATTGTCAGAGTAGAAGCTGTCTCACATCTTCAGGAAGACTGTTCCAGGTTTTAGCTGCATAAAACTGAAACGCAGATTCCCCATGTTTAGTCCTGACTCTGGCACCAGCAGGAGGCCGGTCCATGTTTAGTCCTGACTCTGGCACCAGCAGGAGGCCGGTCCATGTTTAGTCCTGACTCTGGCACCAGCAGGAGGCCGGTCCATGTTTAGTCCTGACTCTGGCACCAGCAGGAGGCCGGTCCCTGAGGTCCTCAGATGGTTGATATGGCACTAACATGCCCACGATGTACTTTGGTGCTAGGCCATGGAGAGACTTGTACACAAGCAGAGCTGCTTTAAAGTCTCTTCTCTGAGCCACAGGAGCCAGTGCAGAGACCTGAGAACAGGTACACTTTTTGTTTCACGTTTAAAGTTGTATTTCAGACTCTCCTGTAGTGTGTAGCAACTGAAGGAGATCTGACTCTTGCAGCAAGCTGGAGCTGGAGTGATCACACTTCCACCCAAGCAGCCTCTGAGGGACTGTGGACGTCCCGTTCAGCTCTTGCTTGGCCCCGATTCGGATGGAGTCACAAGTGGCTCTGACAAAACCTCCAGCGGATTGCTTTCCGTATTACACAGGCTCTGGCAGAGGCTCACACCTCCCCGCTTTGGTCCTGTTCTAGTCCTGGTTTACTCCTGGTGTAGTTCATGTTTATTTAAATATGTTTCAAAGAACTCAAAAAGCATTGAAACCTGCAACACAAGAGAAAGTCCAAACTGTATCAAATCATTATCAGGTCATTTAGGGCCAAATTCAAGACATTTTAATCAGAGCAGAGATGACATAACTAACATAGTGCAGCTTAGCATAACAGTAAAGAACTATTATCACACTTCATGTTTTTATGACACTATAACAAGGCAGAAGATGTCACCAGTCATTTTAACTCAAACAGATGGAGCTTGAACCCCTTTACAAACATCTCATCATCTTGCTTGTAGGGGGTCTGTTCCATGGTTGCCTCATATTTCACGTCATTTTTGCTCCATCTCTCAATATTGAGCCACGGCAAACCCCAAATGTTCCCCAAACGCAAGTGATTATTTACCTCTCCGCTTTTGAACGTAAACAGCGTGTCGTGACGGTCGCTGTTCCCTCTCCGTCACACAGAGCCCTGATTGTTTGGCCTAACACCTGCACACTGTCCATGCCAGTCTCTGTCTCTGTCCTTTTCCACACTGCCTTCTTTGATACACATCTTGGCTCCACGCTGCAGCCGCCGGGTCAAAAACGCAGTCACAGAAACATATGCACGGGGTTAAGATGGAAAAAGGGCCCTGCAGCCAATCCCAAACACTAATTTTGACATAAGTTGGGTACAAAACGGGGGCTACTTGTTTTTTTTTTTTTATTTTCCATGAGCTGTCTGAATCAATAGGGTCAATGTGGCGAACATAGCCGTAGAGCGGTCTGAGTTTGGCTTGGATCGATTTCCAGAGAGAGAGAAAGCAGAGCAAGAAATGACGACGATCACGGCACACTTACAGCTGAGCGAAGCGGTGGAGGTTTTGATGTAAATTTGTTCTGCCGTCTGTGACACAACAGACGTTAACGGTCTAAATGGAGAAAACAAAGACGACCAGACAACTGCGATGACATCAAACCCGTTAAAGACCATGCGCAGGAGTTTGAGGTGAAGACAATCAGACAAACGACAGAACAGACATGGATTCACCTAAAAAAACAAAAACGTTTCACTCAATACAATACAATACAAAGCAATATTGAATGTTTTAAATTCCTTATTTAGGTGGCACCAAAACAATCATAGACGCTATGGTTTAAATTGCGTGGGGAAAATGTAAGCCGCTTCTTCCAACGTTGCCGCACTGTTGCCCCATGCTGAGACCATTAGACATCCTCTTAAAGACCATGTTTGTTCCCACTTCCCACATATTAGCGCTGACAGCTGAGGACATTTTTTTCACGCAGCGCTGCTATAAATAATACCATCAGTCCTGGTTATAGTGTAATTAAGGAAAATGCCTTCATTTTTGTAGCATGCGCTGAGACAAATGCCTCATCATGACTTTAGTTTTCATTAGCTGCACGGCTGTAAGTGTTTGTGCAGCACAACAACAATCACCAAAACAAAGTTGCAACCACTGCCAAACATCCAACTGATACCAAGTGGGATAAGGCCAAATGGTTCAGGTCGCTGCCAGAAAAGCACGTCTGAAAATGTGCATTATCAAACTAATGCTGACTGACTTTGACTTTAAGACCAATTCTGCAAACCTTATCTGAAAACATGTCTTTTTGGCACTTTTTAGTAGGTAAAATAAAATTATTCAAGATAAGTCTGTTAGGCGCCATTAAGTGTTTTTCCTTTGCACTGTTTTGTATCTAAAACCAGGGCAATTTTTTCTCAGACACACAGCAGGGAAATTGTTCATCTGAAAACATCTGTGAGGTATAAATCAAGCCCCAGAGAGGTTACTTCAGAAAGCACTGGCTCTCACAGCCACACACAAGAAAAATACTTTTAGCAACAAGGAATTTAACTAACAAAAATGGCAATGCATCATCTCACGGCTGCAAACACTGAAATTAGGAGGGGAATTCAGCTTTGGCTGACAAAAAGGAAGGCAAGTTAAAAAACAAAGACTCCAATGACAACATGGAATCAGCACCACATTATGTTTAATGTATCTACAAAAGTGGATGTTGTTAAAGTGTCCCTGATATGAATTATATGTGCATTTAAAGTGTTAACAGGTGCCTCGCAGTGTAATTTAGAATGCCACAAGCGTCTAGACAGGAAACATAACACAGCTTTGAAAGGGCCATTTCTGAATAAAAGGTTGTTGGTTTTTAATTTAATCTAAATTTCTTTGAGTTTTTGTTAAAATTAAATAAATGTATATTTTTTTTAAAACTCTTCCTCACCCTCTGCTCTATTTCTCCCCCTTCAAGCTCGAGTCCTCTACCAGAGGCCTGGGATCTTGACGGTTCTGTGGAGTATCTTTGCTGTTCCTGCACAGCACTTTTCTGGACCGAGATGTCTGATCTTTTTCCTGGGATCTGCTCAAGTTTGGGGGTCACTGCCCCAAGAGCTCCGATCACTACGGCCACCACCGATACCTTCATGCTCCATATCTGTCTGTATCTGGAAGTCCCAGAGGACCTTGGCTTGGTCGTTCTCCACCACCTTTGGAGGTGTTTCCCACTTTGTCCATGGGGTCTCCAGCCCGTACTCTGCACAGATGTTCCTGAACACTATGTCAGCCACCTGGTTATGGCGCTCCATGTATGCTGTCCCTGCCAGCATCTTGAACCCTGCAGTTAGGTGCGGGATTGTCTTACCACCATGTGCTCAGGCCTGCCCAGGAAGAGGACACATATACATATATAAATATACAATATATATATATATATATATATATATATATATATATATATATATATATATATATATATATATATCACTGGTCTTCAAGTCGCTTGTAGTCACTCTTGTCTAACCTGTTCAAACAATCATTTTAGGCTTGGGGTTTACAGGACTCAACATCAATACACAGAAAGCTACTACTTTACAGGAGGAGAGGTTTTACACAAATAATTACATTGCTAGAGCTTGGGACTGCCACAAAGAGGAGAGGTTTGTGACTACTAGTTAACAAAGCCTCAAATCAGCACTTAGAGAGAATCTATTTTTCTTTTGTCAGCTTTGAGCTTGCGGTTGTACAGGGCTGACAGGCTGTAGAGAAGCTGATGATGGTTTGCACACTCCTATCAAACACTGAACTCTTGGTCACCCACAACTATGCAGCAAGTTGAGAGAGGCACGTGAGCCTCAAACTCTGCATTCATCCAGACACGTGCTTCCTGCATTCTCTCCCCCAAATTCACTCTTTTCGTTTATTCCAAGTGACACGCACACTCACACAGACATCAGTTGCAGTGCGCAAAACAAGGCCATGACCATGACAGGATTTCAGGCACTGCTTTTACTCACAGTGATAGGAAACACACAGGTAAATTTCCAAGCTTTGTGGTTTGCTGTTCACAGCCACACAAGCTCCACTGGTCAGGGCCAAGTTTGCCCTGTCTGTCATTTATCTGCTCGTAAATCAGTGGCCTTTTATAAGACATTTAACGAGAGTCAGCACAGGCCAGAGGGACCTAGCTTATAGAGATATCAAATAACACCTCAGCAGGCTTATCGTGGTAATTACACGCTCCTGTGCCAAGGCGGGCAACGGGAAATGATTTGAGTCAATGAATCCTGTAATATCTGTGCTATCCAAACCCAGATTCCCTTACACACTCTCGACTTCCAATGCGTTTTAGTAGGAATAACATGACAAGGCTGATTTATCCTATCCGTCCCTCCCACTCAAAAGTACTTCAGAGGCAATGACATTTAAATGGTCTGAACTCCTCTGACTCCCCAAATCTCAAACGGGAACTTGAACTGTGATTGAAGCATCTGGTGTAATTTTCAGACATATTTATGGCCCTCTTGTGGATGGAGAAAAACACAACAGTTCCCTTAGAAACCATCTCATAAAAATAAAGCGTATTTATAATAAAATGGGGGCACTGATTTATAATGGACATATTACTGGAGTTGTAAACGGTGTGGCGCCGTGCCACTAGGTTTTTTCTTGTGTTGTGTTTTGTGTCATTTGCGCCTGTTGCTTTGACAGTTTCCTTCACTGGAGATCAAAACACCATGTCATTTGGTGGTATTCCAGAAAGGTTCATCCAGCAAATTAATTATTTCAACTTCATTGCTCATATTTCTGAATTTATGCTGCATCACTCTTCGGTGCATCAATAGAGAGCTTGAAATCCTAGAGGTTTGTATGGATAGAAATCAAGACTTTACCGTATTCTGTAGTTTTCAATTCCATTACTTTTTTCTTCTGTAAGTAGTTTGCAAAAGTTAAGTTTTTGTTTAGGTCTAACTTTCAAATGTAAATACCAGATATTGTGCATTTCTTAGTGTTTTGTTTTACAAATAACAAATCCGAAGTCACACCAAGACAGTTAATCTTATAATTACTTGAGTGGTAGTTTCCCCAAAATACATTTTAGTCTCAAGTAATCTCTTGGACCACTACTTTGTTCTTCTACTTTAGTAACTCTTAATTCTTTTAAAGTAATGGTACTCTTTTTGAGTACAATAGTTGTCTACCTCTACAAGGTCTTTATGAGTAAAACATGAAGATGCCCTAACATCAGTTACACTTTGCTCATCGGTTTCCTGTTTGATTAAATATTGCCTCGTGCCTCATTTATTAAAACTGTACGAGGCCTTTTCTACGATAACTTTTTCATAATTTTTCATTTTCCATGTACTTTCCAGAAGTAGGATCCATGGGAACGCACGTTGCCACAAATTATATGGCATGCATTTTGGCCTGCAGTGAGTGGAAGGCAGATGCTCTTTTTGGTTGGTGAAAGTTCTCCCACCTGCTCCAGAATGTACTTCACTGTGGGATACCTCATCTGTTCCCCTTCTCTTCGTCCAAGTCTTCCCAGGGCACATTACATGTCGACCTGTCAGTGCGCAGTAATGATTTCCCCTCTCCATGGATGCTTGTCCTCATTCACTCATTGCCCTGCCCCACAGAGACATAAATGTGAAATGAATTGGTAACACAAGACAAAAGTGCATTACCTTATATGGCGTAATGCCATTGTATCATTACATGTAACAGAGCACTTTGAGAGCACACAGACCAAACCATAAGCAACCAAGTATTTATTAGATCGTGCATCATAGATTTTTAACAGCGATGGCATTTACTGCAGTTTTAGTTTTATTTCCCCCATTCATCAATGAGCCAGTGACAATCACAATTAGGATTAACATATGATAGTGATAATAATGATGACAACACAGTGCCAAACAGGCCTAAGAACATTGCTATACCAAATGTAATGTTTCTGCCATGTTGGGACTCAATATTGTCCCTAATGTTTACACACTGACCTTCTGTTGACTGCCACATCCTGGCACATGACAGTGACGCAAGCGATTACTGCTCCATGCTCTTTTAGAAACCGTCATGGCCACAGACAAGACTAATCCATACTCACCAGCTTTAATCTTCTTTGGATTATCTTCCTGTGGCTAAACACCTTGCACAGTGGAAGAAGCCAATATATCACTCAAAAGTAAAAACTACAATTGAATTTGATTTATTTTTTAAACAAACGTTTATTTCATACAACAAATTGAACAGGTAGATGGTGTATAAAACAATGGTGAGAACATGCATTTTAAATATATAATCATAGCCTTAAAATGGCAGTTCTTTCTTACATATTTACATTATTCAGTTGAGATTATGAAAGAGTGAAAATACAGCAGACAAAAACAACACAGTTGTTGCACAAGGCATGAGACTGTTACTGACAGTGTCTCCCCTTGTGTAGACATCAGAGGACAGGCATGTAATGTAAACAGGATGCTAAGACATTATCTACGCAGATCAGATTTTAACCTTCAAAAACTGACCATCACAATGGTCGCCAACACCACGAATCATATTGGCTTTTGTGCCGCAGATGTGATTGTCCACTTGAAAGAGGTCAAGACACGACCTCATCACAGTATCAAGAGAAACAATCAGTTTCTCAAGGTCACATTGGCCTATGAAGTCTTCGAAGGCCAGAGTTTGGGTGTGGGGTTGTAAGTTTTGACAAGCAGACAGATTTTCCAGGGGGCAGTTTATAATTGTTTCTATTCTTTCAGTTTTCGGCTCTACATATGGCATCTGAATGCAGACGATTTGAGCAGCTTTCCCCTCAAGTATTTTTCCACTAAAATGTGTTTTCACTTATTTCTAAATCCCAGAGCTATAGAAAGTTCATGCTCTCCATGTCTTTCTGCCATTGCCCCTTATTTTTGTTCCACTCTGTTGAAGGCTACTAATATTCACAAACACACAATGCTTATGATAAAACGAGCCCTGAAGTGAACAGAAAAAGAACTGCTATTAAGAAACCAGGTGTTCACTTTCCACAGACATAACATGACTGTCTTTGACCTCTTTAACATGTAGGTGTAAGACATAAGTGCTAATCTAATTTTAGATACACAATTTTCATAATTTAGAATCTAACAATATTTCACAGTAGTCATTAAAGTAATTTGTATCTGATGAAAGTACAAAGAGTAGCACCATTGCCTCCATCTCGCCTGACAATGCTTTTACAAGGCCTGTACAAATATAAATATCACCTCTAAAATGAAATATACATTTCTAATACCGTGTACAAATATTTACAGGTTTAAGTCCTTAATATTTCGAACAAACTTTGCTGAGCATGCCAAGTTACACCATGGTTTATCGATGCAAAATTGATTCAAGTAGAAGGATGTGGTCCAGATTCTCTCCAAAAAGAGTTCAGTCGAGCAGCAGATGTGTCTTTAGATGTCACAAACAGCTCATCCTGACAAATGAAGGCACAGAGGAAAGGGGAAGGAGAGGTTCTTTGTGGTCCAAGCCCAGACTTCCAGAGGTGTCCTGACAGAAAGCGTCACCGGCTGAGGACAGAACACACAAGAAACAGGCATTTACAAAATAGATAGTACAGATTTGGAAATGTGGAACAAGAGAAAACGAGTTAGGTTAAGCATCTAAAATAAATACCTTTTGATTGAGACATTTTAAGTATGGATGGAGGAGCTTTCTCTTCGAGTATCCAGGACACTGCAATCAAAATAAACGAATTGTAAATGAATCGTCCTTAAAGTCATAGGAATAGAAAATGTGTAGGCTTACAAAGAGGGCATACAAACTCAATTAACATATAAATATTTGCATTTGATTTCTTTAGTTTTAATAGGGGTGAGCGATAGATATGGACAGAAATGCATATATTTTATGTATACAAATTTGTATTCATACAGAAAAGTACTAGGAAATGACATGACAAAATGTTCAATACCAAATTTTTGCACTAACACACTCCACGTCTCCTTTTTGCAGGGGTACCAAATCAATTCTTATTTCCTAAATTAACGAATTTGTGGACAAATAAACATTTTTGATTGACTAAGACGACTAAAGTCATAGAGTCATAACAATAGTCAGACAATATCATGTTAGTCCATCAGAAATGTGTTAAAATATTATGTTTTCAAATGTATTTGTTGAGGTAAATGATCAGATGTTAAATGACCGGCAAATTAATCACAAAAATGTAGAATACTCTAGCACATTTTTTTTAATTAGCTCTTTTTATAGCATGTTTTACAATAAACAAAGCTCTATATTACTTTTTTGCATATGTCCAAAATATCTAAATTTCAATATATTGTCCACCTCTAGTTTTAATTCAATACCACAAATCTCAAACATGGCTTTAACTCTTATATTCTTCTACAGTATTCATATTTGTATATAGTATTTATTTGCACTAAAGCACACTCACGCTTGATGCTGCCGGACAAAGTCAGCAAACTGCCGGTCCTTGGCGTAGAGTTCAATGATCCTTATCCTATCTTGGATTTCCTGTAAAGAGTCGTGATTTCAGACACCCACATACATTTGTTCAATAGACAACAGATGGTATGACAGCGTGTTGGCCATTAAAACCCAAGCTTAACTGTACCTCTTTGGTGAGTTCACTGTTCTCATAGATGTGCCGTATCTCTTCACTGCTGAAGTCTGTGGAGGCCTCGGCGCTGGCGCTGCTGTACATGGGGACGTCTGGATACCGCCGATAGTAGTGGCTGTATCCTGTGGTGGCTTCACTCTCATACATGGGGTTGTACTTAGTGGCTCGCTCCATTGATGGCACACTCTCCACTTGACTAAACGGTGAAAACACAAGACGCAGTCCAGTAAGTGAGGCGTGCGGTCGTTTGGCAAAGATTCAAGTGGTTGATGAGGATGTAGCTTCCAATTAACCTCTTAAACTTTTTGTAACCTCTCTTTGTTTACGCCAGACGGGCATTATCAGATCACAAAGCGTATTGTCCTGAAAGGTTAAGTCCAATTCTGACTGGGACAGCATCACACTAGAGCCATTAATTAGATAAGAAGACACGTTAACGTTGCTGTGAGTAAGATCTATTTTTTTATCTGGAAAAACTCAGCTTTTTAGAAAATGTATCTTGTGTTTGTTAGCGTATTTTAACATTAACTTTGGAAATGAACATTTTTGATTTATTTAATTGAATTTTTGAGGTTTGAACAGTGTGGATATTTTTTTTTGATACGTTCACAATACAGTCATAATAGGAAGAAGAATTATACCAATTTCAATCATTTTAACATTCATTTTGAAATGCTAAATCAAATCTATACATGTGGATCATCAGCGGTCAATGTTTATAGGATTTAGACTACGGTAAATACCCTATTTCCTTTGTGAGTATTGCTCACCGTATCGGGTCCTCAGACTCATCCTTGTCATACTGGTCTCGTAAAGTTCTGGCCAAAAAGAAAATGACTCCAGAGGCGACGAGCAGGAAGCCCGCCACAGAGGCTATAGCGATGCCCACCACCAGCGGCTCAGAGACGTACTCCTCACAGTGCTCTCCTCTGTACCACCAGTTATCCCCAACACGGCACCTGACATCAAATGTTTGTTTGTCAATCTAGTGCCAATTTACTCAAGTACTGAATTATGTCATTTGAATAAACACTACCAACTTTAAAATGCAAATAAACAACCCCCCAACACCAAAACAACTGCTTATGTGTAATAAAAATGTTTGCTAAAGGATGTATATTATTTATCAAGTGATTTCCAATATTTGAGTAGTTTTTGGACATTGGTAGAGGGTGTTCACTCACCTGCAGATGGCTCCTTGGCCAGGGATGATGTCACACTTGCCATCGTTGAGGCAGAAGTCGTTCTGAAGCTCACAGATACTTTGACAGGGCAGTCCATCCACACTGAAGTAACCTGCATCACACACACACTCCGCCTCGCCCGACCATTTGTTGACTTTGCACTCTGCATACTCATTACAGGCCTGGAACTTACAGGGGTCAGCCTGGTCACCTGAGAGTCAAAAAGAGACCAAAAGGATTTATAAGGATATAAGATATTTCAGCTGCAGAGAAACAGCAACATTAATACTTGTGGAATATCATATTCTAAACATGGGATTACAACAGTAAAGTAGGATTCTGGCACATTCTGACACATCTCAAATGTCAAAACAAGATTATGATTATAATCTACACTCACACAGTAGACTAAATACATATTTGCACTGTCAGATGACAAGAAATGAAAGCACTGAAGCAAAATATGAGCAAAGTGTGACAGCTGCACACGGTAATCAGTCAAAGTGTGAAGTATGTTAACTTAAATGGCACTGATCATCTGATTCCCACTAATTTGACCTGAGTGTTCACCTCTAGAGAATTGTCAGACGTTTAGCACCTGCTTCCCCCATTACAGTCTCATCCGAAGTTATTACTGTTGTAAAACGATACACATCTAACAATAGTTGGCACCTACAGTAGTAGCTTACCACCACAGAGTATGGTGCAGTGAGCTTTGAGTATAATAAAAGGAACTATATAGATCCAAAATAGACATTAGATAATACGTCACTCACCTGACTCCACATCCAGAGAGTATTTATCAATAGCCAAGTTCATGGTCTGGTAGGCTGTGTTACAAAAATCCTCCAGGATTAAATAGACCACTGTGGTTGTCTCACGTGGGACAGGCTTGCCAAATTTCATTCTGCTGTTGACAACAATGCTGCCATTTCTGAAGTTGAGGATCTCCAAGTTCTCAAAGTTACTCAGGTTGGACTGCAGGTAAGGTACAAGCTAGAAAATATTCAGTAGCACACATGCATGTAAGAAAAGTAACACTGAAAGAACATGATAATAATACCATTTATAATACACATAGGTGATGTACCAGTTCAAGGAATCGTTGCTCCAGAGCTTTGTACTCTGATGAGCTTTTATTGAAGAGGTCCTCTGAGAAAATCATGTTGGTGACCCGCAGGCTGAAGAAGACCATGAGAGCGCGACCAGGATTGGCCGGCATGGCAATGCTAGAGTGATCTGTTAGAATTGCTCCATCAAATGGTAACCCAGTGCTGCCCTCCTCTGTGTGGTTAAATATACCATAATGAATCACTTCAAAGCCCTTATCTCCATCTATGTCTAGATCAGAGGTCTGAATCTGAGGAGGACAAATCATTATACCATTAAATGTTTTAATTATTCAACTTGGAATTAATATAATTTGATTTACCTCCACAGTTGAAGTGATGATGATGTCAGGTTGCACATCTGAGGCTGGGTTAACGTCAGAGATACGTGTAAATGGAGACTCTTTTTCTGAAGAAAGTGCAGTTGGCTGGGCAGAGTTTACAGAATCTTTTATGTTCACATTGACCAGTATAATCCCGTCATCTGTCAGATCTTCTGTAGAGATCCTGGGAGCCTCAGGGATGTCCTCAGCTGAATCTAAAGGCTCCTCTGTCTTTTCCCCAGGTTCACTCTCCTCGATCACTGCCTCGCCAGGAACAGGCAACACTACATTGGTGTTTTTTCCCTCTTCTTCAGGGGAGAGATCCTTCACTTCATTTTCTATTGGGAGTTCATTGACAGGAAGTAAAGCTACTTCGGTCTCCTCTGCTTGGGTAATTTCACCTGTAAGATCAACAACTTCCGGATCAGGAATAAGAGAAGCCAGGCCCTCTTCCTCAATTGTTTCTGTGGTGATTGTGAAGAGCTCAAGCTCTGCCTCAAAGTTTGATTCAATTATCTCTTGTAAATTGTGTTCGTCCAGAGCTGGGACATGCACTAACGTTGGCACAACTTCTGACACCTTCACTTCTCCCGTTTCCTCGTCCTCAGTATTTACATCTGCCGTTTGAGCAGTCTCCTCAATGGGCAATTCTTCAATTGAAGGAGTCCAGAAGAGATCATCTAGATTTTTTATGTCTGATCCTGAGGCCTCAGCCTCCTGCAGGGAGGTGATGTCAGGCAGCTCTGGGGAGGGCTCCTGCGCTGGAGGACTCTCTACATCAGAAGTCTGGACAGTGTCTTCCACCAGCAGACTATCCTCGATTACGCCTGGAAAAACATACATGAGAGATAATTGTACGTTTCCAGTTGCTACCTCCAAAGTCTATGGAAAATCCCTGGAACAAGTACATTGTAACGGCTGGGTGGATAAAAGAACATTAAACCGAAACTGAGGCACCTTTTATTAAAATAAAGGATCCTTACCGCTGGAGGCAGGTGGAGCAGGGGTCAGAGGAACCTCAGGAGGTCCCACTGTGATCTCCTGCACAACAATGACATCATTTCCTGTTGTAGCCACGGTGCTGATTTCAGACATCTCAGGTAGGAAATTATCTCCTTTAGCCTCTGACTCTATGATCTGTACAATAAACATTATATAAATTATAAAAATTAGAAGAAAATAAATAAATAATATAGCCCTTCATTCTTTATAATATCAACATCCAATACCACAAACTAAATCATCTAAATGAAGCCCTTGCTCATTGGAAAATATAATGAGCAATTTAATTCTTTCCAAAGCATCTAAATGTTGGTATATGTTGTGGTCTACACTCTACTCCAATTTCAACCAGATTAATGTCTGAAATAAACAATATCTTAAATGTTCAAATCCAAACTGGCCTTTTGCGTTTGTGCCACAGTAGCTCTGTGCTTGTTCCTGTGAATCAATTACAGAAGAGGAGTTTGTAAAACTTTCCCAATTCATATAATGAGTCCTATTAATCACTGAGGAGACCGAGCTGTAAGGCAAAGCCGCAAAGAACGTTATTGCAATTTTAACAGTAATTACAAAGAAAGGACTGAATCAACCACAAGTACGACTCAAGTAAAACGGATCAGACGGTGGGGTTTGTCTGAATGAACACATACTGTACAGCATCAGGCATACTGCAGCCCATCCCCAAAATAGCAGTGGATTATTATGGCAAGAGCAAAGTAATCCTGAAAGCCCCTCTTCATCCTTACTGTTGCACTCATCTCTACCTGCACTGGTCTGGTCTGTTTAACATCCACAGCCATCTACCTCTTAGCATAGCGTTACTCCTATTGCGGTAGCTCGCTGTAAAGTGATTATTTATAGAAAAGTGATTTATGCAGAGCGGTTTCTGTGTTGATAGTTATAAAGTAGCTCTTACCGTAGCTTTGTCTTCAGTGTTGACAGACTCTGGGACCTCCAACACTGTGGAAGCAGTAAAGACAACAAATTAACAGCGCCGACCTGCAAATCTAAATGTTTCCAATTGCCTTTTTATTCTATGAAATAAGGAATGCTCATATCATCAGTTTTTACAGTTGCCTCACATCTGCTAAAATAATGTGATGTTATACTGAAGAAGAAAGCTTCAGCCACATGTGTCATCCGTATGAAAATACATCTGCATCTCTTCATGTGTCACAATTTATAGTAATAGGTTCTCATAATAATACCAGTAGTCCTGATCATATTTTTAAGATTTCTGGTCAAACTAAAATCCAAATGTTATCAAGATACACTATACTACAGCTACACTATATGTTTCTATGCTAATAATAAGTCCAGCAAAAATCCATCTGCAAAATATACAGTGACTCTTTATTATTATTAAACAAAAGTACATTTTTAAATATCATAGGTTCATAAGGTTTGGTCTTTACCGCTCTCCAGTTCTGACAGCTGCAGGGCCTCTGTCACCGCACCTTTGACCTCGCTGATAGTGTACACCATTGTGGGCAGCTCCTTCACCATTTGATAGGAGTTTTCCACCAGATTGGACTGCAAAGTCAAATAGTCTAGTTGTTCGCTGGTCACTCCTGTTCCATCTACTAAAACTGTGACAGCGTAGTCCACAACCACACCCCGCCTGAAAACAGAAACAAGCTTTTTACATTTAATGCTATTATAGCACTTTTTATCTAAACCTTAACATCCTTTCATTTGCTTAAAACACACTGGAAATAACTTAAATAAAGAGGCAGCCATTCATAGTACAAAAACTGTAGGTGCTACTTTGATTTAACATCAGACTTGGAGCACTTGCAGATGACTAATGATTTGGGTGATTTAGTCTCACTTGGAGCTCAACTGTAAAGTCCAGAAAATGGCAGAGTCAGCGCAATGATCAATATCATCATCATAAACATGGAAACCTCACATGAGATTCCAGACATAGGAAAAAGTCGTCTATCAGCATTCATTTGACTACTGGGAGTCCTCCACTCTGACCTACTTTGTAGGTTTTCTGGCGGACGGCTGAGTATTGACGGCATACAGTCGACCACAGTCAAATACAGTTTTTCCCTTTTAGTTAGAACTCTGCTCCTACTGTGAGTAATGTGTATGTGCCTTCAATGCAATCTTAGACCTTTTACTTGGAACTGTCAATTAAAAAAATCCAACATTAATCTCAACAGTGGTATATATTAATTAAGAGGTTTTAACAGGTTCCCAGCTTTTACTTTTCTCCAGTTTCACCGTCACCTATGGCAGACTGTAGAAAACATAAAGCCAAGATAATCGTCTCTATGAAGGTGCACCTGGACTCGCCGTTGGTCCTGTCGTAATCCCACTTAACAAGTGAGTGCCCACTCTAAGACCATTAACACAGGCAACCAGTGACACCTTAACACGTGGCCATGGGACTACTAAGGAGCGAGAGGACGGTGCCCACACAGTGACATTGTACCCTGGATTAGCAGCGCCTGAAGTGGATCTGTCGGTTAAGGGCAGGACTTGATAGGCAAAAGACAGTGAACTCTAGAGACCTAATCAGTGTCTAGCTGTTACTGTTTAGGCTTCAAACTTACCCCTGTGAGTCCTTATGTGGTCTATGCCAAAGAAGTTGAAAAAGGTTATTTTTGGAATATAAATAAATATGATGTATTTAGACTTACAGAAAATAACTTACCTGAAGTCAATTACAGACACATGCCTGAACCCCGGTAGGCCCTCCAAAGCATCTTCAATCTGTAGTAAGAAAGTATCAGAGTATCAGCATCAAATTAACCTTAATATCCAACTTTTTAGTTTATAGCCTAATGTGGCAGATTCATTATTCTGGAAACAGACCGACTGTAACACATAAATAACTCCTGAGATATCCTTTACATCTGGTCATCATGCACTAAACTCTATGTACAGCCTAATCACAGCCTATTTTATGTAATCATGTCGAAGGATATAAGAGTGTGAATGTTTTCTCAGACTGCCTCTCCAGACCTAATGTTGGAAGATTGCAGAGAGCTGTCAAAAACTTTCACCAGTGATTGCAATACACGCCACACTTTACAATTATTAATGATAGTAGCCACACATCGTTTTGCCTTCTCCCAAAACACACCGTCAAGTTAGTTTTATTTTGACCAAAATCATGTGTACTATATTATCCATTGCATTTGGAACCCAGGCAAGTAGCTTCGGTTTAACTACCACAGTTCCTATAAGGCTAAACACAGTTCAATCTGGACCAAATCAAGTGTTAACACACCCTTAAACTAACCTGGCCAGACTGATATGTGTGGAGTTTGTTACACTTAAAGCCCCCTAAAAAAATGCATTCATTGCTAGGTTATAAAGTGAGAGAGACAGTGAGCCAGGCAATGTGACTGGACAGAGAAGACGAGATATACCTTCTCAGTGAGCTGTTGGCTGAGTGTTTGAAACAGGAGACTTGCTGGATTGTTGAGCTCATCACTGAACGTCTCACCCGTCAGAAGAATATTTAGCTCCACCACCTGCTCCAGAATGATGGGCGTAGGTGACTCTAGAGGGATGTCATTATCCAACTGAGGCAAAACAACAAGTTACTAATAATTAAACAAATGTGGTGTGCAAAGTCATTTCTGGGGTGTCAATTTTACTCACAGAATTATCCTCTGGCTCAGGAACAGAGGTTGCTTCCTCTACCTTTTCCTCTTTGCCATCCATATCTTTAATTAGAACCACAATAAGATTGTTGGGTTATTTCATGAATGATTTCAGCTGGTTTAGTGTATTAATCTAGCACATTTTCAGCACATGTATCACTTGGTGGGAGAAAGTCAAATTATCACAATGGAACTACTTTGTCTAAAGTCCATCATGAACACCAATTACACAAAAACAAAAAACACTATTGCACTCTACAACCAGCCAAAAGTGTTACTCACCAAGTTCTGGAGCGGGCTGCAGTGTCTCTGGGGTCGGAGTGCTGTCAACATAAGGATTTAGCATAAATATAAGCAAAAATATGAATAGGTGGTGTCATGTGTTTAGTTATCAATAACATGGGAAGTTGTGACTGACTCCAATGTAAAAAGAACCATGGTATGTTAGTTTGCAAGCTTAGTAGTGTCGTATAGGTTTTGGTCAAAATTAGTTTAGTGAGGTCAAAGGTCTGTTACGTGATTCCCACAATACAATATTTTAATCCATCCAATCCGTGCTTTTGTGGGCTACTGTTTAACAATCCACGCTCCATATTAAACAATGAAATAACAAAATCATAGCATGGTTTCTTTTTAACTTTGTTACTAACAACAAAAACAGAGAGCTCGGATATGCTTGTATCCAAGTCTAATTTACAGAATCCATTAGGAGGTTGAAACAGGAATATGTCAGGTAAGGTTCTCAACCTTACCTGCACATAGTTAGCCAGGACTTGGTGGGTTCACTACAAATGGTAGGAAGAACACAGCAAACACGAGTCAGTCTCTCAGCATATAATAAAAATATAAATGTGATTGAAGCTTCTTACCTTTTCACAGTTGTCAGTGCCATCTTCTACAATATAGAAGAAAAAAGTACTTTGAAGTTATTTCCCCCAAAATTAACACAAAGTAATAGTCATCTTCAAACCTTTTTAACTAGAGCTTGATGTTCATCTGAGTGGCTGAAGTAGTTGCCAACATCGTGTGCTGTGATGGAACCGTCTTGACATTTATTCATCCAGCTTTCATACTCCACTTGCTCAGGGAGTCGGTCCCAGAAGATTTTAAAAGCCTCCCATATGGTCTCCTGGCAGACTGTTAAAAAAAACAATAGGATCAATCAAATTCTCTCTCTGAGGAACTCTCGCCTCATTGCAAGAAGGTCTAGGTTCAACTCCCGGGCCGCCTGGGTCTCCCTCATCAACCCAAAACATGTAAAAAAAAATCCTCTAGCTAAGGTAGTCCTGGCCAGGCCTAACTCAAGATGTGGAGATGGGTCACCAGGCGCTGCGCTGATCCTGGCAGGCCGCCCCAGCGCCATTGAAGGGTGGGTCAAATGCAGAGGACAAATGTCCTTACAGGGACTATAATGTGTACCATAACCATATATGCATACAAAGATTTCAAGATGTCCTCATGTAGAAACGGATACTAGCCATTAGGAGAAACAAAGGTCACAGTCACTGCCTGCAGAGACGTAACTGCTTTCATGAGTCGACCGGGCATTGGTCCAAAATCAGCTTTCAGACATATGTTTAAAACTCTTACCCTAATCAACACTGTCTCCTTGTCCCCAGGGGCCCAACGGTCAGATCCATCTTATGTAACAAATCCAAACATTTCACTAAAGCAGACACCTTCTTCTGTGTCTGTCCAGCCCAAGAACCTCACACAACTTGGTCTCTGCCCACTCCCAGCACCATCAACACTGATGTAAAACACACATGCACTACAGGTCATATTTCACCAGCACTCACCACTTTGTAGAAGAGCTGAATATTGAAAGTATTATAACAAACCAGAAATAAAATGTAAATTCTTTGCAACTACAAATTAAAGAAAGGAACGATTTAATGTCTGGTTATTGCCAGTCTAAAATCTCCATAGTTACTTAACAATGAGATCTGGATCCCATTTACGTGTATATTATCCAGACTGGAGACATTAGATGTACACTGTCCTATTACTCAAGACTCTAGTCTCCTTTTTATGTTTCATGAAACTTTTGCATACTTTTTTTTGGGAGGGGGTGGGTGGGCTCTTACCTCTGAGATTGAAATAATTGAGATGATTAGCAACAACTTGCTGCAAGGTTTCTTGTGCACACAGTCTGACTCCACTTGGGAAGAGGATGTTGCGTTTTCGACGCACAATAATTGTATGGCTTCCTTTGGTTGCCTTGACATCAGACACATGAACTATCTGTTGACGTACATCCAGGTAGCCCATAGAGGAGCCCTCCAGAACAGCATCTAGAGAAACAAAGTTAGAATTATGAGCTACCTCAAAATGCAAATGGGTTCAAATGCAAATACTTTCTGATCAAGTCATGCAAACACGTACCTGTCTTTAAATCCAGAGACAAGACGACAGAAGTGATCAGAACAGGGATGAAAACGCATCTCCACAATATGGTGAACATGCTAAATCCGTGATCACCTCTAGGTTTCAGTCCAAAAACTTGAAAATAGATCCAAATAATACGCGCCTCTTCTTAAGTCACAAGAAGTGGTTTCTTTACAAGCTTGCATAGTTTGGCATTCTTCTGGAGTTAGACTTCATTACCAAACAAACATCATTTGCCCTTAAAATCACATTGCGTCTTTCGGTCTGGTCTCTGCAGAGGTGTGCCTGAGCTTGTGTCTCAGGTTGGAAAGCAGATGGCCATAGGAAGAGCTGGGGATTTTTAATGCCCTCTAATCTCGTTTAGCCTAAGCCTTTAACAGGAACTGACCAAGAAGTTACTAGAGCAACACTGGAAAGGGAGGAAAGTTGATGTGTTGTTAACCTAGATTTAAATACAGAAATGTAACCACGAAGATGTATTAATTACTTCAATTATTAACGTGTGTTAAGTGTAGAGCAAAATAAAAATAGTTCTACTTGTCTTGGCTAATCCATAATACCATCACACTCGATACCATTTTTAACTTTGTAGACCAGACAGGTACGTCCAGGACTGGAGAAAAGGCCAAGGGCTGAGCACAAATCCTCTCATCTGCAGAGTGAGAGTCAAGAGCTTAGAGTGGAGGTGACCTTTGACCCTCAACCCAGCACAATTTATTATTCAAAACCAAACTTTTGCTGCGAGTTGATATTTAGCTTGTAATGAGAAGAACATGTAATCTGTATTTTGTGAAGATGAATATCAAGTGTATAAACCAGTTTTCTATTACTGTAGGCAGCACCGGAATAACCACTTCACTGATGACTAATTCCTTAAATTTGTAGCTGCAACGGGGGTGGAGCAGTGGACTTTCTGTAGATATTGCAGCACACAAGATTAAAAGATACATATATACAAAATATATAGTAGTACAGTGTATATTATAAATAGTAAGCTTTGGACTTCACCCTTCTTTCTTTGCATGAAGCAAGGCCAAAAAGACAAGCACATCATTAATGGTGTGTTTTATGTTTATTTTATTTGATAAATATCTAAAATAATGCTCTAATAAAAGTAATAAAAAACATAAAAACAGTACTGTACATTTTTTTTAACTAAAAGGCCTTGATAGTTGACAACATAACAGTTATTGACTACATTACTTTTTCATTCCATAATGTGTATAACGATTATTTAAATGACAAAAAAACCAAAAACTGTTGCTCACTGTGAGCAAAGGTGTATAACATTGACAGGAATGTGAAACAGTGGGAAATACAAATGGCTTCTATGGTGTAACATTCATATTTTGAATTCGATAGAGTTTGAGTACCAGATCTCTGATTTCCTCTCGTTTTCTTCTAACTTGATGTCGTGGAAACCAAAACCTCAAATGTAGAGGGAGGTCAAAGTGAACTATAGGATCCTAGAAAGATACATTGGTTTGAATTATTACAGAGCCTCTGCATTTAAAATATATATCATAAATATTAAAAAATATATACAACCCTAAATTTTACCTTCAAAAAACTTTCAACATAATGCAACAAGTAAAGGCCACAGTCGCTGCTGTTGTCCTGAAGCGGGACTTCACAATGTGAGCTTTCCATCTGGTCTGGCCCAAACTCCCGCGATGAGCCTCGACGGGCTTCCCACTCCGACTGCAAATACCTGATGACAAATGTATGAAATGAATGTCACTTCTTGAAGGTTCCGCCTCCGACATGAAAGCTCTTACTCTCTAATCAGCTTGAAGACTCTCTCATGAGGTGACCGCTTGAGGGAATCCATGACCAGAATGCAGGGCCTATGGAGACACAGCCATGACATTTAATATGGTCTATACAGCTGTTCTGTTGTATATTTAAATGTGGCTTATTTGCATAATCACCTCTTCCAAACGGTCCTCCTTCTGCAAGTCTGCTCAGTACAATTCTAAAGATAAAAACAAAAACAACAACAGACAAACAGTTAACATTGAAACAAACAAAAAAAGACTTTGTTTACAGCATAAGTCTTACCACTGGACCAGGCCCTGGGACATTGGAAGCGCCTTCTTTTTCTGTATTTAAAAGACATGCAATGTAAAGTCATACACTATCCAGCGACTGATCATTTAAAATTATATTAATGTACGGTACCTGTGTCTGTGGAGTCACTTTTGTCAGCTGCATTCTCCTTTAGGCTTTCTGCTGCTTCATCCTGATCCTCAGACAATGATTCAGTTTTTGCCTCCTCCAGTCCAGGAAAGCAAATAACCACTAAATACCAATGAGCCCTGAGGAGAGATTAAATCAATGTTTGGCCATTCGTTTCCGACACGTCCTTCATAATTGTGCAGTTTAGTTAAATCGACTTACTCCTGATTAACAGGCACAAAAATGAAGTCCTTTGAGAAGATGTCCACGTGCCGCGTCCAAGTTCTCACACGTTGGTACCGCTTTTGCCTTTGACAACTAAATGACACAGAAATTCATGATAGCGTTTTCAACCAAGCTGAAAGTAAACAAAGATCGCACTCACGATTCACTGTTGCTGCCTTCACTGGCGTTGTCCCGGCGCGTGAGCTGTTTATAAAAAAAGCTGCTGAAGATGTGTGAGCGCTTTGCTACATTCTCTGAGGCATTCTGGAGAAGGTACCTAAAGAGAAGAACACTATAAACTCACTGGACCACAATAAAATCTTTCAGTCTTTTGTCATCTTACTTGAGATAAAAGTCAATTATAACATCATTGAGGTACTGGCCAATGTCAAGGCACTGCAGATCTTCCATTGTTACTGTGATTCCACCTTTCATTGGAGGTGGAGGGAACTGGATCAACCTAAACAGATAAGAAAGGCACAGTGGATGAGAATGACAGCACATTTTATGCACATTAGCGTAGAAGTTTGAGAAGTATTTTGCCCATTTAACACATGCCGTGCACTGTGTTTTCAACAAGCTGCAATACAGTCAGTGATTCTTACTGTTGGTTTTTGTAATGGCTCTGTAGTGCCACCAACTGGGCGGTATGTCGTCACCATGAAGCGTGTTCATTTAGCTTATACATTGCCTGTCCCACAGACAAAAAGGCTCACACGCTCTAATATTTCATAGGATAGCTCTGCATGGTTTCAATAAACTTCTGCAATATTAAAACATTTATTTCCACGCAGTGTTGCTATATTTTTCACCAGTTGATCTTGTATTGATGATGAGACAAAGCTTTCTCCAGCTCATCCCAAACACTCTCAGTGGGACTTTTTTTTTTTGGACTGGCAGTGTGGAAAATTATACGTACATCTTACTTATTGCATAAAATGGTGGTCTAATGGTGGATATTGGGTAAAAAAAACAAAAAAACGGAAATACAACACAGCCAAGATATTTAAGAAGCAAATAGTTAAGTGGAAGACAGATGTCATCTTCTGAACCAATTGCATGCAGACACCGACCTGCGGGCGAGTCCCTGATGTTTATATCTGATCCAGCTGGGGTCTGGGTGACACATTGTTACAGAGTAAGAGTCCTCCAGTCGCCGATGGCACAATGTATATACAGGCTCAAAGACGTTCTTCTGTTAAGAAAATATTGTTATTAACCATTTGTTTAGTAATTTAATAATAATAAGAGTTGACTTACTTCAGGCGGGACAATCGGACTTTCTTTAGGCTGTTCTACTTCTTCTGCCTGGGCTACTTCTTCTGCCTGAGCTACTTCTTCTGCCTGGGCTGGTCTTTCACACTCTGCTGCCTTTTCTTGCTCTAAAATAGTCTCTTTAGGCATTTCACTGTCTAAATCAAAGTTAAAGGCCATTTCTTGTCCACAATCTGTATCTATGCCGTCACTCCCTTGGTTTAGAAGCTGCAGCATGTGTGGATCCAGTTCACTTGATTTAATAAGTTCTACACACTGATCCAAGGACAGAAAAGGGCCCATGAATCCCTGATCGTAGTCGCAGTTTTTTTGTTGAGTTGTAAAGTTGAGACAGTTTATGTCCAAAAGGGAACGCAAGAAAGCACCTTCCATACCATCTAAAGACTCCTGCATAAAGATCAAGATGAAAGGGCTTGGCTTTTCTAAAAAAACAATGAGAAAATCAAAATATTGTTAAATAAACTACAAAAATACCATGACAAATAAACAATAACACTGTAATATTGGTGGAATGAATGAAAAGCTTTACAGAACAGACAAACACATTAAAAAACGTACCATTTGTTCTAGGATTATCCGGTGTATCGCACAGTTCATTCAAGTCGTACTGTAAACCCTCTGCCGCATCTTCAGCGACAAAGCACAACAATCCAGCAGCAGGTATTTCTGATCTGTTTAAGTCTGAAAAATAGTTTAGGGTTTCCAGGTCTTTCTTCTCCAAAACACTGTATTTTCTTAGATGTCTGCGCTCCAGCGTAATCATCAAATCCATTTCTTCATGAGCATCTGGGGAAACAAAGGTCCGATTAAAAGTGTCATGGATACTAACACTGAACAGCAGAAGAGTTTGATCTAATGGAAGTGTATAAGTTATTTTCCATACAAATCCCCATTGTAGGTCAATCACATATTTGCACTTACCTTTCACTGGTATAATGATGTTTTCATCTGTAATCTGAAAAAGAAAATATATTAACAGCAAAAAATATAAATACTGATTGACATAAGGTTGAAAATAAAAAAGGATGGATATGTAAACTAAAACATACTAGAATGTCCCCGTTTGCCTTGGCCTGGTACGGTCCACAGTGTAGGTTGGAAAAGGCCAAACACAAACAAGTGTCTTTTGAATCCAAATTGTCATTTACAATAACTTGAAACGCCTGAAACAGAAAAAAAAAAAAAAAAGTTCAAATTAAAACACATTTGTCATGTGTGAACATCATCAAATGTGGAAGTACGTCATAAAAAACCTACCTGCAGATCCACTTCAGGGACCGGTATCAGTCGGGGGGACATGGACTCCTTTGAGACTTGTTTCAGATAACCACTTTTATTATCACATTTTTCATTACGGTCTTCCTCATCACTGGAAAGAACGACTAAAATACAAGATTTGGAGAATAAGCCACTTCTGTTCCGTCATGTTTGTAGAATAAAGCTACAGAATTGTAGAAAGCGGCTAAATGCACTTACTAGGTTCAGTTATGGGTGTGGTTGGTCCATTATCCTGTGAAACTGGAACAATGGGTTCTACAGTTTTATCACCTCCTACAGTAAACTGCACAATACCAACATCACCGTTTTTCAAATTCTTCTCTTTCGCGTCGACTTTCGCGTCGACTTTCGCGCCTTCTTCCGCCGCGCCTTCTTCCGCCGCGCCTTCTTCCGCCGCGCCTTCTTCCGCCGCGCCTTCTTCCGCCGCGCCTTCTTCCGCCGCGCCTTCTTCCGCCGCGCCTTCTTCCGCCGCCGCGTCTACTTCCGCCGCCGCGTCTACTTCCGCCGCCGCGTCTACTTCCGCCGCCGCGTCTACTTCCGCCGCCGCGTCTACTTCCGCCGCCGCGTCTACTTCCGCCGCCGCGTCTACTTCCGCCGCCGCGTCTACTTCCGCCGCCGCGTCTACTTCCGCCGCCGCGTCTACTTCCGCCGCCGCGTCTACTTCTGCCGCCGCGTCTACTTCCGCCGCTTCTTCTTTTGCGTCTTCCGCCGCGTCTTCTTTTGCGTCTTCCGCCGCGTCTTCTTCCGCCGCGTCTTCTTCCGCCACGTCTTCTTGACAAACTGTGGGTTCTTCTTCTATATCTACAGCTCCAGAGAGCCGCAGCACACTGGCTCTGGGGCGTTTTGGGGTGTCCCTTTCAATGCCCTCTGACTCCACATAATTTACTTTCCTTTTCTGTAAATAAAAAGCCAGCTTTTAATTATTCTTGCTTATACAATTGGACAATTGCCACTGAGGGGAGTTCTCTAATGAAAGAATTAATGGCAACAAATCAATCCAACCTGTGATCCTTTTTTTGGTTCTGTTGTCTTGCTCTTAGTTGCAGAGGATTTAGTATGATCTTCTTGTTTCCACATCACAGACAATCCACAATCTGAGCAAAAAAAGTTTACTAGTGATAATATATAATACTCTGCATTATGTCTTCATATCAAACGCAAAATAAGCTGAAAAAAATATATATACAGTTCGCTTACCCACTAGTTCAAACTCATTTTTGACGGATACCTCTTCATCATTATGGTCTTTGTCATTCTCCTCCTCCTTCTCAGTTTGAGCCTTTTTTGCTGATCTAGACCGTTCATTTAGACCGCTGGATCTAAATGGTGTAAAAAATGTAATGTAAATGAGTTTTAAAACACATGGTCTTTTTGATCATATAAAAACAATGTCATATTCAGATGGAGGGGAGGGACCTGTTTACTCTGCAAGATTCACGTTTTTTGAAAGAAATATCAAAGCTCCACAAACTTGCAATTTTCGTGTTATCGTTTTTCCAGCGGAACAATCCCATCTTTGGTGTTGGTGAATAACAACTTTCTGAAGTTATTGTGAACAAAATATTTGGATTTTTAGTTATACTAATGGAGAAGATATTGAAGTTTGAGCCAGTTTTTGTTTCATGTGGATAGGTCCAGTAAAACAAGATAATAAACATAAACCAGGTCAAACAAATCCACAATTTGTCAGTTAAACAATTAATTCTACCACAGAATTCAATGTTAAACTATAGGCATTCAAAACACGTGAACAGGGCCTGGGGGTCAACATCTGTTTGGTTTGAAACTCACACGAACAAACAAGAACTTGAGGAAGAACTTAATGTCAAGGTTATCTTACTTGTAAAAAGATGAGTCAGGAGTCTGTTTGCTCTTAGGTGAAAGACTCTTGCTTCTTGAGTTTGTGTTCCTTTTTTGACTGGACCTTCCACTGGAGACCCTGAGATCTCTGGCGCGACTTTTCTCCTTTCCATTTACATGCCTTTTTATCTTCTCCATATAAGCCTTGCCTGCATCCGTCTTCAGGACATCAGTTAGAATAAGACAGGGCTTCCTCCTATTGGATAAAAAAGGCACCTTACACAAAGATGCATCATGGGTGTGTACTGTAGCAGCTGATACAGGGAGTGACTTTGTGAAGTGAGGCAGATAAGCACTTTCTGGAGTAGACTTGATAACAGTGTGTTCATAGTCATAGCACAGCAGCTGGTGCCTAAAAATATGGCTCCATCTTGTGAAGGTTTTGCATATTGCACCAGTACAAAAAAAATACAGCTACATTTTGTTAAGATACTCAATTCATAAAGCCGACTTACTCAGACAATCCTAACCTAACCATTGCTGCATGGTTGTGGTCAAACAGCATTGCTCCATTTTTGTGCTTTGAATCACATCGTCTGGATTTATGCCCCGTGATGGTTGTCCAGGAAATCTGGTAAAATATTAAGTTAAGTGGGATACCAAGAATATATATAGTTCTTGGTAGTTATAGTTATAACAAAACAGATCCATAATCTTACCTGTTGTTGTATTTTTCCACACTCAAGGTATGACGTGGGTATTCGGAGCGGATTCTCCATCTAAAACAAATAATATGGGGCTGAAGTCACGTAAAACAACCCATGTAATACTTTTACACATAAAGATTATGTTTAACTTAAACTTGGTTAACTAATGTCATGTGTAGTTTTATCCCTTACCAATTTGTTTTGGTCAAGAGCAAATGGAAGAGTTAAAGCTCGTTTTCTTCCCATCATGATCCGTAACAGGAAAAGCCAAACTCTGAAAAAAATAAATACAGAAAGTGTTACAATCATCAAAAGGTATCTGCGATGCAAATACAGTTTCAGTTACTGAACTTTGATTGTTTTTAGGCCTGTCACGATAATTACTAGTGATGTATTGAAACAGATGTTTTGGCAGTTTTCTTCTTCTTTGGTGTTTTATGGCGGTGGGTATCAAAGTTGTTGTTGTTGTTGTTGTTGTTGTTTTATGGCGGTTGGCATCCGAGTGTTGCATTACCGCCAGACTTTAATCCTCAGACTTTTCGTAGTCCTCAGACTCTCAAGTTGTTGTAAACAGCACTCAGTGGAGGCGACAGTTGTTGTTATTACATTACCGCCACCTACTGTAGTTAGACTTTGGACTTTATTCTTTAGACTTTATTCTTTGGACTTTATTCTTTAGACTTTATTCTTTGGACTGCAATTTTCGGACTGCAATCTTCGGACTGTACTCTTTAAACTTCATTACTTTTCCCCCCAACTCCCCCTTCTTCTGAATTCTTCTTCTTCTTTGGTGTTTTATGGCGGCTGGTATCCAAGTGTTGCATTTTTTCAAACACTGCTTTGACACTGCTTCAAATAGTGCTTTGAAACATAAGTCAAACCCAAGATCACGTTACTGATATGGGTCATTGTCTGTTCGAGTCTAAACAAACATGGCGGCTTACGAGGAGAAAATAAAAATAGCACAGACTGAGAAATGTTGCCGACTTCTGCTGAGTCAAAAGCGACGCACTAAACTCTGTAAATCTGAGGTAAATGAAGTTATACAAGTTGTTCCGAAAATATTTGAGAGATGTGATGTCTTCTGCATTTGAGAGACACGTGACACAAATTAGCGGCGGTGGTTGGACCGGTCCATGATTGGAGTGATTTGACGCCCCCAATTGTTCGATTCCAGACCCTTCTGCATTTGAACAGAATGTAGGAGGGACTGGTTGGTCAGGCAAGAGTTCATGGAGGGCTTTAAACGAACCACAGACCAGAGTCTGTCTCAAACCCATGACTTTATGAAAAAAAGGAAAGATAAAAAGATAGAAAGAAAGAAAGAGTTGCACAATGCTCTGCTACTGACCGCTCATAGTCACATTCTCTAGCGTTTGTACAA